>NC_137179.1:63837195-64485191 GCF_951804945.1 Podarcis cretensis
GGAAAAGAAGAATGTTCTCTAGCCCCTACAGGCTTATTGTCACTTCTAATTTAAAAGAGCAGTGCATCAGGCAACATGGGATTTTGTGATCCAGCATGGTATAATTTCCAATGTATAGGAGAATGTATAGCTCTGCCATGACACAGACAAATTGCTTATTGTGTTTGCCCTGTCCCATAATTTTGTTAGCACAGTGAAAAACGTGTGTTAGCAGAAATATCATACATTAAAGCTGCTAGATAGCTTGCCCGTTTTGGAGAAATTCTTCTTTATGTTTTATTTATCACTCCGTGTCGTTTTCTTCTTCCAAGACGGTGCACCTGCTTATCAGCTGACTCTGCCATCTCTGGCGACACACTCCTGGAGAAAATGTTAACACCATGATTTATTTTATTTTATTTTGCTCACAGGTGTTCATATCAGAACCTTTCGAGCTTTATTTACATCTATAGCATAATATTGTGAATTGTCTACAGGCAGTGGTTGGGTCATCTTTAATATATTCAGCATCCAAATTGGGTTCCATGTTGCCTCATTTGTGAAATTTTGCTTTAAAGGCAAGAAAGGATTTCTGAGTCTCACTGCTTGCAGTCCCACTGCAGTTTTGCATCAACAGTCCTGCATAAAACTGGAATTTTAGTGGAACTTCGCAGCATTATCCAACAACTAATTATGATGGCCAACCAGGGTTTGAGTAAACCCATTTTTTCCCTCTTGCCTAGATCTGCAAAAACCGAATGGGATGTGGAGGATTGTCAAACATTTGATAAGGTAAAGGTAAAGGGACCCCTGACCATTAGGTCCAGTCGTGACCAACTCTGGGGTTGCACGCTCATCTCGCTCTATAGGCTGAGGGAGCTGGCGTTTGTCCGCAGACAGCTTCCGGGTCATGTGGCCAGCATGACTAAGCCGCTTCTGGCAAACCAGAGCAGCACACGGAAACGCTATTTACCTTCCCGCCGGAGCGGTACCTATTTATCTACTTGCACTTGCTTTCAAACTGCTAGGTTCACAGGAGCAGGGACTGAGCAACGGGAGCTCACCCTGTTATGGGGATTCGAACTGCCGACCTTCTGATTGGCAAGTCCTAGGCTCTGTGGTTTAACCCACAGCGCCACCCGCATCCCTCTACCAAACATTTGGTAGAGCACAATAAATGGGTTGAAGGTCACATTTGGAACTGAGGACCACAGGGCTTGAAGTATAGCATGAAGAGACATACAGGCACATATATTTTTGTGCTTAATATACACAAACCCCATCAAGAATCTGGATGCGCTTATCGTTTTGCTACACCCGTGGCAACGGCTTCAGAATTTAGCGTGACTGATGTGAGGGAACTAGATATCCATTCAAGTTTCCATATACACTGTGCTGCGGTCTCACCGTCAAAAGGGACAGAGATGATCTCACAAATCATCTCAACTCCTTCAGCTCTGAATTCCTTGGGTTATTGTCAGTCTCCATCCTTCTGCACACAGCAGAAATATGCTGGTCGCAACAGATTCCTCTGTATGCCAAAGATAGCCCGCTTTAAAGTCGTCTTTCTATTAAATTGCAAACATGGATCATCCTTGTGAGACTAGTAACAGCAGAAATTCCAACTTCCCCAAGCTCCTATTCAGCATTTTTAGCACAATTGACAGCATTTTTAGGTTCAGTCTCAGGTCAACAGTCTCTATTAATAAAAATAAAAATGATCACATTATGTATTCGTATCCTGTAATCAAATATTTTCTTATTATGGGTGGCACCTCTGACACAAAATGCTCACCATTTCTAAAATGCATTTATCAACATCCTATCATGTTACAACAATTGGGAATATTTTATTGCTCAATGATTCTAGACCAGCTCTGAATCCTAGCATTTCTTTCGACCTTGGGGAAAAGTCAAGAGAACAAGAATGGACATCGTATAATTTGAAATATGATACTGTTTCCAATCTAACAATTGGCTTTATAATTCACAGTTGGCTTTTTCATCCATAGTTTTGGCCTAAGTTTCTGTTTCTCTAAAACAGGTTTGACTCTACCGTTAGACAAAGTCAGGCAATCAACACAGGCAGAAGATACTGGGTGACAACAGTTCTAGACAGAACACTTTGGTTTGAAGACATAGTTGTGTGTGCCACACAATATTTCCTTCACCCTGATGCCCTCAGCTGCAGTAGAAGACATTATCCCATTGCTAGTATGGAAATAAGGTGTCTTCTCAACAGGGAATGGTGGGGATGATGGGCACCATCTTGTCCCTTGCCTCAAGCAGAAAAATTTCTTGGGCCGGCATTGCTTCCAAAGACTCAATTGAAGCAAAATGTCCATCTGTTTGAATAAAGAAGATTCAGGAGAACTTTTGGATTACCAGCCAAGGTGCAGGGGTGGAGAGAACTTCTACAGCTCTTGAACTCCAAAGCAAAGTCAGATGTTTTGAAACCACCAGGACTGGCTGCGTGGTGTTTTGTTTTTAAATCAAAATTCCTCACTCAGAGTTGTAACTTTGTAAAACAGGAGTGTGGAACTTCTTCCCAATTTAGGCAACCCATATGTTACTGTCCTTCAGTGTCAGGGAATGATCTGGATCTGAAGACTGGCAAATGCAATCAGAGGCAGATCAGCTCCTCTCAGAAGAAGAGGGAAAATATTCACCACCCCTGCCTCCAGCGTTTTCAGAAGCAGAGAGAGAGAGCAGACACAGACAGAGAAGCTGCACAGATTAGGGAGGAGTCACCCAGCTATGAGATAATGGCAAGAGATACAGAATGGAGGGGGCAGCTGGAGGACACATCAATTGAGAGTACGGGGGGCAATCAAGCCCTCCCCATGGACTTGGAGGTCTGAACGTATCAGAGAACAAAAGAGGAAAAGAGGGAGAGGAACTTCCCATTGGCGCACTCCTTGCTGCGGAAGTTGGCAGGAGGATTCAGAGTAGGCAACTGATTTGTGCTTGCAACATCATGCTGTAATAAAAGGACTATAAATCTTTCAAATGCTCATTAATTCTTATCTGTAAGCTACCGAAGGGAGAGGGGAACTCCAAGGCTTGACATACAGGATCATCCCTCCCAGTCCTGCCAAACAGCCTCACTGAGATTTAGCCCCTCACAAAGTCAAATGAGGCAAAAGCCTGTTTGTGTGTGACAAAAGCTATAAAAGATACAGTACCACAAAACCATGAATGAACATTGTTGAGTGCACTTCATAACTGGTATCTTTTCTTTTTCTTAATTATTATTATTTCATTTATATCCCACATTTCCTTCACAGAGCTAAAGGTGGTGTACATGTCTCCACCTGTTCTCATTTTACCTTCACTCAGTGGCGGAGCTTCATGCCCTGGAACCGGGGGGGGGGGGGGTGGAGAGCAGGCTGGGCGGGGCTGGCGTGCATCCTGGGGGTGTGGCACGTCGCCCACAGGGGTGTGATGGGCATCCTGGGGGTGTGGCGCTGCCCGAAGGGGGGTGGCACATCACTTGCAGGGGCGTGGTCCCAGTGGGGGCGGTGGGGGCAGCCACGATGGTACCCCACTGGGATCGCACTGCCGGGGGCGGTGCGCTCCCCCCGCACTCCTCTTCCTCCACCACTGCCTTCACTACAACCTTGTGGAGCAAATTTAGGCTGATGGGATGTGATTGGCTGCAGGTTACCCTGTGGGCTTCACATCTGAGGTAGGATTTGAATCCAGGTCTGCCATGTCCTAGTCCATCAACATTCCAGCCAGTGTTGTTATTCTAGAAAAAGAGATGTCAGAGCTCACCATGAACACCTCCCTTGCTCTCCAAGAATGGCAATGGCATCCACCTGAGAGGGGCCAGAACTGAGATCAGGTGAGTTCCCACTGGAAAAAAAATGTCCTGATTACAATAATGACTACTGCACTGACTCAACAGAGTAGTCACAGAAGGGAGAAGATAGGCTCCAGCACAACACAAAGGCCAAAGGACAATTAGCTGGTTGTTTGAATGCTTCCATTTTGCCTGCCTCTTCGGCAGTGGCTTAAGAACAGAAAGAAAAACATATCTAATAACTTACACTGTTTTAATTATGAATCTTACCTTGGAAGCAGAGCAGAACAGCTTAAGGTTGATTGTAAGAAATCACTGGCTCATACCCTCAGGCACTTGGAGCCTCACAGTGAGCTCCCGGGACTGTGCTGCTGCAAACATCATAGCCTCCTTCAGGCACAGAAGGAAATAGGGCATACAGTATCATCAGCATCATGCCTCTGTCTGTCTGGCAGTTTGACACCTCGGGATTTAACCCTGACTAGAGTCTGGATTGTGTCGCTTTTGTTGTTGCATCTTTGCTCAATCCTTCCTCCCATAGGAGCCCAGAGTGGCACACACATAAGGAACAAATACAGCCCGTTTTTAAAAGAAAAGAATGTGTGCCGAAGAGACCTATAAAACAGTGTGAATATACACCACACAGCAAGAAAGGAGTAGCATTTTGCCAGCCCCAAACATCCTTTCCCAGAGAGACATGGACATCTTTCACCACTGGTGGAATGATTCTAACGAGGGGGACAGACTTAGCTCTGTGGGGAAAGAGTTCCCTAATCAGCACCCATCATGGGAGAAGATCTTATCTTTTCTCACCACTTCATGGGCTATGACCACTGGTGGGACAATGGCCAAGGCCTCCCTTACTGAGGCATGGGTTGTCGTGTATTGGTTGCCCCTGAAAGTTCTTGGATCCCAAACCATTCAGGGCTCAAATACTAATACCAGGATCTGGGATGGGGCCCAGAAGCTCACAGGCAGCTAGTGCTGTGATTTCAGATTGGTGTTAGGGAAGGGTGGTAGAGCATCTGATAGAGCTCCTGGTTCAATCCCTGGCACCTCCAGATATGGGTGGAAGAGACCCCATCTGATACCCTGGAGAGTTGCTGCTACTCAGTGTACACAATACTGAGCTAGATAGACCAATGTTTTGACTCAGTATAAGGTAGCTTCCTATGTTATATGCTCCCTGTTGTTTCACTTAACAGCCTGGTGGTCCTGTTCTGCACTAGCTGTTTTCAAGGTATAGTGCATTGCGTCAATGAATTAGTGAGATTGACAGTGCAGAAGCTACTCCAGGAGCAGCCATTGAAGGGAAACAAGATGGAGCTCAATGTAGACACTCCTTACCATTGGGTCTGCAGTGATAAGGCAGTACCTCCAACCAGTGTCTCCATATAGGTGTTAAATAGCACGGAGGACAGAATGGAACCCTGTGGGACCCACACAACATAAGTGCCAAGAGGCTGAGGAGAAGACCCTCATTGCCACTCTCTGGGAATGGCCCCTTGGGTAGGAGCAGTACTCCTGAAACATGGCACCCCGAAAGCAACAAGTCACAGCAGCAGGATACTGTGGTCAATGTTATCAAAAGTCACCATGAGGTTGAGTAAAAACAACAGAGTAGGACTTCTCCATTTGTTCCTCAATAATGGTCACCAGTAAGGCCAACCAAGGCTCTTTGGTGCCATAACCAGGCCTAAAGCAAAACTAGGACCAGGGATGGAGAAGAAATCAAATTCTTTCACATTTAAAAGTGGACCTGCTTAAATCACACTTTCCAAAACAATCTGGGAAACAAAACAACCATCCTTTGAAAATGCAGTTTCCTGAATTTTGCAATGGAGTTTTCAAGCCCAGTAATATGTACAAAGCAATGTGGGATGCGGGTGGCGCTGTGGGTTAAACCACAGAGCCTAGGACTTGCCGATCAGAAGGTCGGTGGTTCGAATCCCCGCAACAGGGTGAGCTCCCGTTGCTCGGTCCCAGCTCCTGCCAATCTAGCAGTTTGAAAGCACGTCAAAGTGCAAGTAGATAAATAGGTACCGCTCTGGCGAGAAGGTAAACAGTGTTTCCGTGCACAGCTCTGGTTCACCAGAAGCAGCTTAGTCATGTTGCCCACATGACCTGGAAGTTGTACGCCGGCTCCCTCAGCCAATAAAGTGAGATGAACGCCGCAACTCCAGAGTCAGTCACAACTGGGCCTAATGGTCAGGGGTCCCTTTACCTTTTTAATGTGTACAAAACTGCATAACCTAGGGTAAGCTGTACATGAAAATGCATATGTCAGTGAAAATAGCAGACAAAAAAATGTATTCTATTGGGAGAAATTGCTTTGCAAAAATATATATGACGATGTTAGGAGAAATTTGCACTGAAATGCTGATGAATTGGCACTGCCTGGCCAGAAAATAGATGTGCAGTGAGATGAAACTGTCTCTTTCACAAAAAGGTCTTTTACACACGGAAAGAGACACCAAACATCTCCATCAAGGGTTATTTGGAAGATATACAGCTGTGGCGCTGAATAGTGAAGAGTATATTTGTACACATTCCTGTCGTTGATATGTTTGTAGTTGTTCCTAATCAATTTCTGCATTTTCTGCTTCTCTCTTTTTCCAGTTGTGTATGATTGTGTATGATTGTGTATGATATAAATGATATCTATCTATCATCTATCTATATCTATATCTATCTATCTATCTATCTATCTATCTATCTATCATCTATCTATCTATCATCTATCTATCATCTATCTATCTATCTATCATCTATCATCTATCTATCTATCTATCTATCTATCTATCTATCTATCTATCTATCTATCATCTATCTATCATCTATCTATCTATCATCTATCTATCATCTATCTATCTATCTATCTATCTATCTATATCTATCTATCTATCTATCTATCTATCTATCTATCTATCTATCTATATCTATCATCTATCTATCATCTATCTATCTATCATCTATATTTTTATATATCTCTATATACATAAGGCTGTCATTGCACATCCCCCATCAAAGGATTTGTCATGTTGCCTCACAATTCTAGATTTGCATGAAGTTGGGGGGGGGGAGAAGGGGAACAAAAAAGACAGCAGGTTTTTAAATACAGTGGTATCTCGAGTTAAGTACTTAATTCATTCTGGAGGTCCATTCTTAACCTGAAACTGTTCTTAACCTGAAGCACCACTTTAGCTAATGGGGCCTCCCGCTGTGCCGCTGCTGCACGATGTCTGTTCTCATCCTGAAGCAAAGTTCTTAACCAGAGGTAATATTTCTGGGTTAGCGGAGTCTGTAACCTGAAGCATATGTGACCTGAAGCATATGTAACCCGAGTTACCACTGTATTCATTTTAAGCAACAGCTGAGGTTTGAATACAGAGGAGATGGAGGGCTGCAAAGAAGTTATGGGGGGCTTACAGAAAATAGGGGGCTTACAGGAGCTAAGGGGATGGGGGTTTGAGTGAGGTGTGAAGGAAGGGGTTGGGGGTTGGCAAATGGGCGGGGGTTGGCAGCAACAAGAAGAGATTCAGCAGCCCCTGTGTGTGTGTGTGTGTGTGCATGTGTGTAATTTCAAGCTGGAGAAAAATATGAGAAAAGCATATTCTGTGCCTTGACTCATCATTAGTTTCTATAATAAAGATATTCTTCCTAGATAAGAGCTCATTTACTGGTTTTGTTGTTTCAGTTGACTCTCTCTCTTTTTTTTACCTAATTAGAATTCTGAAGAATGAAGCAGGCTCTAATTCATCACTGATATTTCTCTTCATTTTTCTACAGACGGATTTTACTTGGGTTCTAATTACCCTTTTTGCTCATGTAAATTGCATTTTTAGTATGAGAGGCATCTCAGAACACTGTGGGGATTTCCCCACCCTAGCTCTGTTTTTTCCATTGGGGTTTGCACCACTTAAGGAAAATCTGTTTCTAATCTAGCTCCTCATTCGCGCGCCGCGGGGTATCAACATTTACCCTGCATATTTCTATCATCCATAAAGAAAAAGTATTCAGTGGGATAAGAACTTGCTTACCCTTTTCTTTTCTTCTTTGCAACTTTACTCATTACTAAAAAAAGAGAAATATATATATATATATTTAAAAATTTGAACATACCCCTTTTCTTATTTACATAGGATCAAAATAAATAAAACTTCTTTTTTAATAAAGAAGGTGATTAGGGGCGGAATTTTCTGCATGCGAAGAAGAAGAAGAAGATCAAGAAGAGGAGGGGGAAGAAGAGTTTGGATTTGATATCCCGCTTTATCACTACCCGAAGGAGTCTCAAAGTGGCTAACATTCTTTCCTCCCTCAAAGCAAACACTCTGTGAGGTGAGGCTGAGAGATTTCAGAGAAGTGTGACTAGCCCAAGGTCACCCAGCAGCTGCATGTGGAGGAGCGGGGACGCGAACACACTTCACCAGATTACAAGTCCATCGCTCTTAACCACTACACCACACTGGCAGATGCTGTACCACTGAGTAATGGGAAAGGGTAGGTGGCAGTTGCAGCCCATCACAGCAGGCCCTCACAGAGCAAACCAGCCCTGCATTTGCCAGGCATTGCTAATTTCCCCTCAGCTGGCCACAAGGGCAGACGGAAAAGCCCATCATACACTAAATAATTTTATTATCTGCATGCCGCCCATTCAACATTAAAAAACTTCCCTATACAGGGCTGCCTTCAGATGTCTTCTCAAGTTTGTATAGTTACTTATTTCCTTGGATCAGGGGTCACATAACTCCATCCATACACACACACAGCTTTTTTCTGGGGGTACGCAGGGGTATGCATACCCCTAAACATTTTGTGAATCTTTGTACTTTTGTCCATTTGCTGTATTTATTTTTCCCAATTTGGACTATAAAATGGTGATTTTCTTGAGTCAAAATTAGAGTACCCCTAAACATTTTTTTTAGAAAAAGCACTGTGTGTGTATATATATATTATTATTTTTTTTAAATTTACATTTCAAAATATTCATTTAAACAACCTTAAACCAAGGACTTCTCTTTCCATGGTTTATTTTACATACCATAGGTAAAGGTAAAGGGACCCCTGACCGTCAGGTCCCGTCGTGGACGACTCTGGCGTTGCGGTGCTCATCTCGCTTTATTGGCCGAGGGAGCCGGCGTACAGCTTCCGGGTCATGTGGCCAGCATGACTAAGCTGCTTCTGGCGAACCAGAGCAGCGCACGGAAACACCATTTACCTTCCCGCCGTGCTTTCGAACTGCTAGATGGGCAGGAGCTGGGACCAAGCAATGGGAGCTCCCACCGTCACGGGGATTTGAACCGCCGACCTTCTGATCGGCAAGTCCTAGGCTCTATGGTTTAGACCACAGTGTCACCTGCGTCTATTTACATACCATACATCCCTGCATATTTTACATGAACCAAACCATTCAGCAATCCATTGTTACATCCATCAAAAGCCATTAACACCATACCCTTCAAAAGTTCTCAATGAAAATAAGGACAACCTACCATACCCTCCAACATTTCTCCGATGAAAACAGGGGCATCCTAAAGAAAAGCATGGCATTCTGGATTCAAATCAGAAAGTGGGACAGCTTCTGTAAATCCAGGACTGTCCCTGGTCTGGGTTTTGGCCTATACAGTGGTGTCCCGCAAGACGAATGCCTCGCAAGACGAAAAACTCGCTAGACGAAAGAGTTTTCCGTCTTTTGAGGTGCTTCGCAAGACGAATTTCCCTATGGGCTTGCTTCGCAAGACGAAACGTTGGGCGAGTTCTTGCGACTCCCCCCCCTTTTTCTAAGCCGCTAAGCCGCTAATAGCCGCTAAGCTGCTAAACCGCTAATAGCGCTAATCCGCTAAGCCGCTAATAGCCGTGCTTCGCAAGACGAAAAAACCGCAAGACGAAGAGACTCGCGGAACGAATTAATTTTGTCTTGTGAGGCACCACTGTAAAGCCTTAAATGTCTCAGGACAACAATACCTCAAGGATTGCCTCTCCCCATATGAACCAACCCAGACTCTGAGATCATGATCTGAAGCTCTTCTTCATGTTCCACTTCCGTGAGAGGTCCAGAGGGTGGCAATATGAGAGCAGACTATTCCTGTGATGGCTCCCTGTTTGTGGAATGATCTTCTCAGGGAGGTTCACCTGGTGTCTTCATTATATATCTTAAGGTGCCAGGGGGAAATGTTTCTGTCCAACCAGGAGGCTATTGGTTTGTTTTTGCTTTATTACGTATTTTGTGTTCTCATTCTTTATTTTTATGCAAACCGCCCTGCGATCTTTAGATGAAAGGGGTTCTACTAATACTAATACTAATACTAATATACAGAAGTTGTTTCCTCACCCAGAACCCAAAATGTAGCTTGATGCCAGTCTGTAACCCCCATCTTCAGACAAAAATGCAAATTTCATTTTGGCCTAGTTTTTTAATCTCTCCCACTTGAAACCCTTGCTTTGTGTAACACCCAAGAAAAAAGCACACCAAGAACTCTGGCCAATATAAGTTTCAATAGTGGGAGTGGCCCCGACTCGCAAATCAATAGTCAATTGTAACAAAAACTAATCAGAATACATACTTTTGAATGGATTGGTTTTTGTTACAATTGACTATTGATTTGCGAGTAGAGACCACTCCCACTATTGAAACTTATTTTGGCCAGAGTTCTTGGTGTGCTTTTTTCTTGTGTAACACCCAGCCTGATGTTGAAGGACTAAAAACCTTGAACACTGTTTTGTGAAATGTTTATGGGCTCTCCCCATTCCCCCTCCCCACCAACTGTGAATTTTAGAAGTATCTAGAAATTCTATCACTTCATTGTTCTTCATGGCTTGGCTTTTAACAATGTTTTATGACTTCATCTTTAGAAAATAAACATTTCAATATTCAATACTCTTCAGTCTGCAAAGAGGACAGGCTACTTCTCCTGTATCTAGCAATTTCAGCACTTGCATTTAAATTGGTTAATTACACCTTCATATTGTATGCCTAATTGTAGATCTTCAGCAAAGTGTACTGCTTCTTTATTCTGGTTTGTAAAATACAATAAATATTGCCAGCTTCTGTGTCCAAAATTTTAATTAAGTCTTTTTTTGTTTAATTAAAAGGAACTTGGGGGAAATGGAGACAGTTGTTTTTGTTCTCTTACATTTCAAAAAACCTTTCAAAACCTGGAAATTCTTCTCTTTTCCAAATAAGACCTAATTATTGTGATGGGACAGAACGTCAGAACTGGGTGACAATGATGGTATTTGGAAATATCCCTGCTTTGGAAAACAACAGAGACATTATGAGCTGTGCCCAAATTCTCCCTGAAGTTTGGGCTTGGCTCCTAGTGGGCTCACTCTGTCACCAGCATTCCTTGTTGCTAGTGGACAACTTTCTCAAAGCTTGCTATTATGAAAAACAAAGGAACATAGGAAGCTGCATTACCCTGAGTTAGATTGTTGGTTCCTCTAGCTGTGTTTTGTGTATACAGGGTTTAGGGCAGTATTATCTCCCAGCCCTTCTTAGAGGTGCTAGGAACCTGGGGCCTTCTGCATGCTCGACCACTGAGATACAGTCATGTCCCAGAATAATAATAATAATAATACTAATAATAATACTAAGAATACTAAGAATACTAATACTAATACTAATACTAATACTAATACTAATAATACTAATAATAATAATAATAATAATAATAATAATAATAATAATAATTTATTATTTATACCCTGCCCATCTGGCTGAGTCTCCCCAGCCACTCTGGGCGGCTCCCAATCAAGTATTAAAACAATACAGCGTTAAATATTAAGAACTTCCCTGAACAGGGCTGCCTTCAGATGTCTTTTAAAGATAGGATAGCTACTTATTTCCTTCACATCTGAAGGGAGGGCGTTCCACAGGGTGGGCGCCACTACTGAGAAGGCCCTCTGTCTGGTTCCCTGTAACCTTACTTCTCGCAATGAGGGAACCGCCAGAAGGCCCTCGGCGTTGGATCTCAGTGTCTGGGCTGAATGATGGGGGTGGAGACGCTCCTTCAGGTATACAGGACCGAGGCCATTTAGGGCTTTAAAGGTCAGCACCAACACTTTGAATTGTGCTCGGAAACGTACTGGGAGCCAATGCAGATCTCTCAGAACTGGTGTTATGTGGTCCTGGCAGCTACTCCCAGTCACCAGTCTAGCTGCCATATTCTGGATTAATTGCAGTTTCCGGGTCACCTTCAAAGGTAGCCCCATGTAGAGCGTGTTGCAGTAGTCCAAGCAGGAGATAACTAGAGCATGCACCACTCTGGTGAGACAGTCCGCGGGCAGGTAGGGTCTTAGCCTGCGTACCAGATGGAGCTGGTAGACAGCTGTCCTGGACACAGAATTAACCTACGCCTCCATGGACAGCTGTGAGTCCAAAATGACTCCCAGGCTGCACACCTGGTCCTTCAGGGGCACAGTTACCGATATGAGAGCAACGCAGCTGCAGACTGGTAGCTTGTTTACATCACATGATGTGACTAGCTGTGGGAAAGAATCTTCCCGGAAGTTCACAGGCTTCACAAAGCTTTGTTCAGTGTGTTATCTTCCTGTTGCGTATGTGAAGGAAGTCTTAGTTGCTTGCTTGCTGAACACTGAACTGTTCGGACATTTTTTTTATAGAGTTGCACAGTCAGAAATAAACAAGATGTAAAAGGCTTTCTGACTATCTTCTTTCCCTTGCTGGGATGCAAGGAGGGAAGGGGGTGTGCATTTTCCACGCTGGGAAATGTCGCCTATCAAGATCTCCTGGACTGCGGGGAGTGCAGCCAGGGCACATCACCGGTAAACAAGCCCGGGAGCCTGGGAGAGTTGCCAGCCTTTCCCGAGGGGGCTTGTTTTCCAACATTCAGGACCAGGGAATCTCCCACACCCACCCACCCCCTGTCCTCCAAAAACAGTACTTCTGTCTTGTCAGGATTCAACCTCAATCTTTTAGCCGCCATCCATCCTCCAACCGCCTCCAGACGCCTCCAGGGGCCCAACATCTGGGGAAGTTTATAGAAGCTGCTGTGGAACAGATGAATCATCTAAGGTAGGAGTGAAGAACACTTTTTTCTGTTGAGGGCTTCATTCCATTCCAGAGCCCAAAGTAGTCAGGGAGATGGATCAAAACTGAATGGCTCACCCATTTTTCTTGCCAGCCCTTTCCCTGCTCTTTGCCATGTGAGCCCATGAGGACTCATACTGCCCACAGGTTTCCCAGCCACAGTCTAAGGCCTGGACACTGTGCATTCAATGTATTGTTACTGGAGAAACTAGGAAATGGAGGTCCCAGTGCCTCGTGGCTCCAACAGTTGAGCAGAGAGGCACTGGGAAATCAATTTCCCAAGCTTCCCAGTGGCAACAGATGCTGTGCACAAGGCTTCTTCCATCGCTTCAAGCCCCACACATAACCTTCACCCCCACAAAGTTAATATTTGATGCTCCAACATTATAAGTTCTCAGAGCACTCAAATCTGTGCGTGTGTCTGGTGGCGAGAGAACTTTTTCTGGAAGTTCTCTGTTTTTTTGTTTTGATTTATTAAAACTTAGTACAAAGTGAGTCAAGGGATGCTTGTTAATCACTGATTCTTATAGGGAAAGTGTGATGGTATGATAATCTTGGTGGAGACATTGAGAAGAACAATTCAAGCATATAATCTCACAAAACTAATTGATATTTATAGCATGACATTTTTACCAATATCAGGGCATTTGCTATTAGTCCCATTCAGTTTTAATTAAATCCAAAGTAAATTGCATTGATTTAAAATATTTAAATACTGCCTTTTCAGCACCAAGCATTTGAGGCTTCAAATGTTGAGTCTCTTTTCTGTTCCATAGGATTAAAATGCATAGGAGATGGAACAAAATCTGTGTCTGATCTGAATATCAGCATTCTTAAGAGTGCTTTCCTAAACCCGTAAATGAGGTTCTCTTCTCAGAAGACAAGGTTGCTGGAGGGAAAAGTACAGTTGTAGGAACATAACTAGTTTGCTTTGTAAAAGTAGGAACTCGATATAGAATTAAAACTTGTTCCTTTCTAAAATGAACCTTCCAAGCACTGACAAGGATCCTATTATGCAGAATCTAAGAAATGATTTGATAAGCACTCAATTTCTCTAAAAAATTAAGGACGCCCATAAAGCATATTCATTCAAAATACAATTTCCAAAGTGTAGAAAGACCTTTGTTTCAAAGACCTTAGGAAGTTAATTGGCAATAATACAAAAAACTCTCCAAAATCCAAATATCATTTTGCCATTGAAACCACAAGGACTTTATCATGACCCCGTAAAGCAGAACGTATTGATTTTCAAGTTGTGTTATTACTGAGCTTTACCTATCTATGACTTCTAGGTCAGCTCAATTTTCAGAGAGGTCTGGGGTGAACTCCAGATTTACTCTGATCACAGAATAGAAAAGAGGGTGTAGATTTGCACACATAAAGTCCAAATGTGATATAAAATACATATCCAATGCAATGCTACTGTCAAGGCTGCTGAGTCTTTATTTTATTTTTTCAGTTTCTAGTATATAAAACACATGGCCACAGTTCCAGCTTCTATGATATGCAAAGAAAAACAACAACACGCTTTCACTGAAAGGAAAACATGTGGCGCAGTGTGGTACTTTCTGGAAATATTCATAGCAAAGCACTCAACATACCCCAAAGTGATGTTTCAGTCTGCCACCTTGATTTAAAATAGCACACAATGTCCAAACTATGACCAAGTCCACCAACCCCAACTCAACGACTCTTGTGCCCAGTCTGGGGACAATATTTTGAGAGGCAGCTGAAGCTCTGCCAAAAAAGAGGTGAAGTCACGCCAAAGTCACGCTTTGGTGCGCCATTTTGACTCAAACTGACAACTGGCTTCCAAACAGCCATTCACAAAGGCTGCCTGCTACCCTTATCTCAGGAACCTTCATGCCAAACGTTTTTGCAATGATATCTCAGGAGGTAGTTGAACCTATAGAAAACAAATGGAGAAACAGAGAAAAGGACAAATGATTTCCCAAAGCCCAAATGTCCACAGCATCATGTAAACAGTGCTTCTGTGTTTAAATTGCAGCACAAGAATTTATTGAGCAAGCTGCAGAAGACTAAGGTTTTCTTTAACTAGCAAACTCACGATAACTTATTATTCAGTGTCGCAAGACAATGTTGTCAATGCTAATGTTCAGTGCTATTTTTCTAGAAAAAGAGGTACTGCAACTCACCGTGAACATCTCCCTCGTTCTCTTAGAATGGCAATGGCACCCGCCTGAGAGGTGCTAGAGTTGAGCTCCAGTGAGCTCCAGCTGAAAGAAAAAAAGCCCAGGTTATAGTGTAAGCTTGGAGGTTTTATTACAATCAACCAGTATATAAATCTTGGGAAATAAGTAGGTGTAATGGTTCTAGGGGTTGCTCGTGCGTAAATCTGCACCACACCTGGCTGGGTTGCCTGAGTGAACCCTTTCTGTCCGGACAGCCACTCACCCGTGGCTGTCTCAATCGCTGGCAGAATCCGTCAGTGGGCGTTTCTTGAACTTCTTCCAGCAAAGAAGCTCTTTGACGCCTAGTCTCCACCTACTCTCCCTGCGTGGAAGCCTTCTGCACAGGGAGGGTGTGGGCAGCGGAGGACCCGTGCTCTCCCCGCTGGTCTCCGGCGAGGAGTCATGGAGCCACCTCGCCGATTCCCCCATCTGCCCCCCCTTCTCCACTGGTGCTACGCTGATTTCCTTCCCCAGAAGATGGGCTGCTTGTCTCCCTCCCGGGACGCTCTCCGGAATCCCTCTGGAGCCCTCCCTCTCCCTCTGGCTCCGATGGCAGTTCCCTGACAGTAGGTAAATAGTAAAAGAGACTTCCAAGGACAATCTCAGTTAGGTGATCTTCATAACCAAGTCTTTATTACCCAGTAAGGAAACACATGTTCTATTTTAGCTTGAGGAGATTTTGCCACAATCCATAAACAGTTCAGAAGATATTTGTGGCCCTGCTAATGTTAATATTAAACTTGAGCACCAGTGAAAGCTACTGTTACCCTCCCCACTATCCATGCCAACATTGCAAGGATCAGAAAATCTGAGGCATACTTGGGACTCTACATAGCCTTGTTTCTGTGTAAGTAACTGGGTTTCTGAAATTGGTCAGAAAAGTAACAGCTCTTAGTTCCTACTGCAGGCCTGGGAGATGTTAAGTTGTGGGTGAACATATCAGACGACACAGCGATTCTTTAAACAGCTCTTGTTTATTCACAGGCCAGAACAGAACTGAACTGAAGGGTTCGGCCAGCCTGCTTATATAGAGCTCCACTACAATGCAACAGTAACCATTTTCTATTACTATCCAATCACTGAACATCACCTTCAATCTCTTATTTTCATATGTGGACCTGAGTGAAAACTATCTACAGTATCCCCCTGCTGGCCCAGGGTGAAAACTTCACTACATAACAGTAGAAATGGGTTGCTGTGAGGGGTGTGGGTGTGGATCTGGTTTTATTTGCATTTTAAAGTGAACCAACGGGCTCCAAATGAGCCAAATACTTGCAGGAAATAAATACATTCATGTTTATTAACATCACATAGAAGAAGTGATTGTGTGAGATGGGGCATTTTACACATTGCATTTTTCTACATTTGAAAGCAACATTTTACATTCATAGAAGAAGTCTATGTAACCACTGTATGCTTAACAAATATATGTATTGTTCAGGTATTTGTGCTACAGTACCAGAAATGGCCATGAATTTCTAACATAAGAATACATCATAATAAGAGGAATTCAGTGTAGTGCTCTGGCAATCATCTATCACCTATCTATTCCCTATATGCCCAGATCCAGGTTTGGGGCAAGTACTCTTTGGTGAGAGAGCCCCAGCAGAGCTTTAAAATCACAAACATGCAGCAAAGTAAAGCGTAGAAATATAGGATGTTAAATGTTTAAAATATCCTCTTCAAATCTCCCAACTTCCCTTAGCATGGAAGGAGACCACACATTTGGCAAGTTAAAAATGGTTTACTTACAAACTCTTCAAAGGTCAGATTCATGTGCTTTTCCATGTAGCAGGAAGAAAAGACAGTAAGGAAATTCCAAATAGGTAAGTGTGTCTATTATTTATTTATTTATTTATTTATTTATTTATTTATTTATTTGTATAGAAACACAAAGATGGCTTGGATTGATTGGAACAACCAGCCCACACATCCTAACTGCTAGGGTTCACATGGTGTCAAAAATGGTGGAACAAAGTGTTTGGTAACCTTTCCTCTTTTCAAGCCATCGAGGAAGCTGGCCACTGTCTGACTCTTGTGGGAGCAAATTTAATAGTTTAACTATGTACTGTGAAGTACTTTCTTTTGTCTCCCCAGACTCTTACAGCATTCAGCTTCACTGGAAAACTTAATACTAGAAGACTTAATACAAAGTTCCATAAACAAATACAGAGAACGTTGTCCTCTCACATCTCTGTCAAACCATCATGCTTTTATATTGCCACTTTTTAAATAAATTCAGCATTATTTGTTCAAATGGTGACACTTTGTCTCAGGAAATATTGTGCCACCATCTACAGACTAGACACGTTTTCATTATTTCTTTTCAAGCGACAATAAACAAAGATGTTCCCATTTATTTCTTTTTACTGAAATAGGACTTTAAAGACGGGTGCTAAACTCTCTGAAAGCCGAGAAAAGGAGCTGAGTGAATTCTCTTGCAAAGAGCTTTCATTATAATTGGATTATGACTACTATTAGCATAGATTTCCATGAAAATGGGTCTCATCTACCTGGCTCTGATTTCACTTAACATATTTTTTACACTGGTGTTGTTTCCAGCTACTTTTAATGGCATGGCCTTTGAGAATGACAAAAATCAGATTTAGGCCTACTTCATGACTGCAGACAGCTTAGACATTTATCTCTTTCATTTGCCGTCCACCTGAGAATTGCTTATTGCTTATGCTTATTGCTATGTTTAGCGGTCGGCATAGCAGCGGTATTAGACCTAGCAGACGTAGCAGAACAATAAATTTTAAAATATTTGTAGACTAACTCTGAGAGACTGATTCTGCACTTGTGATAACCAAAGAGACACTAGGCACTTTATACCCAACCGGTGTCTTTTGCATCACACTCCCTTTCCCTTTGTGAACACTTGCTATGATGTAGTGAATTTGCCCCTTGTAATTATTATTTTAATATATCTACATGCCACTTTTCCCCAAGTCAGGCTCTCCTTGGTAGCCACCAGTTGCACAGAGTATCAGAATTCACATGGTGTGCTGTGGTCTAAACCACTAAGCCTCTTGGGCTTGCCGATCAGAAGGTTGGTGGTTCAAATTCCCACGACGGGGTGAGCTCTCGTTGCTCTGTCCCAGCTCCTGTCAACCTAGCAGTTTGAAAGCATGTCAAAGTGCAAGTAGATAAATAGGTACCGCTCCGGCGGGAAGGTAAGTGGTGTTTCCGTGCGCTGCTCTGGCTCGCCAGAAGCAGCTTAGTCATGCTGGCCACATGACCCGGAAAGCTGTCTGTGGACAAATGCCAGCTCCCTCGGCCTGAAAAGTGAGATGAGCGCCGCAACCCAATAGTCGCCTTTGACTGGACATAACCGTGCAGGGGTCCTTTACCTTTACTTTACAGTGGGCACACTGAATACAAACTTAATTCATCCCGGGGGTCCGTAATTACCCCAAAAAGTCCGTATCCGGAGGTGCTGCTTCTGCGCCCATGTGTGGTGTGATAGAGGACTTCTGCACATGTACCCATGGCGAATACCAGAAGTATACACTTCTGGGTTTGCCACATTTATAACTCAAAATTATGTTACCTTAAGGTAACGTAACCCAAGGCACCACTGTACTGTGTTAAACAGCAGGGCCCTGCACCAGATCTTGTTGAGTCCTGGATCCCAAATCAAATTGGGACTGAATTGGGTCAACTTTAAATTGAGCCAGGCCAGGTTGAGGCTGCCTCAGTTTGCCTCCTCTTGGATCAGGTCCACTCAGAGAGATCTGGGGCCACCAAACGGGGCTATCTGTCAGTAAGGAGAGCAGGGAGGCCGAGATGTTAGGTGTTTCTCCCCCTCTCCTCTTGACGTTATGTTTAATTATAAACCTGATTAAATATGGGAGTTGTGGGGGTTGGAAGAAAAGCACAGAGACCATGAACTCTGCAAGGCCCCCAGTTGGTTTGGAGCCTGAATCCAGGTTGGGTCAGCACCACATCATGTTGGGTCAGATTAGAGCCACGCAAAGGTGCCAGATTAAGCCCTAAAATAGATTGAGTGTGTGTGCACACATCCCTAATAAATAGTATAGACATAGCTCAGTTGGATAGAGCGTGGTGCTAATAACACCAAGGTTGCAGGTTCAGTCCCTGTATAGGACAGCTGCATATTCTTGCATTGCCGGGGGTCACACCAGATGATCCTCAGTGTCCCTTCCAAGTGTATGATTCTATGATATCATAAGGGATGCCAATGTCATGTGCGAACCAGCTTTGACTCGCACAGCCATTTTTGTTGCAGAGCAGTTATCACAAGTTTCTTTGAGCTGTAATCATCCTGTAAAAGTATCAATGGAATGAGTTTACAAACTTCAAACAGTGAAGACGGCATCGTAAACAATAGCATCATAAACAGTAGCATCATAAACACCAGTGGATTAAAAAATAAAATAATAGATGCAGATCTATGTAATGTCTGAATGCATTTTAAGCACTAATAACTTTTCATCAAGAATTTTTATTCTTTTATTTTTGTTTTATTTATTTCAACAACATCCCTTTAGGCTGCTCTGAGATATGTGACCTGAAAAGATTTATCTGTCCAAGTCAACATGTCATTACAGAGTTTGTATGTATCAATGTATCTGTTACTGAAAATGCTCAAGAAAAGGTACAATGAGAACACTGTTTTTTAAAAAAACTTTTAGTTTTACTAAAGACCAATGAATAAAAACAAACAAACAAACATAGGAATTGCCATTTGATAGCAACACTATCTGCCACCAAAGTTTCACTTGTCTTGATTTTCTGTAGTTGTAACCTCTTGGAGAAAGGGATGGGGGACGTTAATAATGGAAATCATGGCAGCACAGTCATTAACAGAATTCACACTTAACAGATGACATGTGGATGTGTGTGCGCATTCTGAAATGACTTGAGGCAATTTCCCAACTTGTGTGAAACTTTGTGCCTATGAGTCATCTTAAAGAGGAAAACAAAATCCCTCTTATCAAGATGCAGATAAAAAGAATAGGACGGAATCTTTAATAACATAAAAATAGATTTGTTTTTTGGGGGAAAGATAAAGAAAGCAATCCTTTTAAACTTGAAATCATAGGAAGCATTTTCTTCCTGATAAATAATGTATTTCCTACAGTCAATCCAGACAGCAGACTTCTTCAAAAACCATTAGCCACTGATCCAATCCCATTTCCTTGAAACCTTACTAATAAATCATGTCCCTTCCTTGGCTCCATCTTATCCTGCAGTCCAGTTGTTCTGTGAATAGTTGTATTCAAGAAAGAGAGACAACTTTCAGGGTCCCCCCCCCTTTCTTTTTTCTTTGGTAACCAATATGGTTCAAAAAAAATTGACCTCACACATTTTGCATTATTCATCTGAGCTTTCAAATGCGTTGCTAGGCAAAGGACCCAAAACGTGCTCAGATGAGAGAGGTATTGATGGAAAGTTCCAGTATGAAGGAGAAGAGAGAAGTACCGTATTTTTCGTCCCATAGGACACTCCGTCCCATAGGACGCACCTAGTTTTTTTTGGGAGGAATAAAGGAATTCCCCCCCCCTTTATTTCCCCCCAAAAAGCAGGTCGGGGAAACTGAACCAGGTCGAGGAACGGCGCTGTGCCTCCCTGCTGTCCCCCGAGCTTGTGGGGCTGGCCGATGTCTGCCTCAGGCGGCAGGCTGCTATCCGCAGTGTGGGGAGCCCTGCGGGGAACTCCTGCAGGGCTCCCCATGCTGCGGATGTCTGTCCGGCGCGCGGGGCGCTCTGCTCCAGGGCGCCCGCCGGCCGGGTGGCAGGCTGCTATCCGCAGCGTGGGGAACCCTGCGGGGAACTCCTGCAAGGCTCCCCATGCTGCGGATGTCTGCCCGGCGCACGGGGCGCTCTGCTTCAGGGTGCCCCGCCTGCCGGGCGGCACGCTGCTATCCGCAGCGTGGGGAGCCCTGCGGAGAACTCCCACAGGGCTGCCTAGCTTGCGGATGTGTTCCCGAAGCGCCGGGCGCTCTGCTTTCAGGGCGCCCGACGCTCCGGGAAGCAGGCTGCTATCCGCAGCCTAGACATCCCTGCGGGACCTCCCGCAGGGCTGCTTAGGCTGCGGATGTCTTCCTGAAGCCTGGAGAGCGAGAGGGGTCGGTGCGCATCGACCCCTCTCACTCTCCAAGCTTCAGCGAAAGCCTGCATTCGCCCCATAGGACGCATCCAGATTTCCCCTTCATTTTTGGAGGGGGAAAAGTGCGTCCTATAGGGCAAAAAATACGGTAATGGTTTGTAAAAGACAAGAAAAGAAAGCCCAACTCACAAAAAAAACACAACCTAAGTGGAACATTGTCCATCTCAGCCTTCCACAGCCTAGTGAACTGCAGGTGGTTAGGACTACAACTTCCACCATCCCTTTTGGCTTGGGCTGATGGGATCTGGTGTCCCAAAGAGATAGAGGGCAGCATGCTGAGGAAGACTGGTCTGCTGCAATGTCTTCAGCCTATTTGCTTTCCTCTATCCACTCTTCTAGAAGCTTCTCAATATTGTTAGCTCTGGGTTCAAAAACTCCAAACGTACATAACACTCGCATTTTGTCTACTGAAGTTGACATTTTATTTCCTGGGCGTTTCCTGGCCACAGCTGATTTTCATACAGTGGTGCCTCGCAAGACGAAATTAATCCATTCCGCGAGTCTCTTCGTCTTGCGGTTTTTTCATCTTGCGAAGCACAGCTATTAGCGGATTAGCGGATTAGCGCTATTAGCAGTTTAGCGGCTTAGCGGCTATTAGCGGCTTAGCAGCTTAGTGGCTATTAGCGGCTTAGCGGCTTAGAAAAAAGGGGGGGAAAGGGAAAAAACTCGCAAGAACTCGCAAGACGTTTCGTCTTGTGAAGCAAGCCCATAGAGAAATTCGTCTTGCGAAGCACCTCAAAAGACGGAAAACTCTTTCGTCTAGTGAGTTTTTCGTCTTGCGAGGCATTCGTCTTGCGGGGCACCACTGTACTCTCAAGATTCAGTTGCTGCTGCTTGCTATTCAGCGCCTAACAAACATTTGATATAGTAATGGCGTGACTAAAAATACAAATTTGGTTTAAAGGAGTCTCCCCCAACAAGTTGGGTTGTCTAAACTGTTTTCTTGTTTTAGGGACAGAACTACCTAAATTGTATAGAAATTTAGTCATGTATGCTGCTACAGCAGCAAGAATGATACTCAGCCAAAAGTAGAAGGAAGTAGAAGTCCTAGCAAAGGAAGAATGGAAACAAAAACTTATGGAATATGTAGAAATGGTGATACCTATTGGAAGAATAAGAAATCAAGATAACAAACTTTTTATAAAAGAATGGAAATGGTTTATTGAATATTTACAGATAAATTGCACACAAATAGAAAACATTGGCAGGATTATTGTAATAACCTGCAGTTTCATATATTTAAAGAAGATGAATAAATGAGCAAATTAGGTCAATTTGGATATGCAGAATATATTAAAAAAAAACAAATTTAAGGAACTGCAGAAAGAGGGGGAAGGAAGTCAAGTTTTGAAATGTTAAAATGATTGTAAAATTAATGAAATGTATAAATCTGAAAAGTTTGTGTGTGTGTGTGTGTGTGTGTGTGTGTGTGTGTGTGTAAAACACAATAAGGTAAAGGTAAAGGTAAAGGTACCCCTGCCCGTACGGGCCAGTCTTGACAGACTCTGGGGTTGTGCGCCCATCTCACTTAAGAGGCCAGGGGCCAGCGCTGTCTGGAGACACTTCCGGGTCACGTGGCCAGCGTGACATTGCTGCTCTGGCCAGAGCCAGAGCCAGAGCCGCACACGGAAACGCCGTTTACCTTCCCGCTGGTAAGCGGTCCCTATTTATCTACTTGCACCCGGAGGTGCTTTCGAACTGCTACGTTGGCAGGCGCTGGGACCGAGCAGCGGGAGTGCACCCCGCCGCAGGGATTTGAACCGCCGACCTTTCGATCGGCAAGCCCTAGGCGCTGAGGCTTTAACCCACAGCGCCACCTGCGTCCCGTAAAACACAATAGGAAGACACAACTCCCTGGCTACACAGTCAGACCTGGAATGGTGCTTCCCAAATGACTTACATGGAAATCTCCATTTCCCCAACAAATTTCCTCACTTTCTCCTCAGGCACCGCATTATTTGCCATTTTATATATCTTCCTACACCTCAGGCATATTTGAGCCAATATCAGTAACAAAGCAATAGTTCACCATGTCAAGGAAATACGCATATATAAATGATGGCGCTCTGCACTCCTCTTCTGAGGACTTTGCAACCATTAATAGTAATGCTGAACATGATCGAGCTATGTAGAACAAGCCTGTTTTTCTCAGGATGTTAATCAGATAAGTGGGTTTAACCCAAGGGAAGATTTAGAAAAATCAAATCTAAATTAAATATGATCCACTCATCTGTAAAATAATCATGTGAAAAATGAATTAGGAAGCCGAGAGCTGATGGTGTTCACTTTAAGAACAACTTCCCATATTAAGATTTTAGATGCCAGAGATATGTGGCGCCTCCTGAGAAACGTTTGATAATTCAACAAAATATCTATGGATGTGTCATCTGAAATAAGGTTCCCTAACACAGCACCTTCCAGATGATTTTGGACTACAACTCCCATCAGCTTCAGTCAGCATGGCCAGTGCCAAGAGATTATGGGACATGTAGTCCAATCACATCAGGCTGTGCGAGGCTGTTCTAAGTGGAAGCCTTCCGAACTGTCCACCAAGTTTCTTTTAGGTAATATTGGGTGGTAACTTAGAGGTGCATAGTTTGCGTGTGAAGACCCCCAAAAGCACCCCCAAAATAAAGACACAATAGACACAGAATATAGTTTAAGGTTTTTGGCATTAATTTTGGCCTCAGCTTCATTGATTACAGCATGTGAGTGGTTGCTTAGGCATTGGTTCCAGACTCCCTGAACCTGCACAGTGGCAGGAACAGGATTGACACTGGGCACCACCATATGTCAGTAAGGGAAAGCATCCTGGGGGAACGAGAACTCCTTCGATCTCACAGCTCACCCCAGATGCTCCCAGGGGCTCTGGCGTGGCCCTAGCCCCTTGACAGGGTTCAGACAAAAGCAAGGTAAGCCCCTGGATTCCTTTAATGGAATTCCCTAGCAGCAATGGAGGGGCAGGCATAGCCAACCATGTCCCCTCCACAAAATATTGAACCAATGCCTTACCGCCAACCTTACAAAGTTGTGACGATTTGCTACACGGTAGGCAAAAACCAAGTGGCAACAGCCAATCAGCCAAATGGCAAAATTCCTACCGGGCCCCTGCTCCAAAACAGATGACCCCATGACAGGCATAGCAAGGCCAAAGGGTGGGAGGGCGGGTGATCTGATGCTCATCGCAGAAAAGAGAAAGCTCCCAGCGACATGCAGCAGCTTAAATAGCCCCTCAGTGGCCAATTGACATCCCAGCAGGCCAGATTTCTACTCCAGCAACTATGGGACAACCAATGGGGTGTTGTGGCTAAGCAAATGGTCCCGCCCCACAACAGGGAGGCAGTTTAGGTGATCTCACTGCAACATGTGCCCTCCATGATGGAGGACACGATTTAGCATAGAAGTTATTTCTATGCAGGTACACTCAGAAATAAGTCCTATTCAATTCAGTGAAACACTGTCAAGAAAGGGTGAATATTATTGGAGTCTAAGTGTTAGGAGATGGGTACTACCTCTGGTGGGGGATCCATCTATACCCTCCAACATTTCTCCAATAAAAATAGGGACATCCTATTCAATAATAATAATAATAATAATAATAATAATAATAATAATAATTTTATTATTTATACCCCACCCATCTGACTGGGTGGCCCCAGCCACTCTGAAAAGCTTCCATATATATAAAAAAACATAACAAAACATTAAACATTAAAAAAACCCTTTTCTGTACAGAGCTGCCTTCTGTCAGGCAGCAGAGGATTCAAGCCCCCATGGCAGGTTGCCAGAAATGGATAAGACAAGGAAAAGTTCTTACCAACTGCTTTTTATTCAATATTCACAGAGACAGGCTTGGGAATGCAGCCTCTTGGAATAATGGCATTGCCCCGGGTGAGTCTCCACCCACTCCCTCTCTCCCTTCATGTGTCATCACTACGGGTGCTGAGAAGTGCCCTCTGCCTCTGAGCTCTTTGCTCTCCTACTTTCAATGCTCACCGGGATCTAGGAGATGAGGGATCTGGAATGCTTTCTAAAGACACTGTGTCTGTCAGCTGTCACCCCCTGGTGCTTCTTATTCCTCTTCTCCCATTATTTCCCAGCTTTTCCCCTCATCTGCCTCTGAGCTGTGATCTCCCTCAAACCCCTGTTGTAATTCTGAACTGTCATCTTCTTCTCTGGGAGGGTCAGAAAGGGGAGGGGGTCTCCACCATTCCTCCTCTGCTCAGTCCCTGACATCTTCAGATGTCTTCTAAAGGTTCTATAGTTACTTATCTCCTTGGTTTGGGGTTGCATAACTCCATACTATTTCTCAGATGAAAATAGGGACGTCCTACCATAGTCTCCGGACACGGGTGGCTCTGTGGGTTAAACCACAGAGCCTAGGACTTGCCGATCAGAAGGTCAGCGGTTCAAATCCCTGCGACGGGGTGAGCTCCCATTGCTCGGTCCCTGCTCCTGCCAACCTAGCAATTCGAAAGCACGTCAAAGTGCAAGTAGATAAATAGGTACCACTCCCACGGGAAGGTAAACGGCGTTTCCATGCGCTGTTCTGGTTCACCAGAAGCAGCTTAGTCATGCTGGCCACATGGCCCGGAAGCCGTATGTCTGCTCCCTCGGCCAATAAAGTGAGATGAGCGCCGAAACCCCAGAGTCGGCCACGACTTGACCTAATGGTCAGGGGTCCTTTTACCTTTACCATAGCCTCCAACATTTCTCTGGTGAAAATAGGAATGTCCTAAGGAAAAGCAGAATGTTCTGGGAACAAAGCTGAAACTGGGATGGCTCCTGTAAATATAAGACTGTCCCTGGAAAATAGGGAAACTTGGAGGGTTTGCATGTCATGCTCCTTCTGGGGTAGTTTGTCCACCTTTGGTCGCCACCATACACTCAGCTTTCACCTGTGGCTCCTAGAAGCTGTCAGCATGCGTCAGCGGCCATACCTTGGGAATGACTTCAACAGGCGGGCTAAACCAGGTAGCCAATGGGCCTCAAACTTTCAGTAAGTTAGAGCGTTCCCCTGCATGTGAAAACAGGCTCCAGCAGATTGAGCAGACAAGACCATTGTGGGGTCCAACTGTCAAGAAGGTGGCTTCTGCACGAGCTGTAAAGGAATGTGAGGGATTTGGTCAAATCCAGCACATTGGCCTGTTGTTGTTGTTTAGTCATTTAGTCATGTCTGACTCTTCATGACCCCATGGACCAGAGCACACCGGGCACTCCTGTCTTCCACTGCCTCCCGCAGTCTGGTCAAACTCATGTTAGTAGCTTCGAGAACACTGTCCAACCATCTCGTCCTCTGTTGTCCCCTTCTCCTTGTGCCCTCAATCTTTCCCAACATCAGGGTCTTTTCCAGGGAGTCTTCTCTTCTCATGAGGTGGCCAAAGTATTGGAGCCTCAGCTTCAGGATCTGTCCTTCCAGTGAGCACTCAGGGCTGATTTCCTTCAGAATGGATAGGTTTGATTTTCTTGCAGTCCACGGGACTCTCAAGGGTCTCCTCCAGCACCAGAATTCAAAAGCATCAGTTCTTTGGCGATCAGCCTTCTATATGGTCCTTTGTTAGCAAGGTGATATCTCTGCTTTTAAAGATGCTGTCTAGGTTTTTCATTGTTTTTCTCCCAAGAAGCAGGCGTCTTTTAATTTCATGACTGCTGTCACCATCTGCAGTGATCGTGGTGCCCAAGAAAGTAAAATCTCTCACAGCCTCCATTTCTTCCCCTTCTATTTGCCAGGAGGTCATGGGAACAGTAGCCATGATCTTAGTTTTTTGATGTTGAACTTCAGACCATATTTTGCGCTCTCCACTTTCACCCTCATTAAGAGGTTCTTTATTTTTTACTATATTTCTTCCAGCAATCTTAATTCCAGCTTGGGATTCATCCAGTCCAGCACATAGGCCTAGTAGCCCTCAAATACTTTCAGATGAATGAACACGTCCCATGTTTCCCCCTCCGTTGGCCATTTCTACTTTGTACATGTATAACATATGGCGGAAGAGAAAAAGTGTTCCATTAGCAAATGCTCAAGATGGCTTATGTTGGCCAACAATTTCCTAGGCACGAGGCTGCTACTGTTATTAGGCCTCATAAACTTGTACTTGAATGTTAGCTTGATTATCATCACATGGAGCTGGCTGCATTTATGGCTCTGCCATGATGCTGCCTTATCATATTTCTCATTGGACAGAGGCCACGAGAAGGCCAGAAATAATGGCAAGGATCACAATAAACCAGAACAACAAGTTTCCACAAATGTTGCTGCAACCCAAAGGAAATCTGAAAAGGTTGTGATTCATGTCTGATACTCCTGAATATTTTGCTGTGTGAGGGGATAAAGAGAGAAAGCAAGCATGATTTCATTGCAGAGGACATCATCTATTGATCTATGAATGGTCTCCTCCATCATTCGCTTGACACTGTGGTGTGTCATTTTGATGACAAACTTCATCAAAGCAGATAAAAACTTGGGGCACTTTGTATCTTAATGGAGAGAGAAAACATCAGAAAGTGCTTTGATCTGGAGATGTTGAAGCACTTACACAGACTTTCTATGTGTGCTTGCTTCAACATTTATTTATATTATTTTTAGTTTAAAGAATCTCTTACTAGATAAGAAGGCTCCTAGAGTACCTTAAAAATCTACAGAACAATAATGAAATGAATAAAATGTTTAAGATAACCTTTGTTCAGAGACCAGAAGCTTTTCTTTTAGGCATTGCAGGTCAAGATTTGCCAAAAGAAAAGAAGCTTTTTATGTACGCTACAACCGCAGGTAGGATATTTCTTGCCCAAAGATGGAGAAGCGACAAAACACCAATGTGAGGGTTCTAGGGGTTGCTCGTGCGTGAATCGGCGCCATGCTTGGCTGAGTTACCTGGGTGAACCCTTTCTGTCCAGACAGCCACTCACCCGTGGCTGTCTCAATCGCTGGCAGAATCCGTCAGTGGGCGTTTCTTGAACTTCTTCCAGCAAAGAAGCTCTTTGACGCCTAGTCTCCGCCTACTCTCCCTGCGTGGAAGCCTTCTGCGCAGGGAGGGTGTGGGCAGCAGAGGACCCGTGCTCTCCCTGCTGGTCTCCAGTGAGGAGTCATGGAGCCACCTCACCGATTCCCCCATCTGCCCCCCCTTCTCCACTAGTGTTACGCTGATTTCCTTCCCCAGAAGATGGGCTGCTTCTCTCCCTCCCGGTATGCTCTCGGGAATCCCTCTGGAGCCCTCCCTCTCCCTCTGGCTCCGATGGCAGTTCCCTGACAACCAACTAAAGAACAATGGCAAGAAAAATTGATGGAATATGCCGAAATGGCAAAGCTAAGTGAAAGACTTAGAGACAATGACAATAGAGACTTTAAAAAAGACTGGGAATCATTTATGAGGTACTTACAGAAATAATATAAAGAAATAGGCTCACTAGCAGGTAAACACTTACAAGTAAGAAAATAAATACAGAAATGATAAAGATAATGTCAAAATGATAAGAGAATAACAATATTAGACTTCCGGTCGGCGCCAGCGCTTAATGGCGGTCCTCCCTTCGAGCTCCGGAGGAGGACTGCTTCACGAGTTCGGGTCTGACCACTACGGCGAAGCGGGGACCCTCAAAAATCACAGGCGCGGAAGCCTGTGAGCAAGGAGACTCGGTGGGCACCATTTGCACCCCCCTTTACTGCAAAAGAGCCTTTTTAAAGGCTCCGGAGTGGCATTGGGTGCGCGCTGTGCTGAGAGTCGCTACCCAGCCCGTGGAGTGAAGCCGCGTCGCCATGAGCGGAGAGCGCCGATTCCTTCCTGAAATTTGGAATTGAATTTGAATACCCGTAAGTAGGATTGAAAGGCTTACTGGGATTTACAAAATTTTCTTGAAATCTGGCCGAATATGGGAAAGGTAAAAATAAAGGAAGTCTGCCTTCCCCGGACTGCATGACAGCTAAAGCAACAAAATTATAAAGCTGAAATTGGATGAAAAAATTAATTTGAAAGTTGTTTAACCTGGACATTGAACTTGAACCTCCCCCTAGCAAGCAGGAGCAAGGGGGAAGAGAAGTGGACTTTGTTTAACCTGCATGGGAAAAAGCAAAAGGAAAAAAGTTTTTCTGCCGTTTTAGACTCTTGGAACGGACTGCCTGAGCAAGGCACCGAGGTGAACTGTCATTTGAGATTTGTTACAAAGTTGGGACTCTATTTGTTTCAAGTTCGGGACTTTATAGTAACTACTGACTGACAGCTTGGTTACATTTGAAGATTGTTGCTAATAACTTTTTTGGGGGTCTCTCTGTTTCTGTTTCTCTGCTTGTTGGATACTTTGGATTACCCCCTCTAGAGGGCTGAGGGGAAACAGTTGCAAACAGGCTGTAAAGAACAAGTCAGTGGATTTTTCCATTTAAAAGCTGCTCCTGTGGGAACGACCTTGGGACATGAGTGGCCCAGTAGACAAGATAACAACAAGAGCTAAGAGCAAAATTGCACAAAAGGAAAGGGGCTCAATATCAAGTATACTGCCGGCAGGCGTAGCTGGGCAGGAAAAAGCTCCAAACTTATCTATGGATCCAGTGACACAAGCATTAGTAAAAATAAGTGAATCTTTAGAAGCCCTGACAAAGCAGAGTACAGAAAATACTAAACAGCTGACAGAACTTTCAACAAAATTAGATTTGAATACTAAAAGCATTACATCTAATACAGAGAGTATAAATAAATTGATTGAAGAAAGTTCTACAACTCGAAAAATTGCTGAAGAAGCTAAAATTACTGCAGAAACTACCCAGGAAAAATTAATACCAATTTGTAAAAAGTTGAATGAACATGAGGCGACCTTGTCTTTGTGGGAATTACAGAGGAAGGAGAGAAACTTGAGATTGAGACTAGTCCCTGAAAGTGAAAAGGACAACTTGGTGGACTTTCTTACAAAAGAGTTTTCGGAATTTTGGCAGGTAAACCTGGAGGAAGAAGAATTTAAGATAACAGCTGCCTTCAGATTGGGTAGGAGGCAAAACAGAAAGATGCCAAGGGATTGTCTGATAACCTTAAGATCTAAAGAGGAAAGAGATAAAATATTAAATCTACATTATCAAAGAACTCTAGAGATTGAAGACGCTTATGTGCAAATTTACAAGGACATCCCTAAATACATTCTGGAGGCAAGAACTCATTATAAGGACTTGGTTTACTTGCTGAAAAAAAACAACCTACCTTTCAGGTGGGAGTTTCCACAAGGTTTGTCCTTCAATTACAAAGGAAAGAAAGTAAAAATAAGAACAGTGCAAGATAAAGAACAATTTTTGGAAAGAAACGAGGAGGACCTTCAGAAGGGAGTGGTGGAACCGATATCAGGAGCAGATATCCTGAATTTAACATTTGGACTTATGTATGCTACCACAGCAGCAAGGATTCTCTTAGCAAAGTATTGGAAGACACAAGAACTACCCACGCTGGAAGAATGGCAGACGAAGGTGATTGACTATATGGGATTGGCAGAGATGACTGGCAGAATCCGTGACCAAGAAAAAGAGACGGTGGAAGATGATTGGAAGAAATTTAAAGCATATCTCAAGAACTGCTGCAAAATTAATGAGGGTTAAAATGTCAAGGGAAAGGAAAATATAGAATTACAGCTGTAACTGATTAAGTATGAGAATGGAACTAAAATAAGAAAATGTTATTATTTGATTGACGTGAGGGGTTGCTGGAAAAAAGTTTAAAACAGGATGCAGAAAAGGGGAGGTAAGGGGAAGTCTGGGAAGCAAGGGTTAGGAAAAAGAGGTTTTGAAATTATACATGTTTATATGTTTTTGTTTGTTTTTCTGTGTGTGCTGTTTTGTCTATAATTTGTGTTGTTAAATCAATAAAAAATTATTTTTAAAAAAGAGAATAACAATATTAGATATAAAGAACGCAATATGAAGATCTAATTTAGCAAGCAGGGGAATTAATATGTTAAAAACCAGAACAGAAAGTTGAGGGAAGTCGGGGGAGGGGAGGGGGAAATCTGGGAAGTTGTATTCACTTTTTGTTATTGGATATGTTATCATTATAATGAAAATGTAAAACACAATAAAAATTATTATAAAAAAAGAAATCTACAAAACAAAACAAATCCATTCAGTCCCTACCCTTAGAGTTACAAATAAAAAAGCACACAGAAAGAAAGAAAAAGCAAAGGAAGGATGGGGAAAAAAGAAAACAAACTCAAGTGTCATTTTTTCGCAATATATGTTTTATAATGACCAGCTGGGATAGACAGTTCAGCTCGCCTGGTGGAATTGCTGCAGCTAGGAGACAATTGGGATTAGCCAAAGGCAGCTAATGAGATAGCTTTTCTTCCTTTCTCTCCTCATGGACAGTATGGAGTTATGCGACCCCCGAGCCAAGGAGATAAGTAACTATACAACCTTTAGAAGACATCTGAAGGCAGCCCTGTATAGGGAAGTTTCTTAATCTTTAGTGTTTTATTAGATGTCAGCTGCGATAGCTCAGTTGGCAGAGCACGAGACTCTGACCCCCTAGGCTGTGGGTTTGAGTCCGACATTGAGCAAAATGTTCCTGCATTTGGGGGGTTGGATTAGATGATCCTTCCGGTCCCTTCCCACTCTTTGGTTCTACTATTCTTTGCTTCTATGATTATGTTTTCATATACGTTGGAAGCTGCCCAGAGTGGCTGGGGCAACCCATTCAGATGGGCAGTGTATAAATAATATTAGAATTATTATTATTATGGAACAGAACGTCCCTATTTTCATCGGAGAAATGTTGGGAGATGTGAAATAAGCAACCCTTATAGAGAAGAAAGTTCCAAAGGGCTGACTGCAGCTGGCTGCTGATTCTGTAGGTTCACCCTACCACTTAATAATAGCCATAGGAACAGGAAGAATAAAAATACAAAATAATAGAATAATCATCAAAATAATCATCGTCATAATCGTTGTTTAGTCGTCTTAGTTGTGTCCGACTCTCTGTGACCCCATGAACCAGAGCATGCCTTGGAAATTTCTTCTCAAAGCTTCTCCTTTTTAATGTCCATAGAGTTTTCATGGCAAAAATACTGGTTTGCCAGTTCCTTCTCAAGGTGGATCACATTTAGTCTAAACTCTCAGCTATGAGCTGTCCGTCTTGGGTGGCCCTGCACGGCATAGCTCATAGTTTCTTGGAGTTATTCAAGCCCCTTCACTATGACATGGCAGTGATCCATGAAGGGGCAAAATAATCATATAAAGTGTTAAAAAAAGCGCGCGCACACACACACACACACACACACACACACACTATTCCATAGAGCGCTCTCTCTCTCTCTCTCTCTCTCTCTCTCTCTCTCTCTCTCTCTCCTATGGTAGACTACAAGGTAATATCTGTTTGTTCAGCCGGTGCATATTTTTAAAGCAGCACATGTGTACACACATGGAAACTATGTATGACCTGGCTTTAAACAAGCAACCGAGATCAACCCAGGATTTCTTTCCTCTGTTTTTTGTTCTCATCTCTCCTAACTTCACTGCGAGAAGTGAGGTTACCGGGAATCAGGCAGAGGGCCTTCTCGGTAGTGGCGCCCACCCTGTGGAACGCCCTCCCATCAGATGTCAAGGAAATAAACTGCTATCTGACTTTTAGAAGACATCTGAAGGCAGCCCTGTTTAGGGAAGTCTTTAATGTTTGATGTCTCATCATGTTTTTAATATTCTGTTGGGAGCTGCCCAGAGTGGCTGGGGAAACCCAGCCAGATGGGCGGGGTACAAATGATGATGATGATGATGATGATGATATTGTCCATGATCACTGACAGCACTAAAATTAACCATTTTGTAAGGAAAATATTATGACATCAAACTTTTAAAACTGAGAATAAAAGGCTTGTTTGTTTTTTAGAGTCAAGGATATCATGTTTCCTCTTGAACCCAAGAAGATCATCTTTGCCTCTTTTGTCTATGGGGACAGTAACCTCTGACAATTTTGTATGCAGGTAAAGTTGCACAGAAAATTGTTTTTCAGCCCTGTTTTTCAGTGCTCCTTCCGCCACCTAGACTCATGCCCTCTTGCAGTCTTGGGATGAAAAGAGAAAGCGTTTAGCGCAGCCATAAATTCACAGTTTAGAAAAGCACTTTCAGAAGGTTAATGTGTACAAACAACAGTGGAAATTATTGTCTTTTGTCCCTGCTTCTGAAAACAATCCTCACTCTCCATCTCCTTGAAGATGTTCTGAGCACCAAAAAAAGGAGGAAAATAAGAAAAAGAAAAAAAGATTACGATAAAGATTTGCTATTCAAGGCCTCCACCCCCTACTTTTTTCTTATTGTAAGTATTCTCCCCCGGTTTTAAAAAAAGAACAGCTTGTTCAAAACAAACAAAAATGAGATTTAAATAATGGGGATACAGTAGAAGATTGTGCAAGTAATATAAACACTGCCGTATGTTGCACATTTCACTTTTTACTCATTTAATCTCATTTTTAATTAGTTTGATTAAAGTGTCTGGCAGGAAGCTTGAGCCGCAACTCGGACTCAAATCTGTGTACTCTGGCAATGTAATTAAAAAGAGCGAGACTTGGTTAATGTGAGGTGATTTGCTTAAAAATGATGGCATCCCTTTCAAATGAGATGCAAAACCTGACCCTGTGCTCTTCAGCACAGCCGTACCAGGACATAGAACTCGGGGGTCCCAGATCTCATCCCTTTCTCTGGAATTGTGAGCTGTCACTCTTCCCACTGTTGAGACAACAGCATCCACTGGCCTGACAGTTCTGGAAGGGACCCCAAGGCTCAACTAGTCCAACCCTCTGCAATGCAGAAATCTCAGCTAAAATATCCCTGACAGATGGCCATCCAACCTCTGCTTAAAAACCTCCGAGGAAGGAGAGTCCACAACCTCCAGAGGGAATCCATTGCACTGTCAAATAGCTCTTATTATTGTTCTTCTTTCATATTTGTCCATAGAGTGTCTATAGTCAAATAAATCCTCCTGTATATACAATTCTTATTGTCTGTCTATATTCATTTACAACTACCATTGGTTACATTAATCACATTATACATTATACATTTTGTTATTTTCTTTATCCATAAATTTTCTTCGTATTTCAGCTTATGAGGTTTATTTCAGTTCTACTGGCTTCACTATTTCACCTTATTCTTCCTATGTATGACATAATTTTTTCCCATTCTTTTTGAAATGTTCCATTGCCCTGTTGTCAAATTTTCCCTGTTAATCTAGCTATTTCTGCATATTCCATTACCTTCTGTCGCCATTCTTCTACTGTTGGTACTTGCTGTTGTTTCCAAACCTGGGCTAACAATAACCTTGCCACTGTTGTTGCATATAAGAATAATTTCTGGTCATTCTTAGTAATGTCTTCTCCTACTGTTCCCAACAAGAATGCCTCTGGCTTTTTCAAAAACGTATATCTAAATATCTTCTTTAATTCATTATATATAATTTCCCAATACGTTTTTACCTTATCACATGACCACCACATGTGAAAGAAACTACCTTCTTTCACCCCACATTTCCAGCAATTCTTGTTTCCTGTTTTATACATCCTTGTCAATTTAATTGACGTGAGGTACCATGGTACAGATGGTTTTCCTGATATTTAGTTGCAATCTCCTTTTTCGTAGCTCAAAGCTGTTGGTTTGAGTCCTACCCTCCGAGGAGGAGAAAACAAGCTTCTTCCCTCTTCCATGTGACAGCACTTCAGATATCTGAAGATGGCTATCATATCTCCTCTCCGTCTCCCCTTTTCCAGGCTAAACATACCCATCTCCCTCGACTGTTCCTCATAAGTCAACATCCTTCTTAAACTGTGGTATGGTGCCATTGTCGTGCTTTCTAGCTGAGAAGCACCACGTCCTGTGTAAAATGAGACGATGTTGTGATGATGACAAAGCAGTCGCTCTGCAGATCCATCTTGATTTGTGCTGGGGAATTCACCGGCCACATCAGAAACAGCATGTGGAAAACTCTTGCACTTCTTTTAACTTGGAATGTGTAGGATCTTGAGGGCTCCAAGAAGAAGAAGAAGAAGAAGAAGAAGAAGAAGAAGAAGAAGAGTAGTTTGGATTTGATATCCCGCTTTATCACTACCCTAAGGAGTCTCAAAGCAGCTCACAACCTCCTTTCCATTCCTCCCCCTCAACGAACACTTTGTGAGGTGAATGAGGCTGAGAGACTTCAGAGAAGTGTGACTAGCCCAAGGTTGCCCAGCAGCTGCATGTGGAGGAGCAGGGAATTGAACCCAGTTCACCAGATTATGAGTCCACACCTCTTAACCACTACACCACACTAGTTGGCTGCTCTTTAACTAGAAAAAAAGATGATCAGCGGAAGGATAAGCCACATGGTTACCTGTATTTACTCATTGACAGAGAAGCTACCAGCTCTCCAGGTTCATGAAACTGCCTACAGCACATGTCTTTCTTTTCAATAGGAGAGTTGATAGCTCAGTGATAGATCATTAATCTTACATATGCAGAAGTTCCTAGATTCAATACCTAGCACCTGTAGGTGGGAATGGGATAAGCTGTCAGTTTTGCTTTCTCATTTTTCCAATCATAAACTCAATTCTCCGCATGTCCGCATCAGTTTGTGATTTTTTTGTTCAAAGTCCTCGTGAAAATTCATTTCTAGCCTGCCTGTTTTTATGTTCTTATGTTCTTTGTATACTGTGTTAGTTTTATGATGTTTCCCACCCTGAGCCCGGCTCCAGCCAGGGAGGGCGGGGTACAAATAAATTATTATTATTATTATTATTATTATTATTATTATTATTATTATTATTTCTCTTAATGCACATGCATTTGAATTTGTGTGCATTATTTCCAGCAGTATGTGCATTTATATGCATACCTTACCTCACCACATGCCATTCATGTACACGTTACCAGGCTGGCGAAGGGCGTTGCAAAATTCAGAGAGGTGTATTTGCTTGTGTCCTGAAAGTTTCCGAAAGTATAAATCAGGTTGGTTTGCCTTTAAATGTAAACTGAATCGAACTGCTCCTCCAATCCTACCTCCAGTTGAAAGGATTAGAAAGCAGGAGATGCAGAAGATCCTGGGGAGTCACAGACAGTCAGAGTAGACAATAGAGACTCCTTGAATCCAACCTGGCCTAGCAGCTTGCTGTATTGGTGGTCCAGGTTGGCTGTAGATTGTTCAGCAGCAGATAAGTGAATGCCAAGCATGGAGAAATGATTAGTCTTTGAGTACTGAAATGTCATGTGAAGCACAGAATACTGGAGAACAGCTAGTAATTTTGAGGCAGGAGACCTTATGAGAGGACAAAGTGGCATGTAATTACTAATGCAGTCTTCAAATTAAGTGGCTGTGCAGGAGTGCGGACTGCACGGGAGGGCAAATTGTTATTTCCTTTCTTGTTCCTTTTATTCTCCTTTCTCTACTATCTGAACTGAATATTTAATGGTCAGGCAGTACATTTCCACTGCAGCCATTTCTCTGAGGTTAATAAGACATGGTGTTTCAGTAAAAGTAATGAGATGTGATGTTTTAGTTTTTTTAATCCCTCTTCTGCCCACCGCTACAATTTGCAACATGCACGTGTGTACAAGTGAGATATCACCATTGCGTATAGTTTCTCTGTGTTTCTCCATGTTGCCCAAATGAGCCAGTTTTATGTGAGGCTGTCTGTGCATCGTCCTTGTTAAGTAATATATTTAATTGACTCATATGTGGTTCAGTTCACCTTCAGACTAACGGCTGTGTGATTCTAATGGTCCAAAATGTGATTTATAAGCTTCACTCGCATAGACAAAGCCTTCTGGTTACGAAGTCAGGAAGGGGGGGGGATAGTTTCAGTGGAGAGGGATAGAGCAGGGAGGAAATGATTGGAATAGAAAATTGGCTTTGTGGAATGCTATTTGCAAGCTGCACTGAGACATCTGTATTTGGTGCATTTTATTGAGCTAGAGAGAGCAAGAGAAAGAAAGAGAAGGGCAGACTGGTATTGCTGCTTCTCATGGTGGAGTAGTGTGACATCCACAGAGAAGTGATTGGAACACATCCCAGCTCACGGAATCGTCTGCCCATGTTCTGCAGCGGGAGTAAGCAATGTTGTGTCCTCCAGATGTTGTTCACCACAGCTCCCATCAGCCCCCTCAAGCCTCATCAGAATGTAAGACAAGATGGATGGATTGTGCCAATGGCCTGTCTAATCCAGCATCATGTTCTCACAGTGGCCAACCAGACACCTGTGGGAAGCCCACAAGCAGGACTGAAGTGCGACAACACTCTCCCCGCCTGTGATTCTCAACAAATAATAATAATAATAATAATAATAATAATTTATTTTTATTCCCCGCCCATCCAACTGGTTTTCCCCAGCCACTCTGGGCGATCCCCAACAGAATATTAATAAAAAAGTGATACAACATCAAACATTAAAAACCTCCCTAAACAGGGCTGCCTTCAGATGTCTTCTAAAAGTCAGATAGTTGTTTATTTCCTTGACATCTGATGGGAGGGCCTTCCACCTGCAGGCCACTACTGAGAAGCCCCTCTGCCTGGTTCCCTGTAACCTCACTTCTTGCTGTGAGGGAACTGCCAGAAGGCCCTCAGAGCTGGACCTCAGTGTCCAGGCTGAATGATCTGGGTGGAGACGCTCCTTCAGGTATACTGGGCTGAGGCCATTTAGGGCTTTAAAAGTCAGTACCAATACTTTGAGTTGTGTTCAGAAACGTACTGGGAGTCAATGTAGGTCTTTCAGGACCCGTGTTATGTGGTCTCGACGGCCGCTCCCAGTCACCTGTCTAGCTGCCGCATTTTGGTATTCAGAGGCATGCTGTCCCTGACAGTGGAGAACTGTAGGACATAGCCATTGTGACAGGTAACCATCAATATCTCTGCCCTCCATGAATTTGTCTACTCTTTGAAAGCCATCAAAGTTTGCTGCCAGGGATGATGGGCACTGGAGTCCAACTGCATTATTAGTCAATGCTAGAAGGATGGATAATCAGTCCCTGTGAAATATGTACCACTGGGTGATCCAATCAACATTTCCCCTAGCCTTTCACCTTTCTGTTTCCTACCCCTGGCTCTTATTTTCAGTGAGGCTGTGTCATCTACATTATTTCCCGTGCAGTGTCTTTTCCAGACTTTGTGCTTCTTAGCTTTCCATTATGAGTATAGAAAGAGATAAATAGGAATACAAAGTTCATTCTGGCTCTTCAACTTCTACCCAAGGCCTTTTTGCCTTCAGATTGTCAGTTTCAAAAAGCCCAAGCCCTAATTTATAATCCCATATCTTCAATGTGCTGGCTGTGTCAACCAGAGGCCACATTGATCACATGTTTGCTTTGGGTGTGGTCACTGGGAAGTGCCATTGCTGAGGGGGCTAGCCTCATCTGTTTGGGTTAACCTCTATATGCATTTGGTACCTATAGCGCAGGGATGTTGAACAGGTTGATTGTGATCTACTGGTCGATCGTGGGGTGTCCCTGGTCAATCCTGGTTGATCGCATGATCCTGATAGATCCCCCAAATTTATTTATTTATTTATCTATATTTATATATCTATATATCTATATATCTATATATCTATATCTATATCTATATCTATATCTATATCTATATCCATCTATCTATCATCTATCTATCTACCTATCTATCTATCTATATATTGCGGGTGGCGCTGTGGGTAAAACCTCAGTGCCTAGGACTTGCCGATCGCATGGTTGGTGGTTCGAATCCCCGCGGCGGGGTGCGCTCCCGTCGTTCGGTCCCAGCGCCTGCCAACCTAGCAGTTCGAAAGCACCTCCAGGTGCAAGTAGATAAATAGGGACCGCTTACCAGCGGAAAGGTAAACGGCGTTCCGTGTGCTGCGCTGGCTCGCCAGATGCAGCTTGTCACGCTGGCCACGTGACCCGGATGTGTCTGTGGACAGCGCTGGCTCCCGGCCTATAGAGTGAGATGAGCACACAACCCTAGAGTCTGGCAACTGACCCGAACGGGCAGGGGTATCTTTATCTATCTATCATCTATCTCTCTATCTATCTCTCTATCTATCTCTCTATCTATCTCTCTATCTATCTCTATCTCTATCTCTAATCTATCTATATCTATCATGTATCTATCTATCTATCTATCATCATCATCTATCTATCTATCTATCTATCTATCTATCTATCTATCTATCTATCATCTATCTATCTATCATCTATCATCTATCTATCTATCTATCTATCTATCTATCATCTATCTATCTATCTATCTATCTATCTATCTATCTATCTCTATCATCTATCTATCTATCTATCTATCTATCTATCTATCTATCATCTATCTATCTATCATCTATCATCTATCTATCTATATCTATCTATCTATCTATCTATCTATCTATCTATCTATCTATCATCTATCTATCTATCTATCATCTATCTATCTATCTATCTATCTATCTATCTATCTATCTATCTATCTTCTATCTATCTATCATCTATCATCTATCTATCTATCATCTATCTATCTATCTATCTATCTATCTATCTATCTATCATCTATCATTTATCTATATCTATTTATCTATCATCTATCTATCTATCATCTATCTATCTATCTGTCTGTCTCTATCTATCTCTACCATCTATCTATCTAATCTATATCTATCTATCTATCTATCTATCTATCTATCTATCTATCTATCTATCTATCTATCATCTATCTATCTATCTATTTAATTTTTAAAAAGCTCAACAACTTTTGGTCTCTCTTGCCAAAAATAGCTCAACAACTTTGGGCTTCCCTTCTCTAAAAAAGCTAAGGAACTTTGGGTCTTCCTTTACCCCAAAAGTTCAACAACTCTTGGTCTTCCTACCCAAAAATAGCTCAACAACTTTGGGTCTTCCTTCCCAAAAGCAGCTCTACAACTTTGGATCTTCCTTCCCCCCAACAGCTCTACAACTTTGGTCAATACAATGGATAGATCACTGCCAATAATTTTTTTAAGTGGGAGTAGATCGCAGTCTCTTGGAAGTTGGACATCCCTGCTATAGCGGTTAAACAACTGAATAGAGTTCCTAAGTATGAGTAATCTGTACCAGACATCCCTGTATTGTCAGAGGTCTGACATCTTGCCAAGACATGCTCAGGCTAGGTCACAATTCTTATTTAGAGACTGGAGAAATGCCACCTCAGCTTTCATTTTCCCCCAGCAAATATGAGTGCTTTGAGGTATTTATTCAGTAGAGTTTAGCCAGGGGCACCAACAGTTCATTACAAATATGGAAATAACATTTTAATTAGTTCCTATGGCTACATGAGGTGTTTTCCACTGCCGTTGTAATAATTACTTCCAGCAAAATTTATAGAGTAATGGCCATATGTGTATTTTTCTGTAATTGCCTTTATTATTTAATCAGCATCTAAAAATAGCAACCTGGCTCCTCAGACGTCTTGTTCATTAAGCAATCTTGCTCTCCTGTTTTCAAGAGACAGTTTTCTCCAAAAACACTTGAATTATCCTTTGGAAAATCTTCAGAAGGAAGGACCGTGGCTCAGGGGACACTAAGTAACATCTGAAGCACCTTGCCTCATATTTGTGTCAAAAAGTGTCCCCTGTGTTTTGGCCATTTTGTTTAATTCATTCATTTATATTTATTTATGTATTAAATTTCTGTCCTGCCCTTGCTCCCAGAGGAAGATGTTGCATGAGTGGAACCATTTCCGCTCATGAAATGGAATGTCCTCCCCTTCTCTTTTCTTTGCATGCCCTCCATATCCCAAATTCAGGTAAGCAGCTGTGTTGATCTGACGCAGTAGATATATATATATATAATAAAAAAATTGTCCAGTAGCACCTTTGAGACCAACTAAATTTGTTCTTGATATCTGAAGCAGTGTGCATGCGCCACTACCAAGAAGACCCTCTGCCTGGTTCCACGTAACCTCACTTCTCGCAGCGAGGGAACTGCCAGAAGCCCCTCAGAGCTGGACCTCAGTGTCTGGGCTGAATGATCTGGGTGGAGAGGCTCCTTCAGGTATACTGGACCGAGGCCATTTAGGGCTTTAAAGGTCAGCACCAACACTTTGAATTGTGCTTAGAAACGTACTGGGAGCCAATGTAGGTCTTTCAGGACCGGTGTTATATGGTCTCGGCTGCCACTCCCAGCCCCCAGTCTAGCTGCCACATTCTGGATTAATTGTAGTTTCCAGGTCACCTTCAAAGGTAGCCCCACGTAGAGCACGTTGCAGTAGCCCAAGCGGGAGATAACCAGAAGGTCAGCACCAACACTTTGAATTGTGCTCGGAAACATAATCCATCAATCAATAAGGAGCGTATCCTCAAAATAGGAAGGTAAACAATGTCGATTTTTCTTGACTTTGAGCCATCCTCACTGGAGCCATAAACACTGTAGAGGAGAAAACACTTGCACATGCATGGGTGGCTATACCGTGCTGGCTGGCAGTGTGAGTGACCGTAGCACACAGATACCTTCCTGAGTAACCAGTCAGCTGAGAACAGCAAACAACTGGGTTCTTGTGGTGCTTACCACAATCTGGCTTCCTGAAAGAATGGGAAGAGCACTCCAATCAATCACCTGCTGTAGGAACGGGTTTCCCAAACCCAAAACTGACTGTGAAGGCAGTTTGAAAACTGCACCAAAATCCCTATTTTTCCTTAGCTAAAATCCATTAACTTGAGCTCTGAGTCAATGTATAAACAAAAACCTGGCTGTGCTCAGTCCGTGGCAGCAATAAGTGACCTTGCCAAGTTCCAGTAGAGCAGGGATGATGCATCTGTGCCTTATCTTATGTGATGACCACAAAATACGCACAGACCCAATCTGGGAACAGCGCCAGAGCGTGTTCTTGGAGATGATGACCCCTTCCTCCAAGATAAGAGTAGGAAGAGGAAGATCCTTTTATGGTCAGGAGTGCAGGAAGGAAATCCCTTTATGGTCAGGAGCAGGAACATCTGTGATGTCAACCTGCGTGTACAAGCTGACGTGGCTGGGGAAGCGGGAGAGGGTGTCTGGAGGATATATATACTGCATGAAACTTGTCATTTCTTTGGACTTGCTGCGGACTTGATCACGCAAGTGCCATCTGCTATCCGGAGAGCAGAATAAACTCTCTTGGAATCAACCTCGGTGTCATTTGACTTCCTTCCTCCTGTCCCGGAGCAACGCAGACCCAAGCAGTGAACTCCAATAAGGCTACACTGCAACACCATAGGGGTGTGTTTGAGTACATTTTCCCTTAGCATTTGGGACATCTGTCCTAAGGCAGGATAAAACCTTGAGATGGATCTGAAATACCGCAGTGTGCCTTTGAAAAAGCCCCTTTTGCTGTATTTTCTCCAGCTATGTGATCGGAAGCAATTAGCAAGTGATGATGTTTGCCTTCACACTGGGAGAAGCATCACCTGCTGATTTCTGCATATCAAGTGGGTTTTCAAACTGAGCACACAGAGGTGGAACTGGTTTGTTTCCTGGCTAGTTGGCTACCCAACCCTGGACATATGTGCAAAAAAACCCCCAAACATTTAAAAAAAGAAAATATAAAAGGAAGTGTAATTGACAACAGGTGTCTCTCTCCCGCCAGGTGTAATTACATGCATTTAAAAATAAGTAAATCTCTGTGTCCTTTCATTGCAACATCCACAAAAATGGAAACACTCCTGATTTATGGAGAAGCATTTGTTGAGTTTGGCTTTGACTTAAGAATTTCCATGCAGACATTTGAAACAATTAACACTTTCAGGAAACACTTTGACACGACAGCATATTGCAAAAGCAACGGGAGGCCCAAGGTGTGAAACAGATTTGGTGTATTTCTGTATCCTTGTTACATGGCCTTTTGATTGCAAGAAGGAGAGAAGTGTACAAATCTATAATAAACACAGGGTTGCACTTTTTTTTATTTTCATGTAGCTTCATATTACCCACTAGAATGATATAGCTGGTAAATATCTTATCTGTATCTTTGCCAATACCTTGTTTTATTTCCTCGTTCTTGTTGGAATCTGGGGAATGGATACAGTTGTTTAGGCTGAGGAAAGGTTACCATATGCAATATACTAAAATTAAATGGGGTGACTAATTGTAAGCTAAAGCAGGAGTCTCTCATAACAGATTCACTGCAAACCTACCCAAACAGAAAACTAATCTGAGTGGTTAATTGCTGTTGCTAGGGGGAAAATATATATCCTGAAGGAGGCAACAATTTCCTGCATAAATACAGGGATCTATATTTATAGAACTGCCCTGAGACCTGTGGGTATAGGGCAGTAGATAAATTCAATTAATAATACGAATAATATCGAGGCTAACAGAACATTGCATTCATATACTGCATTGAATAGACCTTTTCAAGGATAGCTGAATCTGTCAATTTCACTTTCAGCTTCTAAGTTTTACAATCCGAAATTTGGTACTTTCCCTTTCTGCACCACTTTGAGATATATGTATTTTAAAAAGTGAGATTGAGATTTTGAAGGGGGGGGGAGATTGTGTGAACAGTTGTGTGCTTTTGGTGTGCCTTTCCCCTAAAATGCACACATAAAACTGCATTTCCCAAGTGTTTTATATATTATTTTTTAGGAATGTACACATTTTTTTGCACCCTTTCCTCTAATATACAAGTTTTGGTACACATTCTTTGTTTTTTTTGTTGGAGAACTGCACCCCACCATTCAGAGGAGTGCCCGTTGCATGGGATAAAGGTAAAGGTAAAGGTACCCCTGCCCGTACGGGCCAGTCTTGACAGACTCTGGGGTTGTGCGCCCATCTCACTTAAGAGGCCAGGGGCCAGCGCTGTCCGAAGACACTTCCGGGTCACGTGGCCAGCGTGACATCGCTGCTCTGGCGAGCCAGCGCAGCACACGGAACGCCGTTTACCTTCCCGCTGGTAAGCGGTCCCTATTTATCTACTTGCACCTGGAGGTGCTTTCGAACTGCTAGGTTGGCAGGCGCTGGGACCGAGCAGCGGGAGCGCACCCCGCCGCAGGGATTCGAACCGCCGACCTTTCGATCGGCAAGCCCTAGGCGCTGTGGCTTTAACCCACAGCGCCACCTGTATGGGATAGCGACCTTTAAATTTATACTTTGGTTGGGGAAGTACGAATGAGGTAGGTGCAAGTCGAACGGATTTCTCCTTCATCGCTAGTTCAGCACCTGCCATTGTAACCATAAAGACCCATTCAGCATGAGGCAATTGGGTTTGTTTTAAAGCAGGCATAGGCAGTCTCCGGACCTCCAGATGTTTGGGACTACAATTCCCATCACCCCTAGCTAACAGGACCAGTGGGCAGGGATGATGGGAACTGTAGTCCCAAACATCTGGAGGGCCGGAGTTTGTCTATGCCTGTTTTAAAGTGTCTTGTGGAAGAAGGAAAACACTGTGGGTCTCAAAGAGGATTTTTCAACCGCAACAGCCTTAAGCTTTGGGTTCCCACTCTACACTGAGCTACTTCCTGCAGGCATATCATTTGTTTATGTGCACGGCACTTTCACATTCTGTCCCATTTAAACAAATTACATACTGTGTGACTGTGACTTCATTCCAGGCTGAGTAAGCTTACTATTATATATAATCTAATAAGTGATATTGAGAAAATTAGCCCTGAATGAGAGTGATGACATTAAGAGCTGCTGTCGCCTGGAGCGAGTGGAAAATGGTATTATGAGCTATGCAAATAGCATTGCATCACAAGTTGTAATCCCAAACTTCTTTCTTTCTTTCTTTCTTTTTTGCAAGGGGAAAGGAATGAGACATAAATAAAATCTCAATTACAATGCAAAGAAAAGCAGGCACGGCTTGAGCTGAGAGGAAACAGCAGCAGTGGATTCTGTGTTAAAATTGAAAAGGGTGCACAGACTGAACGTTGATGGTTTGCAGATGGAAGGTGGTGATCTGCATGGATTATGCTGTTATGTGTTACTTACATGACAGTGTCATGCAATTTTCACAGGACTACACAGCTTGAAGTCTTTGCAGCTGAATGCAGCAAAATATCCATATATGGTGCCTGAACAAGGATGTCAGATCTATTTTTTGCTGCCTAAAGAAGAAGAAGAAGAAGAAGAGTTTGGATTTGATATCCCGCCTTATCACTCCCTTTGAGGAGTCTCAAAGCGGCTAACATTCTCCTTTCCCTTCCTCCCCCACAACAAACACTCTTTGAGGTGAGTGAGGCTGAGAGACTTCAGAGAAGTGTGACTGGCCCAAGGGCACCCAGCAGCTGCATGTGGAGGAGCAGGGAAGCGAACCCGGTTCCCCAGATTATGAGTCCACTGCTCTTAACCACTACACCATGCTGGCTCTCAAGCCTCTCCTCTTCCCCAAGGGGAGGTGTTGTGAGCGGGAATCACTTCCCGAGCTCACGGGGGGGGGGGGGCTGGGCCTCTGCATCCCTGGAGTCCTGTGCCTACATCACGCATCCTACCCAGCCTATCCAGCTGGCTGGGGCACGTGTGCGGTTTAGCTGTTTAAAAATGGCTACGGGCACATGAGGGCTGCCTTGTTGTTCCAGCTTCCTCAAATCACCCTCCCTCCCTCCCTCCCTCCCTCCCTCTAGGTTTTGTTTCTTCACATTGACCTTGCTATGGACTTTGGTTGGTTGCCTTGGTTGTCCAAGGGGCCTGGTAGGAATTTTTTCCACTTGGCAGATTGGCACCAGCCACTTGGTTTTTCGCCTGCCTTGTAGCAAATCTTCACAACTTTGTAAGGTTTGGCGGTTAGGCATTGGAAAATGCGTTGTGTTTTGTAGGGGAGGTTGTGGCCATCAGCTACCCCTCCCCTTGAAGCATACAGTGGTACATCTGGATGTGAACGGGATCTGTTCCGGAGCCCTGTTCATAACATGAGCAGAACGCAACCTGTGTCTGCGCGTGCGTGGGTTGCAATTCGCTGCGTCTGCGCATGTGCATGATGTCATTCTGAGTGTCTGCGCATGCGCAAGCGGTGAAATCTGGAAGTAACCTGTTCTGTTACTTCTGGGTTGCCACGGGACGCAACCTGGCTTGAGAGCAGTACATGTGAAAAGGATCTAGGAGTCTTGGTTGACCACAAACTTGACATGAGCCAACAGTGTGACGCGGCAGCTAAAAAAGCCAATGCAATTCTGGGCTGCATCAATAGGAGTATAGCATCTAGATCAAGGGAAGTAATAGTGCCACTGTATTCTGCTCTGGTCAGACCTCACCTGGAGTACTGTGTCCAGTTCTGGGCACCACAGTTCAAGAAGGACACTGACAAACTGGAACGTGTCCAGAGGAGGGCAACCAAAATGGTCAAAGGCCTGGAAACGATGCCTTATGAAGAACGGCTAAGGGAGCTGGGCATGTTTAGCCTGGAGAAGAGGAGGTTAAGGGGTGATATGATAGCCATGTTCAAATATATAAAAGGATGTCACATAGAGGAGGGAGAAAGGTTGTTTTCTGCTGCTCCAGAGAAGTGGACACGGAGCAATGGTTCCAAACTACAAGAAAAAAGATTCCACCTAAACATTAGGAAGAACTTCCTGACAGTAAGAGCTGTTCGACAGTGGAATTTGCTGCCAAGGAGTGTGGTGGAGTCTCCTTCTTTGGAGGTCTTTAAGCAGAGGCTTGACAACCATATGTCAGGAGTGCTCTGATGGTGTTTCCTGCTTGGCAGGGGGTTGGACTCGATGGCCCTTGTGGTCTCTTCCAACTCTATGATTCTATGATTCTATGATTCTATGAACCTGAAAAGATTTAACCTGAAGTGACTTTAACCTGAGGTATGACTGTATTCCGTTAAAAGAATCCGGCAGTCGTGGTTCCTGTCCGATGTCCAAGTGGTGGCTAGGGCCATGGCACGACCCTCGGGTTACACTAGGGGAAAGCTTCTAGTCGATTTGCATCAACAAGCTCCCTCTACAAGTTGTTAACCTTTGTGTGACTCCCTGCAGAGTGGGCAGGAGTCAGATATAGTCAGTTCAGTTCCAGCGCCAATACCCCTCACATTTTGTAACCAATTAAGTTGTGGCCTTTTTTAGCCCATTAACCTAAAATGCTTGTGTCTATGTGTCTTATTTCATCACAAAGTGGGGAGCAGGGCCTCGACTCACAACTGAGACTGCAACAATTTCATGAAGCACTTAGTAGCATTGTTGTCAACTTTTCCCTTTTTTAAGGGAAATTCCCTTATTCCGAACAGGATTCCTTGCAAGAAAATGGAAAAGTTGACAGCTATGCTTAGTAGACCAAAGTAAGCTGGCAATGTATCCTAGTTTGTAGAGGATAGTATGTCAGGCTAGCCAATGTCCTGGCTTCCAGATAGCACTGGGGTAGATGAGAGAGGTCCATACAGCTTGGCCTGGTGTGAAGAAAGTGCCAATATTTGGTCTAATTGTTTCATACACGTTTCTTATACTTTCTTCTTATTCTGTATATCTAGCCACCTACATCTAACCAAGCATTAAAAACGTTGTGAAATATTGCCGTAGCTATCAACGAAGTCCAGCACACAACAAAGCAATTGTGGTGTTTGTGCATATGACAAGCAGTGGCATCTGGTTAATAAAATGTGTTAGCATATGCAATGGAAGCATTTTGAGAAAATATATGGAAGGCTAGCTTATGCGGCGGCAAGAAATATGGGAAAATTTCAAACAGAAGGTCCTAAGTATTCATTTTTGTAGCATCTCCAAATTTCTTGCTGTCTGCTTCAGAAGATGGATGATTCGATCTACCCTTGTATTTGTCTTTTGGCTGAGAAAAATAGATTTTAGTTCAGCTTGAAGCTCTTGCCTCAGTGGTTTCCAGATAAGCATTGCACTGGTTTGTCATCTGTAGAATTGAGGTTCAAAAGGAAGACCTGCTATGTACCTAACAAGAGTGTGTGGACACGATTAGTATGTGCAGTTTGTTCCCCCTAAAAAGATGATGCAGTTGGTTCCCATTAGAATCAGTTAGATTTTAGGCACTAGCTTATTCCATACCCTCTTTTCAATGGATCATGTTCAGCTAACTTTGTCTGGATCCAATCCACTGCTTGTAAATGTCTGCAGCACAGAGAATAAGTCTCATTCTGCATATGTGGTGGGAGAGGCCACAGGCAAAAAGTGGGTGAAGCAACAGAGGTAATGTGATGCTTACCTCTGTCCAGCAGGTACATTCCAGCCACACACAAACCAAACATCTTACCACTCTCCATTCAGGTAAGCATGCAAAAGTATGGACACAGGTCAAGGAATGTGAGGAGACTGCATAGCAGGGCCACTGAAAGGTGTGCCCGAAGGTAAAGGTAAAGGGACCCCTGACCGTTAGGTCCAGTCGCAGATAACTCTGGGGTTGCTGTGTTCATCTCACTTTACTGGCTGAGGGAGCCGGCGTACAGCTTCTGGGTCATGTGGCCAGCATAACTAAGCTGCTTCTGGTGAACCAGAGCAGCTCACAGAAATGCCATTTACCTTCCTGCCGGAGCGGTACCTATTCATCTACTTGCACTTTGACATGCTGTCGAACTGCTAGGTGGGCAGCAGCAGGGACCGAGCAACGGGAGCTCACCCCGTTGCGGGGATTCGAACCGCCAACCTTCTGATTGGCAAGCCCTAGGTCCCTGTGTCCCTTGTGCCCTAAAGTAGGGGTTCCCAACCCCCCCCCCTTTAGAACTGTGGGCACATTTGCAATTTTAAGAAAAAGCCACAGTGACCTTCTCTGGTAACTTCTCTCCTGGATCATCTCCATGACACCCCTAAGAGACAGAAAGATAAACAATACACATACACAGAAGTCCCTTTCCTGAGGGAGCTGCGTAAAAGTTGAATCTAGTAGAATTAAGCTGCTGGTTGAAATAAGCATAAGCTAAAAGAGGAAACGGGGAAAGTACAGTGGTCCCACTGGTAACGAACTTAGACGAAGGTCTGTACTTAACCTGAAACCGTTCTTAACCTGAGGTACCACTTTAGCTAATGGGGTCTCCTGCTGCCACCACGCTGCCACCACACGATTTCTGTTCTCATCCTGAGGTAAAGTTCTTAACCCGAGGTACTACTTCTGGGTTAGCGGAGTCTGTAACCCAAAATGTTTGTAATCCGAGGTGCTTGTAACCCGAGGCACCACTGTGTGTCACTCTTCTAGTGCCCTTCTTCAGCTCTATGTACTTTTCAAGGTAGAAAAAGATAGCCACCCTCATCACTTCGTGTCTAAGGGGGGCCGTGAGAGAGAGGCATTGTGGGAACAAGGAGACAATCTCAATGGAATGAGGTGTGGCCTGGAGAAATTTCTGAGGAACTGATAGAAATAGTATGAGGGTCATATTTGGCCCTCTGGCCTGAGGTTCCAATCCTCTGAAGTGATGGATATCACCAACATCCTTCACCCACTGAATGCCTCAGGTCTGCATTCAGGAAGAACATAGGTGTATAAGCAGACTCTCTGATTAATGAAACCCTTTTGCTTCTCCAAATATTTTTTGTGCTATAACCAAAGCGCTATTACTTTTTTTAAAAAAAAAGAAAAATCAGAATGTGTATTTCCATCAACAGATTTCACACAGACAACAGAAACCCAGATGGCAATGAAGAAACAATAAACCATCAAGCTTTTAGACTGTAATATTCATCACATTATCGGATGTAGCAAATTTCCCCAACACCTGGTAATCAACAAATTATTCCTGCAGTAGCGCCATTAAACAGACAAATAGAAACTGTGGGATACTTGTTAACAAGGCCTTCAGCTGGAAACAAAACTAGGCAGTTGGGAGGACGGCTGAGGTGCAGTTTTTTTCCCCATTGGAGGGCGGCATTGTTGTTTTTCCATCTCCTGCTATAGTGAGGGCAACAATGATTGGTGAAATAATCAGTTACATTATTTGCTCAGGAAACTACCCCTAGATTTATTTTTAAATGACCTTGATTAATCAGGTAGCAGATTTCATATTTTTTAATTGCAAAATTGTTAGAACATAAGCAACAGTGTCCTGATGATAACATTATTTCGAAAAATTGTCAAATAAATTCAAATTTAATGTCAAAGAAACCTTATACTACTATACTACCTTCTTTCAGCCCATCTAACAGCACATACCAACTCAAACTATATCCTATTGACTTCAATGTGTCTTTCTGTCATGTAAATGGGTATAGGATTGTAGCTTAAATGTGTACACTTTGTCATGTGCAGCATATTATTACATTATTTTTTCAATAAATCATTAACCTGTGAACCTTGTGCATTTCCCCATGAATCTGCTTCCTGAATTCAAGGGTGATGATGAAGTTACCCTCCAATTCGCTACCAAATTGTTATTACTGTCAAGGTGAGCACCTCTCAAATATACAGGAGGCAGGGTTCAGCTTAGGAGAAGCATGTGTTGTTCTTTCCCACGCAGGAGAGAAGATGTATTTAAAAACAATGGAGTTTGGTCGTGTCCGACTCTTCGTGACCCCATGGACCAGAGCACGCCAGGCACTCCTGTGTTCCACTGCTTCCCGCAGTTTGGTCAAACTCATGTTGGTAGCTTCGAGAAAAATGTACAATCAACTTCTCCTCTGTTGTCCCCTTCTCCTTGTGCCCTCCATCTTTCCCAACATCAGGGTCTTTTCCAGGGAGTCTTCTCTTCTCATGAGGTGGCCAAAGTATTGGAGCCTCAGCTTCAGGATTTGTCCTTCCAGTGAGCACTCAGGGCTGATTTCCTTCAGAATGGAAAGGTTTGATCTTCTTGCAGTCCATGGGACTCTCAAGAGTCTCCTCCAGCACCATAATTCAAAAGCATCAATTCTTCGGCGATCAGCTTTCTTAATGGTCTAGCTCTCACTTCCTACTTCCATACATCACTACTATAAAAACAAACAAACCAACAAACCAGAAAACCCATTAAACTTGTTATTACAAGCTTTCATTGTTCCCTCATTCAAGGGAGTGATCAGGTATATCTTGGAGCTGTGCACCACATTCAACTGAGACATATTTGGAAGGACTCGGGTGTCCGTTGAGTTGGGTTCTGACAACCACAGATCCCATCAGGTTGGGTTGGAAGGCCAGAACAATGTATGGCTGTCAGGAAAAAGAGGCAGGCATTGGGCGAGAAAAGCCCACAAAAAGGCCCAGGCCTAAACGAGAAGGTAGGACTTTGCTTCTTGGTTGTCCTTCCTGAGAGAAGCCACTTGTACCGCCACTGTGTGCAGTTCTAATTATATTAATTCTCTCTCTCTCTTTCTCTCTCTCTCTCTCTCTCTCTCTCTCTCTCTCTCTCTCTCTCATACCAGGGATGTACTGTAGATTGTGCCCCAATATTTCATGTGCCAAGGATCTGGAACAAAGGTGGCATGAGAGGATAACTCTCTGTCCCATGGCAACCACAGGATTTAGCCCTGAGTTTAATGCTTCTAAGCACCTCACTACTTCTGATGCTTCCGAGTGAATGAGAAAGAGGGATTAAGATATGGTTCAGGTTGGCTCATCATCTCAGCAAGATCGATCGGATGTTTTTCCATTGCGTAGAGGAGGGGGCGGGATAGAAAGAGGTTAGAGAATTCATGGGACTGATCCATTGAAAACAAAGAAAAAATAGATGCTGATGATTAACAGCAGATGAGGTGAAAACACCTGCATCCTGTTCTTCTTGAACAATTTCTAGGAAAGAGGTAGATAGCTTTTTTTCCAGAGAAAGGGCTGCTTTGCTTTATGGGAACCACTGGTCACTCTCTCTCTCTCTCTCTCTCTCTGCCTGTATTCAGTTGTGGGCTTTATTGTGTTCGTTTTCCTGGGTATAATTCTAATGCTTATGTCCTAGTTTTTCATGTTCCTTGTACACTGCAGTACCTGTTGTGTTTTGGAATAGTGGCTTTTTGATTGATATACTGCTGTGTCATGCTAAATTTTAAACAGCGGGAAATAACAGTGTGCCAAGATACCACCCCAGTTTTCATCACGTGAGGGCAACATGATCATGAAAACCATGGGGAAATTGCAGTGCAAAACTCTCATGATCTTCTGAGTTAAAGAGGTTGATTTTTTTCTTTCTTTCTGGAAACAACTCTGAAATGAGTACCAAATGTCCACAAGATTCTTCTAGATTTCCAGAAGTGGCTTTTGCATCACGTGAGGATCACACGCAATGTGAAAATTACCAGGTAAGAAAGCATTGGGAAGAATGTGTCATCTGAATGCAACATCTCTATCTCTCTCTCTCTCACACACACACACACACAAACACACCTGAGAATAAACACACACCAATGTCTAGGCAGTCTGGCTGGTGCTAGACTAGAGGGCTCTTTGGCACAGACCCCAAACAATTCTCATGTTTTTAGGAATCCACCATATCTGCTTGATTGCACAGAGACGCCACAAGCGATCATGTGCCAATGCCCATTGCAGTTTGGATTGCCGGGAACTATTATTTATGTTGTATAAAACTGCCACTGAATTTATGATGTTTCATCTCAACAAGACATCTCAAGGAAGAGAGATATAAAGTGCCATTTGGGGCCTCTTTTAACTAAGAAGCTATCAGCAAATTCCACAAACAAACACAAAATTTCATAATAATTCTCAATTCAGGACACAAATGACTGAAGGAGAAATGTAGATTTCACTTACTGATTCCAGCTAACCAGCCAACTATTAACAAGCAGTTCCAAAGAGTTTTATCTCTCTCTCATTTTTTGACCAAACCTTTTCTGCTCTTGTTATTACTTTTTCCTTCAGCTCCATCCAAATATTATAAAGCTATCAGTTTCTTGTCAATTCAGAATGACTTCTGAAAGTGATGTGTAAGCCTTCCGGTGATATCTTTCTGACAACTTCCTCATCTCTGTAAGTTGCCTGTAGGAGCTAGATTAAACTACCTGCCATAATTTGGGAGCCCATGGCTGTAAAGCAAAAGGAAATGAATTTCCCTGTCACCATTTGGATAAAGCTACTAATTTCAAGCATCTCTTCGCTTCCCTTTACAGGAATGTATCATATGACAGGCTGTCCCATTTTTTTAAAAAAAAACCAACAACAACACTTTTTTGGTCTTCAGCTCCTATCAGCATTCTGACATAAAGAATACAATGAGAGAAATCTGAAATCCACTGGCTGGATTTCAGAAACAGAAAGCTTTCATTTCTTTCCAAGGGCCAAACTAAAGTTGATGTTTAAAAGTGTAATGTACAAATACATATATTGTGTTTTTTCTGTAATTCTTAAATTAACTATGGTAGGAATGGATTGCTGTTGGGATTGCAGAGCATGGTGAGGAAAGGTCAATTCCATCTCGTTACAGTGACACCTACCCCCAGATTTCCCCCCCTGCCCATGCAGCTATGAAACTTGGGGGGGGGGGGCTGTCATTGACTCCCAAAGAAAACCTTTTATTAAGTCTTGTAACTATACAGGGTGATGGTGATAATTTGTTGTGGGTGGGGAGTCACAGCTGGGGGCGGATGGAAACTTTTTTCTCTGCATAATGTGATAATCCTTTTGCCTTATGATGATGATGTTGCTTGCTAACCATTTTGACTCAAGAAAATCACCTGCCTCCCAAGACACACCCCCCCGGAAGGCTCCAAAGATGCCACCTTAGGGCCCAGAGCCTGGAGGTGGGACACTGAGGAGCAGTTGGTAGAAGGGATGAGTTGGGAGCTGATAGAAGCAGGAAAAGGAGGGCCTTCTGGGACAGGATTAGAAGCTCAGAGTCACAGCATGTCATGCTTCAGGGAATCGAATCCCTCACCCGGTGGCAGTGAATAAGCAGATCAAATGAAAGGAGCGTTCTTACCAGTTGGTTTCTTTAATAATCACAGCGAGAGACAAAGGAATGCATATCTCTCCAGAAATGGTGGTTGCTCCCATTAAAGGCTCCTTCCCTCCATCCCCATCAATTCACTTCACTCCTACGTTGGGTAATCTGAGTTTGTTGCCTCCGCGCTCTCTGTTCTGTCACTCTCAAAGCCCATCTAGTCTTAGGCGAAGGGGGGGTCAGGAATGCTGTCCAAAGGCACTGAATCTGCCAGCTGTCTCTCTCCTGATGTTTCCTCTTCTAGCTGTTCCTCACCCAGTATTTCCCAGCTTTCCCCCTCTGGACTATGCCCCTCTGCAAACCACTGTTCTAAATCAAAACTGTCCTCTTGCCCTTGGGAAGGTTCAGGAGAAGGTGAGGGCGGCTCCCACCATTCCTCATCAGTCCAGCCCCTGACACAGCGTGTGCTCAGATAGTCTCAGTCCTGCTGACTCTTCTCCCCCTCTGACCTCCCACTTGAGGAGGATCCTGCACGTTGCTGAGCAATGCACCAGACCAGGGGTGTCAGCTTGAATAAAATATTGGGGGCCAGGTACGCCGTGCCCTGCATAATCAATCATATGCCATGGCACATGCATTTGAATGGCAATGTCTATGAACTTTGTTAAATGATCTTTATTGGTTTTACAGATTTTAAAAATTTTGCCATCATAATACATAATACATACCTTATTTCTTTTGACCTTGATACTTTAAATGAGTTTGTACTTCCCTCCCTCCTCCTTCTGGTTTCTCTATATTTTCTTTATATTTACGCATTTGTCATGTTTACATTCCATGTGTACTTAATACTATGGAATAATACTCTTCAAAATTTCATTAATGTACTGTACATCCTTCAATTGTTATAATATTTTTGTTCAATGTTCTTAAATCCAAAACAAATGATTTTTAGTAAACATTATGAGATCTATTTCAGTCCCGCAAGTGTCTTTATTTGTGTATAGTTCTTTTCTATGTATGTTGTAAATTTCATCCAATCTCTTTGGAATGCTTCGTCACCCTGTTCTCTGATTTTTCCAGTCAATTTTGCTATTTCTGCATACTCCATGAGTTTCCGCTGCCATTCTTCAACTGTGGGTATTTCATGTTGCTTCCATTTCTGTGTGAGTAGTATTCTCGCCGCCATAGTAGCATAAAGGGACAGTTTCTGGTCACTCTTTGTTATATCATCTCCAACCATACCTAGCAAGAATGTCTATCAAGGTTTGGGTGGCGGACCTCTCAAATATTTTTTGGGGGGGTGGGGTGAAGGGACCTTGCCCCCTAGGAGTTGTCTCCTATGTGCCACACAGGGCCAGAGGAGCAGCTCACCCCCTTGATGCAGCCTTTTGTCTGCTTGGGAGAGATGCAGAGTGAGAGGTTAGAAGGGGAAGGGCTTGTCAGCATCGCCCTTGAGCCAGTGTCACCAACTGGACTCATGCACTTCAACCCGACTGGGCTAGGTGAGCTGGGTAGCACTTCCAGAGATCACCTTCTTCAACTGGAACAGGTCAAAGTGCTGTAGACTCACAGCTTAGAGCCGTGAGCACCAGATTCACTTCCACAATACAGTCGTCACACAGCAGAGTATAGCAGAGTCTAGCAGTGTATAAACAACTCGGAGAGCAGCTCTGTAGAATATCTTCTTTTATTCTATAACTATAACTATAATAAAAAACTATATACAGAGCTAAATAGGTCTAAGCATAAATGAATGCAACACTGAGTGTCTGCAGCTGCTCTTAGCAGCAACCTTATCTCTACACACGATCTCTAACACTCAGTCTCTCTCTCTCTCTGACACACTGACTGACTGACTGACTTGATGCTGGAGCTGAATAAGTAGAAAGCAGTACACTGCTCCTCCTCTCTGGAGAATCAGCAGACTCGTCAGGAGATTCTTGGATATGGGAGGGGTGAAATCTCCTCAGGGCTGGCCTACAGCTTAGTTTCAGCAAGGCCTTCATTGAGTTAAGATGAACCAGGGACACGGCTGTGTTGTTGTTTTTCTGCTAATTAAAAGCTAATTGCATTCTGTGCCTTCTCTGTGTGTCTGCGCCTGCCCTGTGGATGACCTGGCTCCTTGACAGCTCCTTGACACTAAGCATGGGAGAAGCAGAAGCTTGTACGAGCCCTCAATCAGTCTATTACTTTTGAAAGATACTATTCTATTAATACATTAAACATATTAATGAAATGCTGACATTGACTTGGGGTTCCTACTATTAGAGGAGTTCAGTTTATAGCACGCACCCTCTTCACCCCTCTTCAAGAGCTCAATCATCACCGTAGCCATATCTTCTTCTTTTTTACGCAGTCAATCACTATTCCATATGTGTAATTAGGCAACGTCCACAGATAGCATAATGCTGTGCACACAAATTCAGTCCCTAGATGGCATTTCTGTATGGCCACCAAGTACGCACATAGTATTCCAGTATCTGAAACATCTACAGCAACTCCAACAAATATATCACAAACTATTTGAGAGCAAAATTCAGTGCAATCATGGCCAAATGGGATTGTTAGAGCATCCGCAACTATGTGAGAACTGATAAGTGGGATTTAAACTTGAGAATGTAATGAGAGTTGACACCTATTTGTGACATGACTGTATCATAGATTGCCTGCAGCAAGATAGCATCACCATTCCTACCAGGCAAAGATGTATTTGCTGAAGGTGAAAATGTCATTTAAACAGTCGAAACCTTTCAAATAGTCTGAGCTAGATGCCATGTACAGTTCCTGTCTTCTTGGAATAAATATATACAATTTAATGCACCGGTGAAAGGAATAAGGCTTTATGGGTTGTTAAATGATGGTGGATTTTGCATCTTCATTTATATCCCTAGCCAATGGCAGGGGAATTTGATTTGTGCTGGCAATGGTTCGTAATCAAATATTGTGGCAAGGCTGTGTGTACCACATATATCCTATTAGAAGTGATATTATAGATCTGTCCATCTGTCCATCTCTCTCTGTCTGTCTATCCATCAGACAGGATAAAAAATAAAAGTGCAATGAAATCAAGCACTTCTTCATTTAAAAAAGCTCAACTTCCCATTCGTATCAAGTGTCATCTAGCACTACTGAACAAACAGTCCCTTTTCATAAACCCAAGAATGCTTTGTTGACATCTGTAGCAGGAGAACATTCTTAATGTGGATTAAAAAAATAATAGATTAGTGCAAGGCTAATGGTTATTTTAATTTTGCTGGACGCTGTCCACAATGGCTAGGGAAACCCAGCCAGATGGGCGGGGTATAAATGATGATGATGATGATTGCAAGACAGATGAAATCTTGGCATCCTTGCATCATCCAATTTATTGTACAACAGAGAAGGGAAACCTCAAGTCTGGGAACTGAATGTGGCCCTCCAGGATTATCTTTCTGGCCCTCAGGACTCTCTCAGATCATGTCAGGATGCTGTCAGCTGCTCCTGGCTGGTTGCCCAGGAAAGTATAAAGACTAGGGAAAGTTTCTTACAGTCTTTTTTTTATTTCAGTCTTTACAGTGCCAGAGCACATGGAAATGCCGTTTACCTTCCTGTCACAGCAGTACCTATTTATCTACTTGCACTGGTGTGCTTTCAAACTGCTAGGTTGGCAGGAGCTGGGACAGAGTAATGGGAGCTCACCCTGCCATGGAGATTCAAACCACTGACCTTCCGATCGGCAAGCCCAAGAGGTTCAGTGATGCAGACCACAGAGCCATCCATCTCCCTCCACAAATTCTAGTGCTATGGGAAAGGGAGAGAAACTTTTTATAAACTTCTATCATGTCTCCTCTTACTTGTCTTTTCTCTAAAATAAAATTTCCCCAATTGTTGCAACCTTTCTTCACAGAGGGATGAGGTCGCACCATAATTTTGTTTAATGGCATTTTGATATTCGTAGTTTGATTTTCAATTCCTTACCTAATGATCCCTAGCATGGAATTTGCCCTTTTCACGGCTGCCGCATACTGGATCAACATCCACAAAATCATGAAGAGATTGAAAATTACAGGTATCCAATTTGGAAAACAAATGTGCTGGGGTCACAGTCTTATTTGACAAGGAATCCCAGTTTTAAAATGCCCGCCATCTGTATGTGTGTAAATATGTGTGTCTGTCTATGAGAAAGAGAGAGGAAACAGACATAAAAGGATTTTACCTGGGAAAGAAAAGAAAGATATTGGGAAATGTTTTTAATGTTTTGTTTCCAATTGGTTGAACTCTTAAGGATTATATTATGAGAATATAAGTGATTGTTCCACATTGAATACACAATCAATTTATTTATGCATTTTCCAGATATTCTAGAGAAAACAAAGAGTCTCAGCTTTAGGACTAAGAAATGTGTTGTTGTTGTTGTTTAGTCGTTTAGTCGTGTCCGACTCTTCGTGACCCCATGGACCAGAGAACGCCAAGCACTCCTGTCCTCCACTGCCCCCCGCAGCTTGGTCAGACTCATGCTGGTAACCTCGAAAACACTATCCAACCATCTCGTCCTCTGTCGCCCCCTTCTCCTTGTGCCCTCCATCTTTCCCAACATCAGGGTCTTCTCCAGGGAGTCTTCTCTTCTCATGAGGTGGCCAAAGTACTGGAGCCTCAGCTTCACGATCTGTCCTTCCAGTGAGCACTCAGGGCTGATTTCCTTCAGAATGGAGAGGTTTGATCTTCTTGCAGTCCATGGGACTCTCAAGAGTCTCCTCCAGCACCATAATTCAAAAGCATCAATTCTTCGGCGATCAGCCTTCTTTATGGTCCAGCTCTCACTTCCATACATCACTACTGGGAAAACCATAGCTTTAACTATATGGACCTTTGTTGGCAAGGTGATGTCTCTACTTCTCAAGATGCTGTCTAGGCCTGTCATTGCCCTTCTCCCAAGAAGCAGGCGTCTTTTAATTTCGTGGCTGCTGTCACCATATGCAGTGATCATGGAGCCCAAGAAAGTAAAATCTCTCACTGCCTCCATTTCTTCCCCTTCTATTTGCCAGGAGGTGATGGGACCAGTAGCCATGATCTTCGTTTTTTTGATGTTGAGCTTCAGACCATATTTTGCACTCTCCTCTTTCACCCTCAATAAAAGGTTCTTTAATTCCTCCTCACTTTCTGCCATCAAGGTTGTGTCATCTGCATATCTGAGGTTGTTGATATTTCTTCCGGCAATCTTAATTCCGGCTAGGGATTCATCCAGCCCAGCCTTTCGCATGATGAATTCTGCATATAAGTTAAATAAGCAGGGAGACAAAATGCAGCCTTGTCGTACTCCTTTCCCAATTTTGAACCAGTCAGTTGTTCCATATCCAGTTCTAACTGTAGCTTCTTGTCCCACATAGAGATTTCTCAGGAGACAGATGAGGTGATCAGGCACTCCCATTTCTTTAAGAACTTGCCATAGTTTGCCATGGTCGACACAGTCAAAGGCTTTTGCATAGTCAATGAAGCAGAAGTAAATGTCTTTCTGGAACTCTCTAGCTTTCTCCATAATCCAGGGCATGTTTGCAATTTGGTCTCTGGTTCCTCTGCCTCTTCTAAATCCAGCTTGCACTTCTGGGAGTTCTCGGTCCACATACTGCTTGAGCCTTCCTTGTAGAATTTTAAGCATAACCTTGCTAGCGTGAGAAATTAGTGCAATTGTGCGATAGTTGGAGCATTCTTTGGCACTGCCCTTCTTTGGGATTGGGATGTAGACTGATCTTCTCCAATCTTCTGGCCACTGCTGAGTTTTCCAAACTTGCTGGCATATTGAGTGTAGCACCTTAACAGCATCATCTTTTAAAATTTTAAATAGTTCGGCTGGAATACCATCACTTCCACTGGCCTTGTTATTTGCAGTGCTTTCTAAGGCCCATTTGACTTCACTCTCCAGGATGTCTGGCTCAAGGTCAGCAACCACACTACCTGGGGTATATGAGACATCCTTTTCTTTCTGGTATAATTCCTCTGTGTATTCTTGCCACCTCTTCTTGATGTCTTCTGCTTCTGTTAGGTCCTTTCCACTTTTGTCCTTTATTATGGAAATCTTTGTACGAAATGTTCCTTTCATATCTCCAATTTTCTTGAACAGATCTCTGGTTCTTCCCATTCTATTGCTTTCCTCTATTTCTTTGCATTGCTTGTTTAAGAAGGTCTTCTTGTCTCTCCTTGCTATTCTTTGGAAATCTGCATTCAATTTCCTGTATGTTTCACGATCTCCCTTGCATTTTGCTTGCCTTCTCTCCCCCGCTATTTGTAAGGCCTCATTGGACAGCCACTTTGCTTTCTTGCATTTCCTTTTCATTGGGATGGTTTTCGTTGCTGCCTCCTGTATAATGTTACGAGCCTCCATCCATAGTTCTTCAGGCACTCTGTCCACCAAATCTAAATCCTTAAACCTGTTCCTCACTTCCACTGTGTATTCATAAGGGATTTGACTTAGATTGTATCTTACCGGCCCAGTGGTTTTTCCTACTTTCTTCAGTTTAAGCTTGAATTTTGCTATAAGAAGCTGATGATCTGAGCCACAGTCAGCTCCAGGTCTTGTTTTTGCTGACTGTATAGAGCTTCTCCATCTTTGGCTGCAGAGAATATAATCAATCTGATTTTGATGCTGCCCATCTGGTGATGTCCATGTGTAGAGTCGTCTCTTGTGTTGTTGGAAAAGCGTGTTTGTGATGACCAGCTTGTTCTCTTGACAGAACTCTATTAGCCTTTGCCCTGCTTCGTTTTGATCTCCAAGGCCAAACTTGCCAGTTGTTCCTTTTATCTCTTGACTCCCTACTTTAGCATTCCAATCCCCTATAATGAGAAGAACATCCTTCTTTGGTGTCACTTCTATAAGGTGTTGTAAGTCTTCATAGAATTGGTCAATTTCAGTTTCTTCAGCACCAGTAGTTGGTGCATAAACTTGGATTACTGTGATGTTAAAAGGTCTGCCTTGGATTCGTATCGAGATCATTCTATCATTTTTGAGATTGCATCCCAGTACAGCTTTTGCCACTCTTTTGTTGACTATGAGGGCCACTCCATTTCTTTTATGGGTTTCTTGCCCACAGTAGTAGATATGATGGTCATCCGAACTGAATTCACCCATTCCCGTCCATTTTAGTTCACTGATGCCCAGGATGTCAATATTTATTCTTGCCATCTCATTTTTGACCACCTCCAACTTACCCATGTTCATGGTTCTTACATTCCAGGTTCCTATGCAATATTTTTCTTTACAGCATTGGACTTTCCTTTCGCTTCCAGTCATATCCGCAACTGAGCGTCCTTTCGGCTTTGGCCCAGCCGCTTCATCAGCTCTGGATCTACTTGTACTTGCCCTCCGCTCTTCCCCAGTAGCATGTTGGACGCCTTCCGACCTGAGGGGCTCGTCTTCCAGTGTCATAACTTTTATATGCCTGTTGTCTTTGTCCATGGAGTTTTCTTGGCAGGGATACTGGAGTGGCTTGCCAGTTCCTCCTCCAGGTGGATCACGTTTGGTCAAAACTCTCCACTATGACCTGTTCATCTTGGGTGCCCTGCTCGGCATAGTTCATAGCTTCTCTGAGTTCTTCAAGCCACTTCGCCACGGCAAGGCAGTGATCCATGAAGGGGCTAAGAAATGTATTACTGCATAAACTTTCCTAAGCCACTCTGATGAAATGGATTCGAGCTCACAAAAACTGATGTCATATTAAATGTGGTTAGTCTTTAAGGTGCAACTAGACTCTTCCTGGTTCTTTATATATGTCAGTGATCTGGTTTAATCAGATTTATGTCTCTCTGTCTCTCCCTCCTCCAGTTTAAGCTTACAGCAAATTTCTGATTTCCATTCTTTTTCAGGAGTTGTGATACTCAGACAGCTGAAACTGTCTTTAGGGCAAGACTGGATCAAATGAAATAAGCCGTTGTTATAAAAGTGCATTTGATTGCCATATTTCCAGTTCATCTCTTCCCTGCTTAAAATTTCTGCCAGGAGCCAAACTTACTGAAAAGTTTCACAGAAAAGGGAAAGAAAGTGGAGCTCATCTAAAACTAGCCCACCGTTTATTGTTCAACGAGAAGTAGGAAATTGCAGGTTGGTAGGTCGTCAGTACTGTGTTGCAAATGCGTTACGATTTTCAAAGCCTTCCTGCTATGAAAATGCATCATTCTCGAGTGTAGCAGGTGGCCATGTAGAGTTCTACAAGAAACTTGATTGCACAGAGATATTCACTGCAGCTCTATCTACACTAAACTAAGCACGTGCCTTTCTTTGGGAGTCAGGAGGCAGTGTGCTACTTCATCCACTCCAGCTTAGAGAAAATAGATGGTTGGTACCACTGTATTGCCCGCATGACTTTTCTGCGTCTGCCTAGTGCAAAAAGGCATAAAATGGAAAGCTCAGGTCTCTCATTGATTTGTTGCCAGGGTAATCTGCTTTATTCAAGTCACAGTCCAGCTGTTTCTCCACAATCGCGTTATTTCACAATTTCTCTTTCCCCCAAGCTGACCATGCATTATGAACAAGTCAAATGTGTTCATTCAGTTTTGATTTTTATACCTCTTTTAAATCAATACCTCAGCGATTGATCCTTGGAAATTTAAGAAGCGGTGGACTGTATAACTGAAATGGATAAAGGGGCAAGTCAAGGTTTTAGATAGAAATGAGCAGGCATCATACTGGGATTTTGATGATGATTAGTGGAAAATAATATTGTGGTGATTTGTTCCCACATCCAATCTATGTCTCTGAATAATACATCACTGCATTGCTTTGTCTTAGCTCGACAAGAGACATATCACAACACATGTACATATCGTCTCTTGATGAGCAGTATGCAGTTAATTTTTATTCTTTCAGTAAGCCTGGTTCTTTTCTTAAAATAATTGCTAAGCTATTGGTATTTCAAGATAGAGGCAGCAATCCTGCACAGAGCTTAAACCTAGAGATGAGGAAGAATTTTGATTCAGTTCACATTTAAAGGCAAACATACCTAATGCTCACTTTCTGGAGGGAAAAAAAAAATCTGAGAACCAAAGCACAGTCACCCTTCTGAAAGACCTACATCGGTTCCCAGTACGTTTCTGACAACAATTAAAGTGTTGGCGCTGACCTTTAAAGCAGCAGGACCTCAGTGTCTGGGCTGAACAATGGGGGTGGAGACGCTCCTTCAGGTATACTGAACCGAGGCCGTTTAGAGCTTTAAACATCAGACCAACACTTTGTGAAGAACATTGTGGGAGGAAGCTACCACAAACATACCACCTTGTTCTGGACAGCTTTTTGCTGCCTTTATTGACCATAGTGCAGATTTTTATTGTCTAAATTGACAAGGATTTGGGGATAAAATGATAACTGCACGTAAAGATCTGAGACTTTTGTTTCTAATAAAAGTTTTTTATTCAGAAACTAGTTTGAAGGTTCTGTTTTAGCTCTTTCAGATTTGACTCTAACATATACTGTAAATATGCCTGTATTTTAGACCCTTTCTTATTGATTAGATTGTTGTAACTCAGGACAATCATAATTATCATATGCCCAGAGTCTTAAACAGAGCAGTAAATATAATAATTTATGCGGATGACTTGGTTCTACTTTCATCCTCTCAAAATAGCCCAAGAAGATTGTTAAGACAGTTCAGTACCTATAGCTCAGAAAATGATCTAATCAGTAATAATGCCCTATCTAAAGTAGTGGTTTTTGGCAGAAGGGGAAAAAAATCGCACAGATGGCTTATTAATTCAAAAGAGCTAGAGCAGGTAAAATCTCGCTGTTATCTTGGCATAACCTTCCTGGCCTCAGGATCTTGGGCTTTGCAAACAAAAATAGATTGAAATCAGTTGCCTGTTTACAATCTGTAAACAGACTCCTGAAGTTTAAATATTCAAATATTTTTTAAAGCAAATACTATTCCAGTGCTAATCTTTGGTGCAGAAATATGGGGCTTTGCAGATCTTTTTAAAATGTAAAGCATTCAAAGCTATTTTGTTTGGGTATCATTTTAGGGATTTCAAAATTTACCCCAGCTTATATAATTAGATCAGATCAGGTCATGAGAATGAGTTATGGTCTAATTCATATTAGGATGGTAAATTACTGTAGAATAAATTGAAATAAATGGAAGACACGCTCCCTATATTTTAAATCTCCTTGAGACATATGTAAAAGGCCGTTCACAGTGTAATTCTTATAATTTGGCATCATCACAACAGCAACAACTTCCAACAGCCCCAGACAAATGAGGCTTATAGCCAGGGATAATAATTGCTTTAGTTACTATGAGATACATAAAAAAATTACTAGTTCAAATGCAAACACTTTTTGGGGAGTAAGTTAAGGTAGATCTTGGAAATGTCACTGGTATGCTTGTATAACAAGAATCAGAAGATTAACGGTGCAATTTAAACGTAAGTAAGCCACATTCTATCCAACAGGACATACTGCTCAGGTTGTTTGTTTGATTGATTGATTTTTGAATTTATATACCGCCCTATACCCGGGGTGTCAGGGCGGCTCACAGAATAAAATTAAGATATAAATCCACAAAAATACCTAATAAAATTAAAACAACCCAATAGCCACCCCTCCCCCCAAACCAAAATCTTAAAAGGACATAGGATGTAAATCAGATCAACGAAAAGCCTGGTTAAAAAGGAACATATTTGCCTGGCACCTAAAGGTGTATAATGAAGGTGTTAAGTTGTAGGTGAACATATCAGACAACACAGCGATTCTTCAAACAGCTCTTGTTTATTCACAGGCCAGAATAGAACTGAATTGAAGGGTTCAGTCAGCCTGCTTATATAGAGCTCCAGTACAATGTAACTGTAACAATTTTCTAAAACTATCCAATCACTGAATGTCACTTTCGATCCCTTATTTGCATAACTATCTATAGTATCTCCCTGCTGGCCCAGGGTGAGAACTTCAGTACATAACAGAAGGCACTGTCCGAACTTCCCTTAGTTTTCAACTAAGGTTGCAATTCTGTGAATACTTACCTGCATGCAAGCCTCACTGAACACAATGTGACTTGCTTCTGAGTAAACAGTCACAGTATTGTGCTTATATTCAGTGCTATTTTTTCTAGAAAAAGAGGTGCTGAACTCACCACAAGCACCTCCCTTGTTCTCTTATAATGGCAATGACACCCACCTGAGAGGTGCTAGAACTGAGTTCCGGGGAGCTCAGACTGAAGAAAGCCCTGCTTGTATTAGCCAGGGTGAGAAAAAGCCAGGATACAATACCAGATGAACAAAGGAGACAGAAATAAACAAAGAACAGGTTTGAGAAATCCATCTCACATCTTGAGTCCGCTTATATTCCTGCGTGTTTTATACTAGCAGAGCACTTGTCTATAGCACACATGATGAAAGTAGGAACTGGGGGACCATTCAACACTGCACGGGTCTCCTCTGAATCATAATTGTAGCAACACCTGCCACAGAGTCATTTTGTGCTGATGCACTGTGAAAATGGGATGCTAATAGGCTTGCACGCTTATTTCTCACAACGTGGCAGAAGTCGTTAATACCCACTGAATGACAGGGAAAATTCTGTGAAGGAGAAATCGGTTAAGAATTTCGTTTGGGAGCCTAGAAACCTATTTGTTGTTGTTTAGTTGTTTAGTCATGTCTGACTCTTCATGACCCCAAGGACCAGAGCAAGCCAGGCACTCCTGTCTTCCACAGTTTGGTCAAACTTATGTTGGTCTCTTTGAGAACACTGTCCAACCATCTCGTCCTCTGTCATCCCCTTCTCCTTGTGCCCTCAATCTTTCCCAGCACCAGGGTCTTTTCCAGGGAGTCTTCTCTTCTCATGAGGTGGCCAAAGTATTGGAGCCTCAGCTTCAGGATCTGTCCTTCCAGTGAGCACTCAGGGCTGATTTCCTTAAGAATGGATAGGTTGGATCTTCTTGCAGTCCATGGGACTCTCAAGAGTCTCCTCCAGCACCATAATTCAAAAGCATCAATTCTTTGGCGATCAGCCTTCTTTATGGTCCAGCTCTCACTTCCATACATCACTGCTGGGAAAACCATGGCTTTAACTATACAGACCTTTGTTGGTAAGGTGATGTCTCTGCTTTTTAAGATGCTGTCTAGGTTTGTCATTGCTTTTCTCCCAAGAAGCAGGCGTCTTTTAATTTCAAGGTGTAATATGCAGTAAACCTCAAGTCTTCCCTCCATAATCTTTCCAGGCATTCATTGGAATATTATAAACAAAGTCTCTGGACCATTGGACCATTAATATTACCACATTCTGGTGGTTCCCTCACTGTGAGATGTTAAGTTACAGAGGACCAGGCAGAAGGCCTTCTCGGTGGTGGCACCTACCCTGTGGAACGCCCTCCCTTCAGTTGTCAAAGAGATAAGTAACTATGTAACCATTAGAAGACATCTGAAAGCAGCCCTGTATAGGGAAGCCTTTTAATGTGTAATGTTCTATTATGTTTTTATATATGTTGAAAACCATCCCAGTGGCTAGATACTACTACTACTACTACTTCTACTTCTACTACTACTACTATTACCCTCCAAGTTACAGGATGCTTGTGTCAATGTGTGGTGAACACAAAGGCTCTGCAGTTAGAACTAACAGAAGTTGCACCCTCTTCCAAAAACACTTGGATCAAATAATAGAGGATGGAAGCTGCCTACTACTCAAGAGGACTGCTTTGTGGAGAGATCTTGCACCCTTTAGTAATGAGATGCTGAATGCATGTTTAAAGAGACAGGCCTAAATCACACATGAGGCTCTTTTTGGCTTGCCGATGCTTCACCTTTGTGCTGTTCCATGTCTTCTCCCCGTGATTTATGCTGATGAGTTGCAAGTCGAAAGGCATAAATGTCAGACATTATCTATAACTGAATTCTTTAAAAATTAAAACAGAACCCTCGAGGAGCATTTTTAAGGCATGTTTACTAATGAACCATCTTTATGGCTTGACCTGAAGAGCAGCATAGTTTATTAGTGTTGGATGGGGATTTCTTCCCTGGGAATTAGAGAGCAAACTATCGGAAGTTAAATTAGTATAGCAGGGTAGCTTAGCATGATGATGTGCTTAGTCATCTCTATGCTGAGTTGCTTGCGGAAATGCAATATGTATAGAATGAAATAGCATTGTTCAGAGGGTACTAATAACTCCAGTTTAGCAAGGAAGGACACGAACGGCTAAAAGGCCATCTTCTCTGTCTATGGCCTTGTATGTGACTGGCTCGGCACCCTGAAACAGCTGCCTCCCTTTTTTTCCAGGGACAGTCCCAGATTTACAGAAGCTGTCTGAGTTTCTGATTTGATCCCGGAATGTCCTGCTTTTCCTTGTAACATCCCTATTTCCATTGGAGAAATGTTGGCAGGTATGGTAAGATGCACCATATTTTTCGCTCTATAAGACGCACCAGACCACAAGATGCACCTAGTTTTTGGAGGAGGAAAAGAAGAAAAAAATTCTGAATCTCAGGAGCCAGAACAGCAAGAGGGATCGCTGCACAATGAAAGCAGCAATCCTTCTTGCTGTTCTGGCTTCTGTGATAGCTGCACAGCCTGCATTCGCTCCATAAGACGCACACACATTTCCCCTTACTTTTTAGGAGGGAAAATGTGAGTCTTGTAGAGAAAAATTATGGTACCTATTTTCATTGGAGAAACGTTGAAGGGTATGGGGTTCAGAGCTGTAGCAAGGTGATCTTGCGTCCTTTGCAGAAATGTCCAGATTGCACCCCCTAGCCATGGACAAAGTAGCTCTTATTTCGCCTCTCCTCCAACACCCCTTCCACACATTCAGCTCCTCACGCACTTCACCTTGCAATGAATTCTTTCACAGACAATCCAATATTTAATTTATTCTTTCTTAATAAAAGCTTTCAGCAAAGAAAATGATGTCTTAATGCAGGAGGGCAGGCGGACAGACGCAGCACTTTCTCTCCATTCCTGGGAGGTAAAGCATCCGTCAGCCCCGCTGTTCGTGTTCTCTCCCTCCGACCGCCTTCGCTGAGGAGAAGAGCTGAGGGAGTCACCCATGACTGCTGCCTTCTTCCCAGGGTGACCCACGAGGCCTCTCGGTGCTGCCCGTGTCTCCCCCCCTTGCTGCTCAGTCAGGGGTTGCTTTCCTACCCTTCAAGGACTCTTTTCTGGGCTGCTGCTCCCGTGAGAAGTGTGTTTGTGGTGGGGTACACATTTGTGCATTAACGTTGGGTGCATGTGAGTGAGAAAGAGGCAGTGGGGTTTCGAACCGCCGACACGGGTGGTGCTGTGGTCTAAACCACTGAGCCTTTTGGGCTTCCCAACTCAAGAGTATGCAGTACTGGCACCTCCTCCCCCCAAAAATGTTAAAAGTGTGGCACTTTCTGTAACAACTTCATGCTGAGTGCTGGCATCTTTTTTCTGAAATGGTGAAATGTGAAAAATTAGGCCTCATTAAAGAAAGGAATTGCCTGTCTGCCTATGACTACACACTACACACAGAGATCCTGAAAAACGTGCTACTTGCATTTATCATGTGCTTCAGGCATCTTGCCTTAAAGCTTCAACATATCCCATTAGGCAGAGGTAAAAAGCAGCTGCTAGCAGCTATGTAGGAACGGCAGCCCTCTTCAGAAATCTTATCTAACATCAGCAGCTGGTTTCACCAATCAAGAATTCCAAACATCTGGACAAGGCGGCGGCGGGGGGGGGGGAATCCATCCATGCAGTTTGCATGATTATTTTATCCCCTATAGGACCCTGCAACATTGTGTGACAGAAGGCAGAGTGTTGCATATACTGCAAAAATCCTCTCATCCCCGAAAATCCCACATCCCTTTTGAAAACTAACATTTCCTCCAAGATATATCCATGCTCACAGGTTAAGCACTACATTTATTTAATGGTCAAGAAGCCTCCGAGAGCTTGCTCTTAGTATGCATCTGAATAAATATTCACTGACTCAGCTCCATGAAATTATAATAAGCTTGTAGTGTTATTTCTACTGTCCAAAACCCCATAAGCAAAAATATGTGTGCCTTACCCATTAAAGCAAGCCTATTACATATACCGTCAGAATATATAGAGGGGAACATTGAAAATGTGGGAGATTTACAATGCAGTCTAAGCAACAATGCATGTTTGCTAGGTAGGCACATGATAGGAGCTGAAGCTCAGAGTCTTTTCCTGTAAGTTTGTTAGAGAGAACGCTATGAGAGATATTCCCACTGTGCCCTGACACAGGGAGGGCATAGCCATATATATTGCCCTTACCTGCCTGGGCACATCCTCTTTCTTCTCTTACTCTTCATCTTATTTTGAAGCCAGAAATGTGAGAACAATCTGCAATGCTCAGACACCATCTTAAACCGGACTATGCCATACCTTCCAACATTTAAGTCCAGTCATAAACGACTCTGGGGTTACGGTGCTCATCTCGCTTTACAGGCCAAGGGAGCCGACGTTTGTCTGCAGACAGTTTTTCTGCGTCATGTAGCTAGCATGACTAAGCCACTTCTGGTGAAACCAGAGCAGTACACGGAAATGCCATTTACCTTCCCGCTGGAGCGGTACCTATTTATCTACTTGCACTTTGATGTGCTTTCGAAATGCTAGGTTGTCAGGTGCTGGAACTGAGCAATGGGAGCTCACCCCATTGTGGGGATTCAAACCACTGAGCTTCTGATCAGCAAGCCCTAGGCTCAGTGGTTTAGACCACAGCGCCACCCGCGTCCCATACTCCAACATATATAAAAAGATTAAAAAACATTTTTAAAAACTTCCTGTCAGGGAACTGACATCAGAACGAGAGGTGGAGGCAAGGCTCCACAGCGATGCAGGAGAGGGGACCAGCAAGGGGGAAGGAATTCAGCGTAACACCGGTAGGGAAGGGAGGGAAATGGAGGATTCGGAGAGAGGTCTCCAAGACCCTTCACCCGAGACTAGTGGGGAGAGCGCGGACATGCCTCTGCCTTCCCCTTACTTGCGCAGACGAGTTCCGCGCAGGGAGAGTAGGAGGAGACTTGGCGTCAATCAGCTCTTATGCTGGAAGAGGTTCAAGAAACGCCCACTGACGGATTCTGCAAGTGGCTGACCGGCCACGGAGTGTGAGCTGTCAGCCAAAGCATGGTTGGCCAGGCAATCTAACCAAAACTGAAGGCAACTTACACACAAGTAACCCCTTACAACCATTACACTTCCCTATACAGGGCTGGCTTCAGATGACTTCTAAAGGTTGCACAGTTATTTATCTCCTTGGCTCAGGGGTCACATAACTCCATACCCTCCAATATTTCTCCGATGAAAATAGGAACGTCCTAAGGAAAAGCGGGACATTGCAGGACCAAATCAGAAACTGGGACAGCTTCCATAAATCTGGGACTGTTCCTAGAAAATAGGGACACTTGGAGGGGCTGGGATCTTCCTGGTTGAAATAGATTGTCCATTTTGAACTGTAAGAATATAAGGAACATCTTGCTAGAGCAGAGGAAAAGTCAATATGCACCCACATTCGATATACCAAAAAATGACCACTACCAGCAATTACTGCTAAGGTTATGTGGAAGGTGTTGGGTGAATATGCAACATCAAAATGCTTGTCAGAACTGAGCCCCAAAGAAACCTACACTGGGTGAAACTTAGCTGAAAGCCTGAAAAATGAGAAGGAACAAAATGGACTCTTTCCATTCTTGATTACAATGTGAATATGAAGCTCATAATTCATATTCTTAGAGCTTTGTAACAATGGCTCAGAAGCTGTGTATCAGGGAAAGAGACACCGAGTACAGACTAGGACAGATTTTGGTTATAAAACCAAGTAGAAGCATTGCAAAACATAACAACGCAACAGTTATGAACCATAAAGTAGCTACTGCAAGTTTTGGGAGGGTCTTAATTTGTTTATGGATTCCTAGGTAGATACTAATTACACACTGGTTTCCATTCGAAACTGAAATAAAAGGTCAAATTCCAGCATTTACCCAAATACAAAGAATTGCAAAAGGTTTCAGTCTGGAATACAACACAGCCTTTTCATTTCCAAAAGGTGATGCTTTTGTTTGGTGAGATAGATTCATGATTTTGCCAAAAGTGTTGCATAGCTGTAATAGTTGTTTTGGCTCCCTCTTTGGCTATGGGTGGATTATCATCTCGTTTGGATTTTATTTTATACTGGCCTAATTACTGCAACAGTGTGATCACAATCAAAAGGTCACTTTTTTGTAGTTAAGGCTCCACTCATCTGTGGAAGTTATTGAGTTAGCTTTTGCCATGGGTCAGCTAGCACCTATGCAACTCTCTGTAAGAAGCTAGGTCAAACACACAACATAACTAATATTCCCATTTCCCCATGGGGGCCCATTCCCCACATTCCCATTAAGGACTTGCTGGGCTGCAGTAGCAGCAACGATGGTCACATTTTAGCCACACACAAAAAGCAGAGCAAGAAGAAATACTGTAAGATCTTCCCATCTCTCCACTTTCTAGCATGCTGGCAATATGAATGGACCCAAAGTCACAGTGGCCTTTGGAGATTGTCATTTTCTCAAGGTCTACTGCCGTCCTTGAATAGGATGCTTAATTTGCCATTAGGAAGTGCATCAATGTCTAGGGGTTGAAAATCCTTTCAACAAGGGGACCTTATTTGATCAGGATTTGGTTGGAGATATTGCATTCTGCAGCAACCTGGACATACCAGGGAACCACAGAAGTGTGTTGTTTGCATGAGAGACTCCGTTGAAGAGAAGAGGAGCAGCATGGACCCAAACTGTAGTTCCTATGCTGAAGCACTGTGACCTTTAAAGGAAATGAAGCTTTTCAAAAATGTCAAGCTATGTTATTGAAAGCATTTAATTTATGTTTTACAGAAGTTCATTACAACAGAGAAACAAGTGAACTTGTCCAAAATCATTTATTTAAAGCTACCAATTTCATCTCTCCATCTCAAGCACACTTCTGTGAGTCTGATTCTGAAAACAGGGCTCTTGCACTCAAATAATATTACATTATTATTATTATTATTATTATTATTAATTTTTATTTTTCAGAATACAGAAAAAAGAAAGAAAAGGGAAAAAGAAGAATAAAATACACTGCATTTCAATCAGTACATTTGATAATTTCTCATCTGTTGACTTCCCACTCATCCCTCCATGTTTCCTTCGAGATACCTATTACTGCTGCATATTCTATTTTTCCTAATCATTCTAACATACAAACATAGCGCTTGCCAATTTTTAACTGTTGAGCTTATTGCAAACCGACTAGCGTTTTAACATTCTAACAATAATTTTTAAAATAATCTACAAATTGTTTCCAGTCCTCTTTGAAACATGTCTCTTCTTGCTCTCTAACCTTAGTTAGGCTTGCTAATTCTACATTTTCCATCAAGTTTGTTTGCCTCTCCTCCTTTGTAGGTACTGTTTCCTCTCACCGTTTTTGCAGGGGTATTGAAATATACTCGGAGTCCTGTAGTGATTTCATGCTCTTTATTGCAGCTTGTAAAACAGTGATTGAATTGCTCCCCAAACCTCGGGGGGGGGGTGTGTGTGTTTATATACATTATTCTCAATGAGTCCCGTCTGATTGGCTGATTCTGCTTCTCTCCTGGAGCCTGATTGGTCTTTTCATGCAGGCCAATCAGTTGTTGCATTCTACGATCCTACCAGCCTAATAGGCTGATTAACTTCTTCCTGGAGCCTGATTGGTCTTCTCCTGCAAGCCAATCAGTTGTTCTAGGATCCAAGGTTAGTACATAACAGGTATCTAAACTTTGACCATGCTAACTTGGGCTGATGGGTATTGTTGTCCATCAACAAATGGAGGACACCACATTGACTGCCTCCTGCACTACTGTGATTTTATTGGATTGCAGTATTGACACAGGTGACTACAAAAATGTCCTTCTTTGATGTTTTCCTGTGCTCATTCTTTCAAGAGTTTTGGTCTGTTAACTCTTGATTCTAATGTAAATCAGGGGTTGATTACCTATTGTGTGGCAGTTATAACAGAAAGAGAAAGAGAAATGAAGTGACTGCCAGACTCTTGGGTAGTGTGAACTGGGGGCATTACAACTTATTCTAGGAGATCTGTTTACATTCACATCAAATGAAGATGTGGTACGTATATATTTTTTCCTGTTTCCTTTGGCAAGCTTTGTGAAGTTGTTGTTGACCCATGTAAAGGAGCTAAAATACAAGGCTGAATCTGATGTTCTTGTTCTTTTCTGTTCCTGGAGCCTATGTACATGCTGGGTTATATAGAAAGAGGAAAGTTGAACAGAAATGCTGAAGGAGAAAAATACAAAAAAAAAGTATTAAAAAATCTGTCCAAGACATCCAACCTTATCGGGGAGCAAGCATATTCAACGAGAGAAGGAAGAGCACAGCATTAAACTGAAGCATGATTGAGTATCTGAAAGATCAGGAAGTGGATGTAACAAAATTTATTATCGTTTGCTCAGGAAATTCATGATCAATCTCTACAACATTCGGAAGAGGTTAAAATGTAGATTTTAATGTTCTTGAAATAAATACAAGCTTGCAGACTCTCACAAGAGAAATTTATGGTAGCTGAAAATCAGATTAACAATCGCAAATGTATGAAATCTGTGAGTATTATTATCTTGCTATAAATGGAAATGGAAATTGGATTTGACACTAAGGAGTTGTAGACTGTTCAGTGCTTTCAATGACATTCTAAAACACTGGTCAAGCTCCCTGCCACAAAAATATAACTTCCTTATAAAAAGCAGTTTGAATGTGCAAGTGTGATGGAACACGTGAGGAAGTGACACAAATTTGAAAAAGACTTATTTGTCCAGCCCTAGTTGAATACTATGCATGCTTACTCAGAAATAAGTTTACAACATAAGGACACAAAAATGTGAAACCTAGTAACAAATAAAAGCAATAAACTCCCACAGTTTAAAAGGTCATAGATTGTTTAATTAGCCCATGGGTAGGCAAACTGTGGTCTAAACCACTGAGCCTAGGGCTTGCCAATCGTAAGGTTGGCAGTTCGAATCCCCGAGACGGGGTGAGCTCCAGTTGTTTGGTCCCAGCTCCTGCCCACCTAGCAGTTCGAAAGCGCGTCAAAGTGCAAGTAGATAAATAGGTACCACTCCGGCGGGAAGGTAAACACCATTTCTGTGCGCTGCTCTGGTTTGCTAGAAGTGGCTTAGTCATGCTGGCCACTTTTCCGGAAGCTGTCTGTGGACAAACGCCGGCTCCCTCGGCTTATAGAGCGAGATGAGTGTGCAACCCCAGAGTCGTCTGTGACTGGGCCTAATGGTCAGGGATACCTTTACCTTTACCTAGGCAAACTAAGACCCAGGGGCCGGATTCGGCCCAGTTTCCTTCTCAATCCAGCCGGCGGACGGTCCGGGAATCAGTGTGTTTTTTCATGAGTAGAATGTGTCCTTTTATTTAAAATGCACCTCTGGGTTATTTGTGGGGCATAGAAATTCATTCACCCCCCCCTCAAAATATAGTCCAGTCCCCCACAAGGTCTGAGGGACAGTGGACCGGCTCCCTGCTGAAAAAGTTTGCTGACCCCTGAATTAGCCCAAATCCTGGGGGAAGAGGAATGTCATTGCCTGGTGCCTAAAGATATATAATGAAGGTGCCAGGCGAGCCTTCTTGGGAAGAGTGTTCCACAAATGGGAAGCTACCATAGAAAAGGCTCATTTTCATGTTTCCTCTCTGCAGATATCTTGTGGAGAGAGCACAGAAAGAAGGGCCTCAGGAGATGATTGCAGGGTCTGTGTTGGCTTCCCACACAGCTGCTGTAGCAGGTCAGAAAAAAAAATATTATGAAGAAAGGAAAAAAATGGGGTGATACTGCCGCTTCTAATAGTGAGTCCTATGCCCAAGAAATTGTTGGGTTTCTCCTTCCCCTGGAGAAATTTGATGAAATCGTCTCCCCAGTTTCTCTGCCCGCAAATAAAACAGACAATTTCAAGAGGCTATTTCTGCACAACACTTAACTTGTGTATGATTTTTCAGTCATGCATAGAAAAAGGAGACAGCATCGTAATGCAATCTCTTGGTGAGCATCTCTTGCGTCAAATAAGAGAAATGTTATTTCTTTACCATCTGAAGAGCAATATTGTTTTCAAATCTCATCTGTACTAAATGTGAAGAGGGGGGAAAAATGTAAATGTGACTTTAAAAATAAAATAAAAAGAGCTTGTAACCAAAGGGAAAATAAGATGTCTTCACACAATTTCAATTGTTGATGTGAATGTGAAATAGATGGACTTATTCACACTCGACAAGAATGAATTCCTAAAGGAAATCAATAAGTTTCGACTGTAAGCAGTAAACACATGTTTCAGTACTTTGGGAGTAAAACCTGAGTGGGAACCATAAATTAATTTAACGTTTAGTTTGTTACATAATTAAATTGAAACTTTGGTACCAAAAGAAAATGTTGCAATAGGCCCCTGTAATTCAGACAGCCTCTTGACAATTGTGTGTGTGTGTGTGTATTGAGTATAATATTCCTGGTTTCCTATCACCACTTTGTGGTCTAAACCCAGCAACTGGTATTACAATATTTATATACAGTGGTGCCTCGCAAGACGAAAAGAATCCGTTCCGCGAGTCTCTTCGTCTAGCGGTTTTTTCGTCTTGCGAAGCAAGCCCATTGACGGCTTAGCGGATTAGCGCTATTAGCGCTATTAGTGGCTTTTAGCGGCTTATCGGCTTAGCGGATAAGCAGATAAGCGGCTTAGATGCTTAGAAAAAGGGGGGGGAGGAAAAAAAAACCTGCAGGAACTCGCAAGACATTTTTGTCTTGCGAAGCAAGCCCATAGGAAATTTGTTTTGCGAAGCACCTCCAAAATGGAAAACCCTTTCGTCTAGCGGGTTTTCCATCTTGTGAGGCATTCATCTTGCGGGGCACCACTGTACTGTGTACTAAGCTCAACTGTCCCAATTTCAGGTCATCAAGAGTTTCCCCCTTAACCAGTGTTCGAAACTCCTTTGTTCTAGGTGCATTTTGTGACGGGGAATTTCATTATTAGCATGAGCAGTTTCTGAGCTCTGGGTGCAGTACTGCGCCTAAGATTTCAGACTAAAACTGCAGAGTGGAAGGAAAGGAATACCTTTTTCTAACTCCCCACTTCCAGAGGGAGAAGAGACCCTCTTAAGAATATTAGAGGGGTGGGCAGGGGAAGGACTAGACCATGTGAAAAATGAGCATAATATTTTAGCTGCTGTCAGGATGCTATCACTGGCCCCCGGCTGGTTGCCCAGGAAAGTATAAAGGCGAGGGAAAGTTTCCTACAGTCCTTTTTTATTTCAGACTTTACAGAGAGAGGCTATAGAACCCAGCCTCTTGGATAATGGCGTTGTCCCAAGTGAATCTCCACCTCATCCATGTCTCTCCCACTTCCTCATTCATGACACTTCAAGAAGAAGAAGAAGAAGAGTTTGGATTTGATATCCCGCTTTATCACTACCCTAAGGAGTCTCAAAGCGGCTAACATTCTCCTTTCCTTCCTCCCCCACAACAAACACTCTGTGAGGTGAGTGGGGCTGAGAGACTACAGAGAAGTGTGACTAGCCCAAGGCCACCCAGCAACTGCATGTGGAGGAGCGGAGACATGAACCCGGTTCCCCAGATTACGAGTCTACCGCTCTTAACCACTACACCACACTGGCTCTTCAATGGGTGCTGCTACGTGTCCTTTGAGCTCTTTGCTCTCCTACTTTAAAGGCTCTCTGGGTTCTGGGAGATGATGGGTCTGGAATGCTTTCTAGTGACAACACGTCAGCCAGCTGCTTCTCCAGCTCTGCCTCCTCCTCTCCCATGATTTCTCAATTTTTCCCTTCCTCTGCCTCTGAGCTGTGACCTCCCGCAAACCCCTGTTGCAAATCTATACTTTCTTCCTCTTCCTCCTCTCTGGAATGGTCAGGATGGGGAGGCGGTCTCCACCCCTCCTCCTCCCCTGCCCAGCCCCTGACAGCTGCAGTTCATGCATTTCCAACTTTGCATTCTTGTTATTAAAAAAGTGCACCCAGACATTCCATTGTTACACCCATAACCTAGGTTTAAGGTGCCATTTAGCTCCTTTCACACCTCAGTTTCTAACACTTCCCTTAACTACTGTTTATGTCGCTTCATCTCAGCTGCTCTCCTGGGATAGCAAAGATTTATTCTGGGGTATTCCCACTATTCAGTTATCTGAAGAGATACAGTATACAGTGGTACCTCGGGTTACAGGTGCTTCAGGTTACAGATGCTTCAGGTTACAGACTCCGCTAACCCAGAAATAGTACCTCGGGTTAAGAACTTTGCTTCAGGATGAGAACAGAAATCGTGCTCCAGCGGCACGGCAGCAGCGGGAGGCCCCATTAGCTAAAGTGGTGCTTCAGGTTAAGAACAGTTTCAGGTTAAGAATGGACCTCCAGAACGAATTAAGTTCTTAACCTGAGGTACCACTGTAGTTGCTATATTCTTCATGCTGATTGGATGATACTCCACCAAGACCTGATTGGTTTCTGGATCATCAGGAGGCCGACCCAGGCTCTGTCCATCACATCTTCCAATGTTTTATCCCTTCTGTCTTCTCAGCACTCCCCTGGCCTCCAGTGCCTTTTATCCAGAAGTGGCTCACTGAATGGGGGCAGAACCACTACAGTAGCTTCCTGGCAGGTTGGTCACTGGAGGGATGGGGGAGGTTGGGGTGGTGGAAACCAAAAGAACAGCACAAAATGAAACAGCTACAACGCACACATTCATGGGGGTACCTCAAGAAGTGGGGAAAAAGCTGTACAGAGTCAAGCACCTGACCAGATAAGCAGGAGGAGGGGTGGAATGAACAAAGATAGGTAAAGATAAAAAGGTAAAGGGCCTCTGGACGGTTAAGTCCAGTCAAAGGCGACTATGGGGTTTTGCCGCTCATCTTGCTTTCAGGCTGAGGGATTCCCCGTTTGTCCATAGACAGCTTTCCAGGTAATGTGGCCAGCATGACTAAACTGCTTCTGGAGCACAGAGGACCGTGAGAGCACAGAGGACCAGAGAGCATGGAAATGCTGTTTACCTTGATAGGATGCAGATGGTTGGGGCAATGGTCTGAATGAGTGAATGACAAATCAGTGTTGGTGGGAGCTGAGAAGATACTCATTCCGATGGTCTGGTTTTCAGCTGTCCAGACAGTTGTAAAGGTAAAGGGACCCCTGACCATTAGGTGCAGTCGTGGCTGACTCTGGAGTTGCGGTGCTCATCTCGCTTTATTGGCCAAGGGAGCCGGCGTACAGCTTCCGGGTCATGTGGCGAATCAGAGCAGTGCATGGAAACACTGTTTATCTTCCTGCCAGAGCGGTACCTATCTATCTACTTGCACTTTGACGTGCTTTTGAACTGCTAGGTTGGCAGGAGCAGGGACCGAGCAATGGGAGCTCACCCCGTCGTGGGGATTCGAACCGCCGACCTTCTGATTGGAAAGTCCTAGGCTCTGTGGTTTAACCCACAGCACCACCCGCGTCCCTTGCACATAAATTGCACATAAATGAAATATTTGACATTCACAGGGGGGATTTTTCAGGAAAAGATCCACCTGAGTGTTACATGGATTTAAACCAGGGTTGGGAAGCCCGTGGAGCTCCAAATGTTGGAATCCAATGCCCAACAGCAATGGCTTAGCATGATAGTCAGGAATCATCCTGTCATCCTCTTCACGCACATAAAAACACATCACTGTGCTGTTTTCTCTTGCACATTTTCACCTGATTTTCCAATACTCAACTCCGAATGCTGTAGGCTATGGAAAAATAGGAATGTCATAAGTCATTTTCATCAGATATCTAGTACAATGAGGATAAATGCATGTGTAGACACTTTGTGGAAGATTATCAATAAAATCTTTAAAAAAGGGCTATGTAACATTTATCTTATTTAAATCTTTTAATCAAATCTCTGTCTCAAGATGCCCATTGCTAATTAAAATAAATTCATTATATTGCAACATTGAGGCAAAAACAGGAATGTCTTCTGTAGAAGTATCTCACAGCGTTCTTGGTGCAAACAGGTAAACTGTGCTTAATATACTATTATATATTCATGAAGAAATGGAATCTGTCTTGCAAACCTAATTTCCTGAATCACACAAGACCAATTCATGGGGAAGGTGTATTAAAAGTATCTTAACAGCTGTTGCACAGTGTGGTATTCCGTAGGGACCTTTCAGTGATATATAGAAATGTCATTCCTCTTTGTATGGCTTTTTAACAACCAGTTTGGTCGGGAACAAAACTTAGCAACTTCCTTTTGCTTTTCTTGTCTATGTTAAAATAATAATAATAATGTATAACAACCTCACAGCATGTTTAGCACTTATTGGCTACCTTTGACTTCGAGCCTTCCTAACACAAACAATAAAAGTGTTGTGATATTTAACAAAATGTTTCTCACCCTCCAACATTTTGTTAATGAAGACAGGGACATATCAGATGACCTTGTTGGGTGGGACAATGGTGAGTATGACATAAATGGCGGGTGCCTATTAATTCTTCTGTATTTTTGTCATTGAATACCTGCTTGTATGTAAGCTTTGGCCTCATCTGCAGTGAACATTTAAAACAGTATTATAGTACTGTTAAAAATCACGGCTTCCCCCAAAAATTCGGGAACTTCAGCTTGTTTAGGGTGCTGAGAGTTATTAGGAGATCCCAATTTTTCTCCCCAAACTACAATTCCCAGAGTGGTTTAACAGCCAGTTCCTCTTGCCAGGGAGCTCTGAGAAATGTAGCTTTGTGACAGTAATAGGGGTCTCCTAGCAACCCTCAGAACTCTTCAACTTTCTTTGAGAGGAAACCATGGCTGTTAAAGGGGTACAGCTGTGTTTTAAATGTATGGTACAGATGCAACTTTTGCATCTTTGATAGGTGTCTAGGAATTGTGGAATAAGTGATAATGGGGATGCCTTTTCTAGTCCATGGAGCATCAAAGGTATGGCCCAGGAAAGAAAATTCATTCAGAAGAGATAGATTTTCAAATGATTACATACAGTTTCCTTTTCTATACATACCACCCTGGAGTCCCAAGACCATGATTGCTCAGTCACCAAAATGCCATCCATTTCAACTGGGTTTTTTTTTTTACCTGAATGCCCAGTTTGTTCATAACAATATCTCACTCAGCTGGCAAGACAGAATGGAGAAGCCAATCTGGCATTCATCAGCAAGATTTGGGTGGGGGAGTTGGGAGGAGTGGATCTGATCCAGTTTCGCCTGCTAGAATACTTGGTATACCACTAGCAGATAATGGAAGGTCAAATGGGTGTTGCCATTGTCCAGAAACATTCAGCAGGGAACCTCTGCATTTAGGGGCTGCCCTTTGGGCCTGCACCTGGGAGCAGATCAAAGATACAGATCTGGGATGTTGATGGTTTCATGGCTACCCTGTTGCCCAGCAACCTCTGTGACCAAGCTGATGGAGGCAGCCTCTGGAGAGTTGTTGGAGAAACCTAGGACTGTTGTCTTAGTAGACTTCAATGTCCATGTTGAGACTGTTCTCACTGGTCTGGCTCAGGAACACAACTGATGCATTCCAAGCATAGCTGTCAACCGTCCCTTATTTGGCGGGAAACTCCCTTATCCCAGCGCCGTGTCCTGCTGCTGTCCCTTATTGATGATGTCCCTTAAATTTCCTGGGTTTCAAAGGAAGCAGCTCCTCTCCCTTCCTCCCTGCTGGCCAGGGAGGAGGGAGGCTCCAACTGGGTTGCTTGGCTGCGTTGCTCACCCAATAAGGAGTCTAAGAACAACTGGGGGGTGGAGCTTGCATGCCTTGTGCTGATCAAATCGGCCACATTGCCTGGGGACTCGCCTTTGCTCAGCGCTTCCCAGCGGAGAGGTGACGGTGGTTTTCCTTGCTTCATCCCTTTTGCCGGGTTGCTGCGCAGTGGGAACCACCGCTTAAGGCTTCGTTTGGCTGCTGGCTGGGCTTTCTGCCTTTGGCTCGGAGGGGCTCTGAAGTTGAACATATCTGTGCTTGGAAAATCCCTTATTTTGACTGCTGATCCCTTATATTCGAGGCTGCTGGTCCCTTATTTTCAAATCTGTAAGTTGACAGCTATGCACATAATGAAGAGTCAAATGGGTGTTGCCATTTTCCAGAAACATTCAGCAGGGAACCTCTGCATTTAGGGGCTGCCCTTTGGGCCTGCACCTGGTAGCAGATCAAAGATACAGATTGGGGATGCTGATGGTTTTCATGGCTACCCTGTTGCCCAGAAACCTCTGTGACCAAGCTGATGGAGGCAGTCTCTGGAGAGCTGTTGGAGAAACCTAGGACTCTCGTCCTAGCAGACTTCAATGTCCATGTTGAGGCTGTTCTTGCTGGTCTGGCTCAGGAACACAATTGATGAGCTCCAAGTGAGGTTTCCAATGTCCCGCCAAGTTGTTTTTGTGGGATCAGTTTCAGGTTTTGCTTGTGAGAACGCAGCAAATAATCTGCCCTCTTGAACCCTTCCTTTCATGGCTGAGCAAAACTAGTTGTGGGGGGCGGCGGCATGACTAGGTGAGTTCAGGTTGTGGTGAACACAAGTGGGATGTCTGCTCTGAAGAAGATAAAAAGGCTGAAAAAGCTCACCCTGAACCCAATGGCATTTAACAACTACTTCCCAGTTGCAAATAAACCCTTTGGGGCCACCTGATATGCAGAAACATCAAGGACATTTTTGTTCCAACAGGTTTTCCCAGCAGGATGAAAGGTCTCTGCCACAGGTGTCCATTCTTTATTGTTTTAAAAATTGTCTTCTGTTATTTTTTTGTGCTGTTTTGCAACTCTTTAAATTTGCCTTTTTATATTTTGCATATGAACTTGGCACATATGAGGAAGACGATTAATACATAATAGCTTTATTAATATTTTTAATAATAATTCAGAGACAAATAACAGTACAGTCATACCTTGGAAGTCAAACGGAATCTGTTCCGGAAGTCTGTTCGACTTCCAAAATGTTCGGAAACCAAAGTGTGGCTTCTGATTGGCTGCAGGAAGCTCCTGCAGCCAACCGGAAACCACGGAAGCCCCGTCGGACATTCGGCTTCCAAAAATAGTTCACAAACTGGAACACTCACTTCCGGGTTTGCGATGTTTGGGAGCCAAAATGTTTGAGAACTAAGCTGTCCGAAAACCAAGGTACCACTGTAATGTGAAAATGCTTCTAAGGATATATCTGCTGCTTTCCTAGCTTCACAGGCAGAAGTTTGCAGAATCTGTCCCTGGCATCTCCATTTAGACTGCTGTCTGAAACTTAGGAGAGCAACTGCAACTCAATTTAGACAGTATTGGGCTCGATGGACCAATGGTTAGATTCAGACATTGAATAAATAAAGAAAGAAAGACGCTTTAATAAAGAATTGTGATTTAGACTTGTTCTCTTGAACCAGGGCGTCTTAATTTATTGGCACCTGCTTTGCTGTTTCCCTAAGATAAAGCTGTTACAAAAGTGATGCTTATACATCCTTAACTACAGCCTAACAGCGATTGCAGGAATCTGGGTACCTGGATACAGGGTTAGGTGCCTTTTCTCTGCCGGTTAAATCCCTAAATAATAAGCACACTTCATATAAATAGGTTTGCGGAGAAGTTATTGTATCAGCTCCATCCTTTGTGAAGAATGTAGCTTATTTTTATGTAAATTGCATGATGTTCTGCCAAAAAACCTGGAAGGTTATGTCTTGTGTCTTTATCTTTGTTCTGCAACAGCTGTTGTTTCCAACAAACTTGAAAATAAATGAGTTAAATGGGTCACACCAATGCCGTAATCCGAAGTGGGAGGTTTCCTTTTTAATGCTTAAAAAAAAAAAAATAATCACAGAGAAATTCTAAACAATAGTAACCTCTGTAAAAGAAAAAAACAGCAACCAAAACCTCTTTTAAGCACTTACTTTCTATTATATGAATATTTGCTTCAGAGGGTTAAAGAGCCAGTGCCAATCAGGAAGGGATTTGCTCAGAACTTTTTTTGACACAGAAAGAGATTCAGTTTTGTGGCCATATCCACTCTGTGTAAAACTAATGGAAACAGCATTCCAAGGCAATTTGCTTTTGGAAAACATCTGAGCTGAACTGATGCGCGCACAGTACATGAAATTCTAATTTCAAAGGGCTTGGGAAATATCAAGCACAAGTCTGCAATGGCTTTAAAGAAGATAGGAAAACGTTGCCTTACTGTTCTCTGAGGACTATTTTAAAGGCAATTAAGACCTGTGAAAACAGACTTTGGAGATGCCAGGAAAAAAATGAAACCTTCAAAGTTATAGGACAAACAATAACATATTTGATTTATTCTCACGCTTCATTCTTTGGCCAACCATTTACAGCAGCAAGGGACATTTGAAGGTCAACCGTAACAAAGACTTGTTCCTATGGGGGAACTTCCTCCAGAATGTTGTCCATCATGCCTTCAATAAGTGCAGGAAGTGTTAATTTGATACGTAACCCTGAAGTTATGTATGCCTAGGATAATGCACAGGAAACCACGCTGCAAGAGAAGCGGCCATTTTATCCTATCATACTGTGCGTCAATCACAATTCTTTTGCAATGATTGATTAGAGAGTTTTGGTCCCAGCAGAAGCTAGGGTGAGCTCTGCTGGTGCATCTCTGGTCTAATTTGCAGTAGATCAACAAGGTTTCCTGATTCTCTGTGGTTTAAGAAGCCTCGTTCCATGCCCAATAAGAATGGGACGCCTTTGGCTGACGGCGCCATGTCCCATAGATTGGGCAAGGTTTTGTTCCATATCTTCTCTGTGTGATGGGCTCATAGGAAAAAGCTGTCCCATGAGCCCTTGCTGAAGAGGGGAGGGGAAAGCCTATATAAGGCTGCTTCCCCTGGAGCTCACAGCCATTTTGCTTTGAGAGCTTCCCACCTGCCTGCCCTCAGGTTAGAGCCTTCACTGAGCAATTTTGGGTCACTGGTTGACAGGGCCAGAAAGGATTTTTCTCTCTCTCTCTTCTCAACCTGATTGGCACTTAGTTGGGGATTTTATCACCTTTCCCCCAGTGAAATTATGGCCTTCCTTTGTAAAGCAGATGAACGTTGTTTGTTTGAGAGCGGAAATGGCATTGGGCAGGATCAACATAGTATAGGGAGCACCCTATAAGGGGCCTGAGGGGAGGATTGATGATGGCAAAACCAAAACATGGGTTCGGTATCTGCCTGGTTGGAATCTGCACCCTGGTCCTCCACTGAGACTTTGTTTGCTTGGCTTGCACCACGGCAAGGTTCAACACTGACCAACTCTCATTGTACTTGTTTGGAGTGATCCAAACCCAGTGAATCCATTCCATCAACATGGGGCTTGTGGAATGATGAATTGATCCAGGGACCCAATGCCATACTAACCCTTGCCTTGCCTGCTGCTGTCAATAAAGATTTGGCCTGATTTTTATCCCATCACCATTGCACAGTCTGGTTATTTTGCTGCTCTCATAATGCACCTGCCTGGGTAACAGCAACATCAAAAAGGCTTTCCCCCACCCTGAATTAAGCAGCAAGCTATAGGTGTATTTGCACCTGCCTTCTCAAACCACCTAGCAAGCAACAGTGGCTCAAATTTTTATAACAGATTCAATTTCACCTAACTTACTATTAGAAAGTGTGGGGAAGGTTCTTCCCCAGGGCAAATACCTGCAGGATTTTTAGGGACACAAGTGGAGACATAAATTCAGAAATTGGGCAAACTGGGATGACACATGCAAAATTAATACAGACCAGATACAGATCCTTCCATCCATAGAACTCATAACAGCATCCTTAGAACACTGAATATATAAATGTTCAAAATTGTGCTGTTGACATACTTCTCTGAAAACACTCTAATGCTGTTTGTTTTCTTAAAAAGTGTGTAGACTCCATTAAGCATTTTCTTAATGTTTAGTTGTAAAATTCCCAAAGCAAATTGAGAGGGCTATACAAATAATTGCTTTTGTCGTTAAAAGCAACACACGTAATCTAACTCTTGGAAAGCGGAGTACAATTTCTGCTCCCCACAAATAGTACTTACAACACACCATTTAATTTACCTTCATATTTATATAAAATACTACCAAGTAAAGAAATAGCACACACTGTACCATCTTGCAGAAATGAACAAAGAACAATGGTGTGATTCATTTATAAAATATATTGTTCAATTTTCTTTTAGATTACACATGCCAGATAGAATTGATGGTAGTTTGCATAAGGCCACAAGGGACTGAGAGATTGTGCATAAGATTTAATTTTCCTCACAGGTAGAAATCAGGCATAATTCTAATGAAGTCAATAGACTTATTATACAGAGGGAACTGGCTTAGCGAAGAGTGGAATCAAGTCCATTGGATATTAAATGGTCAAAATGCTCCCAAGAGGTTTTTTTTACTGACTAAGATAAAAAATGCACAAAGGCATGATCTATCTATCCTCCCAAGCTGCCAATCCAACCATAAGCCTAAATAAAGCAGTAGTGCCTTGTGAGATATATATATATATATATATATATATATATATATATATATATGCAGTGTACATAATTTATATCATAGAATCATAGAGTTGGAAGGGACATGAAGGTCATCTAGTCCAAGCCCCTGCAATGCAGGAATCTCAGCTAAAGCATCCATGACAGATAGCCATCCATCCTCTACTTAGAAGCCTCCAAGGAAGGAGAGTCCACAGCCTTCTGAGGGAGATTGTTCCAATGTCGAACAGCTCTTACTGTCAAAAAATTCTTCCTGGTGTTTAGTCGGAATCTCCTTTATTGTAGCTTGACACCATTGGTTTGAGTCCTACCCTCCAGAACAGGAGAAAACAAGCTTGTTCCCTCTTCCATGTGACAGCCCTTCAGATATTTGAAGATAGCTATCATATCTCCTCTCACTCTCCTCTTTTTCCAGGCTAAACATATCCAGGTCCATCAATCAATCCTCATAAGGCTTGGTCTCCAGACCCTTGATCACCTTAGTTGCCGTCCTCTACACACCTTCCAGCTTGTCAACATCCTTCTTAAATTGTGGTGCCCAGAATTGGACAGTATTCCAAGTGTGGTCTGACCAAGGCAGAATGTTGTTGTTGTTGTTTAGTCATTTCCAACTCTTCGTGTCCCCTTGGACCAGAGCACGTCAGGCACTCCTGTCTTCCACTGCCTCCCGCAGTTTGGTCAGACTCATGCTGGTAGCTTCGAGAACACTGTCCAACCATCTCATCCTCTGTCGTCCCCTTCTCCTTGTGCCTTCCATCTTTCCCAACATCAGGGTCTTTTCCAGGGAGTCTTCTCTTCTCATGAGGTGGCCAAAGTATTGGAGCCTCAGCTTCAGGATCTGTCTTTCCAGTGAGCACTCAGGGCTGATTTCCTTCAGAATGGATAGGTTTGATCTTCTTGCAGTCCACGAGACTCTCAAGAGTCTTCTCCAGCACCATAATTCAAAAGCATCAAGCAGAATAGAGTGGTACTATTACTTCCCTTGATCTGGACACTATACTTCTGTTGATGCAGCCTAGAATAGCATTCACTTTTTTCTTCTTGCTGCTGCATCACACTGTTGACTCATGTTAAGTGTGTGGTCCACCAAGACCCCTAGATTCTTTTCACATGTGCTGCTAGTAAGCCAGGTGTCCCCCATCTGGTTCTTTCTGCCTAAGTGCAGATGCTTACATTTGTCCAGACTGAAATACATGGATACAAACATCCACTTTAGGATGTTTAGGATGCAGGGGGTTGGACTAGATAGACCTCAGGGTCCCAACACTCCAATTCTATGATTCTGTTAAGGAACTGTTGACTCTACAGTAACATGCAGTTTTCACTATTTGTAAACCTGCCTACTCACTCACAGCTCAACGCCATTCATATTTAATCCCATTATGCCTGGTACCCTACTGGCTCACATTTTTACAGGAAAATAAAACACTTCATGATTGTAATTAGGGAATACAAATTATATCATTCACAGCACCATTATTTTATGGATCCATCTGGCAATTGCAGCAATGCTGTAAATAAGGTACTGTAAAAGGAAATCATATACGGTATATTGCCTAAAAAAATAAGTTATGCACACACACCTTTGGTAAAACTAGCACACACATTATGCATAATTTCTAAGTATGTGCAGCAGTTAATATTCATTTTAGTTTGTCAAAAATTAAGATACGACCACTGCAAATGCAGGCATGTTTATTTCACATACATGTTTACCTCTGCCTCCAGCACATATACTAGGTCATATACTAGGCCCACATGAAAGCAGGAGCGCTTGTTGGCAGGTAATGCAGTGGGCCTGAACCCTGGACTGAGCTGCTGAGTGCAACACTGGCTGGCTTTTATGGCTGGGGAGTGGACTTGAGTGAAGCCTGCAGCCTCCAGGTCCTCTCTCAAAGCCCTACCCCCAAGGCCGCTACAGATTGGCTGAATTCAGACAGCAGGTCCTGGTGGGACCCAAGATGCTCTGTGGTGGCCAGGGGAAAGTAGCAGTCGCTGAATCAAAGATGGTGATCTCCGTGGGGAAAAGGGAGTGGCCGAGGTTGGTTGCAATGGCCGCTTACCTAGAAATCAGGTAAGCGGCCATCAGTGGGTAACACAGTGGACCTGAGCCCTGGATAGTTTGTACTGGGCTCCATATCATCCCTGACCATTGCTCCTGCTAGCTATGGATGATGGGAGTCGGAGTCAACGACAGTGAAAGACCCAAGTTTGAGAAACACGGCTTTATGATATGAGGGATATTGAGTGGCAGGAGGGGAGAGGAGAAACATCTTCACAACCTTGAGATCTTTGGTGGAAAGGAAGAGTTAGAATGGAATATGTACAGATAGCTGTAGCTTCTCTATGATGCTTATAGGAATATATCACCCCCATCTGCAAATCAACAGAGTTTAATAGCAGCTGCCTCCTTGAGAACTGCAGGCTTCAGCTGCAATCCAAAACACAAGTGTTAGGAACCTCCTGTCCTCCAGTTGTTGCTCAAATACAACTCCCACCAGCCCCAGAAAGCATGAGCAATTGCCAATGGTGATGGGCATTGTCATTCAGCAACCTCTGGAAGGCTACGTATTTGTCACACCGGCTGTAGCCCTTTGCATGGACAGGCGGAGTCCCCCCAAACCCAGGCAACCCCCAAGCAGAATAATGACTCAAGACAACTGCTATGGGATTAAAATTGGCCGCAACCTTATTAAGTTTTAGATGTAGGGAGACCTTGGCTCAGGCATTGGGTGTTTAGCCTCCCCAGTCCCCAGCTGGAGATCTGGGAGATATCAGGGTTATCCAGAGTGTGTGGGGATTGGGCTGGCTCTGGAGAACATATGTTCAAGCAGAGAGCCCACCCCCCGTTTTGCCACTGTCACATGGGAGAGCAATGACAACTTCTCGGCGTATGGCCAATGCCTCCCCTGAAGACTCCTTTAGCGGGGAACCCTGGGATCACTGCCACTAGGGGGACATGGGTCACCGCTTCAGCGCCCCCCCCCCCCCATTTAGGAAGATAAAGGATTCTGCTCAAGGCCTGAAACTGTCACCCGAGGCCGCAAAATCACGGTCTTGCATAGCCCTTTCCTGAAAGTAAATTCGATCGGGAAACATGAAACTGCCTCAAATGCAGTGAAATTGTTGCTCCATCACGCTCAGCTTTGACTACACACAGTGAGAGAAATTTTGCAAGGTTTCACTCAGACATCTTTTCCAACCCTGTTTGGAACCAGGCTATTTTGCAAAGCCACTTCCGATGTAGAAAGGAGAGGGGGTTGTGGGCTTCACCCTCCCACCATGCGCACGGGGGCTGGCTCTCAGCCTCCACGCAATTGAGGGAATCCCTGATCGGGTCATCCCCTGGCCAGCCAATCGGCTGGCCTGGAGGGGCGTGGCCTGCTCCAATTAACACAGGAGTGGCCAGGGATCTCCCTCTTTGCCACTTCCAGCTGCTCCAGATGCCCACCCTCCCACTATTTAAGGTTTTCATCTTTGACCTTGCTATGGACCTCGGTTGGTCGCCGTTAAGGGGCCTGGTAGGAATTTTTTTCCACTTGGCAAATTGGCACCAGCCACTTGGTTTTTCACCTACCTCATAGCAAATCATCGCAACTTCCTTGGTATTGGCGGTTAGGCATTGGTATTGTTATGTAGATGGAAGGGGGGAGGAAGCGCCATCACCTGCCCTGCATATTGAAGGGTAGTCTGATAAAGGATTCTGGGGGGGGGGGGCGTGGCCCTGTCCGAAGCCTATGGAGGTGAGGGCCTAAGGCACGCCCTCGAGCCGTGACCCCGGGGGAGTTCCTAATTGATGTGCATCAGCAGGACTCCTCCTATTGGTGGTTAACCCTTCCCGGTCTTCAAGCGAACAGGCTGAAGCCGGATAGTCGGTTAGGACCAATGCCTAAGCCAATACCACTCATCACCTGTAACCAATAAAGTTGTGGCCACATTTAGCCCATTAACCTTAAATATCTGTGTCATGTGTCTTTATTTCCACTGGGGGGAGGCGGGAACTCGCCACGCAATGCAACACATATGCGCCCCCCCTTGAGCTTGATCTGTTTAGCTATTGAGGAGGCATTCACAGAACCAGCACTGCTTATGTGCTAACAAAATTGTGCTGCTGCAACCCTAATTCAACTTACCTGTGAGTAAAGACTCTCCTCCCTGAAAGAGAGGGGAGTGGTTGTGGACGGGAGCCCGAGCACCGCTCCTAGCAGGGGGCGTTGCCCCCTGCCTCCAGCTCACCTGGCTGGCACTCACGCCCCCCCGGTGGCTGTCCAACCAGGTGCCATGGGGGGGGGGGTGTCCAGCAGCCTTTATGCTGCAGTGCCAGCCTCCCCCCCAGCCTCATTTCTCTTTGTCGTCCTGGGCGAGTCACCCACCCTCCACTCCCTTTGTGTTAGGGCTTAGGTCATTGGCCTTGCTATGGACCTTAGGTTGGTCGCCCCGGTTGCCTGGGGGGCCTGGTAGGAGTTTTTCCATTTGGCATTAGGCTTTTTGGTTTTTTCGCCTACCTCGTAGCAATCGTCACAACTTTTTGGTGGTATTGGTGGGTAGGTTAGGCATTGGAATAATGTGTTGTGGTGTGTCGAAGTGCTAGGTGTGGCCATCGCCTATGCCTTCAATTTCTAGGGGTATTCCGTTAATGGAATCTGGCGGTCGTGTATTCTGTCCGAAGCCTGCTTGGCGGGAGGCCATGGCACGACCCTCGGTGACATCAGGGGTGAGCCTATAGTTGGATTAGCATCAACAGGTGATGAACCCCTGGTGAATAAACCCACTTGTTTCGCGATCCAATGCCTAAGCAAATACCTTTTCATTGCTGTAATCAATAAAGTTGTGGCCTTTTCTAGCCCATTAACCTTATATCACGTGTCCCTGTGTCTTCATTTTACTTTGCGGGGGTCGGGTCCTCGAACCACAACCTCCCCTAAATTCAACAGAACTGACCCAGTTAGCCTTGTGGTGTTCTCTTCAACACAGGACTCAATATGCCTGCATGAGGAATATATTTTTTTATTTACTTATTTAATTTTTTCACAAAATGCAAACCGGAAGTTCCAGCAATCCTGATAAACACTTGGGGGTGTACCATTATCCAAGAAAACGGTTAAGTCTGCAAATTCTTTAATATTATTTTTAAAATATAAACAGCTTATAGACTTGTCGTATTCCATCTGGGATAGGCGATACAAACACTGTGAGAAAAGCAGGCATCTCCCTAGTGTAGCTTCTCCCAGTGCTGCCTTATGATGACAGGGGAATAGTGCACCTGTTTCAAGCTCTTAAAGGGACAGAAGGCCTGTAATAAAATCTGGCAAAGCCCAGTCATCCTCTTCCCTTAACAGTGTTCTGCAGCTGCACCACCACCACCTGAGTCCCCAGTATTTAGGCAGCTTGCTGCAACTGAAAGCCGATCCCCATCAGCTCCAACTGACCTCAGATGGTTTTCCCCTTCCTTCGGAAAGGAAAGGCCCATTTCCTCCAGCTGGGTGCGAGCTCTTAAGAGATGAGTCCATTAGCTTTGGCCAGCTTCGCGAGCATTGCTAGGTTTACTCTGCGGCAATATCAGTCTCGAGTTGTATATCCTTTTGGAAAATGTGCTTCAAAGCACAACTGTCAGGATGACACACAACTTCTCTGTGCCTGGTGGTTCAGCTGAAGTGATTATATTTCCTTGTGCCTTATTTGAAATTGCTGATGGGTAAAGATCCATCAAGATTTAAGATCTGTCTGTGCCTGCCCCTCTCTGAGACAGATATACTCCTCGCAAAACACTTTCTTTGTTTTAAGTTTTATGTTTTGATAATATATTGATGAGGAAACGATGGCAGTGAAGAAGCAGCCTTGTGTTTTTATTATGCCTCCTTGTTTGGATACCATTTAATGCCTTTTTTTATGCTTCCGGGAACCATAGGAAGTCTCTAGCTTGATCCTCAAGTAGCGATGTGGGAGAAATGAGATCCAGTTCACATTTAAAAGGGAATATACCTAAATTGTACCTCCCATAACCATACATGAAACGAAACAGAGCCACACTTCTCTGAATTTTGCAATGCAGTTCTCCAGGCAAATAAATGTGCAAAGCAATGCATATGCAGGGGTAAATTGTGCCTAAAATGCTTCTATTAGTGGAAATAACTAACAAAATGCATTTTATAGAGGGACACTGCTTTGAAAAATGTGTAAGTTTTGCAAAATGTGTATACAGTGGTAGCTTGGTTGGCAACCGCTTTGGATTACAACCACGTCAAACCCGGAAGTGCGTGCCCATTTTTTTGGATTACAACCCATTTTTATTTATTTATTTTTTGGATTGCAACCCAATTTTTTGGGGGGGGGTCCCATTGGCGAAAGCGCGCCTTGGGTTACAACCTGTTTTGGTTTACAACCAGACCTCCGGAAAGGGTTATGGTTGTAAACCTAGGTGCCACTTTATTGGAATAAGTTTGCACTAAAGTGATGGGTTTTCATGAGGACTTTGAAAAAGAATTGCAAATGTATGTAGAAATGTGAAGAACTGAACATTATTGGGAAAATGTCTCATTGCAGCCCCATACAAGTAGGCTTAAATAACACCAGCACTCTCTTCATAGTGAGGTTCACCTGACATAGGGTTGCCCCCCCCCCCCCCAAATGGCCAGAAAACACAATTTTCCGATTGACTTGCCAAAGATCCAGGACAAAGCTCCGCCTTTTGAGAATTCCCCCTGGACGTCAATTCTGCCTTTGAAATCCCAGTAATGTCCAGGAAAATCTGGACGTATAGCAGCTTTAACCTGGCACCAACTTTGATATAATTTCAATGACGGGCAAATGTCATTTTATTAAACTGGGTATTTCAGCAATAAATGTGCATCATCTGTTTTTATCCATTCTCCTAAATTTTATGATGCAGTAGGAGAAGTTAAAATCGGGCAATCAAGCATACAGTTTGGGTGATTGTATTATAACGAAGCGAAGGTTTTGCTCAAACAACAGTTAAGAGTTCCAGGTGGAAGCTTTCACGAAAACATTAAATTGATCCGTGGAGTCACAACGGAAGTGAGAAGGCAAAAAAGAAATAGAGTCAAGGCAAAACTAAGAGCAAGCACTTACTTTTGTGTTCTCATTATAGCGACGCGTTCAAGCCCATTTAAGAAAATGATTAAAAGTGCAGACATTTTGTAGAGAGGCTTACAAAATGGATTAAGCCTGAAAGGCAGAGTTAGAGAGAGGCTGGTGTAAAAGGAAGGCAAACAGAGCCTGGGAGTCAATAGAAAAGCAGATATATCAATACCTTGATAGATAAAGGGAAGCAAGATAAGCACACTGCCGGGGGGGAGGGTGCTTAAAAATGCAGCACTTTAGCCGCCGGTGCTTCAAAAATTAAACTGGCAGTATCTCTAACCTTCCCCCAAAGAAATATCTGCTTGCTCACTGCTTAGGATAAGTGAAGCAGAAATGATTTTCCAGGGATTTGAAGAACATCGGAAACATCCAGGGGCACAGCACAGCAAGCTCTTAAAAGGAAGCAGGTTGCGTAATTCCAACTCCAGTTGAACGGTTCTGCTGCTGAAAGCTCTGCTTATTTTTATTGGATTCTCAACCTTTAAAATTGGCTGCAAAACATCTAAAAAGTCTGAACAGAAGAAACAAAATCATGTAATTATCTCAAAGAATAACATGCCACCACTAATATTCTTATCCCAAGAGATGGATGGGTTACCATGACCAGACAACTGGTCTACGAATCCACTTTTATTAAATCAGTCCCAAGTAAATGGACCAGCAGGCTCTCTGGTAGTAGGTTATGAGCCTCCTGGTACTTTTGAGACAGCCTTCTCTGTTTTTTCACAGTCAAATGGCCTACAAATTCTTCCACTGAAAATCCCCCACCGACAGGGATGTGATCAGCTGTGACTGAAGCGGAAGACATAATTTCTCTGGGAACGTTGCGATCCCAGTGCAAATTATTGTCGTTCCCCTTCCACCAGCACTAAAATCCAGGAGTTAAGAGGAATCCTTGATGAGAATGTGGTGCAAGTTCAGAAGATCACACCAGGATTATCAAACCAACAAACCATTAATTAAGATCAATATAGTCATTTCTGTGATTGAATGGAAAGGGTGAGTTTTCCATTCAGGCTGCCCCTAACTATGGCCTCCTGCCTGAGTTCCATGCAATTCCCTGAACCTCAGGACTGGCTTCTCAGAGGGAAGAATCATAGAATTGCAGAGTTGGAAGGGACCACAGGAGTAATCTAGTCCAATACCCTGCAATACAGGAATATTTTGTTCAGTGTGGGGCTTGAAACCACAACCCAGAGATTAAAAGTCTCATGCTCTACTGACTGAGCTATCCCAGGAGCTATGTTAAGCAGACAATTTCTACATTCTCAGTTCCCTGGATCTCACCCATTGTTTCCAATTCCACGGATGGTCCAGTTAAGTAATAGTCCTGTATCCTCGCAATCAACTCACTCTCATTGAGAGTTAGACCACTAGCAAACATAAGTCAACAGGATCTGTTTAGGTATGTATGCTGGAGTGCACAGAGTTTATTGCAGGGAATTACCTGCAGCAGTTCAGCCACTTGCTGCTTGGGTAACCCAATCTTATCTTCATAAACTGCAAATGCCGAAATTAAAGTTAAATGATAAAGTAAATGTTGATTCTGATTAGAAAAGGAAGAAGGGTGTGTCCTGGGTCCTCACTGCTCAGATAAATGTTTTTATTTATTTGTTTGTTTGTTTGCTTGCTTGCTTGTTTTGAAAATGTATATCCTGTCTTACTTCAGAAGAAATCCCTGGTGGCTAACAGATCATAAAGTCATCATAAAGCGGACCCTATTTTCCAGGGACAGTCTAGAAACCACCACAGTTTCTTATTTGATCCTGGAATGTCCCGCTTTTCCTTAGGACGTCCCTATTTTCATTGGAGAAATGTTGGAAAGTATGGAGCTATGTGACCCCCAAGCCAGGGGGATAAGTAACTATACAACCTTTAGAAGACATCTGAAGGCAGGCCTGTATAGGGAAGTTTTTAAGTGTTTGATGTTTTATTATGTTTTTATCTATGTTGGAAGCTGCTCAGAGTGGCTGGGGTAATCCAGTCAGATGGGTGTAATAATAATAATAATAATAATAATAATAATAATAATATCCCTATTTTCTTTTTTTAAAAAAATAATTTTTATTCAATTTTTTCCAATATAAAATTTATACAGTTCATACATCTTTTTTATATCCATTCTTTTTTTTTGACTTCCCTCAACTTGACTGATACTCCTTCCCTTCTTAATTTCTTACACATTTCTAAAACCTTACTTCTAATATTTTTATAAATTAAATCTTATTTTACTCATATTCTAACATTTCATTTTACAGAGCTTCATTGAAGCTTACAAGCGTTATTTGATTATCACTTAATTTATGCATATACTCTGTAAACTTTTCCCAATCTTCTATAAATTTTTGGTCTCGTCGATTTCAGATCCTTCCCATCAGTCTATCAAGTTCTGCAAAGTCCATCATCTTCAGTCTCCATTCTTCTAATGTAGGTAGTTCCTCTTGCTTCCATTTCTGAGCCATCAATAATATCCCTATTTTCATTGAAGAAATGTTGGAGGGTATGATCATAAAGCCCATCATATTCACACAGCAATCATACCAATAAACATTGCCTAGGGTCATCAGTTTAAAAAAAGAAACTAAGAACTTCTGGGGAAGAACAAGGAAACAGCTCTTTTTTACTAGACTCATGATACAATAAGCAAAAATGGCTTGATAAATCTCTGATAATGCTTCCCTGACTTGAGGATATAGAGGTATGTGTGTGTAGAATCTAGCTTATTGTACAAAGGTAACGTTTATATTCATTGCCCATCCTCTGGCACTGCCCACCACTGACATGTGCACCCTGTGTCCCTCAGGCTAAAATATCCATTTCAGATGTCAATGTTGAGCACCACAGGGAAGGAGATGGGACCTTGTGGAAGCTCATAGGGGAAGAGTAGTCCCTCAGCATCACCTTCTGAGTCAAGTACCTATCGGGAATAAGCAAAGACTCCAGTTCCCATCCCATGAAGATGACTCAGAAGACTATTACTGTTGCTTGTCTCAGATGCCACTGAGAAATCCAGAGGCACCAACAGAGACACACTGCTGCTGTCCATCTCTTGGAATGAGGTGTCCAAGGCAGCTTCTGTGTCAAACGCCAGTGGAATCCAGTCTGTAAATGACCTAGATAATCACTTTTGTACTTAAAGCCTTAGAGGAGGCATAGGCAAACTCGGCCCTCCAGATGTTTTGGGACTACAACTCCCATCATCCCTAGCTAGCAGGACCAGTGGTCAGGGATTATGGGAGTTGTAGTCTCAAAACATCTGGAGGGCCAAGTATGCCCATGTCTGCCTTAGAGCTTAATCATAGTTGGGTTTTATAACACCCACTTTCTTGCCACACAACAAAAGAGTAGTCAAAAATTAAAACGGCATATTTAATTATTTGGATAGGTTTTTTTACTCTCACATTTTAATCGAGTCTATTTGCAGGGTTTATCACCAGAAACTGAGCTCCATATGGTGAAGTGTTATTTGCCTACTTTAACAACCAGAAAACTTTAGTTATACTTTGGAATGCTTGTGTTATGTTTAGTAAAGGCAAGTTTTCTGTTTCTAAGGAAGATGTTTCTTTTCCTTGTTCCTATAAGAACAAGGAAATGATCACTGCAGAAGGTGACAGCAGTCATGAAATTAAAAGACGCCTGCTCCTTGGGAGAAAGGCGATGGCAAACCTAGACAGCATCTTAAAAAGCAGAGACATCACCTTGCCAACAAAGGTCCGTATAGTTAAAGCCATGGTTTTCCCAGTAGTGATGTATGGAAGTGAGAACTGGACCATAAAGAAGGCTGATCGCCAAAGAATTGATGCTTTTGAATTATGGTGCTGGAGGAGACTCTTGAGAGTCCCATGGACTGCAAGAAGATGAAACACATCCATTCTTAAGGAAATTAGCCCTGAGTGCTCACTGGAAGGACAGATCCTGAAGGTGAGGCTCCAATACTTTGGCCACCTCATGAGAAGAGAAGACTCCCTGGAAAAGACCCTGATGTTGGGAAAGATTGAGGGCACAAGGAGAAGGGGATGGCAGAGGATGAGATGGTTGGACAGTGTTCTCGAAGCTACAAACATTAGTCTGACCAAACTGTGAGAGACAGTGGAAGACAGAAGTGCCTGGCGTGTTCTGGTCCATGGGGTCACGAAGAGTTGGACACGACTAAACGACTAAACAACAACATAAGAACAAAGTTTCATAAAAGTAATGCCAAATATCTAGGAACTGAATGGGTAGGAAAGTCCTGGTAGACAAGGGGAATATAGGGATTTAAGAGGGCACAAGAAGCACAATCCTAATTTAATTCTAGGTTTTATGCTTGTTTTATTTATTTTACTGATTTAAACCCAACTTAAATAGTATTGGATTGTGCTCTCAATGGCTTAGGCAACAACCCTAGTGAATTCTGGTACCTCTTTTTCTAGAAAAATAGTCTTTGGTGGACAAGTGTAACAGATAGCAGAACTACATCCTAAGTGAAGTTGTGTAACTAGAGTCTAGTTCTGATTAACTGAATCAAGATTATTCCTGTCTTGATATTCTCGGTGCCAGTGTCATATTAATCAACATTTTATACGATTCCCAATAATCAAAGCAATCATAATACCTACCAGGCTTTTTGGATGAAATTGTACCACGTAGGCCATTTAAGTAATGCTTGTTTGTTCCTCGTAAGAAACTCTGCTTGAACAACCTCACAATTTCTTATACTCGAAAGTTTACAACTACGAGACTCCAGAAAATTGCTTTAGGAACTGTTGCGATTAAACAGATGTTAGATGGAAAATCCTTAAAGTTTGCTTTTCTTTTTCCATTAGTTGGTCTCACATCATGTTAAAAACCTGTTTACTGTATGAGTCTGGAAAATAAAAAATGGAAGTACTGATAACACGGCCGGCTTTCATTAGTAATTAACGTTAAATGAGGTTGAACAACTGGGGCCATCAGGAGACAACAGAATGTTATTGGCATTGCTGGTGTTTGATACAGAATGGGAAATGTAATATATTTTATTAGCTCAGCTTACATTCCAAAGATGTGGCTGAAATGTTCTTAGTAGGGGGGAAGATGAGAGATAATAATAATGCAATCATACAGGGTGAAATACGTATCCATCGGCATCTGTGCAGCCTGCTTGATTTTATGCCAATTTACACAGGAGTAAGAACCAGTGGGGATGTGGGTGGTGCTGTGGTGTAAAGCACTGAGCCTTGGGCTTGCTGATCGGAAGGTCGGCGGTTTGAATCCCTGCGACGGGGTGAGCTCCTATTGCTCGGTCCCAGCTCCTGCCAACCTAGCAGTTTGAAAGCACATCGAAGTGCAAGTAGATAAATAGGTACTGCTCCAACAGGAAGGTAAACCATGTTTCCGTGCACTGCTCTGGTTTTGCCAGAAGCAACTTAGTAATGCTGGCCACATGACCCAGAAAAACTGTCTGTGGACAAACGCCAGCTCCTTCAGCCTGTAAAGCGAGATGAGCGCCACAACCCCAGAGTCGTCTGCAACTGGACTTAACTGTCAGGGGTCCTTTACCTTTACCTTTAAACCATCTGATCCATAGATATGGCCACATATATTTGTAAATCAGAGTCATCCTGTGAAAGGAAGTTCATTGGCATTCATTTCTTTGTGTGAACTTGACCTCAGCTACCTTGACATGAACAAAGCAGCGTTAAGTAGCAAAAAACCCAACATTTGTTTGGTGGTTCTAAATTACTGCATTAGCCAAAACAAGCCTTTATCAGTACAGTTTTTAAACTGGGTATATGGAAAAAAATCTGAGTCAAAATGTGAGTCAGGTTAATAGGTGGGCTGGGTTCAGCATTTGACATTTCAGATTCAATTGTTTGACATTTTGGAACACCCAGCATGACACCGTTTTTTGCCTGGATAGCAGGAAGAACAAAGCATGATTAAGAAACTCTGAATTGAGGCAATGTCCTGCTGCGGATGCAACATGGCCCTTTGAAAACCTCCTTTGCAATAAATAAAAACTTGAGTTTGGTGCTCCAGGAATAATTATTGAGGACAAAGCCAGTTACAAGAGCTTTCTGAATAAAATATGTGCACAAGGCAATATTTGAGCTTGATTGTGGCTTTAATGTTTGAAATTATCATTTGCTAATGCATTGACGGACAATTTAACATAATAAAATAGTTTGCAGAAGCAGAGAGTTTGCATCAAGACTGTCAGCTTCTGTAGTTAAGTTACATGGTTGGAATTTACTGAAGACCAAAGGGTACCTTGGGGTGTTCTGTTTTCTCATCAGATTATAGCCAAGGAAGACTGCAGATGAGACTACGGGGGTCATATCCTAGGAAAAATAGTAGTAATAATAATAATAATAATAATAATAATAATAATAATAATTTATTTATTTATACCCTGCCCATCTGGCTGAGTTTCCTCAGCCACTCTGGGCGGCTCCCAATCAAGTGTTAAGAACAGTACAGCATTAAACATTAAAAACTTCCCTGAACAGGGCTGCCTTCAGATGTCTTTTAAAGACAGGATAGCTGCTTATTTTCTTCACATCTGAAGGGAGGGTGTTCCACAGAGTCGGCGCCACTACCGAGAAGGCCCTCTGTCTGGTTCCCTCACTTCTCACAATGAGGGAACAGCCAGAAGGCCCTCGGTGCTGGATCTCAGTGTCCGGGCTGAACGATGGGGGTGGAGACACTCCTTCAGGTATACAGGATCGAGGCCGTTTAGGGCTTTAAAGGTCAGCACCAAAACTTTGAATTGTACTCGGAAACATACTGGGAGCCAATGCAGATCTCTCAGAACTGGTGTTATGTGGTCCCAGCGGCCACTCCCAGTCACCAGTCTAGCTGCCATATTCTGGATTAATTGCAGTTTCCGGGTCACCTTCAAAGGTAGCCCCAAGTAGAGCGCATTGCAGTAGTCCAAGCGGGAGATAACTAGAGCATGCACCACTCTGGTGAGACAGTCCGCGGGCAGGTAGGGTCTTAGCCTGCGTACCAGGTGGAGCTGGTAGACAGCTGCCCTGGACACAGAATTAACCTGTGCCTCCACAGACAGCTGTGAGTCCAAAATGACTCACAGGCTGCACACCTGGTCCTTCAGGGGCACAGTTACCCCATTCAGGACCAGGGAATCCCCCACACCCACCAGCCCCCTGCCCCCCCAAAACAGTACTTCTGTCAGGATTCAACCTCAATCTGTTAGCCGCCATCCATACTCCAACCACCTCCAGGCACTCACACAGGACCTTCGCCACCTTCACTGGTTCTGATTTAAAGGAGAGGTAGAGCTGGGTGTCCTGGTATAGTATGTTTCATGATTTCTTTTTCCACTCACTATCCCTTGATATAACTTCATCATGGGGCAGCAATATATGTCCTTTCACATCTACTATAGGCCAAGAACACTTCTCCCAGTGTTCAATTTTCCATCATTATTTCCATTTCTTATGTTCGGTGTCGACAAGCATGAAATTCAACGTATGTCTTCAGTGAATATGACAGAAGAATACTCAGGCAAGACACAGCAACAACTCCAATGAGCAGGGTGAGTTGAGGATGCCTGGACCACATGGGCACATTCAAGCTTTGGGGAGCATAGTAGAAGTAGCATGCAGCAGGGTGAGAATCTGTACACACTGCAGGAAAATGTGCCTTCAGTGCTGGACACCTTATGGGGATGCTGTGCACTCAACATTATCCCATGTCATCCCTGTTCCACACGATTTGTCAGTCGAAAGCACATTCTGCTAGAAGAGCATCATATGTCATAATGTGCTTCTCAAGTGCTTGCTGCATACATGTATCTGCAGACCTTTGGGGGAAGGCCTGTTGACATTACAGGGCTGTGCTCCTCTCCCTCACCCTGTTTACATTGTCTAGAAATAAAATAGCCAAAATCGGAAGCAGTTCAGTAATTTAGCCAATTCTGTATACTAGGGCTGGGCGATATCTGGTTTTCAACATCACAATATATCACCGGCTAAGCATCACAATATACCAATATATCATGATGGCTGAAATAAGGATGGGACTATGTAGAGGCAAACAGTAGGGTTGGGTGATATCTGGTTTTCAATTTCATGATATATCACCAGCCAAACATGTTAAACTGATATATCACAATGTCTGAAATAAGGGTGGAGCTAAGTAGAAGCATTACCTGGCTTCAGAGTCCCCCCCCCACACACATTGTGATTTTTGCATCGCACATGCGTGCACACACACGCACACACACACCATGCTTCGCCAGGTCAAAAAATTATGAAACCAATATCACGATAGAGACTTCAAACTGGTTTTGGACAATATATCAATATATAACCCAGCCTTAGTGTAAACCAATATATATTCTCTGTAAAACAGCATATCAACAGCAGTTTCCAGCCCCTCTCTTTTGAAAGATTCAATTGGTCTAAATGGCCTCAGTGCAGTTTACCTGAAGGAGCGTCTCCACCCCCATCGTTCAGAGGTCCAGCTCTGAGGGCCTTCTGGTGCTTCCCTCACTGTGAGAAACAAAGTTACAGGGAACCAGGCAGAGGTCCCTGTGAAATGCCCTCCCATCAGATGTCAAGGAAATAAGCAGCTATCTGGCTTTTAGAAGACATCTGAAGGCAGCCCTGTTTAGGGAAGTTTTTAATGTTTGATGTTTTATGGTGTTTTTAATATTCTGTTGGGAGTCGCCCAGTCATTGTTTTCTTCTTCTTCTTCTTCTTCTTCTTCTTCTTCTTCTTCTTCTTCTTCTTCTTCAACACTAACTGGGGGAGGAGAACAGAGAACACAGCTGTGTCCAAGTTTTAAAACATGACCACCTGTGTGTATAGACAACCTGGATAGCAGCTCCTGCTTTAGATGGCACTATCACGTGGTGGTTTGTGCAAAGACCTCTGTGCATATCAAAGGCTATATGGATGCACAGCCTGATATGGGAAATGATCCACCAACTTTCTCTCAGTCTTGGTAGTGGACACAACAGTTCTCATGGCTCCAGCCAACAGACTATGCAGAAAGGTTGCCCTTATCTTTCTTGCTGCTAATACAAATAGTGCCACCCTATAGCTGATGCATTTATCAACATCTGCAATCTGAAAAGGGGACATAAATTTAGTTCTCGGTGAATTATGCAATGGACAATATAAATTATAATGTACAAGATCCTCAACAGGCCCATATCCGCATATACAGAGGTGTTCTTTTGCAGACAGAAGGTCCAAGTGTCATCTCTAGATATTCCTCTGTTTAGCCATGGACTTTACTTTCTACCAACCTCTGTTGCTTGCCCATATCTTTAGGATTAGATTGTGATGCATGGGGATAAGGTATGCGGAGAGCCATTTTCTTCAGGGACTCTGACTCCTGTCATTTTTACAGTTTTTGTGATGAGCGGAGGAATGAGCCATAGCTCAGTAGGCGAGTAGACAATACTTCACTAGACAAATATCTGACCTCGCACAAGGCAATTTCCTTTGTTCTGTGTCAACATGCTGACTGCAATGGCTGAAAGACTGGTGCCATGGCTTACATCATTACTGGGAGATGAACTTGATGCACATGTTGAACAGGGGAAAGGCACAATATGCCTACAAATTTCTGACTCCATTGTGTTTCTGTAATAGGCAATGCCACAACTTCGTTTGAAGTTCACAATAATCTAGGTATCAAGATTATGTTTAATGCTTAAATGTGGCCTTTAAAATTTGCGGCTGTTATGTAAGAAAATGAATTAGCATTTCTAGCAGCTAGGGAATTTCAAATGGCTTGATCTGTGGCATTTTCAAATAACTTTATATTGTATATGCTCTTTTAAATGCACCTTAAATCTCATCTCTTTTCAGTTCATTGAATGTTCATGCCTTGTAGAATTGAGTCTTTTGAAGCTCGTTGAAACAGATTTGTGTAAGGTTAGAAAAAGTGCCATGATGAAGAAATCTAGGCATGTAAAAGCACAAAAATCTCCTGGATTATTTTGATCAGGAGAAGAAGGCGAAAAAGAAGGGCTCCAATGATCGATTAATCCCATTTCTCTGCTTTATATCTGGGGGGGACGACCCTACAAGTTCTGACATGAAAATATAGTTTACTGCTGGTTATATAACTGGTAGCTTGACCACAGATGCTTAGCAGACATATTTTCTGAATGTGATCCAATTAAAAGTTTGCCATCTGCACTCTTATTCAGGGCTGAGTAGCCAATAAGGCACCAAGACATTTGCTACTGACATAAAGAAATATTGTATTGATATGATGAATTGTGGACATATGGAAATTCAGAGTCTGATGCTATGTACCAATTCTGGAGAGAGCAAAGAGAGGGCAGGAACCAAAGTACAAAGGACGGATGGGAAATATGATCTGAGTATACTTTGCATAATGTAAGTAGTGAAAAATAGTTGTGCAACTGAAGAGTGTTTCTGCTTTTTTTTGAGCTTCTATTGCAACGCACAGTGGGGGAACTTACACATCTCACCTGAAAGGAAATCTGTGGCCTTTCTGCATTGGCAGCGCACACATCCCTCCTTCAAATACAGTGGTACCTCTGTTTTCGAACGTAATCTGTTCTGGAAGACTGTTCGACTTCTGAAACATTTGAAAACTGAGATGCAAAGGGCTGGCTGCAAATGTAATGGAGAAAATTGAAAAAAAAAAACCTCACCTGAAGCCGTTTGACTTCCATGGCACGTTCAAAAATTGAAGCATTTATTTCCGGGTTTTTGGCATTTGGCTTCCAAGACGTTTGCCTTCCGAGGTACCACTGAATTTCATTTTCTTACAGCGATGATTCACAGTACTGATTCTGCCCATGTTTTGATGCAGCATTTTTTGTGTTTCGAGTGCTCTAGCCATAGCTGGGTGTGACCTCTTTTGTGATTAACTTGAACAGTCTCTTAAACACATGTAAAGCAATCAAACCATATTTGAGGGGGGTTTTGTATGTGGGGGTTGTGTAGATTAGCTTATTGTAGTGTGAATGTGTAGTTTTGCATAGTGTGAATGTGTGGATTAATGATTTTGGTGCTCAAATTATGTCCTTTTGTAATATTTATTATTTTTAATTATGTAATGACATATTTGCTTGTTGTCTGTGTTAGAAATCTAATTGCACCTTTAAGGTGCACATGTGGGAAAGTGGCGTGGTGGATTTTAAGTATTGAAACAAAATTTTATCCAATAAACTTGAGTGCAATCACACTCTCAATCCAGAGCATAATTGCACCATTCAGTCTCTCCCTGGGTCCTTATTTCTGGAAAGTATAACATACATAAATATTACAAACTCTGTTTTTTTTATGTAAAAAAATATCCCTCTGATAATTGTTATATAATTATTCATGCTACAAGAGTGTGGGGCTATATTTCTACCTTGCTTTCCTAACCTTGATCCCTGAGTTCTTTTAACAATCATATTTGCATTTCCTCTTCAAATTCCAATGGAGGCTTAAAATGACATGCTTTTCTTTCTTGTACTTTGCCTCAAGCAGAAATGTAAGTCATTTCTCTGGACTTAGGCAGCTAATTTCAGAAATCTTTTTCCCCCCTTAGTCTGGGTTGCTGTAAATTATTTTGGGTCTCCTAAAATACATTTTATGGAATAACTTTTATCTGGTGTAATTTATGTGAGCCTGTTTAATGTAGCTTTCAGGGTGCCTGTTAACTTCATTCCAAATAGTTTACATTCCAATGTAAATGTTACACTGAATTGCCAAGGCAGTTTCAAACCCTGTGCTAGTTGCTAGTTATACTATTAAATACTCAATAGAAGTACATCAGCTTTAAGATATTTTTAAAAACAAACTCTACTTAGTTGTGGGAAAAATGTGATCATTACCTAGGGATTTTTCTCATGGGAAATTAAAAAAGCTTCAAATATTTCCCTATTTCTAATTAACACCAAACTGACGCGTTTTCTGAGCTGCCATTGTAGAATGTGAATCTGAAGGCGAGACTGATTCTCTCAATTCACTTCCTTCAAAAGACTGCTAATAGGTTTTCTTGCTAATATATTTACACTGCAATCCTATACATCCTTATTTGGGAGCAAGCTTCATTGAACTCAATAGGACTTTCTTGGCAGTGGGAAGATACGGAATTGCACTGTTATGTATATTTCACAGATATAATTGAATTGGTCATGTGTGACTGGCAATACAAATTGTATTCAAAATGATGTGACGCGGATTCCAAAAAGGGAAACCTCCTTGGGTTCTCGCTCTCTGTGTGTATCTCTATACACCCAGAAAACAACAAGAAGTTAAAGCAGCCTTCTAGAACCTGGTGCTCTCTAGATGGGTCCACCAACTGGCACGGGAATTATTTTACAAGTGGCACCCAACAGAGATTGATAAGTAAACAAAGTGTGTTCTCTCTAATAGAGAGCACGTGTTGCGGTGGGGTCTGGCAGGTACTTGTGTTTCTGGGGAGATTTTGATGTTGCCAATTTGTGGGTTGGGCTCAAAGGTTTTAAATACTGGGCATGCAGCTTTGAGCATCCTGTTTTGCTGCGTGCATTGGATCACCCGCCCACCCTCCCTGAAATGGGGATTTTGCGCTTGACCTTGCTATGCCTGCCATGGAGTCGCCTGCTTTTGGGACAGAGGCCTGGTAGGAATTTTGTCCATTTGGCTGATTGTCTGGAGCCATTCGGTTTTGGCCTACTGCGTAGCAAATTGTCACAACTTGTAAGGTTTGCGGCTAGGCATTGGTTAAAAAATTGGTTGGTGCTGTAAGGGAATTCCGTTAAAGGAATCCGGGGGCTTGCCATGCCTTCATCCAAATCCTTGGCATCGGGTTTGGGCTGCGCAAGCCCCTGGGAGCATGCGGGGAGAGGTGAGGGTCTGGTGCCCAGCTTCATTTCTCCCCAATATTGTTTTCCCTGACTGGCTTTCGCTGGAATCTGGAAGCCAGTTCTGTCCCGGGGCGGGGACAGATAGTCGGAACCAATGCCTAAGCAACCACTCACAGTTATGTATTTAAATAAAGTTGTGGCCAAAATTATGCCAAAAACCTTAAACAAAAATTACGTGTGATGTGTGAGTTATTGGGGTGGCTTGGGGACCTCAACTAGTAAAAGGGGCAGAATATTCAGTAGTGCCACTCCCAATTGAAATGGGGTTATCTTTGCCACATTCCAACTCCCCCAGGAACAAGGACAGCTTGGGAGGAATTGAGAGCTGACAATGAGTCCAAATTTGCCAATGTGGTGAGAGGTTTGCCATATGTCATCTTTTTCCAGGACACGTCCTGTTTTTCATGGGTAGAGTCATCATAGCGATCCTTAGTTAAAAGTAGAAGACATCAAATGTGTCCTATTTTTTTGCTCTTCAAAATATGTAAGCAGCCAAAAATGGAAATTACAAGAAGTACCTACTATTGCGGAGTGGCAGACGAAGATGATGGACTTTGCAGAGTTGGCCAAACTGACTTGCAGGATCCGAGACCAGGACGATCAGAAATTCCAAAGAGACTGGAGTAAATTCATTGTAAATTTAAATGACAATTGCAAAAATTTAAAGACACTAGAAGGATTGAAATAAATCCTACAATGAAGACATACAGTAAAGATTTAAATTGCATGGTTGGATATGATACTGGATATCTGTTGAAGCTCCTGCCAACCTAGCAGTTCGAAAACACGTCAAAGTGCAAGTGGATAAATAGGTACCGCTCCGGGGGGAAGGTAAACGGTGTTTCCGTGCACTGCTCTGGTTCACCAGAAGCAGCTTTGTCATGCTGGCCACATGACCCGGAAGCTGTACGCCGGCTCCCTCAGCCTATAGAGCGAGATGAGCGCCGTAACCCCAGGGTCGGTCATGACTGGACATAATGGCCAGGGGTCCCTTTATCTTTACCTATCTGTTGAAGGGAAGGAAGGAAGTCGTAGCTCGGCAGAGCAAAAGGGGTTTTTTTGTGTTTTTTTGTGTAATGTTGAAAATTTTGTTTAAAGGAAAATAATAATAATAAATTAAAAACAAAAGAAAAATATGTAAGCAGCCTCTATATTTGCTCTGCTTCCCAATCTCCACTTTCTGCGGTGCCCTCCCTCCCGATGTAGTTTGGGGCTTCTGCTAATTGCCTGCTTGGGGGGCTGAGTCAACCCACATAGTTCCTAATGGTCAGTAATGATGGGAGAAACCTGCAGGAGAATTCAGAAGGTAAAGGTAAATTAAGGGACATTGGTGGCACTGTGGTCTAAACCAGTGAGCCTCTTGGGCTTGCCAATCAGAAGGTCGGCAGCTCAAATCCCTACAATGGAGTGAGCTCCTGTTGCTCTGTCCCAGCTCCTGCCAACTTAGTAGTTTGAAAGCATGCCAGTGCAAGTAGATAAATGGGTACCTGTTCTGTACTGAGTTGAATAGGATCCAAACTGCAGCAGTCTGATTGGTCCTAGAACAATAGGATCCAAATTGCAGCAGTCTGATTGGTCCTAGAACAATAGAATTCAGAATGCAGCAGTCTGATTGGTCCTAGAACAATGCAGCAGTATGATTGGTTGGCAGGAACCACCCAATCATGCTCCAGATATAAGTGAATCCACAACCTGATTGGCTTACAGTAGAATTCCAGAATTAGCCAATCATGTGCAGCCCATTGTGTAAATAATGTATATAAAGCAGATACTTTGAGGGGACTTTCATTCATTCCTCCTCACCACTATGAGCTGAATAAAGAGCATGAAATCACTTTGCGACTCTGAGTATATTTCAGTACCACTGCAGCGGGAAGGTAAACGGTGTTTCCATGCACTCTGGTTTCTGTCACAGTGTTCCATTGCACTAGAACTAGGTTAGTCATGCTGGCCACATGACCCAGAAAGCTGTCTGTGGACAAAGGCCAGCTCCCTCGACCTGAAAGTGAGATGAGTACCTCAACCCCATAGTCGCCTTTGACTGGACTTAACCATCCAGGGATCTTTTACTTTACCTTTTACATCCAGAAGGACCATAGCTCAGTGGCAGAGCATCTGCATAGTTTGTAGACAGTCTCATGTCTCCTTGCTAGCATCTCTATGTGGGAGATGTCATTTACAGTGGTACCCCGGGTTACAGAAGCTTCAGGTTACAGACACTTCAGGTTACAGACTCTGCTAACTCAGAAGTAGTACCTCAGGTTAAGAACTTTGCATCAGGATGAGAACAGAAATTGCGCTGTGGCAGTGGGAGGCCCCATTAGCTAAAGTGGTACCTCAGGTTAAGAACAGTTTCAGCTTAAGAACGGACCTCCAGAAAGAATTAAGTTCTCAACCCAAGGTACCACTGTATTTGCTTCTCCACATAACTGATGCACATTGGAGTTAGATCTTTTCCACATCTCCAGTTGTGAGGACGCAAATCCCAATCTTCCCAGGTATAATCAGGTCAGCTACCGGATGTGGAATTAAAATTTCCAGTGTGCAATTTTTTTTTTTTTTGGTATGTTTTGTATGTATGTATCCCTGTTCTCAGTTCTCCTCTCCTCTGCTTTGCCATGTCCTTTTGTTCTCTAGAAATGTTTACCTGAAGGGGTCAGAGTAAGGTAAGGAAGTAGATAATGGTGGAAAGATACCTGATAACTACTGCTAAGACTGTTTGCTTCAAAGATACTTCAGGTGTGCAGGAACAACTTCGTTCTTAGTTTTCTAACAGTGGGTTACATCTATATACCGATGGAAATTATTCTTCATTATACACTTTCAGATATTTCTGACACCTTAAAATTATGTTTGCATTTTAATCAGGATCAATGTTTAATCAAGAGCAGCAAAACTGAGGCTGTTACTTGTGCGAACCATTCATAAATCACCAAATATATATATCAAACCTCTATCTTTAGCATCCTGAAATTTTGGAGCATAATTAGAAACAAATACAATTTATAGGAAGGTCTCCATGCCAGCTTAGCAGACTCCCTTTTAGCAGTGATGTACCTTAAATCCCAAATGTCTCTATAAATTAGTTACTGTCTCTAAAGAAAATAGAAGGTTCTTCCTTCAGGTGAACCATTAAATATGTATCTTCCAACTTTAAAGAAGGCATTTCAAAATGAAAAATTGTTGGCTCCAACTTTTTCAATTTCTGAGTTGTACTAGGTGCCAGGAATGACTTTGAAAATGATAGCCTCTGGGTAATAGAGAGTGTATACAAACTGCTTCATTTTACATCTCAATAGGCTAAGTTGACTGCATTAATCAACTGAAGGCAGCCTTAATGTTAGGTGAAGAGACACTTTCTGGTTGACCTTGCAGATTTTAGTTACAAATGTGATCTGGTGTTCTGAACATGGAGATCCTAATCCTTATTAAGGATTATGAGTGAGATACTGAGCAACGTTAAGTGTGTCTCAGGCCAAACTGTGAGGAGGAAAATATCTCCAAATTAAATATTTTCAGGTTTGCACTAAAAGGCAAAGGAAGCCTGCAGCTGCAGTCCACGAGTCCATTTCATTCTTTCTTTGCATCTCAGAAATAACCACCTGTGGCAAAAATGCAAGGAAATATACAAAGGGTAACTTTCCCACCTGTCAGAGTGGATGAATAGCATGAAATGGACATTTGCTTTTGTGAGGCGTTTGGTAGTTTACTTGTGTACGTTTCCATGTCCCTTGCTTCTATCGATTATGACGAATAACCTAAATGTTTTCTAGCCTCGTAACTATTATTTTCCTGCCTTACACACAATCTCCAGTTCATGTTGCTTCTTCTCTTGCATGCTTCCTCCCTGAGTTCGTTTTGCTTAGGTCTTCCTCTAGGTACACATCCCCCTCAACCATGGAGAATTAATTTGTGCTTCAGTGCCTTGACACTTCTTTGTATAATTACTATTGTTATTGTTATTTATACCCTGCCCATCTGGCTGGGTTTCCCCAGCCACTCTGGGCGGCTTCCACAAAGAACAAAAATACACTAAGATGCCACACATTAAAAACTTCCCTGAACTGCCTTAAGTTGTCTTCTGAATGTCAGGTAGCTGTTTATCTCTTTGACATCAGATGGGAGGGCGTTCCACAGGGCTGGTGCCACTACCAAGAAGGCCCTCTGCCTGGTTCCCTGTAGCTTTGCTTCTTGCAATGAGGGAACCACCAGAAGGCCCTCGGCGCTGGACCTCAGAGTCCGGGCAGAACGATGAAGGTGGAGACGCTCCTTCAGGTATCAAGTGCCCAGTTTATATTTCCTTTTTCATTATGCCTCTTCTTCTCTTGAGGCATCTAATCATAAGCTTGCATTTTTATTAAAGCTTATATGTTTAATCAGGGCCTGTATCTTAAAAGACCAGTCTTAGAAGACCAGTTGCCTAAAAACCTTGGCAAGATATTTTTACTCCTAGACAAGGGGCCCCCCTGATTTATAGCAGAAAACAATTCTCAAAGTCGTAAAAACGGAATTACAGGCTGACAGCCAAGGTTACACTGACCCTACAAATTAAGGGTGGATAAATAGTAAAATGAGCCATATCTTCTTCCTAAGGTTAAGAAGGTCAAGAGCAGTGAAAAAGCATCTAGCTGGCAGAAACAGAACATTTTCTGGGAAATCTTTTCTAAAGCTGTTTGTTTCTTAAACTAAGATCCTTTTAAGATTTCTTTTCCTTTTAAAAGGTTATTTATGTATTAAATATATTAGTTTAAATATAATTATGCAAAGGATTTAAGAAATGCTAGATTCTTATTTCATATAGTTGTAAGAGTTGTAACTATCCTGAAATTAAGTCAGCCACTAGCCAAGCCCCTTGCCAGACAGGAGACGCCATCGAGCACTCCTGATATATGGTTGTCAGGCCTTTTGTTTAGAAACCTTCAAATGAAGGAGATCTCTCAATGTTGATGTGAACTAAATCCTTGACATATGCATAAGATAAAAATTCAAGATTAATTATCTGTTTTGGAAGGCAATAGGGCAAGGAGGGTAAGAGGTGAGCTGGTAATTAAGATTCCTTGTTGAGACACATGTAAGATATATTACTACTTATTTGTCATTTATAGATAGAAGAATATATAGCTTTTTGATTTCCATAAAAGGGCAAGAAGGAAATGGGTGTATCTTTTGTGATTGGCTCTAGCAAACAGCCAATAGGAATTTCAACCAGGCTGATTGGACAGAGGCAGCCACAGGAGGAGCAAGGGGGCTGGATTAAGGAAATATAAGTGCTGGCCAGAATGGCAAGAGGCCAGGCCAGAGCTTGGTAACCATATACCACTGTGCCTCATATTTATTTGTCTGACAAATAAATTACTATTTTAATTTCTCTATTGCTGCGTTGAATATTTCATTCCAGCTAAGCGTTAACCACAAGCAGGGTGCTACACTCTCACCGTGTACATTTTTACTGTGCTTCTCTTCATAATTTCCCAGCCCTCTTTGTCCATCTAAACACATCTCTGGCCCAAAGATGGGACCCAGGGGCATTCTGGGAAAGAGAAAGAAAGAAAGGTTGGAAACAGAGTTCATCTCTTAAAATTTTAAATCATAAAAAACAGGAGGGGTAGGGGGCACTCAGGTGCCCATGGATGCTATTGTGAGGACTTCAGCCATTCACAGTTTGTTGATCTATTTCATCAAAAGCCGGGATAAATCAGCATGCCCAGCTGCAACCCAGAGCATATTTATGAAGAAATTAGATTCAGTTATGTCCACGGGATTTGGTGCCACAAAATTGTTTCAGTTCTTAGCCCTTTTTGCAACTGCACTTAGAACAACTTGGCCACAAGAAGGAAATTTTGCCCATGGTATGACTATTTTCCACCTTCCCATTCCAACTCTCTGGCCCCCTCTCTGCATAACCTAGCAATTCTAAAATATAAACGCGCTTTTACTCTCGCAAGATTGAATGTATTGCCCTCGGCTGTACTTGAGGGACGATTCCAACAGATTCCACATGAAAAACTCTTATGTCCCTGTGGAGATGGCAGTACCGAATCAGTGGTGCATGCCCTTCTGGCTTGCACTCTTTATAAAGACTTGAGGAATGAGATTATCACCCCTCTTTTATTGTCCATTCTGGGTTGCCCAACCACTGCCACAGTGTCCTTTCTCTTGACAGATCAAGATGAGCAAGTGACAGCAAAGGTTGCAAGGTTTTTAGCTGGGGCAATCAGAATATGATCCATTATTTGACTATTGATTCAAAACCCTAAAATGTATTTTATATAATTGACTTTTTATTTCTATTCTTCGTATATTGTTTTATTGCTATGGTCTATAGCTGATGCAAATGAAGACTCATTCATTCATTCATTCATTCAGCCAGTGAAGGAATGTGTGAAAAGTCAGGGGATTTGAAATAAGGCCTATAGATAATCAGCCATAATTACTGAGAGATGGCACGCTCACTTTTTAAAAGAAATATTTTTATTATGAAGGCAGTTTTGCCCTGCTCTGTATGTCAATGAGAAGAACTCGGGGAATTTTATGGCTTCAGCTATTTGAGCCTAATTCCCACCCATTTGAATGAAACGTGTTGCCAATGATTTTGCAAGAAGGTGAGACATAACCTCATGAGCAAGTTTTGTACTCCCAAAAAGATTGAGTCGCTCATCAGAAAGCATTGCAGTTTTTATTATTGTTATTATCGCTGCAGATGGGGGTCACTGTTGTCAATAGGTTCAAAAGGTTATTACAGTAAAGTTGCCCCATTCTGTAACATATTTGAGATTAGCAATGAAACAGCTAGTTCAATCAGTTGCACAAGAAGTGCAGAGACCCATTAATGAGAAGAGGGGTTGCGCTGCCATCGTGCCAGGGCATATGTCAATGATTCAACAATTACTGCAGGAACAATGGTAGAGATCAGGTGGATAATTTTTGCATTAGCGGAACTGATGGAGTGTGGTGCATATGAAGTCTAGGTCTGGGAAATCTCGGGTTTCTTGTAAAGGAGAAATGAGCCTGAAAATTTTAAACTGAACTCTGAGGTGAATAACCACTGCAATGAACTAATGAAGCGCTCAAGGTAAAATGAGCAGTTCTGGAAGATTTGGGGGTGGAGATGATCGAAACATTTTACAGGAGGAGGAAGAGGGTAAAGTTTGGCCCAAGAAATGAGAATGATATGCTTCTTGAGCAAGAAGCAATTTTACTAGTAGTTAAGCTTCCCAGGCCAAATGCTATCTGGTAGCAGTTGTGGTGCCAGTTTTCTAGAATTCTCTTCCCTTAGAAGTAAAGCAAGTCAAAACATTGCTATCTTTTTAAAACACTTGACAAAAACCTTTCTCCCAAGCCTTCCCAAATTAGCCTATTTTATTTATGCAGTTTGTTGTGGTTTTTATTTGGGACTGTAAGTTGTTTTGTAGAGATAGTGCCTCAAAAAGCAAGGTGTGCAGAAAGAAAGAAAGAAAGAAAGAAAGAAAGAAAGAAAGAAAGAAAGAAAGAAAGAAAGAAAGAAAGACAGACAAATAATATATAGAGCATATACCACAGCTGGCGGAATCTGAAAATGGGGATGAAATACTACACTTCCTGACATGTACACACTGGAAGTGATATTTTCTAGTAAGAGCTTGAAGATCTATGCTGCTAAAAATCAGCCTTACAGATTCTTCTCAGTGGAATGGTAAAATTGCCAGTTTACCAGCTGCTGAATTTGGGTTGACTTTCACAATCAGCAAATGCAGATGTGACTCAGAGTCAGGCAGGAGATATGCTATGTTAGCTTCCTGGCAGTCGGGTTGCTGTTGTTTACCAGGGTGGTGCTGTGGTCACTGAGCCTTTTGGACTTGCCGATCAGAAGGTTGATGGTTTGAAACCCTGCAACGGAGTTAGCTCCTGCTGCTCTGTCCGAGCTCCTGTCAACCTAGCAGTTCAAAAACACGCCAGTGCAAGTAGATAAATAGGTACAACTGTAGCAGGAAGGTAAACAACATTTCCGTGTGCTCTGGTTTCCGTCACAATGTTCTGTTGTGCCAGAAGCAGTCTAGTCATGACCCAGAAAGCTGTCTGCGGACAAACGGCGGCTCCCTCAGCCTGAAAGTGAGATGAGCACCGCAACCCCATAGTCCCCTTTGACTGGACTCAACCGTCCAGGGGTCCTTTACCTTTACCGGAGTGACTTCCTTTACCAACTCCCAGTTGGTAAGCAAGTGTGAACCACCTGCCAGGAAGCTATTGTAGCAACTCAAGCCCATCTGTCAAGCCACTTCTGGACAAATCTTTCCAAACATCCATGCCCATTACAAGCTGAGTTAGTGGTTAAACACACTTTATTTCTAAAGAGGCCTGGAAGCCTGCAAAGAGTCGTGTCAAACGTATCCATCCAGAGCACACCTCTGAGTCACCTTCCTAGGAGCTGGTCTCCTGGGTCATAGCTGTTAGTCTTCAATGGACCACATGCCAGCCATATATAACTGATAATGCATACATCAGAGCATCTATATTGTTAGAACTTAATAAATGGTAGGGTTTTGATTATATGATGTATGACAACCACAAAAGGGAGCACTGGCCAGTGTATACTTTTAACGGAGGATTCAACAAGTTCGTGGAAAATAGGTCTATCAAGGGCAGGGATGAATAACCTAAGGGCTTCCAGATCTTGTTGGACTATCAGTCTTGATAAAGGACCATGCTGGCTGGGGCTGTTAGGCGTCAGAGGGCTAAGGTTTCCACTGTTCCTCGTGGCTTGTTGTCTATAAATAGCATGTAGGGTGGGAACAAATCCCTCATCACATGTCTCCCCCCCCCATGAATGTCTGGTTCTTAGATATACTTCTTAATCAAATCCAGCACTGGCCTGTGATTTCCCCTATGAAGCTTTTGTGATATCCTAGCCTGCATGCTTACTTGGGGAGAAGCCTTACTTAAGAAGAAGTCAGAGGGAGTTATGCTTCTTCTTCTTCTTTAGCGATCACTCGTAGCCAAGTAAGATTGTCTTCCATGAACACAGTCTTACCAGTGACCGTCAACACAGTGACTGTCAACACAGTGACCGTGAACTCTGTAAGTGACCGTAGAGGTCAATTCTGAATCCACACGTCCTTCCGCAGTGGGGGCATAGGTTTCCAGGCAGGAGTTGATCATGGTAAGGGTTTGCCAAACATGCCTTCCTCTTAGCATGTTTCTCCCTTTCATCCTGAGTTTGAGTGTCTTCATGGCTGTTCAAGGCTGGTAAAGGCTGTTCTCCAACTGGAGCGCTCACCGGCCAGTGTTTTCCAGTTGCCGGTAGTTATACTACATTTTTTTATAGTTGCCTTGAGAGAGTCTTTAAACCTCTTTTGTTGACCACCAGCATTATGCTTTCCATTTTTAAGTTTGGAATAGAGTAGTTGCTTTGGAAGACAATAATCATGCATCCGAACAACATGACCAGTCCAACAAAGTTGATATTGAAGAATCATTGCTTCAGCCTGGTGATCTTTGCTTCTTCCAGTACACTGGCATTACTTCACCTGTCTCCCCAAGTGATGTGTCAATTTTTTCGTAGACACCATTAATGGAATCTTTCGAGGAGTTGGAGATAGCATTTATAAGTGGTCCATGTTTACCAAGCATACATTCAGGTTGGTAGTACAATAACTTTGTAAACAAGTATTTTGGTTTCCTTGCGAATGTCCCGGTCCGAAAACAGTCTGCACTTCAATCTGGAGAAAGCTGCACCTGCAGAGCTCAGGTGGTGCTGGATTTCGGCATTGATGTCTGCACTTGTGGAAAGATAACTGCCCAGGTAGGAAAAGTTATTGACACCAGTTGATGGTAACCACAGGAGGGTTATTGTCCTGGAATTTCCACAAGCTTCTGGTTGGCCACTATGAGTGTAGGAGTCTGAACTAGATGGACCGTGGACCTCATCCATCAGGCTCTTCTTATGTAAGCCCTACTGAATTGCAAGAAGCAAATAGACCAGGCATCTCCAAACTTGGCCCTCCAGATGTTTTGGGACTACAATTCCCACCATCCCTGACCACTGGTCCTGTTAGCTAGGGATGATAGGAGTTGTAATCTCAAAACATCTGGAGGGCCGAGTTTGGGGATGCCTGAAATAGACCTTGCACTACAAAGTGAGAAGTGTTAGACTCTGAACACAGCAAACCCACAACTTGTAATCGCAACCTTACATGGGTGGGGAATAAATAAATAGAGAGCTGGGGAAACCCACCATTCTTTTCTCTCTGTTTATTTATTCCCCACCCCTCCCACACCCAGAAGGTTTTCCTTGCTTATTGGGCTTTGGAAAAGGAATAGGAGAGCTGTTCCAGTATCCAGAAGCCCCCACACTGCCTCCCCAAAGCCTGATAAGCATGGCAACATCTTGCTTAGTGGCTTCTGGGAAGGAGGTGTGAGGGTTCTGGAGAATCCACTAAGTTGGTAGGGAAGGCACCTTCTCACTTATTGGGATCTGCGAAGGTTGTAGATAGCTTCCCAGGGCCTTCCCACAACCTTCCCAGATCCCAGGAAGAAGAAGAAGAAGAAGAAGAAGAAGAAGAAGAAGAAGAAGAAGAAGAAGAAGAAGATTTGATATCCCACTTTATCACTACCCCAAGGAGTCTCAAAGTGGCTAACAATCTCCTTTCCCTTCCTCCCTCACAACAAATACTCAGTGAGGTGAGCAATGGATCCAAACTACAAGAAAGAAGATTCCACCTAAACATTAGGAAGAACTTCCTGACAGTAAAAGCTGTTTGACAGTGGAATTTGCTGCCAAGGAGTGTGGTGGAGTCTCCTTCTTTGGAGGTCTTTAAGCAGAGGCTTGACAACCATATGTCAGGAGTGCTCTGATGGTGTTTCCTGCTTGGCAGGGGGTTGGACTCGATGGCCCTTGTGGTCTCTTCCAACTCTATGATTCTATGATTCTATGATTCTAGGTGAGTGAGGCTGAGAGACTTCAGAGAAGTGTGACTAGTCCAAGGTCACCCAGCAGCTGCAGGTGGAGGAGCGGGGAAGTGAACCCGGTTCACCAGATTACGAGTCCACCACTCTTAACTTCTACACCAAGTAAGCAGCCCTCCACCTTGGGGAGGAGGTTTCTAGGGTTTCTTGACTTTGTACAGTTTTGCCTTTGTTTGTGGAACCGAGCCCCATAATAAAATTCCATCTTCTGGTGGTGCATTATTGAAAATGATTCATTCCACAGGCCACTTTTTGTGTGTGTATGTTGCATCTCTGTATGCTTTAAAAATCCGGACTTTCGACTGAGTTTAATGATCAACTGGATAATCACCAATCAAATGATTGCTTGCAAAAGATACAAACAAAACTTCTAAGTATTTAAATTCATGTGTCCAACACGATTAGAAACTACTTCAAAAAGTAATTACCATTCTTTTTTGCTTGATGAGAGATGCCAGAAGCAGATCTCCCTCCTCTCCTCCCTTGCCCCTCCCTCAGCACACGTCAGCCCTGGACTATTGGGAATGGAGAATTAAGAAAATCTACTTGAATAGAAATCTCTCTTGCAGCTGAGTTCCAACCAAATAAACAGTGCAGCCATGCATAGGCTTAGAGAATAGTGCTCATTACTAGCAAATGAGCATGCTGAAAACCAGCTCGATAGAAATATTGATTTCAGAGTATGGTTAGAGCAGTGGGATGTCGTAGTTAAAAATGGCTGGGGTGCTTTTCTGAGTATCTTTGATTCACTCCATTGCCCTGAAATGAAGGATGTATTGAGTGGCAGGCTACAGTTCATATGTCAGATAGGAACAGCAGGTGGCCAGCTCTGCAACAAGAGCTGGTTGCCTTGCTTAGCAAAAAAGGAGTTGCCTAATGCTGAAAGAAATGAAGATAAAGCTGAGTGTTCTTCATTGGTTTATTTATCTGATTGTAGCTAGCAAGGGAGCAATCAATAAATGTAGTCAGTAGTAAATTGAACACTGGTTACCTCCTATTATCTGGAGAAGCTTGGTTGGGAATAGTCAGCACCACCTGTCCTAAGTAAATTAGTTGCTTAAAGCAGAGATTACAGATCAGGAAAGAAAGTGGGCAATCACCCCTCTAATCACAGAGGAACATGGAGAAGGATGAGGCTATTATTTTATTAATAGATGAAGAAAGCATTGGAGCAAACTTGCATGCACCTTAGCTAAATGGTAGAGCATCTGCAGAAAATGCCATGTTCAATCCTTGGTATCTCTAGGTAGGGGTAGGAGACACCTGTCCTTCAAAACTCACTGCCAATCAGTGTGGGCAATCCTGAGCTAGATGGACTAATGTTCTGACTCAGAATAAGGCAATTTCCTATGTCTTCTTCTTTGACGATCACTCATAGCCGAGTAATATTGTCTTCCTCCTCCTCCTCCTCCTCCTCCTCCTCCTCCTCCTCCTCCTCTTCTTCTTCTTCTTCTTCTTCTTCTTCTTCTTCTTCTTCTTCTTCTTCCAGTTTTAGCCAAGTAAGATTGTCATCCATGAACACAGTCTTAACAGTGAGTCCATAAGTGACTGTGGAGGCCAATTCTGGATCCACACATCCTTCCACAGTGGGGACATAGTTTTCCGGGCAGGAGTTGATCATGGTAAGGGTTTGCCAAATATGCCTTCCTCTTAGGACATTTCTCCCTTTCGTTCTGAGTTAGAGAGTCCTCAAAGCCCATGACACCTTTGGTAAAGGCTGTTCTCCAATTAGAGTGCTCACAGGCCAGTGTTTCCCAGTTATCTGTGTTTATACTACATTTTTAAAGATTTGCCTCGAGAGAGTCTTTAAACCTGTTTTGTTGACTACCAGCATTACGCTTTCAATTTTAAAGTTGGGAATAAAGTACAGTGGTACCTCGGGTTACATATGCTTCAGGTTACATACGCTTCAGGTTACATATTCTGCTTACCCAGAAATAGTACCTCGGGTTAAGAACTTTGCTTCAGGATGAGAACAGAAATCGTGCTCCGGCAGCATGGCAGCAGCAGGAGGCCCCATTAGCTAAAGTGGTGTTTCAGGTTAAGAACAGTTTCAGGTTAAGAACGGACCTCTGGAACAAATTAAGTACTTAACCCAAGGTACCACTGTAGTTGCTTTGGAAAACGATAATCAGGCATCCAAATAACACAACCAGTTCAATGAAGTTGGCGTTGAAGAATCATCACTTTGACATGTACTTCCCCTGTTGACCTCCGAATTTTTATCTCCCTTTCCACCCTGGGGATTGATAGGACCTGGAGAATGGAGAGAGGGGGGCTGGTGCCCCTTGCAAAGGGTTAATGGAAGGAATAAGAACTTAACTTCCACATACGCAAGAAAAGAAGGCTGGCAGGAGGGAAAGAAAGATTATGATGATGAAATCTCCCAGGATTTATTTGCTCCAAATTCTGTCCACAGATTTGCGCACTCTGAAAGCTGAACATGGGAGAACTCACCACCTCTTCCTGCTTGCATGCTCTCTTTAGTACTGTGGTGATTCCTGTGATACTCTAGTTGATCATTTGACATGTATCATAGCTGTCAACTTTTTCCTTTTTTTAAAGGAAATTCCCTTATTCCGAATAGGATTCCTCCCAAGAAAAGGGAAAAGTTGACAGCTACGACATGTATACAGACCAAAGCTTAGGGATACATTTGCAAGCAGATCTATCTGTTCAATGATCGCAGTGTATATTGGAATGTGCTCGTTCTTTCCTTTACAGAGTTTTTAACGAAGCATTTATTTATTTCAACAATTTATAGTTCTTGATCACATTTGGAGGACTGAACCAAGGGACAGGGAGTGCACTGGGATTCTGAGGGCTTCCTTGAGTTAAATCACAAACCCAGGCTGTTGTAGTTTGACAATGGGATCCTCAGCAGCAATATTTGAATCAGTGTTTTAAGGAGTTGTACATATTCCTTTTTCACATTGATTATTTACTGTTTGTGTTTTGATATTTGTATGTTTCTTGTACATTGCTCATAGCACCTTTGCCAGATTTATAAATATCAAAGATAGATGATATAGATAGATATAGATAGATGATAGATAGATAGATAGATAGATAGATAGATAGATAGAGAGCTGGGACAGAGCAACGGGAGCTCATCCCCATCACAGGGATTCAAACCGTCGCCCTTCTGATTGGCAAGCCCAAGAGGCTCAGTGGTTTAGACCACAGCACCACCTGTGTCAGTATTAGTACATATAACCTAGGTCCAAACCTAGAATTCAGTCAACAAACTTGGGAGGTAACAGTAGCCAAAAATGTCACATGAGGTTTTATTTGAATGCACACCTGGAGGTAGCGAAGCTATATCCGTTACAACACATATTCTTTCTAAGGTCATCCCTTCTGCATTTTTACAAGTAATTCAGCCAGACTGAAAGGGTAAGAGCTCCTCCCATGCGTGAACATGACTAATAGGTGATGAAATATGACATTTCTTAGTGAACCAGAGACTGGAATCAATGGGTCAATAGTTTATATAAGAAATTATAGATAGGTCGATGCTAAACTGTAAGGAGCATTAGCATTGCTTGGTGTTGATAGAATGGGGGGAAATGTCACTGGTGGAATTAAAAGAGCAGGGGTTTATGTATGAATGTTGGCAGAAAGAGCTAAAAGGAATCTTCCAAAACTTACTTTTTAAGGCAATTGTATTTTCTTTGCTTCTTAGCAACTTCACAAGTGGATCATTTATACAACTCACTTAGACATACTTAAAGTTAATTGTAAACCAGCTAAAGTTGAAGAGCTGTTTTCTTTTTCGCATCAGAAATGTAGAAAGAAATGTACTTTGACAGCAAACTAGGCACATTTCTCAAGTGTGAAATCAAGAGGTTTATGAGAAAAATATCTTTATGACATCCTTTTCGCTTTGTAAAATATGAAATGACTGAATCTCAAAATCATTGAGCTTTGAAAGAACTTTTGATAATTCCTCACGGAACTCTTGTCTACCGTCAGAGGGTAGCTCCAGTTTGTGAAGATTTCTTAGCTGTTATATTCAGAAGGAAAACATCATAAGATGAGGAGAAGAAAATGGGAATTCATGTAAGAGATGATTCAGTAACACTAAAACACTTTATCTCAATGCTGTCAATGGGCTTGAAGGTTGTCATGGGATTTAGCTGTTGAGTCAACATACAGAGAATCAGGCTTCACAATTTGGATGGACTGTGTCCTAAGAATTATTAGGTCTCAGGACAAACACAAATGTATGGAATAGCAGCAGAATACTAAACACTTGGAAGAGGAGAATAATCAGCCATGCCATTTTCTGGAACATTTGCTTCGTGCAAGCTATTAGCTTTCCTCTTGTAAATACTTCAGTTACTATCCTTTCCTGGTTGGAAGCTAGAGGATTTTTGTCCTTTTCATTTTAAGGAGAGCTTGCCTACAGAAGGTTTAGATAAATATCCAATTGCACTTACTGGAGAACAAAAATGTATCCCATGAAGTAGATCTGAAGCTTCAGCACCAGCCGCTTCTCTTCAGACAACAATGGACAACATTCATTTCACTTCAGAAGTGGTCTGACAACCTCTGAAGTGGGCTTCTTCAGTTGGTGTTCATCTGAAGAGGACAGGCTGTTAGACACCCCTTCCATTTTATCTCATTTATTTGTGGCTGCCTGTGTATTTCTCTGCAAGTTACATATTTATTACATTTTCTGATAGGTCTGGCTTGCTTCACGTTTTGACTGTTTGTCAAAGGAAACAAATAACGGGATTTTGCTTGGAAGTCCAAAAACAAAACTTCTACTTTGTATTCCGTTTTGCCTGTCAGATACAATGAATCCACCCACCCACCCATTTGAGTATGCTGTACCCTATTTGATTGGGTGAAAAATTACTGTGTTGTGATCTTGGGTGAATAATGCGTAATGTGCCATTTATCTGACAAACTTTGCTTCTGTTTCTGTTTGTGAAGTGCCAGTAGAGAAATTACGTTCTCCAGTGTTTTCTTTCTCGGAAGGCATTTGTTGAATTATTCCTTTAAATATATAGTGGTGGCATTTTCAAGCATCTCATTATGGATGCTCATTATTCAGAGCGTATCTATTTATTGGACATATAGGTTACACCATATGTTTGAACCATATGCACAGTGACAATCTCCCCCTCCCCAGTAATGATAACAGCACTTAGATGATGAGCGTTCTCTTCGTTCTAGTGCAAGGCCACATGCAGCTTAATTGCTGTAATAAAAACTGCCTCCTAGAAATAAGGCAGGCATAACATATAAAGTGGGCACACACAGCAGGTTTCAGCAAGCAACACAGCCCTCTGAACCCATCTTCGCAAGTGACGGGTGAGCATGTTTGCTGATCCAGCTTTTCCTGAAACCCATTAGTCCTGTTCCTTCCCACCAACTCCCTCCTTCGCTTTCTTCCTGCTACGTTTTTCTACTTCTCTCCATCACTTCCTGCCTCCAGCTATCACGGGAGAAAGTGAGCACAATCTGCCTTCAAATGGGAACTCTGTAAGTTAGCTCTGCCTGAGGAGGCAGAGGGACAAACCCTGTCATGTAAGGGCAGCTACGAAGGATAAGACTGATCAGCTTCAACTATGAACCATGACCCCCTTTGCAGCTGCGGTGGGATGCTCCTGATCAGATATGGAGCAGGCAAATGCTAGCGGAAAAGGGAGCTCTCTGTAAAAGTCCCAGTGGAATCATGGGGGTGGGGGGAAGGGAAAGTGGAGTAGAAACCAATATGAAATGCATTTAGAAATTAATTCAGGAACAAGGAGAGCAATAATGGAATGAATGTAAGAAGGTAGAATGGGGCAAAGCAGTGGAAATTAATTCTAAAAATAGCATTTTTGTTATTGCCTTTGTCCCTGCCCCTTTTCCCTTGGCCTTGCCCATTTGGCCAAGTACAAATCCAGCCCACCGACTAAAAAAAGAGAAGGAGGTATTTTTCCTGGTAACTACTGCACATTGTGTTCTCTGAAGGGAAGGAAGCCAAGGGTTTGGGAAAGAAGGGGGGTGCTGACTGAGTGACTTCCTACACCTGGTATGTGATGGTAAGCCAAGTAATTTTCTGATTTTTCAGGAAGTAGCTTCATTTCCTTTCTGCCCTGCATTTGTCACATGCATCACTGTTTCCATTCTGCTGCAGTTCATCTCCCACCCAAAATTATGTTGTTTGTCTCCCTGTCCACTGCAGTTATGTAAATTGCATTGTTATTACATTCTCCAGCCCATTTGTTTCAGTGCAAAGGAAACCCAATGCAAATGGGGAAAATACAAAAACAATTATGTATTTTTTTTGCGGGTTGAAAACAGCGATGGAAGTTAATACTGATTGCATTCACTGGATTGATTTCCATTCTCACATAGGACAAATAAGTAATTCTCTGACATTCCTAGTAGCTTTGTTTATTTTCTGAGGAAATTAGATGTGAGCTAAAAGAAAGGATCCTATCACCAATCTATGCCACACAAGCTGTGCAATATACATTCTTCCTTTCACTCAAAACCACTTCACTGTAATGATAATTCTGGTTCAGATCTACAACAGTCAGTGTTTATTTTAAAAGAAAGCTAAGCACTTCAAATGCTCAGCCATACTTTAAAGGCTTGCGCTTTCATAGACCACAACCCCATTGCATTGGATGCTGAATTAAATGGAATAATTGCAAGCAAAGCACATGGGGTGGTTGTTCGGAGCTGAAAGGGAAGTATCACCTTAATGCAGGCTTCCTCAACCTCGGCATTCCAGATGTTTTTGGCCTACAACTCCCATGATCTCTAGCTAGCAGGACCAGTGGTCAGGGATGCTGGGAATTGTAGTCTCGAAACATCTGGAGGGCTGAGGCTGAGGAAGCCTGCCTTAATGCAAATGTAATTTTCATCTTTATTTCTTCTATCGCAATTTAGAAGGAGGAAAGAATCCATAGACCCAGTAAAGACCTTGTCTACACAATTCAATCTTTACATCAGATAATAATAATAATAATAGAATAATAATAATAATAATTTATTATTTGTACCCCGCCCATCTGGCTGGGTTTCCCCAGCCACTCTGGGCAGCTTCCATAAAAACCAAAAATACACTAAAATATCACAGATTAAAAACTTCCCTGAACAGGGCTGCCTTAAGATGTCTTCTGAATGTCAGGTAGTTATTTATCGCTTTGACATCTGATGGGAGGGCATTCCACAGGGCAGGCGCCACTACCGAGAAGGCCCTCTGCCTGGTTCCCTGTAGCTTTGCTTCTCGCAATGAGGGAACCGCCAGAAGGCCCTCAGCGCTGGACCTCAGCGTCCGGGCAGAACGATGGGGGTGGAGACGCTCCTTCAGGTATACTGGGCCGAGGCCGTTTAGGGCTTTAAAGGTCAACACCAGCACTTTGAATTGTGCTCGGAAACGTACTGGAAGCCAATGTGTTATGTGGTCTCGGTGGCCGCCCCCAGTCACCAGTCTAGCTGCCGCATTCTACTGCTACCTCACAATCCATTTGATTGCCCAAATTGATTTGTTTGACGACAACCACTTTGAGGTCTTTCTTGGGTGGGCTAGAAAGTGACAATGTTCACCTAGGGATGCCGTCAGTACTTCTCTCATGTCCGTGAAATTTGTAGCCAATCTTCCCCCCCCTTCTTAAGCGGAGTCCCCTCTAGCTTCGTGTGGCTGTTGCTGCTCAGTTATCAAACATTGCATTTATGAAGTTGGCTATGGATTTCTAGATTGCAATGTTGGGCCCCAAAGAGATGCTCGAGTTCTTTCAGGCTTAAATCAGCTCAATTACCTGAAAGCCTGCTTCATTGTAGAAGGTGCCCAAGAAGATGGGCCACTTTCAACCTGTGAGTACAGGGTTTATGGTAGTAAAACTGTGGCACACTCCGTAGAGGTTGTAGGCAGCTACAATGGGAGCCCTGCCACTTTTCTCAAAAGGGTTGTCAAGGAATGAGACGTTAGAGGTGTTGGAATTCTCCCTCACTGCAAGTGTTCAGGTGAGCTTTAAGATGAGCTGTATCAGGGTGAACACCATGGTTCATTGTCCCTCATAACAACACCATCTCCACAACACACTCAACACTGTCTAGCATGTGGAGCTATGTTGCTTTATAAGGTTGTGACCTGTTGAATCCCAGAACTTGCTAACTTCTCTTTATGTTCTTGTCCCTGCCAGTAGTACCAAAGACAAAGTATCAGCCAGTGTGAGCTGAGGTGGCAGCAGAGAATAATGCTTGCGTGTCAAGGCCCCCAAGCCACCCCAAAGAGAATAAAGGCACAAGGACACAGAATTTTAGGTTAATGTTAATAGGCAAAATTTAGGCCACAACTGATTGGCCACCTGGCATCCTGATGTGGCCGGGGTCTTCCCCAGTGGGATGCAGGATACCACCCCGCCCCCATGCTGAGGCGTCCAGCTAGGCAGCCGGACCACAACCTGGTCCCACCAGGAAGTAATAATAATAATAATAATAATAATAATAATAATTTATTATTTATATCCCGCCCATCTGGCTGGGCCTCCCCAGCCACTCTGGGCGGCTTCCATAAAAACCAAAAATACAGTAAAATCACACGTTAAAAACTTCCCTGAACAGGGCTGCCTTAAGATGTCTTCTGAATGTCAGGTAGTTGTTTATCGCTTTGACATCTGCTGGAAGGGCGTTCCACAGGGTGGGCGCCACTACCGAGAAGGCCCTCTGCCTGGTTCCCTGTAGCTTTGCTTCTCGCAATGAGGGAACCGCCAGAAGGCCCTCGGCTCTGGACCTCAGCATCCGGGCAGAATGATGGAGGTGGAGACGCTCCTTCAGGTATACTGGACCGAGGCCGTTTAGGGCTTTAAAGGTCAGCACCAACACTTTGAATTGTGCTCGGAAACATACTGGGAGCCAATGTAGGTCTTTCAAGACCGGTGTTATATGGTCTCGGCGGCCGCTCCCAGTCACCAGTCTAGCTGCCGCATTCTGGATTAGTTGTAGTTTCCGAGTCACCTTCAAAGGTAGCCCCACGTAGAGTGCATTGCAGTAGTCCAAGCGGGAGATAACCAGAGCATGCACCACTCTGGCGAGACAGTCCGCAGGCAGATAGGGTCTCAGCCTACGTACCAGATGGAGTTGGTAAACAGCTGCCCTGGACACAGATTTGACCTGTGCCTCCATGGACAGCTGTGAGTCCAAAATGACTCCCAGGCTGCGCACCTGGTCCTTCAGGGGCACAGTTACCCCATTCAGGACCAGGGAATCCTCCACACCTGCCCGCCTCCTGTCCCCCAGAAACAGTACTTCTGTCTTGTCAGGATTCAACCTCAATCTGTTAGCCGCCATCCATCCTCCAACCGCTTTCCCCTCCTTTTTAATGTGGTCCCATCCTGGGAAAAAAAACCACACATTTATATCCTACTAATTTTCATGGTTAAGGTGGAAAGTTGAGCTGTACTTTCCAGCTGAAAACAATGGGATGTAATAATGTGTAGCTTTGACAAGACGGGCTCCCATGGTGAGCAAAAAATGCCTCATTCTTTCTTTCAATACCTTTTCTCCTCAGGATTGTGTTGTGACCATTCTATTCTCATCCATATAGATGGATGGAAAAATAATTCACTGTTTTAAGCAGTTTTGCCCTTTAAGATTTCTATTACACGTACAAAGCCATCTCTCCTGTCAGTATGGTAATCAATCACATCATCAGTCAATCAATGAATAAATCAATGAATAAATTTGCTTTGCATGAGCACCCTTAATCTCATTTTATATAAACTCCTATCAGTGAGTCCCAAGGGCCATTTGTCTGTAGTTTATTATACCTCCTAACTATTGACCTATTTAAACAGCACATTTACTGTCAACATTTAAATATCATTGGTAATATGTTTTATTCTTCCAAGATCACCACCCTTGAATTCAAAAGAAGGGTTTATTTAGACAGCATTGCACATCACATAAATTTCATTCTGAAGTCTACTCACATAACAACAACAACAATAATAAGTATTATAAATAGCCTTAAGAAGTATGTTATAAAAGTTGTAAAAATATTTATTTTAATTAAATAAAAATAATGAATAGGCTAGAACTAAAACAAACCTGGTAAAAGGCTATCAAGCAAAATTTTCTAACACAGTCCTAGACTTGTCTATTCAGAAGCAAGTTATAGTGAGTTGAGTTGTCCTTACTTTAAGTAAGTGTTTATAATATTGCAACATAAATTAATATGATATAATTTTGAACAGTGTTTCCAGGTGTGAATGCTGACAGATGTGAGAGGAACAGACAATTTACAATATATTCCTAGACCAATATACTCAAAAAAGCCCAGGTAAATTCAATGGGCTTACTCTCATGTAAGCATGTAGAGGATTGCAGCCTTAGCAATTTGTTAATATTTTTTGTGCAACTTTTTTCAAAATGCTTAGGACAGACCACAAATAAAAGCACTATTGAAATAATCGCATTTCATATATTGACATGAACCAAAGTGCATGTGAAAACCTGCATGGCACTCAATGTTTTAAAAATGCAATAGTCGTTTAGCCGTGTCCGACTCTTCATGACCCCATGGACCAGAGCACGCCAGGCACTCCTGTAGGAAAGTTTTGTTTCTGCAAAACAGAAAACATTGCATTCTGACTCGTTCTTAGTCTGACCTGTTCTTAGTGCTTGGCTGACCACATCTATGGAACAAGCTTTGCTATATTAATCACTAGTAATAGTTTAACAAGGAGGTTTTCACGCCTGCCCAATTCTGTGTTCCCTTTCCCAGCCTTTGGTCTATTGATGATTAATGCCTATATGCAACCCTTGTATTGTATTTGTGTTGACCAATCAGCAACAAGCACATATGTGGCAATGCTGTAATATTCAATAAAAGAGACTCCTCGAGACATGCTCGAGAGACGCTCCTCACATGGCACCCACTACTCGTCTGTCGTGATTTTCATTCCTACACACTCCTGTCTTCCACTGCCTCCCACAGTTTGGTCAAACTCAGGTTAGTGGCTTCAAGAACACTGTCCAACCATCTCATCCTTTGTCGTCCCCTTCTCCTTGTGCCCTCCATCTTTCCCAACATCAGGGTCTTTTCCAGGGAGTCGTCTCTTCTCATGAGGTGGCCAAAGTATTGGAGCCTCGGCTTTAGGATCTGTCCTTCCAGTGAGCACTCAGGGCTGATTTCCTTCAGAATGGATAGGTTTGATCTTCTTGCAGTCCATGGGACTCTCCAGAGTCTCCTCCAGCACCATAATTCAAACGCATCAATTCTTAAGAAAACATTAAACATTGAAAACTTCCCTATACAGGCCTGCCTTCAGATGTCTTCTAAAGACACCTAGGTCCAGGAAATGGATCACAGCTTGCCTGCCTATTTGGCGAATGGCAGGTGGGCTGCAGCACCAGCCCTGTCCCTGGGGCGGATCGGACTGAGGCAGCAGGTTTCACGCTATTCTGCTCCATGGGCTTTTAATCTTTCTTTACTATGTTGTAGGACATAGGTAGAAATATAGATACTTAATGAGCACTCACACTTTACATTGTGGGTGCCCTTTGTGGGATCGCGTGCGGTGCTACAGTTCCCAGGGAACTTAATGGCAAAAAGGGGCTGGCCTGCCTCTCAGTGTTATTCTTTGGAGGTTCACGCCCAGCCTCAGTAATCAAGTTTCATTGCTGGGAGATGGGGCTAGTCCCATTTATAAATAGGGGGTGGAGCTGTCAGTAGCCAGGCAGTTGGCTCTGGAGATTCACCCTCCCTCCCCTCTCTTAGTTTAATGTTTTCTTGTTTGCAGGTTAACTTTTTCTTCCTGTTTAGCGGGTGCTGCTACAGTCCTTGACTGGTTGCTGTTGAAGGACCGGGAAGAAATTTTCCTGCATTGGCAGGTTTTGTCTTCCCCGTAGCGATTTTTCACAACTTTGGTGGTTGTGGCCTTGGGTGGAATCCTTTAGTCTTTTCTTCCCTATAATGCGGCAGCGATTCCAGGGTCCCCCTCTTAAAGGGGTTATATTTTGGGTGTCACTGGCCATACACCGAAAGGTTGCCAGTGAACTACCTTACATGCGGTGATATGGGCTGGACTGCCTGCTACACAGACATCTCGCAGTAAACCCCCATATCCCATTTATCCTGATGTGCCTCTGTTTCCCCCGACTGGGGTGCTGGGAGGGATACACGCCCAAGGTCTAAGCCAAGGTCTTCCTATATTTGGAAGTTTAATAAAGTTGTGGCCTAATTTAATTCCATAACACATTGTCAGAGTCTTTATTCCTTTCTGGTGATCCCTGGGGGCTGGTGCCGTCACAGCCTGGTCGTGGAAAAGAATGCACATTTGCTGCTGTATCCTATTGTTTTTTCACTTTAAAAGGGTAGATTTCCAGGGAAGCACTGAGTAATTCCCCCTCCCCCCCAAAAAAGGGGGCAGTTGGCCAAATAGGTTTGGGAACCTCTGGTCTTGTGAAACTCTTCCTGAACTTTCCTAGCTTTATGCGATCCTCTCTTTCGGCAGGAAGTTCATCTGCAAACCCTCAGGAGCAGAGCATTGTCATCATTCAGCACAAATGCTTTGTCTGGCCTTATGTATAGAGCAGCTGCCTTTGCCGAATAATATTTATTGAAATTATTCACTTACACAGAAATGATACTGGGAATTGTTCCAACAGCCCACTAGAGGTATGGCTCCTTGGTTCCAGGCAGGAAGGCTTTCTGCTTCACAAGACTGAGTTCTGAATCCCTGTTCCCCTTGATTGTTGTGTACTGCTGACATATTTAAAATTGGTATTTTACATTTCGACATTAATAGTGTTTATCTCTAGCAGCCTGCATAATCTTTTGTGAAGGATGAAATTGCAATTGACATTTGAATCCCTTTTACTGAAATCAGTTTGATCTTTTCATCGCCTCCTCTCTCAAACCCATATTGGCCTCTTAGAGCCATAACAGATGTTAAAATGCACCCTAGCCCAGTCTTAATGTATAGCTGCCCAAAGACATTCCCTTCTCAATAACAAACATCAGTGGCCAACTGTAAACTTGTTTGGTATCTTGATTTATCATTTCACGATGCAGATTACAACTTAAACCCAAAGGTGGGTGAGGTCACTCCCCTTTCTCACTCTTCCCAACACCCCTTCTCTCTCTCTCTCTCTCTCTCTCTCTCTCTCTCTCACACACACACACACACACACACACACACAGACACACACACTTTCTGACACTCTAAGGACAGATCGTGAAGCTGAGAAGAGACGACTCCCTGGAAAAGACCCTGATGTTGGGAAAGATGGAGTGCACAAGGAGAAGGGGACGACAGAGGACAAGATGGTTGGACAGTATTCTAGAAGCTACCAGCATGAGTTTGACCAAACTATGGGAGGCAGTGGAAGACAGGAGTGCCTGGAGTGCTCTGGTCCATGGGGTCATGAAGAGTCAGACACGACTAAACGACTAAACAACAACAACAAGGTTGCCATATTTTGAAGAGCAAAAAAGAGAATGCTATGAAACCTCTTGTTTCAAGTACCCCTACTACAAATAGGCCATAGAAGCTGTGATATATTGCTGAGGGGAGAGGAGAAGAGGAAAGCAAGTCTTCAGCCACCCGTTATGCCTAGGTCTCATCCAGAAAGTATAGCCAGAGACATTTTGGCAAATAAAAACATTCCATCCGGACAGAAATTTTACCCCAGAAAAAGAGGACGTGTCCTGGAAAAGGAGGACACATGGCAACTACACCCTTTTTATCTGTTTCACTCTCCTTTGCACTGTATGAAATTAGAGCAATAGCTGCATGGCTTCATGTGGCTCTAGAATTCCAGATTGCCTATACAAGTGCTATACAAGTTTAAATAGAAAGGAGCTTTGGACAGAGAAACTTGGGGTGGTTAGACTTGGCTGCATAAGCTAATATGGACTAACGTTGCACAAAACCAGTGAAGGGGGAGAAATTCTATTTGGTTTGCATTTGAAGGTGAGCCTACCTCTTTTCATTTTCCGAAATAATATGAGAAATTCACCCTTCAAAATTCACACACCTTTCCCATTTAACTCCAGTCTACAAAAATGCAAATTTGTTGTTGTTGTTTAGTCGTTTAGTCGTGTCCGACTCTTCGTGACCCCATGGACCAGAGAACGCCAGGCACTCCTGTCCTCCACTGCCCCCCGCAGCTTGGTCAGACTCATGCTGGTAACCTCGAAAACACTATCCAACCATCTCGTCCTCTGTCGCCCCCTTCTCCTTGTGCCCTCCATCTTTCCCAACATCAGGGTCTTCTCCAGGGAGTCTTCTCTTCTCATGAGGTGGCCAAAGTACTGGAGCCTCAGCTTCACAATCTGTCCTTCCAGTGAGCACTCAGGGCTGATTTCCTTCAGAATGGAGAGGTTTGATCTTCTTGCAGTCCATGGGACTCTCAAGAGTCTCCTCCAGCACCATAATTCAAAAGCATCAATTCTTCGGCGATCAGCCTTCTTTATGGTCCAGCTCTCACTTCCATACATCACTACTGGGAAAACCATAGCTTTAACTATACGGACCTTTGTTGGCAAGGTGATGTCTCTACTTCTCAAGATGCTGTCTAGGCCTGTCATTGCCCTTCTCCCAAGAAGCAGGCGTCTTTTAATTTCGTGGCTGCTGTCACCATCTGCAGTGATCATGGAGCCCAAGAAAGTAAAATCTCTCACTGCCTCCATTTCTTCCCCTTCTATTTGCCAGGAGGTGATGGGACCAGTAGCCATGATCTTCGTTTTTTTGATGTTGAGCTTCAGACCATATTTTGCACTCTCCTCTTTCACCCTCAATAAAAGGTTCTTTAATTCCTCCTCACTTTCTGCCATCAAGGTTGTGTCATCTGCATATCTGAGGTTGTTGATATTTCTTCCGGCAATCTTAATTCTGGCTAGGGATTCATCCAGCCCAGCCTTTCGCATGATGAATTCTGCATATAAGTTAAATAAGCAGGGAGACAAAATGCAGCCTTGTCGTACTCCTTTCCCAATTTTGAACCAGTCAGTTGTTCCATATCCAGTTCTAAAATACCATTACAAATGCATTATTTTAGGGGAAAGTGCTTTGTAGCAGTGCGTGTATTAGGCAAAATTACATCCAAACATGTGTATGCTAGGAGAAATTTTCACTAAAAAAAAAATGAATTTCATGAGGACTTTAAAAATATGTATATCTATATCTCACAAATTAATGCAGAAATGAATTTAAAAGAAGAAAAACGAGAAACCAAAATTGACAGATTGCCTACTCAAAATCCTTTTCAGAAGAGGGGTCTTTAAGAAGAGGAAGTGTGAAGTGTCCATTTTGGGAAGGCTTGGCATGATTGTGGCTGTTGCTGCTAAATGGCCTATCAGTCATTCCTTAGAACCAACTGAAGATGTTTAGTGGAGCCACTGAGATGAATTCTCAGCCCTTGTTCTAGACATCTATAGGCCTGGCCCTGTCTTGATAGGACCCAACAATTATCTACATGTACATGTAAATGATTTGTGTGGCTATAGTTCCCCTTTCTGAGCAGCGAATTGCCGTCTGCTTTTAAAATCCCCTCAAGAGTGGACTTCAAATGTGGTGTTAGTGGGTGCTGTGAAGAGGTCCCAATACAGTCATACCTTGGTTTTCAAACAGCTTAGTTCTTGAACGTTTTGGTTCCCAAACACCGCAAACCTGGAAGTGACTGTTCCGGTTTGCGAACTATTTTTGGAAGCCAAACATCCGACGGGACTTCCGCAGCTTCCTATTGAAGCTTCCTGCAGCCAATCAGAAGTCATGCTTGGGTTTCTGAACACTTTGGAAGTCGAACGGACTTCCAAAACGGATTCCGTTCGACTTCCAAGGTAAGACTGTGCTGCAAATGTATATGTCTGGCGTTGTACTTTTCTGGATCACAGAAAAAGTCATCTGGAGAAGTGAAATACTAAAACAATACAACTTGCTCTTTTACAGGAAACAAAATTCACCATATACTTCTATGTATGTACATTTACTCAGAAGTAATCCCTACTGTGTCCAAAGGTCCTTACTCTAATAAACATGTTTACGATTGCCACCAGAAGGCCAATTCCACCATTTCTGTTTTAGTTCTCTAGAATGGTCCACACATCACTCCTAGAGAGATTTATAAGAACAAAATATAACTAACTTATAAAAGAGACTGATTCTTTTTTTAATCATAGGAGTATCTGGGACAGGGTCTTTTCATGTGCTATATTTAGAAAATGGTTTTAAATTATATAAATGATTCTGAATATCCATGATGTCCAACTTGATAAATTAGGATTCAGCACATGACATAATATCTTTATCCCTGTGGAAACAGCTGGTTCACACACACACACACACACACACACACACACTGCTGAGTTTCTCTGCCCTTCACTATTCTGTAAACCCAGAGACTGATGGTTGGATGTGTGAATTGACTACAGTGAAAAGTGTTTGGTTTCATGCTCTATATAAAGAGATGTGAACACCTTCTTTGTGGTTCTCATTCACATGTTCAAGTCAGCAGTTCATTGCCTTATGCATAAGAACACAAGAGCCCATTTGCTCCACCATTCTGCTGTCACAGTGGCCAAGAAAATGCTTATGGGAAGCCAACAAGCATGGAGGTGGACTGAGCAGCCATTTCCCCTGACATCCTTCAATGTAGTGCAGATGTCTCCAAGGAGGGGGCCTTTGCCTGGATTGGCTCTGCTGTTGCCTTTGCACAGTGTCAACAGCTCCCAGTACATTTCCGAGCACAATTCAAAGTGTTGGTGCTGACCTTTAAAGCACTAAATGGCCTCGGTCCAGTATACCTGAAGGAGCGTCTCCACCCCCATCATTCTTGCCAGACACTGAGGTCCAGTGCTGAGGGCCTTCTGGCGGTTCCCTCGCTTTGAGAAGCCAAGTTACAGGGAACCAGGCAGAGGGCCTTCTCGGTAGTGGCACCCACACTGTGGAACACCCTCCCACCAGATGTCAAAGAGAAAAAAACAACTACCAGACTTTTAGAAGACATCTGAAGGCAGTCCTGTTTAGGGAAGCTTTTAATGTTTAATAGATTATTGCAGTTTAATATTCTGTTGGAAGCCGCCCAGAGTGGTTGGGGAAACCCAGCCAGATGGGCGGGGTATAAATTTAATGACTGCCCCATGCCACCATTCAAGATTCCAGGTCATATGGAAGCCTTCACACATAAAGGCAGTCATTAGACGGTCTACTCCCTAACTGGTACATGTGATGCCAGCAGCAGGGCTACTTGGAGAAATTCAGCTCTCAGCATTCATCTTGCTCTGCATAGGAGCAATAATGACTGAAGAAAGCTTTCATGTATTTCACATCAAGTGATGCATATGTTTAAAGCAGTCCCAAATCTCATTCACTTGTGTGGGGCAAGTTCTCAGATGACTGCAATCCAAAATGCTGTACTATAAAAGATAGAGTGGCTCAATAAAGCTTTGATTGTGTACTTTTAGTTGTTGCTGCTCCGCTTAAAGCCAAACACCTCATTAACAAAGAACCAGATGATGTTTCTTGATTGCAGAAGACAGGCAGTCTGAAAAAGACCCATTTTGACTTACTGTAGACAGTTCTTCATGGATCAGTAATTTATAACTGGCCCTCTAATGGGGCATCACAGAGGAATCTGTTTAACTGCATTACAGTTTAATCAGATGTGGCATCTGTTAAACGTGCCTGATATAGTTCTAACATTTTGCTGGGCTACATAGCTGGGCATTAGTTAACCAATTCACAGCAGCAGAAGCAGAACGGTCAGAATCAAGAATCAGCACGCCATAATAGAAACAGATCACAAGTAAAAGGTTATCATAGTGGCACTGTCGATCATGGTGCCATTGGTTAAGTAGATATTTTATGATATCCACTGAAAATACGATTGATGCAAGCATCTTTCTTCTCAGTTTCTACTAAGAATAAAAGAGAAAGGGTGCTTGCTACCACTTGGACCAGAAGCTACAGAAAAAGTCTGAATGCCAACATTCAATGTTGAATGTTGACTACAAAATGCATAAGAACATAAAAAAGCCTTGCCTGATGAGGTCAGAAGTTTCATGGGAGTGGATATTCACCCTACCAGCCTTTGAATGACCAGGCGGAGACTGTCCCAGCCCCCAGGGACCACCAGAAAGGAATAAAGACTTGTGACAACATGTTAAGGAATTAAAATTTGGCCACAACTTTATTAAACTTTCAAATGTAGGAAGACCTTGGCTTAGGCATTGGGCGTGTATCCCTCCCAGCCCCCCAGCCAAGGGAACTGGGGCACATCAGGGTAAATGGGATATGAGGGTGCCCTGTAAGATGCTTGTGTACACAGGCAGCCCACCTCATATCCCCACACGCAGGGTAGTTCACTGACAACCTTTCAGTGTATGGCCAGTGACACCAATATTACAACCCCTTTAAGAGGGGACCCTGGAATTGCCAAACCAGGGGGGTGATGCCCCCCCCCCCACATTTAGCGAAGAAAAGACTAAAGGATTCTGCCCAAGGCCTTAAACAGCCAAAGTTGTGATGAATTGCTATGGGGAAGACAAAACCTGCCAATGCAGAAAAAATTCTTCCCGGTCCTTCAACAGCAACCAGTCAAAGACCGTAGCAGTGCCCACTAAACATAAAGAAAAAGATTAAGCTGCAAACAAGAACATTAATCAAAGGGAGGGTTGGATGGGTGAAGCTCCTGAGCTGACTGCCTGGCTGCTGCCGGCTCCAACCCCTATTTATGCGACTGGCCCCACCTCCCAGCAGTGTAAATTGACTAACTAAGGCTGGGTGTGAACCTCCAAAGAATAACACTGAGAGGCAGGCAGGGACGTCTTAAGCATATGCGGCGCCAGGGTGTAAATATCTGCCTGGCGCCCCCTCCCCCAGGTTGCCCAGAGTTGCTGACCTTTTTTTAGGGAGCTGACACCACACTTATCTCTGCTCAGGAAAAGAGGACAGGAAACACAAGGAGCCCAGTGCAACAAACCAGCCCGAGGCGGTGGCAGCAACTGAGCGAAGCTGGGCACCTCGTGGCGAAAGCAGCATGCGCTGGGCAGGCCTCTCCATGGCCCTACGCCAATCCCACAGGCATGCAGGAGCCTCGCTGACTTGCTTGCCCCCAAACCCACGGCACAGAGTCGCCCGCAGTAGAAGAGCCCACCCTGGCACTCTGACTGATGGGCAGGCTCTTCCCCAGACTTCAACTCTCAGGCCCCAGACTCTTGGCCTGACACCCCTGAGAGCCCGGTGCCTGGGTGCCCCAGACCCCTGGTGCCTATGGTTAAGATGGGCCTGGAGGCAGGCCAGCCCATACAACTGGTAAGTGTGGGATGTAAACACAGGAGCAGTCAATGACAACATTCCTAGAGTGTACATGTTAGAACATGGGGAGGGATGTCTGTCTAGCAAGCAGGTAAACTTCCTGGGGACAGACTTCCTCTGCATGTGACCAGAGGTGGGTGTGGCCTCACCTGTGCAGGTAATGATAAAAGCACAGGGCAGGCAGCCATATCTCTCTCTCTCTCATCTTCATCTTCTGAAGGAGCAACATGCCCTCTTGGGTCTCAGCCAAGAGAGGACAGTACTATCTTCCTATGAGATAGATTCTAAGTGTATGTAACCTTTTTAAAGCTGTCTGCCTTCTGGGATCATATTGTGAACAGAATGTGAGTAAACTCTTTTATACTTTTATAAAGACTGTGTCGTGTCTTGTATTTTAAGAGGGAACAAAAGGAGAAATTACCAGAGTAATTATTATAGAGGTTCTAGCAAACCTGTGCACACGTTACCGTTGCGAACTTAAAGGGGAATGTCTATAAACTCTGCTGATATTTTGGGAACTTGTTAGCACAAGTTGGATTAGGATATAATCTCACAATATATCCTCTCCTGCATCCCTGAACATTCCCACAGTAAGTTCCCCAGGGTCTGAAGCGCCATGCGTGATCCCACAAAGGGCACCCACAGTGTAAAGTGTGAGTGCCCATTATTCTCCAGGTCCCCATGCAAGGCAATATTGCTGCACACGGAAAGGAAAATGATGTATGGATAGGGAAGGAGAAGCCCATCACTTCACTGAGGACCTTGTTCCCCAAGGGTCCTTGTGGGCCTCTATGCCATCAAGCATTCTGAGGGGTGCATCCTTTATTTTCCTTCTGTATAAACATTGTCATTTCAATTGACTTGCATGGCAGGAGGTAATTGCCAGCCTGAAAATTTCTGGTGGGAGAAAAAGCCCGCCACCCCAGCAAAGGAGCCCATTGTCCCATTATTTCTTTCTCCCTCCCTCCCCTATCCCTTTTCTCATAATCGCTTTATGAGCCTTATACTAGGGAGACATTGGAAAGCTACTTATAAAATCACTGGATTTTATTGGAGCTACTTATAAAATCATTTTTTTAAACCTCCCTATAGATTTCTCTGTACTTAACACCACAGAATTCAGAAGTGACATGCCACTTGTGTTTCTAAATTGCCACTTTCAACATTCTGGTAAACTCAGCAGCACACAGATCTGAAACTGAGCAACATCCATGGGTCTCCCTTTCTGCTAAACACAGAAAGTCACAATCTTAAGCGGTTTCTGCATTTGAAATCCCTGCTTATGTGCAACATCCCAAATGCCTTTTAGTTACAAGTTATTCTGCAAAGAAAGAAAGAAAGAAAGTAAGATCCCCAGTATGTGTGAAAACCCAGTGTGAAGGAATTAACCCCAAGAGGCGGGTTGTTTTGAGTTGTTTTTGAGATGCTTTCGCCCTTTGAGACATTGGCCGCTAGCAACATGCTGCCAACAAGTTAATGTCAGTTGCAATGTACATACTTGTCCAGAAGAATTGGAATAATGCTACTAAATCATTTTGCACACAACACTGAACAGCTGTCAGCAAGTAGCACTTCCTGTCACTACTGATCTGCTGTACGTGAAGAGAAGTGACCTCGAGATGTAAACCTTGGCCTCCTGTTGCCAACTGTATAAGACATCTATATACCTCCTTTAAAGTTTAATGATGTAGCTTTCCCTTTCACTCTAGATTGGGTTTCTCTCTTGTCTAAAGTCCAGGGTCACTCATTGTTTCCCAGTCTTTTTCTTTAAGTCATACTAGGAATTGCCGACACACATAATGTGGTTCTCCTATGTGGCAGCGTCGATGGAAGGAAGACTTTGAAATGCATCCAATGGGAGTTAATTGTTCCTCTTTATTCAGATCACTGTCTCTAAGAATGTGACTTTCTCACCGTAATGTAATCGAGACATCAGTTAACTGAGAAACATGGCCTTTCCCTCCTATGCAACAACATAGGAACTTCATTCATCATCACCGTGTGCATGAATTTCAAGGAGGAGAGGTGTGCGGACATATGACAAGGGATTCACCTGAAAATCTATATTTTGCAGGCAGAGCATCTCATCAGACCTGCATTAGGAAATGGGACTGGAATTTTGTCCCCTGCAAACAATCTGTCACTTTCTTGGTGAGTGCATCCAATTAGATCATCTTTATATTTATTAATCTACCCTCACCTCTCTCTCTCTTTTTTTTAAAAAAAATAATGTTTATTACTCTTCCAACAATTTAAACACTACAAAAAAGAACAATACAACACAATACAAAAACACTACATAACAATAACACATTAAACTAACAAAACAAAACAAAAACAATTTAAAACACATCAAATAATTTCAGTATCTTATCTTTCATTCACTTATTTCCGTGACCTCCTCAAACCTCCCTTTTTGTATTCCATTTCTGTTAATTGTTTCAGCAATTCCTTTCCATCTTCCTCTGTTTTCTATCATTAATTATCTTAGCACATTCTAACCTTATTTTTCCTTTAATACTCTATTAATCTGTTTCTACTTAATTCCTTATAACATTTCTACTAAAGCCATATAACTTCATTCCACCATTTTTCTAACATTCATTAATTTTACAGTATTTCTGTAAATAATCTTTAAACTTTTTCCAGTCTTCTTACACCGACTCTTCTCCCTGGTCTCGGATTCTGCCAGTCATTTCTGCCAGTTCCATATAGTCCATCAACTTCACCTGCCATTCTTCCCGGGTGGGTAAATCTTGTGTCTTCCAATACTTCACGATGAGTATTCTTGCTGCTGTTGTTGCATACATGAAAAAAGTTCTAACCTTCTTTGGCACCAATTGGTCGACCATGTCCAGGAGAAAGGCCTCTGGTTTCTTCAGGAAGGTATATTTGAATACCTTTTTCATTTCATTATAAATCATCTCCCAGAATGTCTTAATCCTTGAGCATGTCCACCAAAGGTGAAAGAATGTACCTTCAATCTCATTACATTTCCAACATTTATTATCGGGCAAATGGTAAATTTTTGCAAGCTTGACTGGTGTCATGTACCACCTGTAAATCATTTTCATTAAGTTTTCTCTTAGGGCATTACATGCCGTAAATTTCATACCTGTGGTCCATAACTTTTCCCAGTCAGCCATCATTATGTTATGTCCAACATCCTGTGCTCATTTAATCATGGCTGATTTCACCATTTCATCCTGAATGTTCCATTTCAATAGCAAGTTATACATTCTTGACAAATTCTTGATTTTGGAATCTAACAATTCTGTTTCCAATTTTGATTTTTCCACCTGGAAGCCAACTTTTTCGTCCAAATTGTATGCCTCCATTATTTGATAATAATGGAGCCAATCTCGCAATTTATTTTTCAATTTTTCAAAACTCTACAATTGTATTCTGTCTCCATCTTGTTCCAAAATTTCCCAATATTTCGGCCATTTGGCCTCCATATTGAGTTTTTTCTGTGCCTTCGCTTCGATTGGTGACAACCATCTTGGGGTTTTCTTTTCCAACAAATCCTTATATCTTATCCAAATATTAAACAATGCTTTTCTAACAATATGATTTTTAAAAGCTTTGTGTGCTTCTACCCCCACCACTCTCTCTCTCACACAGGTATCCTGAGCTCCAGAAAAGCAGCAGTGAAGAAGGCTAGGGATTTCCCCCTTTACACCCATCTGTTTCCCATGTAACTCATATACTGCAGGTGGTCTGCTATAGTCTTTCTAGATGTTTTCCCAAGTTGCACTTTCATAGGTTTGATCTTCTTGCAGTCCATGGGACTCTCAGGAGTCTCTTCCAGTTAAGTCCAGCCAAAGTTAAGTCCAGTCAAAGGTGACTATGGGGTTGCGGCGCTCATCTCACTTCAGGCTAAGGGAGCTGGCGTTTGCCCACAGACAGCTTTCTGAATCATGTGGCCAGCATGACTAAACCACTTCTGGCACAACGGAACACTGTAATGGAAGCCAGAGTGCACAGAAACACTGTTTATCTTCCTGCCACAGCGGTACCTGTTTATCTGGTTGCACTGGTATGCTTTCTAACTGCAAGATTGACAGGAGCTGGGACAAAGCAACGGGAGCTCACCCCGTCACAGGGATTTGAACTGCCCACATTCCGGTCAGCAGGCCCAAGAGGCTCAGTGGTTTAGACCACAGTGCCACCCTCTCCCATGAAGCTGGAGCACAACAGCAACATTGGCTGAATAAATGGAAGATGTGAGTATTTCTGTGTCACATTCTACATTGTTTGGATTTCCGTTAATGAGTTGCCTTCCGCAGGAGGACTTCGAGGAAGGTTTCGCCTTGTAAAAAGTGTTGATGGTTTCAGTTCCTTAATCTTTTCCATTTCATTAGGCCAGTGAACTATTGTGGGTGGGGTCAATGGAGGTTCACGGATACAAGAAAGGCTAGAGCTGCCTTGTCACAGTTGTTAGCACATGAATGTGTCTGCTATTTGACATCAGCTGTTAATGACAGCACATTTTCGACATGAAGCCAAACATGCCATTTTCTTTTAAAAGTTAATTCACTGGCAGCTGACATAATTAATTATCCAGAATTCCTTGGGCACAGTAGCGCAGAAATCTTTCTTTTGCCACACTATTTCCACATAGAAAGAAAAGAAGTGAAATGCCTCCTAAACTGTAAAATGACATTAATTAGACACCCAATGGCAAACAATTCCCCCCTCCCCTGTGGAAAAGTAAATATGGGTTTTATGTTCCTTGAAATTGGTATGCGCTCTCCTTCTAATGGTAAACAGCATAGCATTCTTTCAGCAGATAATTTTTAATGCACACCACACTTTATTTCCTTATAGTGGTACCTCGGGTTAAGAATTTAATTCATTCTGGAGTTCTATTCTTAACCTGAAATTGTTCTTAACCTGAGGTACCACGTTAGCTAATGGGGCCTCCTGATGCTGCCACACCGCCGCCATGTGATTTCTGTTCTCATCCTGAAGCAAAGTTCTTAACCTGAGATACTATTTCTGGGTAAGCAGAGTCTGTAACCTGAAGCGTCTGAAACCCAAGGTACCACTGTACTGTAAATCACTGCGCACAAAAATTCTTATTTTGTCCAGCCAATGCTCTTCTAAAGTTAGGTCATACCAAGTGAAGTCATTCCCGCAAACTTTAGGTGTGTTTATGAGTTAAGTCATACCCAAGGGAGCCATTCACCCATACAGTAAGTGTGATTATGGTCTGTGAGGGCACAATATTTGAAAAAAAGGAAATGATTGCACTTGGGTTTTCTTCCGCCTTCTAAGGTGGAAGGGAAAATGAAGTACTTTTTCATACAGTACATCAGGCACGTCCAACAGGTAGATCATGATCTACTGGTATATTACTGGTAGATCTCTGGTAGATCATTGATTCCCCCCAAAGAAGCTCAACACATTTGACTCCCCTAAAAAAAGCTAAACATTTTCTCCCATGGCTTTCCCCCTCCCTAAAAAAGCTCAACAGCTTTGACCTGAGCCCCCCAAAACAGGGCTTTCCTCTCTAAAAAAAGCTGAACAACTTTGACCTGAACCCCCAAAAGAGGGGTAGATCACTGTCAGTTTTTAACTCTGTGAGTAGATCACAGTCTCTTGGGAGTTGCCCCCCCCCACAGTACACAATTCAATGGAGGGATTTGTTCCCACAAGATGTAGTGATGGCCACTGACTTGAGTGACCTTAAAGACAAATGCATGGAGGATAGTATTAGCAAGGGCTTCATTACTATATTCTTCCCCTATTTTTGGTGGCAGTGAGCTTGATCCAGCAAGGATACCTAATGTTCTTATCTGAGAGTGTCAAGAAAACTGGGGTATAACAAAGTCCTGCCTTTTGTTCCAGACTGGCAATCTGGCCACGGGGTATTGAAAACACAGGCATGTCGCATAGCTCTGTTTCTTCTTCTAGACTGTTTGTCACGTGGGGTTACCTAGTAAGACAATTTCTCTCCTCTCATTATTGTTTCCCAATAGCTTTGCCAATCGAATGCTTTAAAACACAGCTTCATAACAGTGTTGCAGGCACACCTGAATATTTAGAATTGAGATTCCAGACTTCTGCAATAAATCTTTCAATAGTTTATCGATTAATTGTCCATACAGGTCTTTTGAGAACAGAGCTGGGCACATTATAGTAATAGCAACTTCAGTCATGCTGTATAAGCCACAAATACACACACAAACTTGGTTGATCCATTATTATGCCTTCCCCTCATCGGTGGAAAAGAGAATAACATTGGTGGAAAAGCTCAGAACTTTTCAGTCTTTAAGGTCCAACTTGACATTGGCTTCTAGGATTTTCGAAATGTCAAAGGAGAACCACATTTCTCCTTCAACTAGTCCTCCACACTTGGCTTAGCTACAACTAGACCATCTGTTCCTGTTGGACTCTGATTCTGACCATACTGGCACCGGACAGGATTGTCTCAGGTGGTGAGTTGAAAGAGAAGAAATGATGACATATGGTAGTAGGCTACTTAATCCAGCAAAATGAAAGTGGAATGCATTTCATCGTGGCAATTATAGTTTCACTTATTCAATCAATATGCCAAATGGTATTTTGAAAAGGAAAAAAAAAAACCTTCTATGACTAAGGGAAATGTTGAAATCTGTGAAATGAATCTATGCTATGGTAATAGATAAAATCTAGGTTGACCCACAACTTGAGAATGCTATTCTCATCCTTTAGTGTGGGGGCAAATTTATCACACTGCAACTCTCCTTCAAAGAAGGAGTAAAGGTAAAGGGACCCCTGACCATTAGGTCCAGTTGTGACCAACTCTGGGGTTGCGGTGCTCATCTCGCTTTATTGGCCAAGGGAGCCGGCGTACAGCTTCTGGGTCCTAGGCTCTTTGGTTTAACCCACAGCGCCACCCACATCTCCAAAGAAGGAGTATGAGAATGTAAAAAAAGTATTAACATCAGTTAACACAATCTACAAACAGAATAATGGAGTCTAAAACATATATCTCAGGTGACAAAGGCCAGGTAAAAGGGGAATGTCTTCAACTTTGCCCAGGCTGGTGCATTATGTGACCCATGAGAGCAGCAAAATAATCAGACTGTACAACAGTGATGGGATAAAATCAGGCCCAATTTTATTGATAGCAGCAGGCAGGGCTTGCCGATTGGAAGGTCAGCAGTTCGAATCCCTGCGATGGGGTGACTTTCCATTGCTTGGTCCCAGCTCCTGTCCACCTAGCAGTTCAAAAGCACGTCAAGTGCAAATAGATAAATAGGTACCGCTCTGGCAGGAAGGTACCGTATTTTTTTCGCTCTATAAGACGCACCAGACCACAAGACGCACCTAGTTTTTGGAGGAGGAAAACAAGAAGAAAAAAATTCTGAATCTCAGAAGCCAGAACAGCAAGAGGGATCACTGCACAGTGAAAGCAGCAATCCCTCTTGCTGGTCTGGCTTCTGGGATAGCTGCGCAGCCTGCATTCGCTCCATAAGACGCACACACATTTCCCCTTACTTTTTAGAAGGGAAAAAGTGAGTCTTATAGAGCAAAAAATACGGTAAATGGCATTCTGGTTTCACCAGAAGTGGCTTAGTCCTGCTGGCCATATGACCTGGAAAAACTGTCTGCGGATAAACGTCGGCTCCCTCGGTCAGTAAAGCGGAGATGAGCGCTGCAACCCCAGAGTTGTTTGTGACTGGACTTAACTGTCAGGGGTCCTTTACCTTTTTTTAATCCACAAGGACCTTCAACAAGAAGGCATTGATTAAATAAGAAGGAACTTGGAGCATCGGTAGGTTCAGTGGGGCCAGTTTGTGTGTCAGTACTTCTATAAACAATGCGCAGTGAATGACGCCACACAGGTCTTTTTCAGCCACGCTGGCGCATGTTTGCTTCACTGAGGCAAATTGTCTGTGCACTGTCGCAAATGATTCTTTGTTTGTATGGAATCCTCAGCCCCGCATACCATTAATCAGTGCTTTACGTGTGGTGATTTATTTTTAGAGATTTCAGTGGTCAAATACTGTGGCAGCAATTCAGCCACCCTGTCATGCAGAAAATAATCAGAAGGGGGGGGGGGACTCATGCATAAATTTGAAAAGGCAACCCAAAACAGATCTATCTCAGCCATGCCTTCCCTCCCGCCCCCGACAACCCTAGAAAAATGTTTGATCTGTCTACTGTGTAAGTGATGCCCCGGACACATAATTATTAATTATTGCTTCTACTTAACAAAGGTCTGCCCAGTGTTTAACATTTGTGATTCTTTAGGAGGCAGACCTATAGATATAGCTGAAGCCAGAACCTATGACATTTTAAGGGCTGGGTTTCAAGATTGGTACGATGAAGTGGAATGACATTTAATTACCGATGTGCAGTCATTCACTCTAGCTAATTATGATCCCTGGAGTTTAGTCATCATATGTAATTAACTTTTACTTTCATAAAAGCTTAATGCTCTGCAGAGGCATTGATAGCAGGGAATGTTACACTTTAGAATTACTGACAGAATCCAAAATGAATTCTAGAAGACAATATTCCCCACTAAGCATTGCCATTGCCATCTGCTCTTAAACAATGCCTTTAAAGAGAGAGATAAGATCATTATCGTGATCTATGAATTTGGTTGTGGTAGTCTCCGAAGTAGGAGAAACCAAGAGCATCATCTAGCCACAAACAATTTGGATGAAACTTGCAAAAATGAGAGAGAAATGCATTTTTATTCATTCATCCATTCATTCATTCATTCATTCATTTTACAGCACTTCCTCCGTAGATCTTAGGGCAGTTTACAACAGAAGAATATAAGATAAAAATGCAGACTCCCTCCTAATAAACCCCCTTCCCCCTTCCCTTCCCACAAGCACATTTAAAAGAGTATAGGATGTTAATCAACCAAAGGCCTAGTTGAAGAGGAATATTTCCACCTGTCACCAAAAGGTGTATAATGAAGGCATCAACTGATCTTCCCTGGGGATAGCACCCCACAAATCAGGAGCCACTGCAGAAAAGTCCCTTTCTCGTGTTGCCACCCTCCTGATCTCTTGCGGAGGGGGCACACAAAAAAGGGCCTCACGTGTTCAAGACTGAATTATACTGGTTTGCCTGTTTGAATGATTCTATTACTTCAGGTTTCCCAGAAGAAGGATTACAGTGGTACCTCGGGTTACATATGCTTCAGGTTACAGACTCCGCTAACCCAGAAATAGTACCTCGGGTTAAGAACTTTGCTTCAGGATGAGAACCGAAATCGTTCTCTGGCGGCGCGGCAGAAGCGGGAGGCCCCATTAGCTAAAGTGGTGCTTCAGGTAAAGAACAGTTTCAGGTTAAGAACAGACCTCCGGAATGAATTAAGTACTTAACCCGAGGTACCACTGTACAGCTGTTTAACATGTATAGGATAATCTCACCTCCATTGGCTTCCCCTTTCATTCAGGCATGTGCTTGCCAAACCTAAGATGCCTAAAGACTGAATGCCGAATGATGTAATTTGTTAAAAGCTAGACAGTGACTCTACCTTTACCTTTACCTTTTTAGCTATTCAATAACATCTCTTATCCAGAGCCATTTTATATGCAATGGGAACTAGGAACCACAGGCTTGTGTACTAATGATATTCCCCATAACACATGAGAGACATATTAATATTATTATTATTATTATTTTTAAAAAAACACTATACCATCCTTTGCTGTAGATGATTCCAGATTAAATACTGATTTCCTGGGGCATGTATATACAAAGAGGAAAGTAGGGTTCTCTGACATATTAATCTCCAATCTCTGAAATGCCCCTGAGCACAGAACTGACAACTGGCATAAATACTGATTGGGAAATGTTATTAATGGGACATTTGTGCATGACACGCCAACTCCAAATTAGTGTTTTTTGAAAGAAAAGAATCCCAATTATTTAATGATAACCACTGGACTTTTGAGCCCTTGTTACATCTTTTCAGTTTGGTTAATGAAATAAACTCCGCCGGTAACCACCACAGCTCTCTGATACTCTAGTTTTGAGAGGAGGGTAGCAATTAACCACAAATAAATAGGAAGTGTTTATTAAGCAGTCGTTTACAGCACGGGTGGCACTGTGGTCTAAACCACAGAGCCTAGGGCTTGCTGATCAGAAGGTCAGCAGTTCGAATCCCTGCGACGGGGTGAGCTCCGGTTGCTCAGTCCCAGCTCCTGCCAGCCTAGCAGTTCAAAAGCATGCCAAAGTCCAAGTAGATAAATAGGTACCACTCCGGCGGGAAGGTAAACAGCGTTTCCGTGCACTGCTCTGGTTTCACCAGAAGCAGCTTAGTCATGCTGGCCACATGACCCAGAAAAACTGTCTGTGGACAAACGTCGGCTCCCTCGGCCAGTAAAGCGAGATGAGTGCCGCAACCCCAGAGTCGTTCGCGACTGGACTTAACTGGCAGGGGTCCTTTACCTTTTTACCTTACAGCTTTACCCAATCTCACTTAAAGCAGGCAGCTAAGGGCTGAATCAAGCAGTGACTTGCATGCATGAATGACTACATTGTTCAGAGGTTAGTGTGGTACTCCTGCAATGGCAAGAGATTGGATCCTGCGGCATCAACCTCCCCACTGTCTTCCCACCCGCCGCAAGAAGCAACAGTGGCTCAGTTGCCAGGAAGCTAGAGTAATGGCTTTGTACCACTTGGTGTGTGGCTTTCACCTACAAAAAAAATATATTCACTTTAAGAAGGGAAACAATGGAATCTTCTGTAGGTCCATGAGTGCCTGAGTACACACACTCAGTTACTTAGTTTCCCAGTCTTACTTTCAATTCTCTGCATTTCCACATCAGTTCGCCTTTTAAAAAAAATCATCGTGAAAATTTATCAACAATTTAACGCAAATTTCTTCCAATATTTTGTATGCACTTTTGCCAAATATACACATTTTTACAAAAGCGTTGCCCCTCACATTCTTATGTTATTTTCACTAATATGCACATTTCTATACCTTACCCTAGTAATGTAATTTTAGTACACATAACTTGGCTGGAAAAGTGCATCACAAAATTTCGGGAAGAGCAAATTTCAAAAGATGGATTGTTTGGGGATATGAAAGTTAGGTAGATTCACCTTTAGATGTCTGGGACTTTTGAAATGTCAAAGGAGAACCACATTTCTCCATCAACTAGTCCTTCATACATGGCTTAGCTACAACTTGACCATCTGTTTCTGGTGGACTCTGATTCTAAACATACTGGCGCTGGACAGGATTGGTGAGTGATTTTGTCTCCATCCTTAAATGGGTCATCCTCAAACTTGAGGATGGGACAGTTGCGTATTCCCACATTTCAGGGGGGGGGGGGGTGGACTAGATGATCCTTAGGGTCCTTTCCAATGCTACAACTCAATCATTCTCTATGATTGATGTCCTAAATATAGCAATCTCATTCCAAACTGGTGTTGCAAATCTCAGAGAAATAGGGGGTTGGCGTTTTCAATATAATTTGCAGCTGCTTGAAATTCTTTGACTCTCCCTTTTCCTGTTTCCCGGAGAGCCACAATAATGACTCAGGAAACCATTTCTTTATTCCAGGCAATTAATAACCAGCAACAAAATTGGAATTCCAAAATTCCAAATATTTATGCATTTGGAATATCTTATTAGTCATCTCCCAGCTCTGAACAGAGATCAAGTTATTGGCAATTATTCTTTTGCAATTTAGTTCTCTGACTTTAGGGTGTTTTTTGTTTTTGTTTTGTTCATAACAGAGTTCTAATTGGGGAAAAGAAAATAAGCAATGGAAGAGACTTTCAAACCCCCGTGGTTCCTGCCTGGAATCGTTTTGGGTTATTTATTCTTCTATGAGAAGTGTGCCTGGAGCTGATGTTATAGATTGCTATCTTGATCATGTAAGACATGGTATCATTTGTTGATGCCAAACTATCTAAACACAGGCGCCAGTTTGTTTTGTTGTTGCCAGATAAAGCCATTGGTATTTTGTAAAAGTGAATAATTTCAGCAGGCAAAGATTTTAAAATCTTTGCCTAAAAGAATATACCGCAGAAGATGGAATCTTAGCAACAGCACCTAGGGTAAACTTCTTTTCCCCCCAACTGTGCTGCAGTATGTCAGTTATAACAGTCATAAATCAGCAATGGACACCACCTATTATATATTTGTTCTTTGTTTTAGGGCTAAATGGTAGGGTAGGTTTTCACATGGCATTTACTCTCTATGACAGTTTGTTCCTTTCATCAATAATACTTGCCATAACTTCTTTTATGGCTTCCACGCTATTGATGATTTATATTAGCGTTTTGCTTCTGGGGGTTATACTTTGTTGTCTGTATTTGGATTGCTTGATTCTCCCCGCTTCACTGAAAATGCCACCTTCATTTTTAATTTTATGTGCATGTCTCTTGTTGGCTAATTCAGATCTATGGTTGTACAATGGTATAGTCTCCATGTCATCACTGTATGATCTCATTTTTTAAGTAAAACATTGTGAATACATACCCTCCAACATTTCTCCAATGAAAATAAGGATGTCCTATTCCAGGGGTCAGCAAACTTTTTCAGCAAGGGACCAGTCCACTGTCCCTCAGACCTTGTGGGGGGGGGTATATTTTGAAGGAAAAAAATGAACGAATTCCTATGCCCCACAAATAACCCAGAGATGCATTTTAAATAAAAGAACGCATTCTACTCATATACAAACACGCTGATTCCCGGACCATCCGCAGGCCATATTTAGAAGGCGATTGGGCCAGATCTGGCCCCCAGGCCTTAGTTTGGCTACCCATGTCCTATTCCATGATAATAATAATTTTATTATTTATGGTATATCCTGCCCATCTGACTGGGCAGATATAAAAACAAAGCAAAACATTAACTTTTAAAAACTTCAGTATTCAGGGCTTTCTTTAGATGTCTTCTAAAAGTTGTATACTTACTGAATCTCCTTGGTTCAGAGGGTCGCATATATCCATACCCTCCAACATTTCTCCCAGGAAACTAGGGACTCCCTACCATAGCCTCCAACATTTCTCCAATGAAAACAGGGACATCCTAAGGGATAGTGGGACGTTCCAGGATCAAATCAGAAACCAGGGTGGCTTCTGTAAATCCAGGACTTTCCCTGGAAAACAGAGACACTTGTAAGGCAAGGCCTTTGCATGAAAATTACAGTACTGGGTTAATACATGAGGCAATTGTATGAGAAGAACTGATCCCATAGGAAGTTCCCATGTCAGCTTGGGTGACACTGATGGCAATCTTCTTTCATGCTACCACAGTCCACCAGCACCCCTGGCACATATAAATTCCTTACTTTATATGTTTCTTACATAACATGGAGAAATGGAACCCACATTGAGTAGCGCACGAATCAGGCCTGAATTGTCTCTGTGGAATGACACTTTTTAAAATATGTGCAGTTTGTGTGCAGAAGTCGGATTTCTCTTCGTGTGATTTCTTCTGAGTTCTCCAAGTTTGGGTGGAAATGAAATTCCCACAAAGCGTGTTCTCCCTCACTGTTGCTAGGCAAATGGTTTGACCATCCTTTAAGCAGGGGCGGGCTGTTACTGGGGAAATCTAGATGCTGCCATTTGTTGATTGACAGCTCTATTTGTTAAATACAATGCACGCAGCGACGAACTTACTCTTTTCGCTGCTTACTTCGGATCACCCGCCCTCCCTTCCCTAATTTTAGGCTGTTTGCTTGACCTTGCTATGCCTGTCATGGGGTCGTCTGCTTTGGGGCAGGGGCCTGGTAGGAATTTTGTCCATTTGGCTGATTAGTGTGTGCCATTTGGTTTTTGCCTACTGCGTAGCAAATCGCCACAACTTGTAAGGTTGCGGTTAGGCATTGGTCTGGGAATTGGTTGGTAGAAGGGTATGGATTTGGCTGTGCCTGCCCCTCCAAAATGCTGCTGCTGCTGCTGCAAGGGTTTTCCATTAAAGGAACCCAGGGGCTCCCCATGCTTTTGTCTGAAACCCCCTGGCAAGGGGCTAGGGCCACGCAAGCCCCTGGGAGCATTCTGGGGAGAGGTGAGGCATGGTTCCCAGTCCTGTCTCTCTCCCCAGGTGACTTACCCTTGCTGACTTCGCGGAGGGTGCGAATGTCAGAGCTGTCCCCGGGCGGGGTCAGTTAGTGGTACCAATGCCTAAGCAACCACTCACATTGCTGTAATCTGAATAAAGTTGTGTCCAAAATTATGCCAAAAACCTTAAACAAAAATTAAGTGTCAATTGATGTTTTTCTTTGGGGGTGCAAGATCTAGAATGCCAATTTTGACCATCACATATTCCCTCACACCACCATTCATTCTCAGGACTGTGTATCTTGGCTTGGACTGGAGAAGGCCAATAGGCAGTTGCTCTGCGTTTCGACCTGAAACTGCTCAGAAGGCAGATTTGCACTTCAAGGTTCATCAATAGTTTTTGTTTTTCTAGCAGCTAACATGAAACCATTTCATGTCAGAAGAGATTCCTCCATATGTGACCACGGCTGCACCGATGTTACTGGTCCAGAGATGGAAAGAAGATAAAGTTCCTACCAGAGAAGAATGGCAGATGAAGTTGATGGTCTATGCTGAAATGGCTAAAATGACCGGAAGAGTCAGAAATCAGGAAGACCAAAATTTTAACAAGAAATGGGGAAATTTTACAACTTATCATAAAGACCATTGTAAACAGTTAAAATCATTAGTAGGATTGGAATATCACTAGTAGTTTAAGGCTAAATTCTGGACATAATGGAAGAGGTAAAGGGTTTAGATTTGCATAAAAGAAAATCATGTGGTCAGCAGTGGTGGAGCTTAATGCTCTGGCACTGGGGGGGACAGCAGGTGGGGGTGGGGTGGGGCGTGTGTCCTGGGGTGGGGCATGCCACCTGCAGGGGCATGGCGCCCAACGCAGGCAGGGGCAGTTGCGATGGCACCCTACCCGGATCGCACTACCGGGGGCAGTGTGCACCCCCCACACTCCTCTTCCTCCACCAGTGGTGGCCAGCATGACTAAGCCGCTACTGGCAAACCAGAGCAGCACACAGAAACACCGTTTACCTTCCTGCCGGAGGGGTACCTATTTATCTGCGGACAAACACTGGCTCCCTCGGCCAGTAAAGCGAGATGAGCGCCGCAACCCCAGAGTCGTCCGTGACTGGACTTAACAGTCAGGGGTCCCTTTACCTTTAAGGTATTATGGACCTAAGTTGCTCAGGGATTTGTACATTAATACAAGGATCTTGAACTTGGTCTGATAGTCCTTATTGAAAGACTGGTTATAAATCTCTAAAATAAAGTTATTCACCAACACCACCATCACTACTAGGTATCGCTTCTTTCCAGAACAGAAACAAGCTAAACAGATCATCATTAATTACGTCCAACAAACCATGAGTAGTGGTCAACAATTCCATGAGCTATGTTCCATCTGAGGTTCTCATGAAGAGTGAAATTGGACCTTGTTATCTTTCCTGTTTTTGATTTATTTTTTTTCTTTCCTTCTGAATAAAGCCGGTATCTTAATGCAGAGATACTCTGCTTTAGCTAACCACCTGGGTTAGCAACAATGCTGCATATCAGTTTCATAATAGCATTTTAAATTAAACTTGATAGAATTTCTGTATGCACTGTAGTTCATTTAGATAAAATACTCATCTAGGCAGGGAATAGATGTATCTTAATGAAAACCTGCACATTTGCATTGGCCATGCCTTTCTTCCTCTGGGCATATTACAGTATGCTTCTGGAATGGTGAGAACATAGATAATTATTTTAACGTAAAAAAGCTACATAGATTTTTTTTAGGGGGGGGGAAGGTCTGTGTTTTGTGTTATTATCTCTAGCTAATAATAAAGGTCCTACAGGCTTTTCATAATTATTGACTATTTATTCAACATGCTTTCATCTCTATAAACAGAATTAAAGTGTTCTTCTTATTTATTAATTGGATTAACCTTGGCCATTGCCATGAAAGTGTATGAAATTGATTCAGTCAATAGAAATGCGATCAAGTCTTAAAGCAAGATGGATAATATGGTGTGAGATGTTTAACTGCATCAAGCATGGAGCCAGTTGCGTGTCGAGGTCCCTAAGCCACCCCTCAAATAACTCACAACACACACGTAATTTTTGTTTAAGGTTTTTGGCATAATTTTGGCCACAACTTTATTGAAATACATCATGTGAGTGGTTGTTTAGGCATTGGTTAAAGACTATCTGTCCCCCCCCCCCCCCCGGGGACAGAACTGACTTCCGGGCACCACTGAAAGCCAGTAAGGGAAAACAATATTGGGGAGAAATGGAGCTGAGTCACAGGCCCTCACCTCTCCCCGCATGCTCCCCAGGGCTTGTTAGCCCTAGCCCCATTCCAGGGATTCAGATGAAAAGATGGCAAGCCCCTGGATTCCTTTAATGGAATTCCCTTTCCGCCGCAACCTTGGAGGGGCAGGCCCAGCCTATCCTAACCCCTCCACCAACCAATTGATAACCAATGCCTAACCGCAACCTTACAAGTTGTGACGATTTGCTATGCAGTAGGAAAAAACCAAATGGCACCAGCCAATCAGCCAGATGGACATAATTCCTCCTAGGCCCCTGCCCCAATGGCAGATGACCCCATGACAGGCATAGCAAGGTCAATGCAAAAGCCCTAAATTATAGGGCGGGTGGGCGGGTGATCCGTTGCACACAGCAAAAGAGGAAGCTCCAAGCTGCGTGCAAAGCATTTAAAACCATTGATCCCTCCCACCAAAATTGCAACATAACTTTTACCCCAGCAACCCAGCCATCCAATTGTTGCCTTAGGCCTCCTTAATAACCCTGCCTGGCAACAGAGGGGTGGCCTGGTGGACCCCACCACAACACATGCTCTCTAGAAGGGAGAACACGCTCTAGCATTTTCCATTCTGGTTAAAAACGACAAACTATTATGTTATGGTTTCATGTGCTTCTCTCGTCTGACAGCTCTTATTAAGTGCATAATGGCAGGGAGGGGAATTACTTTCTTCCTAAGGTTGTTTTTAGAACTCAGGACTTGCCAAGTGATAGTCAGTAACATTAATGGATTTGGTTCTCTGCGAAAGAGAAAGGACGTCTAAAATAACATGGCACTTCTGTTTTTCTCCATAACAACCGCATTAATGAAATAACAGTTTACATCTGATTTTGTTTTGTTTAATTTAAACTTAAATTGATGGCCTAACTTCACACCACTGAAGACAATTCCAAGCATTCATTTCCTAGGTTTCAATTTCATTCTAAACTGGCAGCCACTTAACATCGTCAGCTCCTTTTGCTTTTAACTGAATAAAGGTCAAATAATCAGACACCTAAAAGGACAGCTCATTTATCATCCTTTGATAAATGTGTCAGTAGCTAATCTTTAGCACTGGATGGTAGCACCATACAATGAAAGGTTAATGGATTCAAAGCCTTGGATTTACCACAACAAGGATGTAATGATGGCTCTGGACAGAAATTTCAATTTTCATTCGGTAGCAGGGAAGGATATTTCCAGGTAGAGGCTCTAATTACTACTCTTTGCATGTTATCTTGCTAAATTGCACCACTGCAAGGTTAAGAATCACCCTGACAAGAACTCACACATCCACTTGCTGGTAAACATATCCACTTAACAAGTGGTCAGTAGTTTGTAGTTCCCTTCCCCAAAGCTAAATAGTTTATATAGTCACTTGCCCCAGAAGCCATCTCTTTTAGCCCAATCAAGACTTTCTGGAACATCATTTTCCAGATTGCTTCACACGCTACTAATAACAGTAAATATATCCTCACTTATAAATGTATAGGTCACCTAACTAAAAGTGTTCACCACGGTCCTCAGGATACACACTGCATTCCACCTGTGGCAAGTTCCCATAAGCCTTCTGAGATTTAGAGGACATCTGAAGGCAGCCCTTTATAGGGAAACTTTTTAATGTGTAATATTTTATTATATTTTTATATGTGTTGGAAGCTGCCCAGAGGGGCCGGGGTAACCCAGTCAGATGGGCACGGTACAAATATTATTATTTCTGTGCGCTCTGGCTTCTGTCACAGTGTCCCATTGAGCCAGAAGTGGTTTAAGCATGCTGGCCATTTGACCCGGAAAGCTGTCTGCGGACAAACGCTGGCTCCCTTGGCCTGAAAGCGAGATGAGCACTGCACCCCATAGTTGAATTCAACTGGACTTAACTGTCCAGGGGTCCTTTATCACCACCACCTTCTTCTTCTTCTTCTTCTTCTTCTTCTTCTTCTTCTTCTTCTTCTCCTCCTCCTCCTCCTCCTCCTCCTCCTCCTCCTCCTCCTCTTTGGTTACTGCATGCATCACACCTCTCTTGTGCACACAACAGATTCAGGGTCAATGTACCTATCTGTATTTCTTTCCTATGTATGGACCCAATTCTCACTGTCCATTATATCTTTTTCAGCGGAGACTTGGCTACTTAGCAAACATGTTGCTTTTGCACTGCTGCAGACCTGCTCCTGCTACTACTCTTCCGGGAAAAGGCAGATCTTCCCTAGTTCATGATTGTCATGATCAAATGGTTAGAGTACTGGAGGCATCTGCTGATCATTTTGAGAGGGGACCTTTTATCCATTTGTTGAGCTACTAGGGGCAAAATGAAACCCTTCTGAAAAAAAGAACGGAGGGCAGTTGGGAAGAAATTATCTGAACATTTCCTGGAAGATGTTGCTCCTTGCTTTACTTAGCCTTATGAGGTGGCCTAGGGCTTTCCATTCTCCAACCCTTGTCTTAAAAAGGAGGCGCAGCCCCACACTACTTACAGTGATACAAGACTCTCTCCACAGCTTCATGGAAGGCCAGGGCATGACACCACACCACCTCACCTCACATGAAACCAACCCCAAGGCATTTTGGGAAATGGAATGTGGTTCTCGCCACTGCTTCCTGCAGCCACACTTCCTAGTCACATTCAAGATGGTAAACGGCAGCCTAAGCTCCTGAACTGTTTCTGAGATATTTTCCCCATCCTTCAAAAAACTAGCAGGAGGGGGGATAGCTCTTGTTTTTCCAGGAGGATAATACTTTGGGGGAAATGAGGTGGGCGATTTGGCCAAGCCTTAACTTTGAAAAAACATTTGGAAATTTACCAGGTGCTCAATGCTTGTGTCTGGGTTTATAGCGAATGCATCACATTGTCTCATCTGAATCCACCTTCAAATCATTCCTGGACACAATTCCAAAGGTCTTGGCTCAGGGTGGCTCAGGGTGAGGAATCTCAGGCCTAGGGTCAAATATGTGCCCCAAGAGTTTCTGTTTGTCCCTTGAAACTTTCCCCATTCACCCTATCACCAGGCCATGCTCCCCCAACCAAGGTGAGACACTGATGGTTAGATTGGCACCATACCCAGAACTCCACAGGGTATTGTGAGTGTACCAATGGTTGTTTCAAGCACACAGTGGCCCTTCCATGCATGGAACAAGAACACCGTGTGAGACTGGTGATTTTTATAATCTTAATATACACCAGAGTAACTGGTATGAATATTGAAAAAAACATTGGACCAGAACTGGCATGTTGATATATAACATGAAGGTCAAGAGGACAAGTACCCCAAATTAGTAGTCATTAGTCAAAATAATAAAAAGTCTTATAGTTTCTGAGTAAGCATTTATATGCCAATTTGTATTTAACAGCTGGATCAGCTTGTTAGGGTCGATTTACACTACCACATTAAAGTGAGATTAATATCATAGCATTCGCTGAATGCTGACAAACAATTTTTATGTTCACTTACACACCCTTAACCTGATGGTTTTTGAAAAACACAAAGATAAAGTGTTTGTGCATTAAAAACAAAAAACAAACCTCCCGTAGGTAGGAGTTTTAACTGCATTGCATTCATTATTCTACCATAAATAATGCGATGAAACTGAAATTTGGGAAGATGTGTTGTGTTGTGTTTTTTTTAAGATTATGGGAATGAACACAAGCAGAAGAAGTAGATTGCAGCAGGCTGCAGATTTCTCTTTGTAAAACTGGTTCCACACACACACCCTTTGGCCCAGTGTGGTTGCTTAATAATAATAATAATAATAATAATAATAATAATAATAATAAATGATAATAATAATACTCCACCCATCTTGCTGGTTTCCCCCCAGCCACTCTGGGTGACTTCCAGCATATTAAAACATAATAAAACATCAAATATTAAAAGCTTCCTGATACAGGGCTGGCTTCAGATGTCTTCTAAAAGTTGTGTAGTTCTTTATCTCCTTGATATATGATGGGAGGGTGTTCCACAGGGTGGGTGCCACTACCAAGAAGGCTCTCTGCCTGGTTCTCTGCAACTTCACTTCTTGCAGTGAGAAACTTGCAAGTGGACTTCAGTGTCTGGGCTGAACAATAGGGGTGGAGATGCCATTTAGGGCTTTAAAGGTTTTAAAGGTCAGGACCAACACTTGTTGAGTTCCATGGGGTACTGGCACAATGCTTTCCTAGCTGAGACCTTGTTCCAGCATTGGCAGTATGAACCATTGCTGCTGTGAGGTGGAGAGACATATGCTGGTGTCATTGGCAGCCCTATTTGAAGTTTTCGGGGTTGCACAAATGACAGTGGTTGTATGCCCTCACATGGAAACACCAGTTAGCTCAACCAAAATGGGATCCTAACCAGACAGTAATCCCAGTTATGTACAATCGCATGAGTGCCATCTTAATTGGTCTTTTCCTAAACCGGTGTTTCTTGATTACCTGCACTGGATTAGAAATTCAAGACTGGGGACCCATTTTAAGTCTGAAGATCAAGTTCTTCAGTGGGGAACATTTCAGGGGCTGCATCCGGTGATGGGTGGGTGTTGCAAAAGTGTGTGTGTGGGGGGAGGCTGTAACTCTTACCATGTGGCTTGATAGAGGCAACCTCTCTTCCAAAAAGGGTCCAGCTTGAGAAGCCATGTTTCTCTTTTTCTGCTGTAGAAAAAAATAAAATCATGTCTTTAAAAATACCATAAGAAGACAAAGTGAGCTTCCTTTTCAGTTGACAATGAATAAATAAATTGCAATATAATTGTACACATATATTGTGCAGTTCCTAACTGGTGATTAGTCATCTCAAGACCCTTTCAGGATGTAATGAAACTGGACTCCATCTGCCCAGAGTGGCTGGGGAAACCCAGCCAGATGAGTGGTGTGTGTGTATATATATATATATATAAAATTAGATGATGGTGATGGTGGTGATGATGATGATAATTTATAGTTAATTTATTGCTAGGACCTCTCTGAAGAGACAGCTTCCTTCTGGAGATTCTGGCTGCATTGCTTGCCTGGGTGTAAACTTTAGTGAACTCAGTGGGACTTACTTCTGAGTAAACATGATGAAGACTATGCTGTGTTGATCATTTGCCAACCTGAAGAAGAAGCCAGTTAACCAAAAACTAGAAAGGTGTTCTCCCCATTCCTTCTGTGCTGCTAGAAAAGGTAGTATGTGTTAACAGTTTTCTCTTTTTTCCTGTTAGAATGTTAGATTATGAAGGTTAAGCCTGTTTTGTTTTCTTTAGAAAACACTGAGTGGAGAACAGAAGATAAAAATAGCAAATGACTAAGGGGCATTTCGGCACAATACACCCTGTAGAAAAAGCGGCAATCCATCCCGGAGATAGCAGATGATTTGTCATTTTAGCAATGTTTAGTAATGGCGATATAAGATCTTTACTTCGGTTAAGACTGGTCTATTGTATTTCATAGATCTGCTTTCTCATTATTTTAGGCTGTTGATAAGGGGATTACGAGAAAGTAATGAATAAAACATAGCGTTCACATATTTTACAATTTTGTTTCTGGAGGAGAACATGATTTCACTTGAAAGATGCTTTAAAATAAATAAATGTGTGTGTTTGGCTACGTCAGCTGGTTTTGTGAGTATCATAATTTATATATAAACTGAAGTGGGTGTTATCTGTTGAAAATTTACATCAAGCAGTTTAGCTGGCTAACAACTGGTGATGTTTCTGAATATCTAAAGCATTGGTATGTATACTGTAGTTCACACCAAAGGCCTCTCAATATGGGCATGTTTCACACTTCACTGATAAACAGGATAATTGCTATTGTCAGCCTCAATTGGATTCTTTTTTTCTTTCCCTCAGTTAAATTCTTTAACAGAATTGGAGGGGGTTGCCCCCATAGCCTGCAGATTTTCTGACAATGCTCCTAGTTTTTCAGTCTACAAGCCTACATTACTATAACTGTGCTTGGGCATTAAAAGGGAAATTGCTCTGCATCATTCCTAACCTCAAAATACAAAGATCTTCCAGAATATGTTCCAATACAGGCACTTTCTGGCAGGGAGGAGTAAAGCAAACTCCCTGCGGCTACTGCTTTTCTGGCTAATGGATGAGGCAAGGCCTCCCCCTTGCTAGGATGTTATTCCAGGTGTGGTGGATTGGAGCCATGACAGCACCCTCCTGATATGAGATGCCTGCTTCTTGGGAGAAAAGCAATGACAAACCTAGATAGCATCTTAAAAAGCAGAGACATCACCTTGCCAACAAAGGTCCGTATAGTTAAAGCTATGGTTTTCCCAGTAGTGATGCATGGAAGTGAAAGCTGGACCATAAAGAAGGTTGATCGCCGAAGAATTGATGCTTTTGAATTATGGTGCTGGAGGAGACTCTTGAGAGTCCCATGGACTGCAAGAAGTTCAAACCTATCCATTCTGAAGGAAATCAACCCTAAGTGCTCACTGGAAGGACAGATCCTGAAGCTGAGGCACCTCATGAGAAGAGAAGACTTCCTGGAAAAGACCCTGATGTTGGGAAAGATGGAGGGCACAAGGAGAAGGGGACGACAGAGGACGAGATGGTTGGACACTGTTCTCGAAGCTACCAGCATGAGTTTGACCAAACTGTGGGAGGCAGTGGAAGACAGGAGTGCCTGGCGTGCTCTGGTCCATGGGGTCACGAAGAGTTGGACACAACTAAACGACTAAATGACAACAACAGGCCAATTTGCTGGATTTGACCAAATCTCTCACATTCCTTTACAGCTCGTGCAGAAACCACCTTCTTGACTTTTGGACCCCACAATGGTCTTGTCTGCTCAAGACAAAACAAAACAAATTAACCGAAAAAGCCTCAAAAACAAAAACGCAAAATAAATAGCAAAAAAAAAGAGCACCAAACTTTATCTGTTTGACTTCCGAAATGGAACCCAGTTCAGCTATTGATTGATTGATTGATTGTGTGACTGCGGAAATGGATAAAAACCCCATCCAAACAATGACTATCAATTAATTTCAAATTTTATCATCTACAATACTGTCTTCTTTATTTTATAGTACAGTTCATTGATTATTGCTTTCATTTATGGATCAATGGTCTCGTTAGAGAGTAAAATTCATGTTAAATTGCTGTTTTAGGGGTTGATTTTTCCAAAGTCCAAAGCAACATTAATCCGTTTTGCATTACTTTCTATGGGAAAGAGTGCCTTGGTTTTGGAACGCTTTGGTTTTGGAATGGACTTCCGGAACAGATTAAGTTTGAGAACCAAGGTACCACTGTACAAGCTCCCTGTGCCTCATAGACCTTTAGCCACTATGTGTTCCTTTCAGTTCCAAGTCTGATGAAGTATGAAAAATCACCCTGTGGTACAGACATCAGTGTAATGCATTAGGATAAGCAAAGGGTTTGCTTTTGATGTGAGAATCATAGTTCAAATCTCCTTTGCGCTTGGCAATGCATTAGGTGGCTGGGAGAACAAATTGCTACACCATGTGCACAGGATTCTCTGTAGGTCTTATAAAATAAGGAAGATATAACAAGACCTTGTATGGTGGAGAACAAATCTACTTTAATCATCATGTTAAGTAGCAACAATAGTGCGGACAAAATTGTGCCTTCCATGCTGATGCAAAAAGTAGATGAAAAAAGTTTTATGTTCTCTAACTTGTAGCTAAGAAGATTTCCACAGGATACCTAGAGGCTACAGTGGATTAATGCTACTCCATAATCAGTCACCTGTGAACAGTTTCAAGAAAGTTTGGTGAAGGACATTTATCATTCTCCAATTAAAATGTCAGATCTAATTAGGCTTTCCCTCAGCACACCGTACCTTATCATGCCATGGTGAAGTCTTTCCAGCGAATCTCTACAAAGCAAGACTGGTAGCCTGAAAGTTCAATATAAGCCTGGGGAACCCGTTTTTTGTAAGATATTTCTACTGCAGGGGAATTAATCCATCATTCATTTGTGGTGTAGCAGATACCTATGGGGTTTCGTATTGTAGCTGGAGTGGAAATGGGGAGGGGAAGTAAGTGGCTCTCATAAGAATAGCAATCAAGCTGTTCTCTGATGAGGAAAGATGTGCTGAGGACCCATAGGTTGCTTTGACGGTGATTGGCACTAGCCATTGAGTCATTGGCAGTGCCGAGGCTTCAGCATTCATTTGCTGGGACTTGCTTTTAATAAGATATGACACAGCTTAACAAAGCCAACTCCTAAATAATGTGCCCGTTGCTTATTCATACCAGAGGCCCGAAGCAACACTATTTATGAGGGAAAGGAGGACCATCTAACTAGCTGCCAAAAGCAGACAGTGGCAATCAATGTGTCTAATAGATCTTTATTAATAATGACCCAAATGTCCTCAGGAAAAAACCAGAGATGTCTCCAGAATGAAGCATTCCCCTCATAAATTCTGCCTTCTGACTACCTACACACAGCAAAGGATGCAGATAATATCCTGTCATGGATCTCAGGAAAAGGCGGAAGCACACAGCTTTTGTGTGATAGTTTTGAAAGCCTCCGGACATGCAAACACGGTTCATCATCCCTTTCTTGTGAGAACGGGGCAGCACTTTTGCACAGCTTCAGATCTTGCAGTTATCAGTTATATTCCATGCCTTTGTCAGCCTACCCTAGACTATATTTGAACTCTTCAGCAGGTTCAGAAAGCAGCTATCGGCCTCCCGTCATATGCAACTCAGCAGTTCATTATGCAAGTTCTGCAAAGTGATGCAACACTGGGCTTTTCATAAGTTACTGTGCCTGATTCAAGAATATAGTTTTAAAAGAGCTGGGGAATTGAAACAAACTTCTTCCCAGTGTTTCAAGTCCACATTACAAGGTGCAGTAGATAGAGTTGTCTTTGGGGTTGTGTTCCTTGCCTAATTTCCTGAAGGGTAGGGGGTCTGCAGATGAGAACTCACCATAGCTAATTACTAGGTTTGGAACCACCTGTGAAAATCCCTTTTCTCTAAAGGTCACAAAAACCTCACATTTCTCCCCTTGTGAACAGAAGCTTTCTCTGTGGCCAGATTGCCCACGACCAAATTCATGGAATTTCCTCCTGTACGATTTGGAGTCTTACACCTTCCATTTAATCACGTATAAGATCTCCTGAAAACAGGTGGGAATAGATTCACTCTCCCTACGTGCTTCAGGTACGAAATGCCCTGAGTCACATATATGAGGGGTAGTAACAAAGAAAGTGGTGACATCAGTTTGCCTGTTCACAGATTGGAGGGCAATCTCCTGTTCCTATTGACACTGCTTTCCAGTGCTCACATGGATTGGGCAAAACATTATTTGCATTTGATTGGGAGAGGATAGTAGGTCTGAGTGAGTGAAAGAGTAAGTTCTGTTGGCTTAGTTTCCTAACTTTAAAAAGGACATTATATCGTCAGTGGCATAGGAAGGGGGCGGGGGGGGGGGCGGGCCGCCCTGGTGCCACTCTGGGAGGGGTGACAAGATGGCACCTGCCTCCCTCCCAGTGGGGATAGCCTCCCTCCAGCGGTGTTGGCGGAGAGAGCTAAGCTAGCAGCCCCCCCTCACCTGGCACACATGAGCCCCTGCCCCAGGCACTGGCAACCTATGCTATGCCACTGTTCAGAGCCATTAGGACTTTTTAGAAGATCGCTTAGGAACTTAAATTATGTTTTCTCTGGAACTAAAAAAAATGGGTGTGTCCTTTCTCAAATCAAGAAGCCAGGCAAAAACAAAAAAAACAAAACCAACCTTAGCAATACCTTAGGATTATTTTGTCCTTTCCTCATATTTCAAATGTCTATAAGTTTCTGATTTCCTTAGTGGAATTCACTTTTAAAGACTTTTTTTCTGCATAGTTTGTAACTGAATAGCTGGAGAGTTCTTTATTAAATTCAAGTGGATGGACTTCACCACACATCTTGGAGTCCACTGTTTGTTTTTGTTTTGATAGAGGATACCTAAGCACAACCAGCAACATACAGTGATGGCAGCTCATAAATTAGTTTAGGGGCAGCGTTTGGTGGCCTTAAGGGGTGTCATGGATGTCTACATTCATGGTTGTCCCAGCTATCCACAAGACTCTCTTCCAGAGAGCCAGTGTGGTGTAGTGGTTAAGAGTGGTGGACTCGTAATCTGGTGAACCGGGTTCGCTTCCCCGCTCCTCCACATGCAGCTGCTGAGTGACCTTGGGCTAGTCACACGTCTTTGAAGTCTCTCAGCCCCACTCACCTCACAGTGTTTGCTGTGGGGGAGGAAGGGAAAGGAGAATGTTAGCCACTTTGAGACTCCTTAGGGTAGTGATAAAGCGGGATATCAAATCCAGACTCTTCTTCTACTCAGAAGAACCTCGGATTCATTCATACACATTACAGTCTTCCTAGGTCTGTTCCACTTGAAACTGCAGGTTTCAATACTCACTGACCCCAAACACTCTGTTGATGTGATAACTTTCCATGTGAGAGAGCAGACATAATATTTGACCCTCTTCTTACTTACCTTCTGAAATTATTAAACTGACTCTAGGGGGCTTTTGCTGGTTTCTGAGTGTTTGAATGTGTGCTAAGCATCTTTCAGAAGCCATTCAAAGGTGACACATTTAGACGTGTGTTATTGTTTGCTTGTGTTTAAATTATAATTGCCGACTCTCGGAATCAGCACTATTTGACATGTAAATCAAAACCAAAATGCTCATCCAAGTATGACTTTGTTTAACAAAGTGTGGAAATGGGTGGAAATGCATATAAAATCAAAACTGTGCCAAAGATAGAAAAGGAGAGGAGTAATACAGATTGCTTCCAGTACTGCCCTGCCAAGCACAGCATTGGCTAAGGCTGCCTTATCGTACCTTTAAATGGCTTGAGAGATATTCCAGAAGTGCCAGGCAGCTGCCTTGTAAATGTTAGCCAAGGTTCTTTCCCCCCTTAGCCACAAATTAGTTATCATTCACGCTCAGGTAACTTCTCAACATTCTGCCTTGGGTTTCTAGATGTCCTGCAGGGAGATGTCATGGGTACAGCAGCTTCCCTTTGGAGAATGTGATATGGCTCACATTCTTTGTGTGCAAAAGTTCCAGGTGCATTCCTTTGCATCTCAGGGACCTCTTCTGGAGACCCTCAACAGCAGTTGGCACAAAAGAGCTCAGTTGGTTAGATAACACCAAGGTTTCAGGTTCAATCCTCATAAGGACAAGACAGAAGTACTGTTTTGGGGGGACAGGAGGCAGTCCTCCTGGTCCTGAATGGGGTAACTGTGCCCCTGAAAGATCAGGTGCGCAGCCTGGGAGTCATTTTGGGCTCGCAGCTGTCCATGGAGGCACAGGTCAATTCTGTGTCCAGGGCAGCTGTCTACCAGCTCCATCTGGTACGCAGGCTGAGCCCCTGCCTGCCCGCAGACTGTCTCGCCAGAGTGGTGCATGCTCTGTTTCTTCTCTCTTGGACTACTGCAATGCACTCTATGTGGAGCTATCTTTGAAGGTGAACTAGAAACTACAACTAATCCAGAATGTGGCAGCTAGACTGGTGACTGGGAGCGGCCACCGAGACCTTATAACACCGGTCTTGAAATACCTACATTGGCTCCCAGTACATTTCCGAGTACAATTCAAAGTGTTGGTGCTGACCTTTAAAGCCCTAAACGGCCTCGGTCCAGTATATCTGAAGGAGCATTTCCACTCCCATCATTCTACCCGGACACTGAGGTCCAGCGCTGAGGGCCTGCTGGCAGTTCCCTTACTGCAAGAAGCCAAGTTACAGGGAACCAGGCAGAGGGGCTTCTCGGTAGTGACACCCACCCTGTGGAACACCCTCCCACCAGATGTCAAAGACAACAACAACTACCAGCCTTTTAGAAGACATCTGAAGTCAGCTCTGTTTAGGGATTTTTTAAATGTTTGATGCATTACTGCATTTTAATATTTTGTTGGAAGCCACCCAGAGTGGCTGGGAAGCCCAGCCAGATGGGCGGGTTATAAATAATGTATTATTATTATTGCATTGCAGGAGGTTGGATTAGATTAGGCATAGCCAAACTTGGTCCTCCAGATGTTTTGGGACTACAACTCCCATCATCCCCGACCACTGGGCTTCTTAGCTAGGGATGATGGGAGTTGTAGTCCCAAAACATCTGGAGGGTCAAGTTTGCCTACGCCTGGATTAGATGATCATCAGATTCCCTTCCAACTCTATGATTCTATAAGATCATCATCCACTATGCCTAGTCTACAAGCTATGAGTCAGTATGTAGCCCAAGGTTAACCCATGATCCATGGGTTCGATGCAGCCCGCCAAGTTGCAGGAAGTGCCAAAAAACCCCTTCCAACTCTGTGATCATCTCATGTGCCTAGTCTATAAGCTATGAGTCAGTGCGTAGATCAAAGTCAAAATGTGACCCATGGGTTGGTTGCCAAGTTGCAGAATGTGCCATGGCAACCCCACAACAGCTTTGTCTCTTGATCTAATCTGATCAGGTGAAAAAACCTTCCAGAACAACACTGAACACAATGGGACAATGTGTTATCTCAGTATAAGGCAACTTCCCACATTCCTCTGATTCATCATCACCAAATGAATAAAAATCATAGCTACAGAGAGCTTTTCAACAGGTCATCAACAGCAGTATTTTTTAGGAGCCTTTGCTCAGATGCCACCTGGACCCAGAGGAGAGAAACTGCATTGTCATTTTGGGCCATGGACTGATGCATTTCTAGATCACAGGGACAGAGATCAAGAGGGCATTAGCAATCAGAATTACTTACCTGCTTCAACCTGACTATCCTACTTTCTTGTACTGGTGAAACTTGTTATTATTACCATATCCTCTCAAGATCTGTAACTTTTATATTCTGTTTTATTTTCCTTATATGCAGCAAAATGATTTGTAACTGACTTTGTATATTTTGGATTAATAGAAAGCTATTGCAAATTTAATTCAAAATAGGGGGAGGGGAAGAAACGAGGAACAAGCGCATGCCATGCCAAATAATTAACCCATAAGAATGGTGGCAAAGCAGTACTCTAACCCAACCTCATTTATGTCCAAGAAGTTTGAAACATCATCAAAACTATATTTCAGAAAGTATACTAACAGTTCTCTATTGTTAAACCTGTAAAAGAACTTAAAATGTGATAAAATGGCAAGACAAATAAAATGCTAATACTTTTTAAAATAACAACAACAACAACAACAACAACAACAACAACAGAGGTATTTTCCTGCCAGTGAAGCTTATGGCAGCAAATGCTATTTTAATGCCTCAGTCCAAAGATCCATGCAATTAATTCCATACATCCAACTTTTGCTTGAGCTAGTCAAACAGCACCAAACTAATTTGAAAAGCACATTGCAATATCACATGGGTAGTTTCAATACCAAGAGAAAGAATAGAATTTGCCTTCTTAGACAGACTCACAATAAGCATCAGAATAAACCCAAGACCTGTTCTTTCCAGTTATAATAGTTTTCTCAGTGAGGAAAGCCCCTTATATTTTATTTGAATGTTAATTATCTGGGAAACTTACAATCAACCCTTTCCCTGAGCATTTCAAAGAGATTTCTGTCCACTCTAAGAAAGTAGTAGAAAGTTGTCCCTATTTTATCAAAGGGGGGGATACTTCTTTTTTTTTGGGGGGGGGGAGAATGAAAGGGATGAGAATTTCAATCCTATTCAGAGGCAGTGAAATTGGGATTTTTTTCAAATATTCTTCAAGGGAAGGAGGTGAAACTCTCCAACAGTTTGTTGTGAGAAGCTCATAATAATCAGCAGTGGTGGCATCAATACTTTTAAGTATTTTTCCCTCAGTGGGGGTGGTTTTTCTGCAAACTAATAGTAGCAACAGCAAACATAACTTTCCCCCATGGAACTGTAGAGGAAAAATGGAAGCCACCTCACAGATGTTGGAGAATATTCAGATAATTGTGTGTGTGTTTGTGTGTGTGTGCAAAATTGTCCTCTTTCAAAGTCCCACCTGCAAAAGAACATTTTCAGAATTTTTAACGTAAAAATTTGCCTCAGCACACTCTCTACCCCATAAGCACAGTACAATAAGGCTGTGAGAAAGGGGGTCTTGCTTATTTCTGTCTAGAAAGTTTTCTTTGGGCTTACATTCCTTTCCACTGCTATTTTATAGTACTGTTAACAAAAGGCCCCCTTTTTTTTAGTGTATACGCTGTGTCTCAGCAATAAAAAACCCTTCAAAGACTATTCCACATTTATAACATAACATACTGATAATTTATGGCGCTGTTACTCTCATTTAGGTTTTTATAGCTCATATTTATTACCCGGCAATGAAAACCACTGTTTATATTATGAATCAGTATGACATTTCTGACTAAAGTTCTGAGCGTTTACCATTCTGAAACTAGGAGAGATACTCCTTCCAGTAATAAACTCTGAAGCAGGGGGAAATAAGAGCTCCACAATATATGGGTTGGCGAGGGAGTGAAGGGAGCAATTTTGGAATCAAGGGGCTAACACAGTCTTAGCTGGACCAGCCCTCGTCTCCTCAGTTTCTGCTTCATGAAGGAAGAGGCCCCTTAACATATGCCATGACTAAGTCCAGATTTCATGTGGGATGCAGCAAAGCCTAGATGCCAGTGCCCGAGACAATCCACAGACAGGAAAAAAGATTAACTGACAGTAATAATAAGAACACTTAAAACTATGTTTACAATGAACAACTGCCTACACCAAGAGACTATCTCATTCTTTTTTATGTTGAGTCCGGTTCTGGAACTTATCCAAAACCTGTGCACTGTGCTCCTGCTTCAAGTAAACAGATGGCTGCATTCTCTCATGTAATGAATCATTTCTCCACGTCGTCCGTGTGAACAACAGCAGTAAAAACAACAAGAAACCCACGAAGAAATGAATGGGGGGAAAGTGTAAAACATGAATGGAAGAGATGCTTGATGCAATTTTAATGCACCGGGATGGTGTTTCGTCCCCTTTCTTCCCCACCGCAGCTGCCGAAACACAGTTTGAGCTATTCTGCCTGCCTACAAATTACCGGCGTTTATGATAAGATTGATGTAATAACCACAGATGCTATTTACTGCAAACAATGAATGTGTAATAAATAGGCACTTGAAATGACATCTCCTTTCTTTCTTTTTTACCTTGAACACTTAGAATGCAACCGTGTGGTTACTATCATTAAGCAGGACTAGAATCAATTCCGAGAACTGATTTACCATAAATATGCACAATAGTTCATTGTATTTCCATAACAAAATACATACATAACAGCAGCATCTTGCCTTCTCACACAATTTCCTTTGCTTAGGGTTAAAGGCTACCAATCCAAGCCTCCTCCTCAGCTGTAAGCTTCATAGACCCAGACTTATATTATAATAATAATATTTTATTTATACCCCGCCCATCTGGCTGAGTCTCCCCAGCCACTCTGGGCAGCTCCCAATCAAATGTTAAAAACAGTACAGCATTAAATATTTAAAACTTCCCTGAACAGGGCTGCCTTCAGATGTCTTTTAAAGATAGGATAACTGCTTATTTCCTTCACATCTGAAGGGAGAGTGTTCCACAGGGCAGGTGCCACTACCGAGAAGGCCCTCTGTCTGGTTCCCTGTAACCTCACTTTTCGCAATGAGGGAACCACCAGAAGGCCCTCAGCGCTGGATCTTACAGTGATAAACGGAAGAGCAAGTAATTAAGATGCTTCGGACAACTTTGAAACAAATCAGGGTTTTATCGACAGAGTGGAAAGGGGAATCAGAGTCTTAAAACAATGGAATTCATACCATGGAGATATTTATGTATTCTTGCTGCTTGCTGAAGATTTGGCTCCCAAAATTCCTGGGACTTCGTTTTATGGGAATGTTGGGTGACAAAGTTGATCAAATTATGTTATTAGAATCAGTCTGTCATATTAACCCATCCATATGATATAGGGCTACTGTATACCCCATGAAAAGACCCATCCCATTATATTCTCTGTAGCAATAACACAAACTGTGAAAAGTGCAAGACCCCTGTCCTTCTTTGCATCTGAGCAAGGCAAAAGAAACCAACAACCTTATAAATCCAGTTACAGATAGGTATCCATGTTGGTCTGCCATAGTCAAAACAAAATAAAAGAAAAAAATTCCTTCCAGTAGCACCTTAAAGACCAACTAAGTTAGTTCTAGGTATGAGCTTTCGTGTGCATGCACACTTCTTCAGATACACTGAAACAGAAGTCACCAGACCCTGGTGGGTGAATTCTGGTGACTTCTGTTTCAGTGTATCTGAAGAAGTGTGCATGCACACGAAAGCTCATACCTAGAACTAACTTAGTTGGTCTTTAAGGTGCTACTGGAAGGAATTTTTTTCTTTTATTTTGTTTTAACCTTATAAATCCACGGAGTGTGGCACGCATTCTGGGGGCATGGTGCACTGTCTGTGGGGGTGTGGTGCCTGGCATGCATGGGGGAGGTGCGTGGAGCATGTTGGGGGGGGTGCCGCAATGGCTTCCTACCGGAATAGTGGTGCTGGGGGCAGTCCGCTCCCTCCGCACTCCCGTTCCTCCATCAGTGGGTGGAGGAGACATAGCTGGTGAGGATGTGAACACAGCTGGGAGGATCTGTCAATTCTGGTTCTCTCCGTTTCTCATTTTTCCAATCTTAAATTTGGTTCTCCACATTACTGCATCATATTTTTTTTTTTTAAATGCTCAAAAAATTCATCAGCATTTTACTGTGGATTTCTCCCCATAAGCACATTTTTAATGTAGTTCTGACTAATGTACACATTTATGCAAGCAATTTCCCCTGATATGCTGCCCTTTTCTTTGTTATTTTCACCCATCTATTATTTTCAGGCACAATTCCCTGCAATATAGATAGATAGTTTGGTTGGAGAACTGCATCACAAGATAAGTGCACATTTCCAAAGATGCCTGTGTTTAAGTTCTCATATTGTTTCAGAAACTGCAGATTTGATTGATTTGCTATTAAATGTGAACTGAATTAGATTCCTTCCCTATTCCCTAGCTGTGGAGTTCCTGAACTGAGAAAAGGCTCCAGAGGCCTCTACATTTCCATTCTCAATAAAGAGCAATTGATAGATCAAACCCATGTGGCAAATTATCCCAAGAGAAAACACTCACAGTGGATCATTGGCAAAGCCTTAACAAAACCTGCAAAGACCATTTATCTCTTCTTAACATTTGATGTCTTTCAGACACTCCTCATAGCCATGCTGTGCAGGTGGGTTAAACCACAGAGCCTAGGGCTTGCCGATCAGAACGTTGGCAGTTTGAATCCCCATGATGGGGTGAGCTCCCATTGCTCAGTCCCTTCTCCTGCCAACCTAGCAGTTCGAAGCACGAAGTGCAAGTAGATAAATAGGTACCACTCCGGTGGGAAGGTAAACGGCGCTTCCGTGCGCTGCTCTGGTTCGCCAGAAGTGGCTCAGTCATGCTGGCCACATGACCCGGAAGCTGTACGCTGGCTCCCTCGGTCAGTAAAGTGAGATGAGTACTGCGACCCCAGAGCTGTCCATGACTGGACCTAATGGTCAGAGGTCCCTTTATCTTTACTTTTAAAAAATGAGTTTGCTTCACTTCAACTTATATTCTTGATACTTCTTGAGTTTTCCGAGGCTCCTTCGGTTTTCCATTGAACATCTGCCCTTCAGTATACAGTGGTACCTCGGTTTAAGAACAGCCCTGTTTATGAACAATTCGGTTTACAAACTCTGCAAAACGGGAAGTAGTGTCCCGGTTTGTGAACTTTACCTCGGTCTAAGAACGGAATCCGAATGGTGGAAGGGCACCGGCAGCAGGAGGCCTCTTTAGGGAAAGCACACCTTGGTTTAAGAATGATTTCTGTTTAAGAAAGGACTTCCAGAACAGATTAAGTTCGCAAACCGAGGTACCACTGTAAAGTAAACTGAAGACAGCATATGTATAGGAATATGAATTTGTGTACGCTAAATGGAGAGAAAGGTGAAGCATCTACATTAGCAACACTGCTGGACATGGGAATGGGGAAAATGTATTTTCTTATAACCCTTGAACACCTGAAATTTTCAACTCCTACAGATTATTTCATCTCATTGCATTTCTGTTACATGGGGCACTTCATCTGTTCCAATGTTAAAAATATCACCTCAAAGCCTCCAGACCCACAGTGCTATGTTTTCTTTTTTTTTTTTAATAATTTTTATTCATTTTTCAGATAGATAACAAAAACAATACAAAACAGTATAATTTCAATCTCATCATTTCATACCCTTCTTTCTTTTGACTTCCCCATACCTCCCCATCCCTGCATCCTTGTTTAATAGTTCTTTAGCAACCCTTAGGTCCATTATCTTAATTCCCTTTCATAAAGATTCCTTTAATTTTTTTTGATTACTGCTGCAATTCTTTACCTCTTACCCCCTGACATCTTAACATTCCTCAATTTTACAGTTATTTTTAAGATATATTTTAAATTTCTTCCAGTCCTCTTCCACTGTCTCTTTCCCCTGGTCACGGATTCTGCCCGTCATCTCGGCCAGTCCCATAAAGTCAATCACCTTTGTTTGCCATTCTTCCAGAGTAGGTAGTTCTTGCGTCTTCCAATACTTTGCCAGTAGAATTCTTGCTGCTGTAGTGGCATACATAAAAAAATTCCTGTCTTTCCTTAACACCACTTGGCCAACCATGCCCAAGAGGAAAGCCTCTGGTTTCTTAGGAAAAGTCCACTTAAGGACCTTCTTAATTTCATTATAGATCATTTCCCAGAAAGCTTTAACCTTTGGGCAGGTCCACCAAAGGTGGTAGAAAGTGCCTTCAGTCTCATTACATTTCCAACACTTATTATTAGGCAAGTGGTAAATTTTTGCAAGCTTGACTGGGGTCATGTACCACCGATAGATCATTTTCATAATATTTTCTTTTAAAGCATTACATGCCGTAAATTTAGTACCGGTGGTCCATAACTGTTCCCAGTCAGCAAACATAATATCATGACCAATATCTTGTGCCCATTTAATCATTGCTGATTTCACCGTTTCATCCTGTGTATTCCATTTCAACAGCAAGTTGTACATTTTTGATAAGTTCTTAGTATTGGATTCCAACAGTTCTGTTTCTAATTTTGACTTCTCTTTCTGAAATCCTATTTTTCTGTCCTGTTTAAATGTCTCATTTATCTGATGGTAATGCAACCAGTCTCGAACCTTAGGCTTTAGTTTCTCATAACTCTGAAGTTTCACCCTTTCACCATCATATTCTAAAATTTCATGATATTTTGGCCATTTAGGGTCCATATTAAGCTTTTTTACTTCCCTAGCTTCCATTGGTGACACCCACCTAGGGGTTTTACTTTCCAGCAGATCTTTATATCTAATCCAAACATTATACAGTGCTTTCCTCACAATATGGTTTTTAAAACTTTTGTACACCTTTACCTTGTCATACCATAAGTATGCATGCCAACCAAAGCTATTGTCGTACCCTTCCAGGTCCAAAATGTCAGTGTTCTCAAGAAGTAGCCAGTGTTTCAACCAGCAGAAAGCTGCCGATTCATAATAAAGTCTTAAGTCCGGCAGGGCAAACCCCCCTCTATCCTTTGCATCAGTTAAAATCTTAAATTTAATTCTGGGCTTTTTGCCCTGCCAGACAAATTTTGATATGTCTTTCTGCCACTTCTTGAAACAATCCATCTTGTCCAAAATCTGCAACGTCTGGAATAAAAACAGCATTCTAGGCAATACATTCATCTTAATAGTAGCAATTCGGCCTAACAAGGAAAGTTTCAATCTTGACCATATTTCCAGATCCTTCTTTACCTCTGCCCAACTTTTTTCATAATTATCCTTAAATAAATTCACATTCTTGGATGTTAAGTTTAACCCCAGGTATTTTACCCTTTTTGTTATTTCCAGGCCTGTTTCATTCTGAAAACTCTCTCTTTCTTCCATTGTTAAGTTTTTTTCCAACACTTTCGTTTTTTGTTTGTTCAATTTAAAACCTGCTACTCGACCAAATATTTCAATTAGTTCTAATACTCTTTTAGTACTAGTGTCTGGCTGTTGCAAGGTCAATACTAGGTCATCTGCAAATGCTCTTAACTTGTAATGTCTAACTCCGACCTGAACTCCTTTAACCAACTGGTCCTTTCTAATCATGTTTAACAAAACCTCCAGGACTGATATAAAAAGCAAAGGGGATATTGGGCATCCCTGCCGTGTACCTTTTTCTATGGGTATTTCTTCTGTAACCACATTGTTTACAATTAACTTGGCCTTTTGTTGGGAATATATTGCACCTATACCGTTTTCAAAACCTTGGCCTACCCCCATCCCTTGGAGATTCTTTTTCATAAAAGTCCAGCAGATATTGTCAAAGGCTTTCTCCGCGTCCACAAAAATCAGAACTGCTTTCCTGTTAATGTCAACATCTAGCAACTCCAAAATGTCTATAATGTTCCTCACATTGTCTGACATATATCTCCCTGGGAGAAAGCCTGTTTGGTCCTTATGAATCTCCTCTATCAACACTCTTTTCAGTCTTTTTGCCAAAATGTCTGCAAAAATTTTGTAATCCACATTGAGTAAAGATATAGGGCGGTAGTTTCTAACCTGGTTCTTTTCAGTTTCTGTCTTCGGTATAAGTGAGATGAAAGCCTCTTTCCACGATTCAGGTGCCTTTTTCCCCTTCAGGATTTCATTGCAAACTTCCTTCAATGGTTGTATCAACCATTCTTTCAGCATTTTGTAATATTTAGCCGTAAGGTCGTCTGGTCCTGGTGATTTTCCCAATTTCATATTTTGGATGGCACCCTCTATTTCTTGTTCTGTTATTTCCTCATTTAAGATCCTTTTACTTTGTTCTGGAATTTTTGGTAAGCCGTATTTTCTGATGAATTCTTCTATTTCTTGTTCATTAATTGGCCCTTGTGCATACAATTTCTTAAAAAAACTTTGAAAACAATTGTTTATCTCATTAGGTTTGTGGATAATTTTTCCATCCATTTCTAGACTTGTTACAGTGTTCATTTTCTGCCTTTTTTTCAATTGCCATGACAGAAGTTTCCCACATTTGTCCGCTGATTCGAAAGTTCTTTGTCTCATTTGCTTTATCTTCCATTCTATTTGTTGGTTCATGAGCTCCATGTACTGCATCTGATAAAACTTTATTTCTCTCAAGATCTCATGGGACTTTGGTTTGGACCTCAATTTCTTCTCTCCTTCTTTTATTTTTTCTAGGATCTTTTCCTTCCTCTCATTTTGTTGTTTCCTCTTTATAGAGTTCTGTTGAATTAAGAAACCTCTCATCACGGCTTTGCTTGCATCCCAAATTATTCTCTTTTCCACATCTGTTTTCCTGTTAATCTCAAAGTAATCTTTTAATGTTTCAAGGGCCTTCTTGTGGATCTCTTCATCCTTAAATAGGGTGTCATTCATTCTCCATCTAAAGGATCCAGTTGTTGTTAGTTTCATCTCCATCTTCATCGCATTATGGTCGGAGCAAGTTTTTGGGCATATTTCTACTTTTTTTGTTCTTGACGCCAGGCTGCTAGAAATCCAAATTTGGTCTATTCTTGTCCATGTCATTTTTGCCTCAGAGAAGAAAGTTCCCTCTCTCTCTAGAGGATTCCTTGTTCTCCAAATATCAATCAAGTCCATAGTTTCAGTCATTTCAAAAAAGATCTTTGGTAGTCTCCCTTCTTTTGAGATCACTTGTCTCTGTGCTTTATCCATGTTTGTTGAGACAACTCCATTCATATCTCCCATCATTACGATTTTGTAGTCTATGAAATCAACTAGTGTCTCATGCAACTTCTTAAAGAATTCGGCCTTCCCCTCGTTTGGGGCATATACTCCAACAATCAAAATCTTTTCTCCTTGAATTTGTATTTCATTTGCCAGATATCTTCCTTGTTCATCTTTAAATATCAATTTTGGGGCCAATTTTTCCTTTGCATAGATACCACTCCTCTTTTCTTCACTTTGTCTGATGAGATAAATTCTTGACCAAGTCTCTTATTTATCAATAATTTCCTGTGTATCCTGGCAATATGGGTTTCTTGCAAACATATTATATCTAATTGTTCTCTCTTCAAAATATGAAAAACTTGTCGTCTTTTCCGAGGGAGGTTCAAGCCATTACAGTTCCAACTAAGAAGTTGCAGAGACATTTTGAGTTTAAGTAGCTGTTCCTCCAACTGCTCCAAGCTTCTGTTCTTCCTCCGATGGTGGTGGTAAAAGTCCAAATGATAAGTTTGCTATATCAGGTGGTTCTTTCTCCTCTGCAGTTCCTTTCTGCAAATCCTCCAGATATCTCTCCAGAAATTGTTCTTTGTCCTGAATTGTTTTTATTTTAATCTTTCTTCCTTTAAAGTTAAAGGACAGTCCTTGTGGGAACTCCCATCTGAATGGTATGGTATTTTTCTTCAGCAGGTCTGCTAGGCTTTTGTAGTAGGTCCTCACCTCTAAAATATATTTGGGAATGTCCTTAAAAATCTGTATTTGACAGTTTTGGATCACCAGTGCTTTTTGATAATGCAAGTTCAATATTTTGTCTCTTTCTTCTTTTGATCTCAGTGTAATTAGACAATCCCTTGGTTTCTTGTCTTGCCTCCTGCCCAGCCGGAAGGCTGTTGTTATCTCAAATTCATCATCTTCCGCCCATTCCTCTTGCCAAAAAGCTATAAAGTTCTCTTTAAGGAATTCCACAAGGTTGTCCCCTTCCCCTTCAGGAACCAGTCTAAGTTTTAAATTCCTCTCTTTCCTCTGCAGTTCCAATAAAGAGAGGGCTGCATCATGCTCATTCACTTTTTTAATAATAGGCCCAAACTTTTCCCTTGTCTCCTCAGCCGTAGTTTTTGCACTTTCTGCAATCTTTCGTGTTTCAGAGCTCTCCTGGATTAATCTATTTATAGAATCTGTATTAGACTTTACGCTGGCTGTATTAACATCTAGTCTTGTTGTCAACTCTGTTAATTTTTTGGAGTTCTCTGTCGATAGCTTTGTCAGTGCTTCCAGAGATTGATTTATTTTAAGGAGTGCCTGTGTCATAGGATCCATAGAAGCTGCTGTTTTTTCCTGTGCAGCTGGTGCAGTTCCTGATATGGAGCCCCTTTTCTTCTGGGATTGTTTTGCTTTAAGCCTTGTTACTATCTCTTCTGTAGGGCCACTCATATCCTCAAGGTCGTTTTCACAGAGTTAGTTTCCAAGTGGAAAATCCCACTGTTACTTTTCCAAATGCAACACTTTCACTTAAGACCCTCTAGAGGGAGCATTCAATTGTATCCAAATGGCAAGGAGAGAAGACAAAGAAGCAAGAAAGTATAACAGTAGCCAGTAATTTCCAGAGTCCAAACCATAAAGTCTCTGTCTTCTATGTAACCAAAATGCAACAGGGCAAATCTAAGGTCCAGTAACTTTGTTACAAACAAGCCCCCACTTTAAAGAGTTTGACAGTTCATATCCCGGTGTCTTGTTTGGGCAGCCCGTCCTGGGGGGGGTTTGACAGTGGAAGGTCTTATTTTCCCAATCGTTTTCCGGCAGATTAACAATGTCCCAATCCCTTCCCCCCTTCTCCTGCCTTTCGGGGGGGAGATTTAGTCCGATGTCAGTTTGACAGCTTAAAAAAAAAAAAGAAAGGTTCCCTTCAAATGCAGCTTGATTTTTCGTTGCTTTGTTTCTCCTGCAGCTCCGGGGAGGCAGACTTCCTTAATTTATGCCTTTCCCGTTTTCAGCCAAATTTCTTATTTTAAAGTCCCGTCAATTTCCAGTCTTACTCACGGGTGTTGTAGTCAATTTCCAGTTACAGGAAGGAATCGGCGCTCTCCGTTCATGGCGACGCGGCTTCACTCCGCTAGCTGGGTGACGACTCTCAGCACCGCGCTAACCCCGATGCCGCTCAGAAGCCTTTAAAAAGGCTCCTTCACAGTGCCGGGGGGCGCAAAAGGTGCCCACCGAATCTCCTTTGTTCACAGGCTCCGCGCCTGTGATTTTAGGGGTCCCCCGCTCGCCGTAGCGGGTAAGACACGAACTAGCGAAGCAGTCCTGCCTCGGAGCTCGAGGCTCGGACCGCCATTAAACGCTGGCGCCGACCGGAAGTCCCCCACAGTGCTATGTTTTCACCCTGCTTTCAGTTCTGGTTCACGAAGCTTCACCCATTCACACAGGTGCATTGCATTGTTTCGTATTTTCCTTTGCAAATGAGCAGTTCCGCTTGCACACCGTCTGAGTTTCAGAGCAATAAACATTCCAAAGTATGGGATCACAAATGAAGGGTAAGCTTTCGGCCTTTTTGTTCCAAGGCTCTCTATCACGATTCACATTTATTAACAAGTGGCAGGATTTTCTGCTTCGCTGCTCAGGTAGAAAACACTGACAATAATTGCACACAAATGCTTTCAAAACAACAACAACTCCTCTGCCACGAGGAGCTATTTTTTTCCCCGGCCATAATTTAACATTTCTCAAGTTCCCCGCAAAAAAAAAAAAAAAAGGAAAAAGATACCACCTAGTAATCTGGTTATTTCAGAAGTTTAAATTCAGTAGTAGCTGCTGTCCATTGGCAGAAGGCAGGGAGGTCAATTGTAGGAGGAGCCAGAAACCAGCGACAAGCTCAGAAAGAACCCATTTCATGCAGTGCCATCTAACCTTAGTTTTATCCCCATAATCTTCTCTCCATTGAGTTCTATAAATGCGACACAGAGCATAAGCATGAGCAAGGTGACAGCCAGAGCCACCATCCAGGCTGGTAAGAAGGTGGGGGTGGCTAAGTTCAGGTTGATGTACCACTATCCCCAGTACTTAAATAAGACCAGAATGCAGCTGCCAAGATTTTGACTTGCATAGTCCATTTCCTCCATTTTGAAATAACTGCACTGGCTGCCTGTTTGATTTCTAACTCAAATCATAGTGCTGGTGCTTGACTTTAAAAGAAATCAGAACAGAGAGAGCTTTAAAGAGAGTTTCCTCTCCAAAAAGCAAAAAAGAAAAGGGAGGGAGAAGGAGAAGGAGAAGGAGAAGAAGGAGAAGAAGGAGATGTTGAAGGAGTTGTTGTGTCATTCTGCCTAGTTTCCCTAGGGTCACAATGCCTTTTTCCTTACAACTCTACAAAATAGCAACTTAAGTGCTGGGATGGGACAGAACTGTGTTTCAGTTCTCATTCAGTCATGGAGTTAGTGGGTCTCTGATTCTTTGGCAGTAAGGTAGTTTTTCTTCTTCCTATTGATAGTTTTAATACATATTTCATGTCACCAACGTAGAGATTTTTACCATTAAATAGTTTACCATTAAATAGTTTACAAATTCTGAATGATAAAGATGAAAAGAATAAATAGAGGAACGGATGAGTACTTTTCAATAAAAGGTAAAGGAACCCCTGACTATTAGGTCCAGTCTTGACCAACTCTGGGTTTGCGGTGTTCATCTCGCTTTATTGGCCGAGGGAGCCGGCGTACAGCTTCCGGGTCATGTGGCCAGCATGACTAAGCCACTTCTGGTGAACCAGAGCAACGCACGGAAACGCCATTTACCTACCCACCGGAGCGGTACCTATATATCTACTTGCACTTTGACGTGCTTTCGAACTGCTAGGTTGGCAGGAGCAGGGACCGAGCAACGGGAGCTCACCCCGTCACGGGGGTTCGAACTGCTGATCTTCTGATCGGCAAATCATAGGCTCTGTGGTTTAACCCATAGCGCCACCCGTGTCCCTGTACTTTTCTATAGAGTTTATTAAATTGCCATGACTAGTACAATAAACTTAACAAATTTCATTTAGAGCTTGTTGTGGAATGAGACAATGTTTTCCAAATCTGAGTAAAAGTGAGAATGGTTTTTTTTTTTTCACTCTTACTTAAAACAAAACAATGCACCTAAGTTCATTAAACAAAACATTAAATGCTTAATTTCCCTCACTGAGGATGAGTACATCTTGTGGCTTTCCATTGTTGTTCCACTGCCTTTCTGCCCACGCCTTTCAACTTTCAAGCTCTGGAGTTTCTTGACAGGAGCATAAAGTATTACACACTTCCCCAAATCCCCAGACTCATCTTGCCCTACTTACGTGACCCAGGATCCATCAATCATTCAATCAACTTTGTGTGTGCATGTCCTCTTGAGTGCGGCATTGCAGTTTATGTACAACAAATCTCAAGTTGCAGTACATAAAAGCTGCTGGTTAATAAGCTAAAGCAAACCTTTGACTGAGCTTTCCCTTTGTCTTGCATCTAGCTTGAACGGTGTAAAATTGGCTCAGGGAGAAGTTTTTGCGGGCTCAGGAATGGTGAGTCCATGGTGGGGTATGCAGACAGCAAATAAATACCCAGAGATGTGTGTTGGAGGAAAACTGGCCACAACCTGATTACAGATAGAAAGCTTTGGTGCAGGCACTGAGCATATATTCATTGATCAACCAGCTCACCTGCTCGTTGATGAAGAATTGGGGATATCCAAGTTAAGTGGTCCCTCTACAGTGTGAACTGCATCTAGTGAACCTCAACTGGCGATGGGCAGGGGCACTGTGGCTCTTCAGCCCACAAGTGGGGCATCTGACAGAAAGCATTGCCCTCCAAGATCTCTAATCCCTCCAAAGCAGACCCTGGTCTTAGCGTTAAAACAGAAGAGGACCAGTTGATCTCTGAAAGGGGGCAGGGTGATATTTCTTAATCTTGACGTGGTAATGGATGACTCTTTCAAGTCCGTATAAACTTTGCACATTTTTATCCAGAACTGTGTTCTGTTAATCTGCATTGTGTACACCCAGATTTCAATATGTTTCAATGCATTTTGATAGAATCACAATAATGGAAAATGAGGGTTCTAGCATGTGTGAGGGAGATCCAGCTCAGGGACGTTTATAGGGATGGAGATATTGCTGTAGCCAGTGAATTTTTTCCTCTAGCCCCAGCACCCAGGGTGTTGTTTACTGTGTATGGAATCAGAATGTTTGAAGAAAGCTTTTACTAAAGAAAGAAGACTCTTAGTCAGTGAGAGAAGGCTTGCTAATTTAATTGTGAAAGCAGAGAAGTATACTGAGCTTCATAGACTGAGAAACACAATTTTGTTTGGGGGTTTTTAATTGCACATTTTTTCCCTTCCTCATCAGCAATTTGTGATACTTATAAAGCTCTTATAAGATGACATCTACTGTCTTATATTTCCTGGCTAGGAGGTAAAGGGAGAGAGGTTTTTTAAAAAAGAAAAAAGAAAAAGAAACAAAGAAACAACAACAACAGAACTATTTATTATTTCAATTAGACTTCCGGAACAGGAACACAAGCAACTTTCTTCTCGAATAGTTAGTGAGCAATTGGGATTAGAATTTATTTTTCAAAAATGCCATTTGTGAAGCAAAGATACTTTGAGCTGGGGAATAAATCAGACAGATCATTAGCATGAAAGCTTTGAAATGAACCGCAACAGAAATCTGTACACATACAGAAAGTTAAAGTCAGGCATAATAATGATATTGTGAGAATGCTAAACTCCTAAAGGAATTATCTCCATTTTATTTGAAGTGGTATACACCAGAAGGACCAAACTCGTGGATGGTTGACTCATTTGGAGTTCCCAAATTATTATTCATGATTATTTCTTATATCATTCTTCATTTGAAGAATGCATTATATATATATATATATATATATATATATATATATATATATACACACACACACACACACACACACACAAATATATATATATGGCAAAATATGCTGCCCGCAATATCCACCTTCACTCTGCTTAATGATGAAAAGCCTAAGCCATGGGTGGGCAACCCTGTTTCAGCCCGAGGCCCACAATATCTTCAAGGGGGCACATGTTAGTGGAGAGAGAGGCTGGAAGCAAAAATGGGCAGCCAAATGAATGTGAATGTTAACTTAGTACATTCAATTAGTTTCTACACACACTCAGACACCCCTCTCTATCCTTCATCCAGATGAGCAAGAGGCATTGCATGTCGAGGTCCCCAGGGCCACCCCAATAACTCACACATCACACCAAATTTTTTGTTTAAGGTTTTTGGCATAATTTTGGCCACAACTTTATTAAAATACAAACATGTGAGTGGTTGCTTAGGCATTGGTTGCCACTATCTGCCCCCACCATGGGGGACAGACTGACATTCCGCACACCTGCAAAAGTCAGAAAAGGGGAATACACTTGGGGGAAAGCGATGGAGCAGGGAACCTGCCCTCAGCCCTCCCCAAATGCAGCCAGGAGCTCTTGCAGTGGCCCGCGCCCCCTTGAGCTTACAGGGTTAAACAGCTCAGAGTGTACGCCCTGCCTACATTTGGGAGGGGGGAGATTGTGTCATATCTGAGAGTCTCCAGCCTTTGTTCTTTCTCTCTACTTTCGCTTTTGAAGAGAGAGGACGTGTTTTCACGATGCTGTTCGCTGTGATAGATAATGGATAGTTTCTGCTTAAATAAAACTGCTTTTAGCTGAGTGGACTTTATTTAAGCACACTGAAGAAAGCACTGATGTTTGCAGCTTTCTCTTACCGCTGCTGATCTCTGCGTGTTGCTCAGAGCCTTTGGAATGTGGCCTTTGAAGTCCGGAGGCCTGGCTGGTAGCTGCGCAGCCGAAGCGGGCTGGACGCCAAGGCTTATCTGAGCAATAAATCTTCAGGGTGGACAAGCAATAGTTAGCCCCTGATTCCTTTAACGGAATCCCTTGCAGCAGCAGCATTAGAGGGGAAGGCACAGTCAATCCATGCCCCTCAACCAACCAAACCATAAACCAATGCCTAACCGCCAACCTTACAAGTTGTGACGATTTGCTACACAGTAGGCAAAAACCAAATGGCCCCAACCAATCAGCCAGATGGACAAAATTCCTACCGGGCCCCTGCCCCCAAAGCAGACGACCCCATGACAGGCATAGCAAGGTCAAAGCGAACAACCCTAAATATAGGGCGGGGGCAATCTGATGCACGGGTGAAAAGAGGAAGCCCTAGCCTCGTGCAAAGAGTTTTAGCATTTCTGGCTGTCAATCAACAAATGGCAACATTAACTTCTTCCCAACAACAAGGGAAGCCCAATCGCATCAGTGGCCAACGATCAATTAGCCCGCCCCACAACTTTGGAGTGTCCTGTTGGCCCCCACCACAACACGTGCTCTCCATGAAGGATAACACGCTTTATCAGAGTTCAATGACACACTCTAGCCAGCTAAAAATGCTCAAGGAAGGTGTCAAGCATAGTTTGTGAAGGGTGTGGCCTGGGGAAAGTGGGTGTGGCTGGGGAGGAATATGACCTGGGGAGACTCCCAAGGGCCAGATAGAGAGATTTGGAGTGGCACATTTGAGACTCCCCTAACCTTGCAAAGGCAGGAAATTGTGGGAAGCCGAAACAGATCTCTTAGCTATTTTTTTCTGAGTCATGCAGAATGATGCAGCAGTTTCACCCTTGAAGCCCTAATCATGAAGTAGACTCCACACACAAGACTTTTAAGATGACTCTTTTCTTAGAGGATGGAAACTATTAAAAGCAGTATTGTGCAGATATACTAAGTCCATTGCAATGTCATTCACTCTCTTGAACCCAAGAGAGGGTCTTCTTGCTTTTAAAACGCCTTTGAAGCAGTCCATAAATTATAACTTGTCTGCCCTCACCAGCTCCTCCGAGCAGCATGTTCTTGGAGCCTGCAAACTCAGTGCAACAACCAGCCAATCTCTAATTCCCACCCCTTCTATCACTACCTAACACACACACATATTCACATTTAAAGGTAATGATTTTAAAGGTAACAAATTCAGCATTTCTGTGACCTAGATCGGAGTCAGAAGATTTTGCAGCTGTTACATTATGTTGCATGGGTTTTCTTTCCCCCAATACAATTTATTCTTTGCAAAATACATTTTGCGCTCCGAGGCCCCCAAGCCCTTCCCCCAAGTAAATAATTTCACACTGATATGTAATTTGGGTTTAAGTTATTGGGCAAAATTTAGGCCACAATTTTATTGATTACAGCAAAGTGAGTGGTACTGGCTTAGGCATTGGCAACCGACTATAACTGACTCCTGCCTCTCTGGCAGGTAGTCTGGAAGGGTAAACACCAAACGAGGGAGCAACATCAACAAAAATCAACCGCTCACTCCGGGGTTCCTGTGGTCCTGGCATGGCCCTAGCCCCTCCAGCGGACTTCGGACGAGATCCAGGACCCCCAGATTCCTTTACCAGAATACTCTTATTCATGGAGGGGCAGGTGATGGCTGCACCTCCCCTCTCACACACCTCACTAAGCCAATGCCTAACCACCAAACCTTACAAAGTTGTGACGATTGCTAAGGGGGTAGGTGAAAACCAAGTGGCCAGTGCCAATTTGCCAAATGGAAAAAAATTCCTACCCGGCCCCTGTTCCAAAACAGGTGACCAACCAATATCTGAAGCAAGGCCAAAGTAGCTACATCAACAAATAGGGACGGGAGAGTAGGTGTTTTGCAGCACGAAGCAAGTGCCTCAGCTACATCATGCTGCCACTTTTAAAGCTCCCTTCAATCACGCCACCTGCATCGGATTGGCTCAAACAGCCTGGCGTGATTGTGGGGCCCACAGACAAGGCCTGGGGCATGGCCCCCACCTACAATCCAGTGGGGGGTGTCTCAGGGACCCATACGCAACCAGGACCCTCATTAAGGAGGATCCCATTTCTAATAAATTCAGTACCAGTACAAATACGAACAAGATCCAGATTCAGTACTGTAAGTTCTTACATTTTCTGATGCACTTAGTGTAATTCAACAAAGAACTGGCGTCCTTCTCAAAAAGTTATTCCAAATAAGATGCAGGGCATTAAGTTCACAATTTATCTTCAGATCACTTTAAAAAAGAAAGATCTATCATGTGTAGGAAAGAGTTATCAGAGGGAGGCATAAAATAAGCAAGAGGAAAATATATTACCAGGAGCCTTGAACGTACAGGATAGGGCAATATATAAATGTGGAGGTTTGCTGCAGGAACTGTTGTGTTAACACTCAATGATTATGGTTACTTTTACAAGGTGCTGGCATTATTGGAAGGCAAACCTTTGCGAAAGAGTTTGATGCAGCACCAACATGCCTGAAGACAGGTGTGTTATAGTTAGATTGATGCATTTCCCCAAAGGTATACCATTCATAATTAATACCTAAATTAATTCCAGTGCTACTAACAAGCACATTTGGTGGAAGCTGATAATTATCTGCAGTATTGTATTTAAACACTTTGAACACCCAGGGAAGTGAGCGATGAGTCATTTCTGAAAAGATGACTCTTTTCTGAAAAGACATCATGCTTACAAGCACATGGCAATTAATAAACAGCATTTGCACTCTTAATTGCCACCTGCAATTGACTTCTAAATCCAGTTGTTCATTCCTCTTGGTAGTATAAGGTATCTTTTGTCCTACAGAAGCTTATTACACGTCATTGTCACTTTTCTTTCTTTGCTGTCACAGATTCCAATAGGAGTGACGAGAGCAATGATACGAATGATCGTATTTCATGGGTTGCTTTCAAGGCGGCATTGACAGGGGTGCAAATCCAGTGCCATATGGCACATTTCTCTTGGATAAAATTTACATCTTAGCATATGGCTTTTCTTTCTTTTCTCCCCCCCCCCCTTTTCTTCTTTTTTTCTGGGTCAACAGTTTCTTTAGTCTTGACAGCAGCAACAACATTTACACTGTTTGTTAAACAAATTAAAGTACAGTCGCAATACGAGAGAGCTTTACATAGAAACTCTTGTCATTTCCAATATTAAAAGTGTCAGAACAACACTGTTGTTGGGATAGAGGATGAAACCCTATTTGCTGGTAAACTAAACATCTACGATAAATATTGGAAGCATTGCAGCGGGGACTGATTGATGGATTGCCAATATTGATAATCTTTTAAAAAATTCTTTTTGAGGCAGCTCTGGGGTTTAGGTAAGCCTAGAGTTGAGAGATCAGCTGTTGTGCTTATGGAGAGAACATGGTAGCTGCCCTTTGTGTGGCGAGTTCCCGCCTCCCCCCAGTAGGAATAAACACACGTGGGCAAAATTGGGCAAAATTAGGCCACAACTTTATTGATTACAAGTGATGAGTGGTATTGGCTTAGGCATTGGTCCTAACCAACTATCCGGCTTCAGCCTGTTAGCTTGAAGACCGGGAAGGGTTAACACCACCAGGGGGAGCCCTGCTGATGCACATCAACTAGGCACTTCCCCAGGGTCACTGCTTGGGGGCGTGCCTTGGGCCCTCACCTCCATAGGCTTCAGACAGGGCCACGCCCCCCGGAATCCTTTATTGGACTACCCTTCAATATGCGGGGGAGGTGATGGCACTCCCCCCCCATACATCTACATAACAATACCCATACCAATGCCTAACTGCCAAAACCGAGGACGTTGTGACGATTTGCTATGAGGTAGGCAAAAAACCAAATGGCTGGTGCCAATTTGCCAAGTGGAAAAAAATTCCTACCAGGCCCCTTAACAGTGACCAACCGAGGTCCATAGCAAGGTTGGAAGAGAAACTTAGAGGGTGGGCGGGTGGGAAACCGGAGAGTCGGCGTGGCTAAAGAGGGAGATCCCTGGCCGCGCCTGCCTTATATGGAGCAGGCCACACCCCCTGGGCCAGTCCATTGGCTGGCCAGGGGATGACACGGCTGAGGATTCCCCTAATCGCGTGGAGGCTGAGAGCCAGCCCCCATGCACGTGTTGGGGGCGTGAAGCCCGCAACACCACCTCCCAAGGTCGGGAGTGGCTTTAACAGAGAAACTACAGTGACCTTCGGAAAAACCAAACCTGGGTTTGCCCAGATATAATACAATGGGAAGGAGGATTGTTTGAATTCTAGGAGAGAATCAGCCCCAGGTCTGAATGAAGAGGAACTGGTAGTGATGGACTGGTGGTTATTGGCAACAGAGAATCAAGGGAGAGATGTTCCACATTAATTAGAGGAAGGACTATAGAGGTAGAGACCATGCTTTGCATTCAGAAATTCCCAACATCCTGGCAATTTTCAGATCCATGTCTGAAAATCTGGAGAGCCATTGCCAGTCATTATAGACCAGCCTTGTCTGATCTGGTACCCTCCAGATCAAACATGGGTCTCCAGCTGTTTTTGGACTACAATTCCCATCATCCCTGACCACTAGTCCTGCTAGCTAGGGATAATGGGAGTTGGGTCTCCAGCTGTTTTGAACTACAACTCCCACCATCCCTAGCTAGCAGGACTAGTGGTCAGGGATGATGGGAACTGTAGTCCCAAAACAGCTGGAGACCCAAGTTTAGGAAACACTGCTCCAGATGTTGTTGGATCCCAACACTTATCAGTCCAAGCATACATGACCAATGAGAGCTGCAGTCCAAACCATCAAGATAACAGCAGTTTATGGGTGTCTGGTCTAGCCAATTCTGAGCTAGATAAGTCATTGGTTTGACTCCCAATATAAGGCATAACCACCAGTTCTCCCCTGCCAATGTCACAATGCAACCACAGTATTGGCAATCCTGTGTTTGCAACATATAATACAAATGATGAGTGTCTAGTAAATAGTCAAAACATCCAGCTGAAGTTTTATGGCTGTCATTTTGGGGTGATCATTTACTCACCGCAATTCCATTCTACAATAATAACCAGAGACTGTTCCATTCTTTGAGTGGTCAGGACATGGAGCATATTTTGTGAAAATACACTGAGTGTTAGCAAGGTTCCTTTTGCAAGGCAGCCCTAATTAAAGGCTGAGTCAATCTCTGTGCCTTTGCTGGCGGTGAGCATTAAAATATGTTTTGTGCCTTAATCCGGATGACAGGGAAAAGGAATGGTTTCTAATACATCTTTCTTTCTTACTTTCTTTTTCATTCTGATTGTGCTGAGGCAGTGGCAATGCTGGAAGGAAAGGTGGTTTGTGGAAATGTGCTAAGAGGCCAGATATGAAAAAGAGTGATCTTAACGACTACACCTTGTGGCTAGACAGGAATCAAATTACCTTTGAGGAGATAACATCGAAGCCTTATAAATCAAGACAAAATACCGATTTTCTAGAGAAGGAAATATACGGCTTCCACGAGACCAGCTGAGCAGAGGGGAGAATGCACTTAAGGTAATTTCTTTTGAAATAACTTGAAGTAGGGTTAACAGATTCTTAATACGACACAACTGAAATGCAGCATGTACAACTGGTAATCGGAATCCTATTTTCTGAGAATTGGAAAGTATCTCCTTTCTCAAGGTCACAAGTGACCTTCACATCAAACAGAGTCTCCGGATGGAAAATGCTAGACATAATGTTTCTGGATTGTGGAAAGCAAATTGCCATGGCAATAGGTGAGCTAATATATAAATATTTGGATGAATCATGCAGTGAACATAAGATCAGACCAAAGGCTCACTTATTCAGCATTCTGTTCCCACAGTGGCCAACTAGACGCCAATGAGGAGCCCACAAACAGCAGCACTCACCTCACGTGTGATTCCATCTGCTGATATTCAGAGGTGAAACTCCTCAAATACTGGAGGTAATGGCAAATAGAAGGGGAAGAAATGGAGGCAGGGAGAGATTTTACTTTCTTGGGCTCCGTGATCACTGCAGATGGTGACAGCAGTCACGAAATTAAAAGACAGCTGCTCCTTGGGAGAAAGGTAATGGCAAACCTAGACAGCATCTTAAAAAGCAGAGACATCACCTTGCCAAAAAAGGTCCGTATAGTTAAAGCCATGGTTTTCTCAGTAGTGATGTATGGAAGTAGGAGCTGGACCATAAAGAAGGCTGATCGCCGAAGAATTGATGCTTTTGAATTATGGTGCTGGAGGAGACTCTGGAGAGTCCTATGGACTGCAAGACGATCCAACCTATCCATTCTGAAGGAAATCAGCCCTGAGTGCTCACTGGAAGGACAGATCCTGAAGCTGAGGCTCCAATATTTTGGCCACCTCATGAGAAGAGAAGACTCCCTGGAAAAGACCCTGATGTTGGGAAAGATGGAAGGCACAAGGAGAAGGGGACGACAGAGGACGAGATGGTTGGACAGTGTTTTCGAAGCTACCAGCATGAGTCTGACCAAACTGCGGGAGGCAGTGGAAGACAGGAGTGCCTGGCGTGCTCTGGCCCATGGGGTCATGAAGAGCCGGACACGACTAAATGACTAAACAACAACAATGTGCAGCCATCATGGCTATAGGCTATAGGCTGTTGCCTGGGGAGAGATCCATCAGGGTTCCAGTTGCATCCAGACATGCCCATTGATATTAAACAAACTATCCTGCTTAAAGGATAGTTGATCATGACTTGATCATGGATGGAGGACTTGACCTGGCATGTGTAACAGAGACTTGGTTGGATGAAGCAGATGGGCCTGTCCTTGCCGCTGCTTGTCCACCAGGTTTCTCTTACGCACAGCAACCCAGGTCATGTGGGCGGGGAGGGGGGGTTGCAGTGATTTTTAGGAAGTCATTAGTTTGCACCAGGCGTCCTATTGGGAAGACCCAGTTTTCCGAGTGCATGTTCTGGAAGTTGGGCAATAGGGGCAGTACAGGATTCCTACTGGTGTACCGACCTCCCCGCTGCACCAAGGATTCCCTGCCCGAGCTGCTTCAGGTCGTGGCGGATATGCTCCTGGAGACACCTAGCTTGGTCGTCCTAGGGGATTTTAACATCTATGCCGACACGACCTTACAAGGGGCCGCTCGGGACTTCGTGGAAAGCATGGCCTCCATGGGGCTGTCCCTGAATAAGTCTGGCCCAACCCATAGCCGCGAACATGCCTTGGACCTGGTGTTTACCTCTATGGATGTTGGTGATCTGACACTAAGTAAAAGCGAAACGAAAGAAGTGCCATGGTCAGATCACTTCCTGGTGCAACTGGACTTCTCTGCGACCCATCCCCTCTGCAGGGAGGTGGGACCAATTCGGATGGTCCGCCCCCGCCACTTAATGGATCCAAATGGTTTCCAGAGAGTGGTAGGGGATGCTTTATCCCATGTTGATGGCCTTTCAGCCGATTCCCTGGTGGCCCGCTGGAATGTGGAGTTAACCAGGGCTATTGACTGTTTGGCTCCGAAGCGCCCTCTCCGATTGCATGGAGCCCGGACAGCCCCGTGGTTTTCCACGGATCTGAGGGCAATGAAACAATCGTTGAGACGGCTAGAGCGCCGGTGGCGGATAACTCATTCCGAATCTGACCGGACACAGGTTAGAGCTCAACGTCGAGCCTACCAAGTGGCGATAGCGACGGCGAAGAAGAATTTCTTCACCGCCTCTATTGCATCTGCAGAAAACAGCAGCAGGAGACTTTTTCAGGTGGTTCACAATTTAGTGGAACCACCTGCAACATCGGGGCCCAGTACGGGCCACATGTTCTCCTGCAATGATTTTGCAAAGTTTTTTGCAGATAAAATCGCTCAGATTCGGGAAGAAGTAGACTCCACCGTGGGAGCAGGGCCGGGGCGGGAGAGTGCTAGAGTTCTGTCTAGTCAAGTTGAGTGGGATCAATTCCAATCTGTTACCTCCGAGGATGTGGACAGGCTGCTTGGACGAGTGAAGCCAACCACCTGTCTCCTGGATCCTTGCCCATCCTGGCTTATAAAAGCTAGCCGGGAAGGACTGGGCGATGGGCTTCGTGGGGTGGTGAATGCTTCCCTCCGTGAGGGAGCCTTCCCAGACCCGCTGAAAGAGGCGGTTATTAAACCGCTTCTTAAAAAACCATCTTTAGATGCGGCCACGATGGCCAACTATCGCCCAGTTTCAAATCTTCCATTCTTGGGCAAGGTGATTGAGCGAGCGGTGGCCGAACAACTCCAGGCACGCCTGGAAGAAGCGGACCATTTGGATCCCTTCCAGTCGGGATTCAGGCCTCATCATGGGACTGAAACTGCCTTGGTCGCACTGGTTGATGATCTTCGGCGGGCTAGGGACAAAGGTGAGAGCTGTTTCCTAGTTCTGCTGGATCTCTCAGCGGCGTTTGATACCATCGACCATAACATCCTTCTGGACCGTCTTGAGGGGCTGGGAGCTGGGGGCACTGTCCTACAGTGGTTCCGCTCCTTCCTCCTGGGCCGTGTTCAGAAAGTGGTGTTGGGGGATGAGTGTTCAGACCCCTGGGCTCTCACTTGTGGGGTGCCTCAGGGTTCTGTCCTATCCCCCATGCTTTTCAACATTTACATGCAGCCGCTGGGAGAGATCATCAGGAGGTTTGGGCTGGGTGTTCATCAGTATGCGGATGATACCCAGCTCTACCTCTCCTTTAAATCAGAACCAGTGAAGGCGGTGGAGGTCCTGTGTGAGTGTCTGGAGGCGGTTGGAGGATGGATGGCGGCTAACAGATTGAGGTTGAATCCTGACAAGACAGAAGTGCTGTTTTTGGGGGACAGGAGGCGGGCAGGTGTGGAGAATTCCCTGGTCCTGAATGGGGTAACTGTGCCCCTGAAGGACCAGGTGCGCAGCCTGGGAGTCATTTTGGACTCACAGCTGTCCATGGAGGCACAGATCAAATCTGTGTCCAGGGCAGCTGTTTACCAGCTCCATCTGGTACGTAGGCTGAGACCCTATCTGCCTGTGGACTGTCTCGCCAGAGTGGTGCATGCTCTGGTTATCTCCCGCTTGGACTACTGCAATGCACTCTACGTGGGGCTACCTTTGAAGGTGACTCGGAAACTACAACTAATCCAGAATGCGGCAGCTAGACTGGTGACTGGGAGCGGCCGCCGAGACCATATAACACCGGTCTTGAAAGACCTACATTGGCTCCCAGTACGTTTCCGAGCACAATTCAAAGTGTTGGTGCTGACCTTTAAAGCCCTAAACGGCCTCGGTCCAGTATACCTGAAGGAGCGTCTCCACCCCCATCATTCTGCCCGGACGCTGAGGTCTAGCGCCGAGGGCCTTCTGGCGGTTCCCTCACTGCGAGAAGTAAAGCTACAGGGAACCAGGCAGAGGGCCTTCTCGGTAGTGGCGCCCGCCCTGTGGAACGCCCTTCCAGCAGATGTCAAAGCGATTAACAACTACCTGACATTCAGAAGACATCTTAAGGCAGCCCTGTTCAGGGAAGTTTTTAACGTGTGATATTTTATTGTATTTTTGCTTTTTATGGAAGCCGCCCAGAGTGGCTGGGGAGGCCCAGCCATTTCAGTCTTCAATGCAGTGAGACGAAACCTACTCTGAGACTGACAGTTCCCTAGCAGCGAGGCTTTTCCTTTGCACACAGATATAATTGTTTTGCAATGTAACTACAAGAGAGAAGATTTTCATAAACATCTGTTGTGGAACAATAGAGCTTTGAAATGCGAGAATGCATTCTCTCACCATAAAATTAAACATTCCAGATGAAGAGGAAGCTTGGAAAGTGGCGTGCATGGTTGTCCTCAATAAAGTCAGTAAAGCCACTTCCGAGCTGGAGAGGAGGTGCGGTGCGGGCTTCACGCCCCTCCTCCACGCACGCGGGGGCTGGCGTACAGCCCCCGCGATACTGGGGAATCCTCGAACCCGTCATCCCCCTGGCCAGCCAATCGGCTGGCCCAGGGGGCGTGGCCCGCCCTACTTAGTGCCGGCGCGGCTGAGGATCTCCCTCTTTCCTCGCCATGCTCCAGCTGATCGGGTTTTCCCATCCCACCCACCCGTTAGGTTAGGCTTTATGACATTGCTATGGACTTTGGTTGGTCGCTGTCAAGGGGCCTGGTAGGAATTTTTGCCATTTGGCAAATTGGCACCAGCCATTTGGTTTTTTGCCTGCCTCGTAGCAAACGTCACAACTTCCTGGGCATTGGTGGTTAGGCATTGGTAGGGGTGTTGTTATGCAGATAACAAGGGTGGGGGGAAGGAAGCACCATCACCTTCCCCCCAAATCGAAGGGTAGTCTGGTAAAGGATTCCGGGGGCGTGGCCTTGTCCTAAGCCTATGGAGGTGTGGGCCTAAGGCACGCCCCCGAGCGGTGACCCCGGGGGAGCTCCTAGTTGATGTGCATCAGCAGGACTCCCCCTACTGGTGGTTAACCCTTGCCCATCTTCAACCAAGCGGGCTGAAGCCGGTTAGCTGATAGGACCAGTGTCTAAGCCAATACCGCTCAGTTCCTGTAATCAATTAAGTTGTGGCCTAATTTGACCCATTAACCTTAAACTCTGGTGTCTTGAGTCTTTATTTCTGAGGGGGGAGGCGGGAACTCACCACACAAATGGTTACACTTTGTTCACTGCTTATTCCTCGAATAGTTCCTGGCACCTGCATCAATTAACTGCTCTTCTTGACTCATCAGATCTGGTATGTCCCACCCCCTAAGGTCATTGTCATAGTTCAGGCAATGGGATAGCATTTGGAGCTGTAGATTTGGAAACAGCGCCCCACACCCTGAGCACAAGGCAATGTCCTTGCCCAGATATTGATGGAATAGATTCAAATCAGGTCCATCTATTCAATTTGAAGGATCCCCTTTTGTGGTCCTATTTTTGGAGTTCATTTCTTAAGGACTGTGAATGCTAAAGTCTGATGCACCTTAGGATCTGTCATGGTTTTGATAACACCATGATATTTAATAATAATAATTTTCTTGTTTGTACTCCATCTATATGACTGGGTTGCCACAGCCACTCTGAGCGGCTCACAGCATATATAAAAACATAACAAAACATTAAACACTAAAAACATTTTTTTAAACTACAGAGGGCTGCAATCTCTGTAGAGATTGTTGGGGCTGGGTATTGGGGACAATTAATCATGGAAACGAGCCAAAGCGTTCTAGTCCATGCTCTGCTTCTGAAGATCTACTCAAATATTTTGGGATCTACACATCTTGCAAACTTTGGTTTGATCTTCATCACACACACACACACACACAGAGAGAGAGAGAGAGAGAGAGAGAGAGAGAGAGAGAGAGAGAGAGATTTGGTATTTCTGGTGAAATTGCTCAAAATGAAAATGCTTTAAAATGGCTCAGTTATAAACTAGGTGGAAAGTCATTGACTGCCCATCACTATTTTCATTATTCTTTGATTGTGGGTAACACAGAGACTTGTGCATAAGGTGTAGCAATGGCACAACAGGATTAGGACAGGGTAGATATTTTGCTAATGTGAAGATGGTACTGAAAAGCTGCTGCTGAGGCCATAATTAAGTTGTAACATGAAAGTTTGCCTTAAGGATAATTGAAATCACTATGTTTGCTTGAGGTGATATTATTGCTTACAAACATAAAAAGGAGCAGACTATTTTTGCACACTAATAATACAAAGCTTAAGGTAACAGCTATAACGTCTACTCTAACCAATTTGGCCTTATGGGCATGAATGCAAAAATAATTTGGGACGCTTTCCAAAGTTAATCAGCATTTGCAATATTGTTCTCATTAAACTGCAAGCAAACTAGTTGCGTTGCAAGTGTAACCATGGAAATAAGAAGATGTGACACAAGGTGAAGTGTGTTAAAATGAAGGACATTTTATTCAAATTATAAACAAATGAAAAGCCCCTGATGTTGGGAAAGATGGAGGGCACAAGGAGAAGGGGACGACAGAAGACGAGATGGTTGGACAGTGTTCTCGAAGCTACTAACATGAGTTTGACCAAACAGCGGGAGGCAGTGGAAGACAGGAGTGCCTGGCGTGCTCTGGTCCATGGGGTCACGAAGAGTTAGACATGACTAATTGACTAAACAACATCATCTCCAGGGGGACATTTTGTGCATGTAACTAATCAACTACCAATCCAAGTGAAACATGCCCTCTCCCTTAAGCAGCACTCATTTGTGTGAGTAGGGTGGCTTTCTTGATCATGTAGTACCTTTCCTACAATACTGTTCCCCAAGGTGATCCTTACCATGCCAAAAGGCCTCCCAACATTGGAAGGAAGCATCAGGATTTCTGCCTCTAAATGTGCCTAAGGATGCTCTCCTATGGAAACAAGAAGAATTACCACTGAAAGAAGAATGGCAGATGAAATTAATGGACTATGCAGAATTAGACAAGATGACAGGAAGGATCTGAAGCCTGAGGGACCAGAGATTCTCAGGGGACTGGAGTAAATATTTGAACTATTTGAAAAGCAATTGTAATAAACAGATTACGCTAGTACGACTGCAAGAAGTTTTGTAAGGAGGATTATGTGAAATATTGCAGAGAAGAAGATTATGAAGAGTTAAGGACAATTAAAAGTAATAGGGAAATTAAGAAATGTAGACTAAGTAATAAAGACTGAAAAATCTTCAGATGTAGTTGATGGATGTCCAAAACATTGTATAAGATAAGAAAATATGTTATATGATTGTTGGGAATGATATGTAATTTTTTTTAAAAAAGGATGCTCTCCTACCCTTAATCTACCTGTTGGATTCCCACATTACCTGCCACTGAAGAGGAAAAGCTTAGCCCCTCACCCCCTACCTGCTGTGAGTAAAGTTGTACAGGTCATTCTGCCAAGAAAATATCATTGCTCCAACTGGACAAGTGAATTTCACCCAGCTTATAGGAACCAGTCCTTGTATATTTCATCTCAGGATAATGCATAGTGTCGCCCTCATTGCTAGGCAGATTGATACAGATCTCCCCATTCACTTTCACCCTTGCCTAATTACGTCATTTAGAGTCACAATGCCCCTTCCGACCTTCAGGAGGAGGGGGGGTTGTGGGATCACGACCCCGCCCACACTCTGCGAGGCTGGCGTCAGCCTCGCAGGAGACAGGGATTCACCCAATTAGCATACCCTGTGGCGCCAGCCAATTGGCTGGCGGCAGGGGCGGGCCTTCCTAGGGCCACTTAAGGTCAGGGCAGCCCCTGGCTCACCCCCTTTCTTCCCTGGAGACGACGCAGTTTCCCACCCACCCGCCCTTTAGGTTTTGCCACTGACCTTGCTATGGGCTTCGGCTGGTCGCCGCAAGGGGCCTGGTAGGAGTTTTTCCATTTGGCTAATTGGCTGGTTTTGTGAGCCACTTGGTTTTTTCGCCTACCTCGTAGCAAATCGTCACAACTCCCTCGGTTTTGGCGGTAGGCATTGGCCGGGGTATTATCATGCAGATGAGGTTGGGGGGGAGGAACGCCATCACCTCCCCCAATGCTTGAAGGGTAGTTCGTTAAAGGACTCCGAGGGGCGACGCCTCGTCCGAAACCTACGGAGGCTAGGGCCTAAAGCGCGCCCCCGAGCGGTAACCCCTTGGGGAGCGCCCAGGGATATGCATCTCGGGTGGCTCCCCCTGTTGGTGTTTAACCCTTCCCGGTCAGACCGGATAGTCGGTTAGGGCCAATGCCTAAAGCCAATACCCTTCTTTCCTGTAATCAATAAAGTTGTGGCCATTTTTCGCCCATTAACCTAAAACCCTGTGTCCGTTGTCTTCATTTATTCCACCTGTGGGGGGGAGGGAATAGCCACACAATTTCCCCTCCACACCCTCCTGGGCAAAATATCTGACCAAATTATGGTCACTTCCAGCCAATAATGCCGAAAAGCACAAAATCCAAGCATTTGCCCTTCAAGATACCCAAATGGTTACCACATTAATGAACCACTAACAGGTGAGTGGTCTTCCTCAGGAGATGAAGGTTGAACCATGTTGAAAAAAGGTATTTTACACCTGCTCAGTTACTGAACTATTGCAAACCCAGTGCTAATAGGATTTTGTGATGGCCCATGCAGCCATACTCTGGCCACAGGAAACAATATTTTGACAATGTATGTATCATAGAATCATGTTGACTTCTTTGGGGACATAACAGAAGACCAGGATGCCCCTAATTTCCAGTGGCCCAAGGTCTGAATACCTGCTCTGTTGGGTACCCCAGGTAATCTGCAGTTGATGTAGCCCAATCTGAAAGGAATAGGTGATGGCTTGGTTGGGGTCCCCACTGAACGATGCGGGATGAGGTGGAGGGAGCGGAGAGTAATAGAGGAGCAAGCTTATACATTATGACATCAGGGAACAACAGAAGGGCAGGAAGTTTGACCCTGCTGCCCACCCCCACAATTCTAATAAGGTGAGTAACAAAGCCTGAATAGAACTAAACAGAGAAATGGAGGATTCTCAAAGCTTTCCAAAACAAGCCTGGGAAATTTGGAACTTTGGGGTCTCAGCTAAGGAGAATTCAGATAAAAAGAATGTCAGGAACATGCCTCTTCAACCATATAATTGAAAAGGATTGTCTAAAAAGATGAGAATGTAGAGAGAGGGGTGGAAACAGTACTTTACTCGAGACTTTCTTAACAACCTCTCAATGAAAAGGTCACACTTGTACAATCAGATTGAACAAGCGTGTTCATCTGTTTCAACAACGCTGGCAGATGTTTCATGGTTTTTTTTTTTCTTTTCTTTTGGGGAAACTGGACAGTGAGGGAGTGATTTCTTTTCTTTCCTAGAAAAGTGTATGTGCGGCATTTAAATAGATAATAAAGAAAGCTTACTTCATTTTGTTTTAAAGTATTTCAAGTGCTTTCACTGCCATGGGTATGAGTGTTCCACTGTGAACAGAATGGCCAAATGATATATAAAAGTGTCAGAGCTAAAATAAATCTTTTTATGACTTATTCAACGTTCATTGGTTTCAATAAAAATCCATTGCAGTGTAGTCTTACCTATAAACTTACATATTTGCAAATACTGACTACGATTTGAAAGGGAGTGGGTTGATATCCTTCACATTGGCCATTTTTCTTCCTCATAATGTCCTCTCAAAATTAACTCTTTTTAAAGAAACAGACACATAATTGTTGTTGTTGTTGACTTAACATAGTTCCAGCCTGCCTTTTTACAATTTATGCTTTCCAGCATGTTTGAATGAAGTTTCTTACATTTAGAGCAAATCACTACTTATAGATATACCACCCTAGAATACTGGAACAGTCTCTCTTAACTTGTGCTTGATGCCTACTCATGTTCTGTTCCTGGGGTGGCCAATTCAGTTCCTTCTAGATGCTGTTAGACAACAACTCCCATCATTCCTGACAATTGGCAATGTTCACTAGGGCTGATGGGAGTTCTAATCCACTACATCTGGAGGGTACCAAATCGGCAATTAATGTAGTGGTGTCTTGGCTTTGACAGTGTGGCAGTGATTAACCTCTTCTCAGGAACATCTGCTCTCCCCTTGATGAAATCTAGGAGAAAAGTACCTCCAGGCTGGGGAGGTTCCTATTAATATTTGCATTGTAAATGTATTTCACAAAGAATACACAGTAATGGGGAAAGGAGTTGGCTGGTTATTCTGTTAGTTGATTCTTTGACTGAGAACATGGGAGCATGGTGACTCCAGGCACTGTCTGGAGGAGTTTGTGAGGACAGCCAAGCTATGGATTAATAACTTATGCACTGCTATGAGGGAGTTTTGAAAGCAAAGAGAATAAACCCTCTTTTGGGCTCAAGCGGGGGGGGGGGGGGATGGGACGCGCACATGGTGGGGCCGTGAAGCCCGCAACCCTACCTCCTCTGCAGGGCGGAAGTGGCTTTATCACAAAAACAAAAAGTTCCTCCCATAGACAGATTGATGACAGAATATTCACAGGAGGGGCCCTGATGTTGAATAATCTATGCATGTTGATGCAGAAGCAAACACTGTTGAGTTAAACAGTACTAATTTCCTAGAAAATGGCACTGGGATTGCAATTCTGAATTTCCAATGCCATCCATGTTTACGGTAAATGGTAAAGGGACCCCTGACCATTAGGTCCAGTTGTGACAGACTCTGGGGTTGCGGCGCTCATCTCGTTTTATTGGCCGAGGGAGCCGGCGTACAGCTTCCGGGTCATATGGCCAGCATGACTAAGCCGCTTCTGGCCAACCAGAGCAGCGCACGGAAACGCCGTTTACCTTCCTGCTGGAGCGGTACCTATTTATCTACTTGCACTTTGACGCACTTTCGAACTGCTAGGTTGGCGGGGACTGAGCAACGGAAGCTCACCCCATCGCGGGGATTCGAACTGCCAACCTTCTGATCAGCAAGTCCTAGGCTCTGTGGTTTAACACAGCGCCACCCGCATCCCCATCCATGTTTACTTAGAACTAAATAGTGCTCAATCCAGTGAAATTTGGGGTAATAGGTAATAGGATTGCAGCCCTACGGTTGTATTCAACACTGCTGTTCCATTTGTGCGACAGACCTCCTCCACTTGCACAATGGAATTCTCCTCTCCTTTTGCCTGCAGCACCCTGTGTGCCCTCACTGGATACAACCCCTAGTCTGTTGAAATGGTTTAGGGCAGCAAATGCTGTTTCTAACATGGGGAAATGGAATGCGTCATTGCACATTAGGCTTTAGGACAAACTTGCCAGCTGAGTAGCTTTCCAGGGCTTTGTGAGGCTACAGTGTTGGTCCCTGACCATACCTGTCAGTTCCTTATTTCCTTTCTCTCCCATCCATATGCCCATTTCAATTAGGCAGGCTGTCAGTGAATCTGGACCCAACTTGCCTGCCATCTGGTTTATACGCTGCTGCTGTTGCAGTGTGCTTTATTTCATTTAATTGTCTCCTGTAATGAGTTATATTTATCTATCCTTCTATTTGTGGTGCTTTTATTTATTTTAAAACTTTTCATGCCACCTTTCTGAATTAAAAATCCTCCAAGGCAGCTTCCACATTAAGATAAGAACATGCCACTCGCTACTGAATGAAATAACCCCTTGAAACTTCTGTATTAAAAAGAAAAGTTTATAAAGCACAATACATCATCCAAACAAAAAAAAAGGCAATATAAAATCTCAACAGCTGAATTTCATTGCATACCTAAAAGCCACTTGAAATTTAGCTTCCCCAAAAGCATTGGAGCAAGCATAGACAAACTCGGCCTCCAGATGTTTTGGGACTACAACTCCCATCATCCCTAGCTAACTGGAATGATGGAAGTTGTAGTCCCAAAACATCTGGAGGGCCGAGTTTGCCTATGCCTGCATTGGAGAGTGCTAGACTCCCAGATCTCAACACACATAGGATACAGGGTTGGCCATCTATTATTGCTGCTGCGGTGTTGCCAGGTGACCAATTCTGGTCATCTAGTTTGAAATCCAACAGTATGATTTAAAAAGGATGCCGTGTTCCCAGTCAGTTGATCATCAATGCTTGGGAAGCGCTGGGGACAGGGCTTCCTCAGTGTCAAAAACCAGCTGATTCTCAGCACAGTGAAATTGCACACTGATTGGTGGTACCTGAAATGCAACTTTCACCCAAGCCCTGCCTTTATCTGTGCTGCATCTAGCATCATACAGCACTTGTCAGGTGCAGGGCAGGTGGCGAAAGCTTGGCTGAAATGGTCTCCTAAGCGAGATAGAAAGGCCTGGTGGGGCTCATTAGGCCTGTAGGCTTGAAGTTGACCACCCCTGTCATAGCCAGTCACATACCCCCCAACATTTCTCCAATGAAAATAGGGACGTCCCATTCCACAATGATAATTTTGCTATTTATACCCCATACATCTTACTGGGTTGGCCCAGCCACTCTGGGCAGCTTCCAACATATATAAAAACATAGTAAAACATTGTTTGTTTGTTTGTTTGTTTGTTTTAAAAAACTCCCTATACAGGATTGCCTTCAGATGGCTCGGGGGTTGGATAACTCCATAGCCTCCAACATTTCTCGAGTGAAAATAGGGACGTCAGGTGACGCTGTGGGTTAAACCACAGAGCCTAGGACTTGCAAATCAGAAGGTCGGCGGTTCGAATCCCCGCAACGGGGTGAGCTCCCCTGCTCCTGCCAACCTAGCAGTTCAAAAGTGCATGTAGATAAATAGGTACCGCTCCGGCGGGTAGGTAAATGGCGTTTCCGTGCATTGCTCTGGTTCACCAGAAGTGGCTTAGTCATGCTGGCCACATGACCTGGAAGCTGTACACCGACTCCCTTGGCCAATAAAGCGAGATGAGCGCCACAACCCCAGAGTCGGTCAGGACTGGACCTAATGGTCAGGGGTCCCTTTACCTTTACCTTTAAGGAAAAGTGGGACATTCGGGGATCAAAAGAAGTCGGGATGGCCTGGAAAATAGGGACACTTAGAGTCAACCCACCCATTTCTCAGCTATAGAATTGTAGAGGTGGAAGAGACCCCAAAAATAATCTAACCCAACCCCTTGCAAAGCATGAATCTTTTGCCCAAGGTGGGGCTTAAACACATGGCCCTGAGATTAAGAGCCTCATGCTCTACTGACTGAGCTATCTCAGATGACCATCTAGGAACAGCCCTCAGAGCAATCTAACAATCAGATCTATTGTACGCTCAAGGGTATCACCCTGGTCCTACAGTGATGGAAATACAGTGGTACCTCGGGTTAAGTACTTAATTCGTTCTGGAGGTCCATTCTTAACCTGAAACTGTTCTGAAGCACCACTTTAGCTAATGGGGCCTCCTGCTGCCGCCGTGCCGCTAAATCACAATTTCTGTTCTCATCCTGAAGCAAAGTTCTTAACCCGAGGTACTATTTCTGGGTTAGCGGAGTCTGTAACCTGAAGCGTATGTAACCTGAAGCGTATGTAACCCGAGGCACCACTGTAGTGAATTGGCCACAAATGTCTTAGCCTCTCCTACTCTCAAGCGGTTTGCTGCAACTGGTGCAGGCAAAATACCAAGAGTGGCAGGGTCTTTCCTGGCCGCTTGCTTCTGAGAAAAGTAACTGCTGGATTCAATGGGGCTTATTTCCAAGTGAGTATTGGACTGGTCATTTATTTATTTCCTCAGTGAACTCAAGATGCCACAAATGGTGCTCCTCCTTCCTCATTTAGTCCCCACAACAGCAACCCTGTGAGAGAGGTTAGGTTGAGAGTGATTAACTGGCCCAAGGTCACCCAATGAGTTTCATGGCTGAGTGGGGATTTGAATTCTGTTCTTCCAGGTCCAGCTATACAACACTGGCTGCCTGAGACAGGATATAGTGTTTTGGGCGGCATGAATAAGAACACATCATTATTATTTTATTTTACATTTGTTTCCCATTCTTCACTAGCTGGTTAATAGATGAAGGTTGCCATCTTTTGTTTGGCAGGCTTCCTATGCCTTTAAGAGTTATATGGCGAGGAAGAAATTCAAAGCTAAGGCCTCCACTATTTAGCTTAATGGAAGCAAAAAAACCCCTGAATTTCTGCCTGTCAGGAAAAACAACATCAACCTCTAAACCAGTATGAAAGTATTAAGGACCTCTCAAGTCCATGGCATTGTAAGTAGGACTAACTTATTTTTAGCAGTTGTTAACTTGCAGTTTCTTAAGATCTGAAAGTGGTGCCAATGAATGCCATGTCAGTAAAACCATTCACCACCATGATTTAATATTGGAGGCTTGGGTAATAAAAAGAAGGAAAAAAGAGGAAGTCAAGCAACAATAAATATGTGATTTAACTGCATTCTTAATGGAACAATGTAATCACCTGTGCCTTAGCTAAATTAATTTTGTATTTTAATGTTAAGAAACTCCAAGTTTGAAGTTCATAGTCTATACTACCAAAAAAAAAAAAAAAATCAATATTACATTACCCAAAGGCACTAATGAATACATTACATCTGGTCGAGGTAGGTAAAAACTGATTTCACAAGGCAACATCTGTGCTTATTAGATTACCTGCTTGAATTGCTAGGGCTGATAACATAACTATTCACAGGAGTCAAATACTGAAAAGTTTCCTATGGGATGAGGCATGGAATGGAACAGGAAGGTGAGCAAAAACACTTTCTCTGAATTAAGGAAAGTCTCTCATGGATTAAAGGAACTCAGTAAAGGGACAGGAGGTTTTTCTTATCCTTCCGAATGATGTGCTGCTTATTTGAGAAGCTGTAGGGACGCTGGTGGCGCTGTGGGTTAAACCACAGAGCCTAGGACTTGCCGATCAGAAGGTCGGCGGTTTGAATCCCCGCGACGGGGTGAGCTCCCGTTGCTCGGTCCCTGCTCCTGCCAACCTAGCAGTTCAAAAGCACATCAAAGTGCAAGTAGATAAATAGGTACTGCTCCAGCGGGAAGGTAAACGGCATTTCTGTGTGCTGCTCTGGTTCGCCAGATGCAGCTTAGTCATGCTGGCCACATGACCCGGAAGCTGTATGCCGGCTCCCTCGGCCAATAAAGCGAGATGAGCGCTGCAACCCCAGAGTCGGTCACGATTGGACCTAATGGTCAGGGGTCCCTTTACCTTTAGGCAGGAAGAATCCACTAGAAGTGTGCATTGCCTCTGTTTTGGGGCTGAATAAAAGGGTATTTGAGAATCTCTCCCCCATCCTAAGTTACAGCACAATAGCCAAAGCCCCCTTAAAGCTGAGCTTTAAGTAGGACATGTATAAGGAATGGAAGTATGGGGTAATCATGAAGTAGTCAACAGCTGCAGGAGGGGAGGTCAGGTGGGCTCAGAATGATCTCAGGCTTGCAAGAGAGGTTAAAAATAATATAAAAGGTTTCCTTGATTATGCGCAAAGCAAGAGGAAGAGCAAGCAGGTACGAAGTCCTCAGCGTGGGGAAGACACAGAAATGCTCTTGGGTGACAGAGAGAAGGTGGAAATGCTCAACACCTGCTTTGCCTCTGTCTTTATTCAAAACGAAAGAAGTGCCCAACCTAGTGATAATGGAATAAACAATGCAAGGAAGAAGATGTAGCTCAAGACAGGAAAAGAGGTAAGGGAACACCTAGCTACTTTAAATGAATTCAAATCTTTAAGCACAGCCTCACCCTGTAATGTCAAATGGAGAATATTCTCTCTCAACAAAACAAGCACTAGATATCTAAACTGGCTACCCTGAAGTTGCTATTTCTTTTTCTCAATGTACAAGCAAGAATACACATCACTTAATTGTTTTACAGTAAGAGATGAACTCTTCTTCTTCCTTCAAAAATATTTTTAAATGTATGGATTTTGAAGTTTTTGTTGGCCTAATAAAAGTATCGTCCTAATATGGATGATGGAGGAAAGTGAATCTGTTTTACTTCCCCCACAAAAGCCCCTGGGCCTGCAATTTCACCATTTTAACCCACTCTGGAAGGGCTTTGTGCCTGCAAATTTCATCTGCTTCTGCCCCAAAAGGGGAAATGTTACAAATAAGAGTGATTAGGGAAGTCAGAGCTTTGTTGTACACAGAATGCTTCAGTGGTCAAAAAAAGAACACAGAGCAGAGAGTGACTCAGAAACCAATCTGATATTATTATTATTATTATTTTAAAAAGGGGCAGGTGCAGGGAAAATCTTGGGCCCCATTTGCAACCCTACTACATATGCACAAAGTTCATTTGTAAACAAAATCTAAGAGTGCTTATGATAGCAGTTACACCCCAATATGAAATACACAAATTCAGTTCCAAGTTGTATGCAGTTGACCTTCCTAAACACAGGGCTCCAAGGAAATAGACATGTGTAGTCATAAGAGAATTGAATTTGTAGCTCATTGTACTGGAAAAAGCAAAGTCAGTGGCTACTTACAAGAACTGTATGTTGCATATATGGTTACTTCTTTGTCCAGTACCCATAGCATTCTCAGAGCATGATGGAATTTAACATAGCTTTGCATACATAATAGATCCATAGGGTCACCATATTTCAAAAAGTAAAGTTCCTGACACCTGCTTTTTTTTTTTTTTTTTTTTTAGAAACCCACCAAAATTTGTTGAGTTTTTTTGGGGGGAACAAATCCAAATTGCTGAGCTTTGGGGGAGGAACCTCCCCCCAAAATAGTGAGTTTAAGCTTTTGGAGCTTTCCATTACGTTGCCATACATCTCGGTTTTCCCTGACATTTTACTGATTTTGCAAAATCCCCCCCGACATAATTTTTGCACCTGATTCCAACAGATTTCACACAAAAAATGCTTATTTCCCTGTGTAGATGGCAGTACTGAATCGGTGGCGCATGCCTTTCTGGCATGCACTCTTTATAAAGACTTGAGGAATGAGATTATCACCCCTCTTTTAGTGTCCATTCTAGGTCGCTCAACCACTGCCGCAGTGTCCTTTCCCTTGGCAGATCAAGATGAGCAGGTGACAGCAAAGGTTGCAAGGTTTTTAGCTGGGGCAATCAGAATAATATCCATTATTTGACTATTGATTCAAAACCCTAAAATGTATTTTATATAATTGACTTTTTATTTCTATTCTTTGTATATTATTTTATTGCTATTTATATAATTGACTTTTTAGTTCTACTCTTTGTATATCGTATTGTTGTTTTATTGTTATGGCCGATGGCTGATGCAAATAAAGATTCATTCATTCATTCATTTTTACACCCGAAAACCAGAACATGTCAGGAATATTCCTGACGTATGGCAAGCCTATGGGTCCAAAAATATCCAGTTCATTTGAACAGGCTTTTGTGGGAGAGATAATATAATGTGTTATTTCACATACTGCATTGCCTCTCTGTTGGAGAATGACCCTGGATGGAAGAACTGGATTCTAGACATGATTTCAGAGCCTGTCCAGCTTACCATATGTTTATTTTTAGCATAAATTTAATAGCCGTCAGAAAAACAATGATCAGAAGGGCCATGCCCACTTTGGGCCATGTATTGAGAGATCTCTTCTCTCTGAGTCTAGGGTTCCATTTCTCTTGGAAAGAACAGTTGACCACCACTATTTATTTGCATATGTTCATTTATTTAAGCACATGCAAATTTTCTATCACTGTCACTTGACAAATACATAATTTAAACCATAGCTGACTGATCATAAAAATTATCTTAGTCTGTCTGGTTTTATAGCTGGTTAGGCTAGAGTTCTGCACAAGTTTTTGTAAGCCTTCAAAGTAAATCAGTCTGATTATATTCTATTTTCCCAACCCCTTTAGTCATAGGGAAAGGTTATTGAAGGAATCTCTTAGACACATAGCAAATGCTCCCAGATTAATTTGAAATGATAAGAATGTAATTAAGGATTGCTAGAAGCAAATCTAAGTTAAATAGTGGTGTTCTTTTTTTTTTTAAGCAATAAAGAAGATTTACTATCTATTTTCTGGTAAAAGTATGGGAAATGAGTGCTTCGTGGGTAAAAAATCCAAAAGTAGACTTTTCTTTGCAATCTGTTTAGCTGGGTTTAGAAATGTTGAGATAGAAGTCAACTAAATTTTACCAACAGTAAACCTATTGAAATTAATGAACTTGACTAAGTAAGGACCATTAGTCTCAATGGACCTACTCTAAGTATAACTTAGGCTGAATTAGGTGGAAGCCAAGACTGTGAAAGTGGTAGAAAATGTCTGGTATGGTAGATGCTCTCAACAGGAAGCCTGCCACTTTCATGGGGATTATGTTCTGGGGATTGTGCCTCCAACCAGAATCACATACAGTGGTACCTCTGGATGTGAACGGGATCCGTTCCGGAGCCCCGTTCACACCCTGAAGCGAATGCAACCTGCGTCTGCGCATCTGCACGTGTGCGGGTCATGATTCGCTGCTTCTGCGCATGCATGTGACGTCATTTTGACCATCTGCGCATGCGCAAGCGGCAAAACCAGAAACTAATGCACTCCGTTACTTCCAGGTCACCGCAGCGCACAACCCCCCAAATACTTATCCCGAAGCTACTTCAACCCGAGGTATGACTGTATGGGCAAAACACATGGGGTTCAGGGCTGGGTGGGATAGCCAAAGTCTTTTTTCCTGGACACCTGCCTGCTTTCTGCCCCCCTTTTTGATTCTTTGGGTTTTTTGGCCAAGAACATAAAGCCAAATGCACATAAGTGAGATGCGCCAATGTTGCAGGCTTTCTGTAATTGTCAAGGAATGATGTACATATGCAATAGCGAACCAGGTGGAACTTTTGTAAGGTGAGAGAACAAGATCCCACTGCTGATTTTGCAAGATCTGCCTCCTTGCAGGAATATGGAAGCCTAGGAGAATCAGATGCCCCACAAGAGCATCTTGGATGAGGTGAGACAATCAAAGAGGGTGAGACAATCACATGGAGGAGAGGCCCATCCAAGGCAAGGAGCAGTGATGGCTATGCTCAGCTTCCAGAGCAACACTTCTGAAAAGCACTTGCTGGAAGCCACAGGTGGGGACAGGGTTCCTATGACCCTCCAAAAGCTGTTTCAGAAGGACCCCTTCCTTCCCTCTGCCCCACTACCTGAGGGTCGTCACATCTTTCCAGGGATTTGGCCAGAACAAAATATATGTTGGGGAAAGGCTCCCTTCCTGCAAAGAAAATGAAGACATCAGCAGGTGCCTGGCTCCCAGCCATGCTAGCACCCATCTGGGGCAGGAGGGTGGGGGGCACTTGTAACCAACCAGTTATTCACAACAGTAAATATAATCTGGGGACCACAGCTGAGGACCTGCCAAGCTGACAACATCTGTGGACAAGTCAAGCCAGGGAGCCAAGCCACTTGCACCAGTGACAGGTGATGCTATTATTATTATTAATGAAGACAGGAGTGCCTGGCATGCTCTGGTCCATGGGGTCACGAAGAGTCAGACACGACTAAACGACTAAACATTATTATTATTATTATTATTATTATTATTATTATTAACAACAACAACAACAACAACAGTATTTCTATGCCACTCATCTCCTCTGGGCCTTGGAGCTCCTCCTACCTTCAGAGTTCCTTCTCATGCGCATTGATGGGCACACTTGATCCTATTACTGGACTACTGATCCCAAAGAGCTGCCCAGCCCAGCTTCAGGTCCCCCACCAAGTGCCCCCCTTCTAGTGTGGGAGCCATGAAGCCATGGCAGAGGTTTGTAAATGCTGCCTGGTGCCTCGCTGACATCGGACCGGCATGTCTGTGTTTTGCAGTGTATTGGATGTATTACCTTATATGGAGTTGTGTTCCCTCTGGGCAGTAATTACCTTATATGGTGATGGGTGTTGTAAAGCCATGGTCGGGCGATGTAACGTGAGACATTGGCAGATGACCATGCAGGCTGTGAGACAAAGGATAAAAAAATTACCGGAGAGGAGAGAAAGCAAAATGAGCTGCCCTCCACCCTGAAAATACTGCTGTCTCTCTGTGTCTTTTTTCTATGCTGTGCACCATTTTATGACGGCTGGTTTCCGTCATTCTAGAATCCACCACTCTCAACCGACTCTCAACTGCCTCCCCCAACATTCACGCTCCCTTTCCAAGGCTCCTCCAACCTTCCGTCTCTACCAGAATTCCACTCTCTCTCTTTCCCCCTCCCTCCCTGCTTGACATTCACTTGGGAATTCTAATAGAATCACCTTAATTACCGTATTGCAAAAACAGAGGAAGAGGTTACAGATGGGAAATGTCCGGGAATCCCAAAATCTAAACTCACAGACCCTGACTTATGCCTCATGGGAGGACTTAGGATCCACCCTGGACCTCAACCTTTCCCTGTTCCCTCCCTGTGTCAAACTAAAGATTGTAAACCGCTCAGGGCACGAACCTCTTTCTCAAGGGTCACACGCAGCGATGGTGCAAACAAATAAGACAGAATAAATCTCACTGCGCTCCTGCCCCGTGCAAGCTGAAGCCCGCTAGAAGCCTTTCCCTTAAAATCAAAGGCTGTGTACACATTATCCATTGGGGGCCCCTGCAGAATGAAAAGGGGCTAAGTCCACAGAGCTGCATTGCTGGGAGGCAGGGACCTGGCAAGATATCTACAGCTGTCAACAAGCCAAGCCAGGGAGCCAAGCCACAGGCGCCAGTGATGGGTGATGATAATAATAATAATAATAATAATAATAATAATAAATAATAATAATAATTCTATGCCACTCCTCTCCTCTGGCCTTGTGCTCCTCCTGCCTTCACAGCTCCTATTCATGATCAGTGATGGGCAAGTATCTTGGCAAGGATCTCACCATCATCTGACAGCATCCCTCTTGCAGGGTAATATAAGGCTTGCTTGCAAAGTGGCACTTTGTGACATCAGATGACAAACAAAGGCCAGGCTGCTGGGTTGCCAGGCAGCTGAATTAAGAAAAATAAAATCAGAGGGATCAAATTGTGCTGGGATGAGGCCACCGTGGGTCAGGCCAAAGGGTGCTGCTGGGGTGTGTGGTTGTGTCTCCCCTTGTTCTGCATCTAGCTCCCCTGCCCGTTCCTTTAGCTCCTCGATAGAATCATAGCATGGTAGAGTTGGAAGGGATCCCAAGGCAGGATATCAAATCCAAACTCTTCTAGTCCAGCCCCTGGCAATGCCAGGATCCTGCCCACAACCAGCCCTGGCTGGGCTCCAAATTCTGACCTCCTTCTTACCAGCCAGATGCACTGACCCCTTGCAATTCTGCATGGGGTAGAGAAAGGGAGAGAGAAACGTTTTGCTCTCTGACCCTCAGGACATTGATATGAGAGCCACACCATGCAGCCCTGTCAAAATCTCAAGGGCCGTCACAGGGAGGAGAGAGGAAGCTTGTTTTCTCCTGCTCCAGAGGCCCTCAAGACCTGAAGCCATGGCTTTCAGGTACAAGAAAGGAGATTCCGACTCAACTTCAGGAAGAACGTTCTGACAGCAAGAGCTGTTTGACTGTGGGAGGAAGTCCCTCAGAAGGTGGTAGACTCTCCTTCCTTGGAGGTTTTTCTGCAGAGGTTGGATGGCCATCAGCTATGGATGCTTTAGCTGAGATTCCTGCATTGATTGATTGATTGTATTTCTATGCCGCTTTTCATTCAAATGAATCTCAAAGCGGTTTACAACCTATAAATAACCATAACATAATAAAACATAATAGCACATCAGTAATAGCATATCAATAAAACAGTTGCAATCATTGCAGAGGTTGGACTAGATGACCCTCGGGTCCCTTCCAACTCTACAATTCTATCATCCTATGTTTTAAAGTGCTTCCTTCTCACAGACCTACAATTCCCAGAACCTCTAACAAACTACAATTCCCTGGATCGTTTAGGGGAAGACACCTGCTTTTTAGAACAGGAATGAGGAGCTTCTCCGATTTCCTAGGAACCAGGAATGGGAAGCTCAAGTGCTTCTAACAGGATGCTTTCAGGGAGCAGGGTGTATAAAAGATTGTTCCAAAAGTTGGGTGCCTCCCCTCTCTCTGCTGAGCTATGGCAAGACCCCATGGGGTTCCAGGCTCTCACCTCTGGAGAATTGAGACTTGGCAGAGGCTGTCGTACCTTTCAGAAATACAGTTTATTCACTTTACACCTTCACTCTGTGTGGGGAGAGTCCAGATCTTACAGCAGAATCCTTTCAAGAGGGGCTTGTCCCCCACAGCAGGGCAGCCAGCCTTCCCAAGTTGGATTCCAGACTCTCTTTCGTCTTCTCCTTCTCCTCCTTCCTAGTACCCCTTGCTCAAAACCTCTCTTTTCCTGCCGCCTCTCACCCAGTTATCCTGGCCCCCTTTCAAATCCCATCTCTGTTCACACCACAGGGCAAGGGAGAAGGAGTTCTCTGGCATTTCCAGTTTGGCTCTCCTTGTCCTTGAATTGTTTCTTAATGGCCCTCACTTGGCCAGGTCCTTCTGTATAGGCAAGCCCAGGAATTCCTCTGCAGCTTGTATTTCTCCCTTCAAAACCCAACTAATCCCAAATCCTAGCATCTATTAATTTCTAAGGTTTGGTGGGATCCTCCCTCAATCAATAACAATATTGTGTGTAATATTTCATTTCTGAGCACAATTCAAAGTGTTGGTGCTGACCTTTAAAGCCCTAAACAGCCTCGGTCCAGTATATCTGAAAGAGCGTTTCCACCTCCATCGTTCTACCCAGACACTTAGGTCCATTGCCAAAGGCCTTCTGGCAGTTCCCTGGCTGTGAGAAGCCAAGTTACAGGGAACCAGGCAGAGGGCCTTCTTGGTAGTGGCACACGCCCTGTGGAACGTCCTCCCACCAGATGTCAAACAGAACAACAACTACCAGACTTTTAGAAGACATCTGAAGGCAGCACTGTTTAGGGAAGCTTTTAATGTTTGATGCATTACCTGCATTTTAATATTTTGTTGGAAGCCGCACAGAGTGGCTGGGGAAGCCCAGCCAGATGGGCGGGGTATAAATAATAAATTGTTGTTGTTGTTGTTGTTGTAACTAAGGTAATTCTATTAGAATTCCAAAGGGAACGTTAAGCAGGAAGGGAGGGGGGAAGAGAGAACATGGAATTCTGGTGGAGAGAAAAGACTGGAGGAGGCTTTGAAAGGGAGTTTGAATGTTGGAGTGGGGAGGCAATTGAGGCCTAGGCTATGAAAGAAAGAAATTGGGGGCTACAGCCAATGTCATGGACATGGACTTCATAGAAAATCCTCATGGAAAGATGCCATGTCCATGCTCTCCCCCCCCCCCCCCCCGTTTGGTCCAACACTTCCAATGTCCTGCTCCCTGAAAGCCAGCACACATCCAGCTGGCTTTAGCCTTCTGAAGCAGATCTCCCAGCAGCAGTCAGAGAAGGAAAGAAAAGTGCTTTTTTCATTATAAGAATGTTTATTAAGAAATATTTATTAGTAATCCTTGGGATATCGAAAGCAACCAGTTCCTCCACTTTCTATATTGAGTTTTAACATATGCCAGTGACGCCGTTCTCCTCTTGTCAGGGACTGGCAAGCGGAACATCCCAGAAGACATGCAAGGCACTGAGCAGCATGGAATTCCTCCAGCGACTTAGAAGGACAATACAATCCAGAAAGGAGAGCCTGGGATGCCACGGATGATGGAGTTTCGCTTTTGTTTAAAATGTTCTCTAGTGCACAGATTTCCTGCATGGATAAGGGGCAGTGGGGAAGAGGCGCGAGGGGTGGCAGCTGGGAACCGCTGGGATGCCCTCTGATTCTTCATCCTGGGAACTGGAGCTGGAGCCTGATCCCTGGAGTCGTGGCCCTGTGGACGAAGCAGGGAATGGGCTGTGAATGGCCAAAAACTACAGACAGAACGTCAGCTCAGACGCACATTCAGCTGCCTCAGCCACACCAAACATTTAGAGGCCTATCCAAGGCAACTAGCCGTGATGGCTACGCTCAGCTTCCTCGGTTTGGGGGAGCAATGTTTCTGAAAGAAGTTGTAAGAAGCCGCAGGTGGGGAGAGTGTTCCTATGACTCCCAAAAGGTATTTCCCCATGCCCCAGTGCCGGAGGTTTGTCACGTCTCTCCAGGGATTTGGCTAGAATAAGGTAAACGTTGGGAAAAGGCTCCTTCCACGAAAAGAAAACAGAGATATCAGCAGGCGCCTGGCTCCCTGCCAGGGGCAGAGGAAGGGGGGGCGGTCCACCCCGGGTGTCATCACGGTGGTGGTAGTGACAAAATTACCGTACTTTTCTATCTATAAGACCCCCCCATGTATAAGATGACCTCTTTTGGGGAGACTATAATTTATTCCAAACTTAAAAATAGAAAGCGTCAACAAAAGAGGTTTAAAGACTCTTTCAAGGAAATCTAGAAAAATATAGTATAAACACCAACAACTGGGAAACACTGGCCTGTGAGTGCTCCAATTGGAGAACAGCCTTTACCAAAGGTGTCATGGGCTTTGAAGACACTCGAACTCGGGACAAAAGGGAGTAACGAGCTAAGAGGAAGGCACATTTGGCAAACCCTCACCGTGATCAACTCCCACCCAGAAACCTAGGTCCTCACTGTGGAAGGACGTGTGGATCCAGAATTGGCCTCCACAGTCACTTACAAACTCACTGTTAATATCATGTTTGTAGAAGACAATCTTACTCGCCTATAAGTGATCGCCAAAGAATAAGAAGATTGGTGAGCTTTACTAATGGCAGAAAAGGCAACAGCCTGATTTTGAATAGCTTTTCTTAACACAGGGACATCTGATTTCCAGCAGAAACCTTCTAGTTTGTTTGTAGCTGATATTTATCCTCAAGCAGCTGAGCTATGTCTATATAAATTCCATGACCCAGTCTTCAGAATAATAATTTTAAAAGTGAGTTGGCAAGTGCAGCGTTCATGTGGTCAGTGAAATATCTGGGTACAAGGCAGGGAAGGGAGAGAAAGGAAATCGGCACAATAGTAATTTGTGGCACACTGAGAAATTTTAGAAGCAAATAAATGCTTTTGTAGCTTCGATTAGCAGCAGCAATTCAGAGAACTGGACAATATGTTGAGCTGTTTCTGTGGCATTCCCAAGTGTGCCTTTAGTAAATGAAATTGCTTATTATGACTGTTTTTAAAAAAATCATTTGCTCCAAGCGATTTTTAGTGATGCTTTTTCTCTATAATTCTTATTTGAACCGGACTGAAAATGCAACTATCTAAAGGTTAAAAGGAGTGCAAGCTGTGTTTCTAGCTCCCCTCCGCCCTGTGCTTGTGATTTTGTTGTACTTGTGAGGTTTTTTTGCGGTTTCTGGTGCATATCTGACCAGAGTCATGACTCGTGAATTGTTTGTCACACTCTGATATGATCAATTTTGAGATCCTCCTATGCTTGCAAAGCACAGTATCGGCGTCAAATCCTGTATTGTTTCATGCAATGGACAATGGCAGAGGAAAAGGAGCAGACGTTTGGGAGGAAATTACATTTTTGCCCTTGGAATGCTATCGTTCGAGCTTTCCTGAAACCTTAAATCCATTTCATATGCACTAATGACTTTGCAGCTACAGTTAAGCAAGTGCCACTGTCCTGAAAGCTGATCAAGACTAATGTGATCCTAAAGCACAGCAGAGATAACAAAATGAACTGCAGTCAACGTCCCCACATGATGTGCCTTTTGTGCTAGTCTTAAGAGCTTAGTGCTTCAGTTCTGTTTAACATTTGCAAAGGTGGCAGAAAGCTGGGCCATGATAGCTTTTCACCGGGAAAGTTTGCAGGGCCTCTTACTGCCTGCTCCTAGGTCTTGCTGACACAATAAAATTGGATCTGAGCTCTACCATTTCGACGGAAGACTAGTGTCTGCAAATTAGAGACTTTGCTCTCAGTACCATCTTTGGAGATTTGAGACATGAGCACGAGAGACGGAGCCTTCTCTGTGTCAATTCCCCAGTGCTGGGAGGTTCTGCCTAGTTAAAAATCATTGGGCTGCTTCTTTGCTTGACTTTGGCCAAAGTTCTTTGAGCGGAGGGAGAGGGGGACTTTTATTTTAATGGGATTTTAAAGTATGGCTGCCAGAAAACCCTGCTCAAAATCTTGGAGAACCACTGCCAACTAGAATATAGACCATGGGTCAGCAAACTAAGGTCCGTGGATGAGGCCCAATAGATCCGGCCTGCAGATGGTCCAGGAATCGCTGCTTGGATCGCCATTGCGTGGATCGCCAGCGCATGCGTTCTTTCCCTCTCCCTCTCCCTCACATGGCGGTACTTTTCTCCTCAGGGACAGAGCAATCTTGTCCCATGCCAGGCTCCCTTGACGGTAGGAGTTGGCTTGCCCACCTGCCCGCCTCAGCAGGGCAGCACCGTGAAGGGGGCATGTGACGTCGGCTGCCAACTGCTGCTGCATTTTCTTCCTGCTCCTCCCTCTCCCTCAGTCCGCCCTTCCTTCCTTCTCCGTGCCTGTTTCCTGCACCGCTTCCTTGCACACTTCCTTCGTCACTGCCCGCCTCCCTCCCTCCTTCCTTCATTCCTCCCATGACATTCAGGTGGGTTGTTGCGGAGGCCAAGGTAGCCGCTTGCAGGTTGGCGGGCGGCTCTGTCTTCTTCTCCACGGTGCCTCTCAGGAAGCAGCAGCAGCAGGTAGTGGGTAAAAGCTCCGGTGACACCCCGGTTCCCCTACCTCCATCCGCGGCTCCTCCACCGGCGCTGCTGCTTCTGTCTTCACTGGCCAACACAGCCTCCTACCCTGCCACGGCAGCTGGCTGGCTGGAGAAGCCCAACTGTGGCTACTGGGACAACAACTGGGACAGGTAAAGCGAAGCATCTTCAGGCCTCTTTGCAGGTGGGCGAAAACCGTTCATATTTTTTTTTCCAAAATATAGTCCGGCCCCCCACAAGGTCTGAGGGACAGTGGAACGGCCCCCTGCTGAAAAAGTTTGCTGACCCCTGATATAGACAATACAAAGCTACAAGCAGACCCTCTAACTTTCCCTATTTTATAGGGACAGTACTGGATTTACAGAAGCCATCCTAGTTTCGGATCTGATCCTGGAATATCTCACTTTTCATTAGGACAATGCTGGAGGGTATGGAGTTATGTGAGCCAGGCAAATAAGTAACTATACAGCCTTTAGAGGACATCTGAAGGCAGCTCTGTATAGGGAAGTTTTTAAATGTTTAATGTTTTATTATGTTTTAATAAATGTTGGAAGTCGCCCAGAGTGGCTGGGGGCAACCCAGTCTAATGGGTGGGGTATAAATATAAATGTTGCTGTTGTTGTTGGATAGGACAGCCCTATTTTCATTGGAGAAATGTTGGAGAGTATGCTTCCTGTGGTCCTATTGTAGCACCCTGCTTGTGGTTAACGCTTAGCTGGAATGAAATATTCAACGCAGCAATAGAGAAATTAAAATAATAATTTATTTGTCAGACAAATAAATATGAGGCACAGTGGTATATGGTTACCAAGCTCTGGCCTGGCCTCCTGCCATTCTGGCCAGCACTTATATTTCCTTAATCCAGCCCCCTTGCTCCTCCTGTGGCTGCCTCTGTCCAATCAGCCTGGTTGAAATTCCTATTGGCTGTTTGCTAGAACCAATCACAAAAGATACACCCATTTCCTCTTGCCCTTTTATGGGAATCAAAAAGCTATATATTCTTCTATCTATAAATGACAAATAAGTAGTAATATATCTTACATATGTCTCAACAAGGAACCGTAATTACCAGCTCACCTTGCCCTATTGCCCTCGAAAACAGATGGTTTAATCTTAAATTTTTATCTTAAACAGATGTCAAGGATCTTGAGTTCACATCATTATTGAAAGATCTCCTTCTCTTGAAGGTCTTTAAAACAAAGGCCTGACAACCATATGTGCTCTAATGATGTTTCCTGCTTGGCAAGGGGGACTGGGCTGGTGGCTGATGGCCCCTGTGATCTCTTCCAACTATATGAAATAAGAATCTAGCATAAGGATTTAACATTTCTTAGCTTCTAATTCCTTTGCATATTACATTTAAGCCAATATATTTAATACATAACATAAATAACCTTTTAAAAGGAAAAGAAATCTTAAAAGGATCTCAGTTTAAGAAAGAAACAACTTTAGAAAAAGACTTCCCAAAATACTCTCTTGCTTTCTGCCAGCTAGATGCTTTTCCATTGCTCTTAACCTTTGAACCTTAGGAAAATATGGCTCAAGTTTAATGGGAGGCACATGGTTTTATTTTACTATTTACCCACTCTTAATTATGTTTATCTCTGCTTTTTTTTTATCTTCTGTAATATGTAGGGTCAGTGTCCTCGCTCTCAGCCTGTAATTCCCTTTTTGACTTTGAGAATTGTTTTCTGCTATAAATCAGGGGGGCCCCTTGTCTAGGAGGAAAAACATTGCCAAGGTTCTTAGGCAGCTGCTCTTCTGCCTGGCATGAACATTTGAAAATCTTTAAGCTCATTTTAAGATACAGGCCCTGATCAAAATATAAGCTTGATAAAAATGCAGGCTTATGATTAGATGCCTCACTATGACCTTTTTCCACCTGGGACATAAAGTAGTGTGGGGGGAGCTATTCTTATGTGGAAGCAAATAAATGATTAACCCCATCTTCCTCTCATAGTGCAGACTTGTTCCCTATTGAGATTCCCTGTGGCTGTGTGTGTGTGTGTGTGAGAGAGAGAGAGAGAGAGAGAGAGAGAGAGACTCAGCCATTTTGTTCCTTAATTTTGATTCTGGATTTTCTATATGAGGATTCGCCATACTCTGGTAACAAAGACAGATGTTTCAATATTCAGAATCCTTTTTTTAAAGCATTTTGTATAGTGAATAAATACTGTTCTTCTGAAGGAACATGCTTTGGCATCAGCTGGATGTATGGGGGGGGGGAACTATCACTGAATTAAAAAACAGCACATTTTTTTAATAATAACATCATTTAATTGGAATTGCTTCAACTGAAAAAATGATGTTGCTGTGACATAACTGTCATTTTTTTTTTTTAATTGAAAAAACCCTTCAGTTATTGAGTAATAAAGTGATTGTGGCTTTAAGTAAGGTTGGGGAAACGATATACACATAATCCTCAACCTCAGCTGCCTAAATACCTTGATACACTACAGGGGGGAATGCTTGCAAAGTTAATCATTTAGGTGTTCCTCTCATCATTTCAAAGAGAGCTGAACTCTCTTTTCACTCTAAGGTCCAGATCAGACTTCAAAATAAGATCTGTTTCTTTCTATTACTGAATAAATCAATGTTGCGCCTAATACTCCTGTCTGCTTGCACTGACTCTTTGCCATTTCATTTTGCAGGATTACAAAAACCACAGAGCTATTAAAAGAAGTGTCGTCATACCAATTTGTTACTGATCAGTAGAGCACTTCATTGTAATGCAACAGATTAATATAGAATGTGCAGACAGACACAATGGAGAACATCAGCTGCATCTCTTCTTCCAGAAGTGAGTTTGCATTAATCATTGAGATCAGGAAGCCTGTCACATTGTGAGGAGTTTTATTTTCTACCCCACATTTCAATAATTAGTACTGCAAAACCATCATCTTAACAGAATGAAATAAATAAAAAAAAGTGTTAGTTCCGTTTCCTGTGTGCTTCTATCTACCTGCTGCTTCCAGGATAACTGGAAGAGAAATAGCCATAGATCAATCTATCAATCTATCATCTATCTATCTCATTTCAAATTTATCCCTGGGGATTATTGGACACGACACAAGAAGCGTCCTGAAATGCAAAGGAAGGGTAGGATTCTAAGGCAGATGAAGAATTTGTCTCCTCTCCAACCAAGAAATGAGAACGTTGAATGCTTTCTGGCAGAGGGTCCTCACATGTCCTAGAATCGTAGGATTGTAGAGTTGGAAGGGACCCTGGGGGTCATCTAGTCCACCCCACCCCCGCAGGACTGATTTGTCAATCAGTGTGACACTGCCAACAACAGCTCCTGAGCCGGAAATCATTTTCAGATTAGATACTCTCAAACGTGGGCTCAGTAGTGACTGGGCGTGGTGAGCTCACTACCAAAACTGAAGTTATTGGAATATGCATTAATATGCATCCTATATTTTGCACCTCAAGATCGACTATTTAAGAATTATTTTATTTATAAAAAAAATTATTGATGTGCTGTCGCAGTGGTTTGTAACAACATAAAAAACATATGGGGGCACGGCTGGGGAGGGAAGGAGCAATCCCCCCCTCCAACTAGCAATGGTGGCCAAACTTGGCCCGCCAGCTGTTTTGGGACTACAATTCCCATCATCCCTGACCACTGGTCCTGTTAGCTAGGGATGATGGGAGTTGTAGTCTCAAAACAGCTGGAGGGCCAAGTTTGGCCACCACTGAGCTACAGCAACATTTTCAAGGCAGCTAGCGTTACAAGCCTAGCAAATATTTGACTAATAATACCATAAACCACAGAGCCTAGGTCTTGCCGATCAGAAGGTCAGCGGTTCAAATCCCCATGACAGGGTGAGCTCCCATTGCTCAGTCCCAGCTCCTGCCAACATAACAGTCGAAAGCACGAAGTGCAAGTAGATAAATAGTTACCGCTCCGGTGGGAAGGTAGACAGCGTTTCTGTGTACTGCTCTGGTTCGCCAGAAGCGGCTTTGTTATGCTGGCCACATGACCCGGAAGTTGCACCCTGGCTCCCTCGGCCAATAAAGCAAGATGAGCGCCACAACCCCAGAGTCTATCACAGAATTTCCTGTATAGGAGTAAAGGTTAGAAAAGGAACGATCACCTTCTTGGAATCTGTAAACGTGCAGCACGATATAAGGTGGCAGAATGAATTGTACTAATTCATCATGCAGATAGGAGATAATCTCCTCAATCTCTCTGTAGAATATATCGTCCTATAATGCTATGCACCCCTCACCTGCAAGGGCCTTCCTTATTCTGCATTTTCTGTAGTGATGCACAATCACTTTTGTTGTGAGCCATTCTGAAAGCCCATTAGGACTAGTTTAGCAACCTGTGGATGTCCAGAAATACCTGTGTGTGATCACATCCCACACTCATTTGGGTTTAGGTCAATTCTGGGGCTCACACCTGTAGGCCAAGAGAAATATCTTGGAGAAATATCTTGCTTTTTACCAGAGTGCTGCTGAAATTTTCAATCCTTATAGTCACCCAAGATTTATCTGTGCATAAAAATCTTGACTCTTGAAGAATCATAATTAAAATATAAATGTTTCAGAGAGAGTTGGTTACATTTCATGGTTAATGCTTTTCTTGACCTTGATCATTTACATCTATTTCCACAGAGATCTGGGGTTTTCCTCCTTCTCCCATCAGGGTTGTTCTGAAATTGGTACATGGTCTTTATGACCACATGCTAAAAGCCAATCAATATCACGAAAGGCAGAGAGTGACACTGAAAATGCCCATCATTTCATCAGTCGATTCTAATGATGAAAAAGTTGGTATATGCAGCAGAAAAAATAGAGGTGAATATATATCATTAAATACAGAGCAAGCACATACTCTTGATTATGATTTAGGTGGATACTGCCCTGGGGTAGGGGTGGAGAACCTGTGGCTCTCCATAGTTGTTAGACTACAGTTCCCATCATCTTTGTCCATTGACTATTGAAAGCCTCAACACACACCCTCCAACATTACTCCAGTGAAAATAGAGACATCCTTAGGAAAAGCAGGACATTCCTGGATCAAATCAGAAATCGGGATGGTTTCTGTAAATCCGGGACTGTCCCTGGAAAATTTGGATAATTGGAAGGTCTGTCAATGTCTTCCACATGTGTTGTGTCAGGAAGATTTTGGGCATCACATGGCAGGACAGAGTCTCAAACAAAGGTGTGCTCTCCCAATCCCACATTCCCATAATGTGTCCTGTCTCAGTGACACCTACACTGGCTTGGTCATGTGCACAGAATGGAAGATGTCAGGATCCCCAAGGATGTGCTCTGTTGGGAGCTGGCTTCAGGTACCAGGCCTGTTGGCTGACCAACTCTGCATTGCAAAGATATATACAAACATGACATGGAGGCTGGCAATATTAATCTTGCTATGTGGGAATTCCTTGAAGATCACTGTAGTGCCTGGAGACAGACAGACAGGTTGTGTAGCCACAGCAATGGCCAGAGGAGGAATGACTGCTGGGAGGAGCACACAGAGAAGAAACGCCATTGTGCATGTGCAGCAGCATGACCAGGCGCCTTTGTGTGCCCCAACTGCAACAAAACATATCTCTCCCATATTGGTCTCTATAACCACAGCAGGTGCTGTAAACTTCCAACAGTTTGTCTTCACCCTCAAAGCTGCACTTCTCCATTGTCTCCCAAGACAGATGGATGAAAGCAGCAACAGTTAACCACCATCTTAAAGTGGATCTTTGAGAGCTATTAATAATAATAATAATAATAATAATAATAATAATAATAATAATAATTTATTATTTATACCCCACCCATCTGGCTAGGCCTCCCCAGCCACTCTGGGCGGCTTACATAAAAACCAAAAATACAGTAAAATATCACATGTTAAAAACTTCCCTGAACAGGGCTGCCTTAAGATGTCTTCTGAATGTCAGGTAGTTGTTTATCACTTTGACATCTGCTGGAAGGGCGTTCCACAGGGCGGGCGCCACTACCGAGAAGGCCCTCTGCCTGGTTCCCTGTAGCTTTGCTTCTCGCAATGAGGGAACCACCAGAAGGCCCTCGGCGCTGGACCTCAGCGTCCAGGCAGTATGATGGGGGTGGAGATGCTCCTTCAGGTATACTGGACCAAGGCGGTTTAGGGCTTTAAAGGTCAGACCAACACTTTGAATTGTGCTCGGAAACATACTGGGAGCCAATGTAGGTCTTTCAAGACCGGTGTTATATGGTCTCGGCGGCCGCTCCCAGTCACCAGTCTAGCTGCCGCATTCTGGATTAGTTGTAGTTTCCGAGTCACCTTCGAAGGTAGCCCCACGTAGAATGCATTGCAGTAGTCCAAGCGGGAGATAACCAGAGCATGTACCACTCTGGCGAGACAGTCCGCAGGCAGATAGGGTCTCAGCCTACGTACCAGATGGAGCTGGTAAACAGCTGCCCTGGACACAGATTTGACCTGTGCTTCCATGGACAGCTGTGAGTCCAAAATGACTCCCAGGCTGCGCACCTGGTCCTTCAGGGGCACAGTTACCCCATTCAGGACCAGGGAATCCTCCACACCTGCCCGCCTCCTGTCCCCCAAAAACAGTACTTCTGTCTTGTCAGGATTCAACCTCAATCTGTTAGCCGCCATCCATCCTCCAACCGCCTCCAGACACTCACACAGGACCTTCACCGCCTTCACTGGTTCTGATTTAAAAGAGAGGTAGAGCTGGGTATCATCCGCATACTGATGAACACCCAGCCCAAACCTCCTGATGATCTCTCCCAGAGGCTGCATGTAGATGTTGAAAAGCATGGGGGAGTGGACAGAACCCTGAGGCACCCCACAAGTGAGAGCCCAGGGGTCTGAACACTCATCCCCCCCACCACTTTCTGAACACGGCCCAGGAGGAAGGAGCGGAACCACTGTAGGACAGTGCCCCCAGCTCCCAGCCCCTCAAGACGGTCCAGAAGGATGTTATGGTCGATGGTATCAAACGCCGCTGAGAGATCCACAGAGGGACTTTGTTTTTGCAAGTGAGCGAGCAAGACAGCCGATTTAAACACTGGTTTCAATAGAAGAATGTTATGTTTACCACCCACTTAAATCAATGGGACTCGTGGGTGGCTCATATTGCCTGGCTGTCACCAAATGCATTGAAACTGTGGACGTTTTTGAAAGGCTTTTGTCTGGTTGGTTTGTTTTCTTGGACAAGGAGTTCTTCACATATGACAGAGCATGTTTTGAGCTGCACTTTGGAAATGGATAGCCCATTGTTCTAGCTATCTTAAACTCTTATTGCCCAAGAGCCACTCATTTGCCACTTACCATCTCTTGATAGTCATTTTGGATGTTTTTGTTGCTGTTCAGCTGCTGATAAGGACCATCTGAGAGTCAAGCAATATTGGTGTACTTAGACTATCTCCGAAGCTGGATTTAATATTATCTTGGCAATCCACTCTGCACATGGTAATGTGGTATTACTTCTCTTATGGGGTGTTAGGGTACACTTGGATGTTGCCACTCATTAATTACATTCTTTGAGCATTGATGCTATTATTTAATTAAGCTTCTGCCAGTAAGAATGAGCACACAGAAATCCAAGGAAGGTTTCATAGCTGAACTTTCTTTGGTTCATTTATAGCTCATCAGTTGCAATCACTTCAGTATAAGTGGCAACCCATCTTTCTCCCTCCCTCCCTCCCTCCCTCCCTCTCCCCACCCAGCAGCCAATGGGGTGAGGGACAGATCACTCTTGCCAAAGGTCTGAATTGATAGTTTGTAGCTGGTTTTTGAAATGAGATTATGGTCCACAAATGACCCTAGGATCAAAGATTGCCTATTCATGGTCTACATTGACTGGAAGTGACTCTTCAGCGCTTCATTTCTCTCTAGAGCTGCTTACAGATGCTTTTACATGCTGGTAACAATACACACAACATAACAGGCTGTTTTTGACTATGTAACTTCTATTTCAAACACAATTCAACATATAATATCTCACAAAGTGTAATTCCATAGACCAACACATCATGCAAACAGAACATATCCTGAGAAATTAAAGTCCAATGGATGGTCAGGAGATAAAGTCCATTTGGTTCCTAAATTGGCATATTGGCAATAACCACTAATCCTTGTCGTGCCATACCTTCAAGTTTTCCATCTGATCCAATATCTACATACAAGTAACGCTAGAATCCTCAAAGCAGTGATACATGGAACATCATAAGATAAGCATACCAAAATGGCCTTGCGGGAGCCACCCTGCCCAGAAGCAGAGACCTCAAAACTATTGTTTATTAGGAAATGTACAGATTACTAGGGTATTCAGTTAGACACCTGGTACCATCTGGATTTGAAATATATCCTCCATCACATTTAAAGCAGGCTTCCTCAAACTCGGCCCTCCCGATGTTTTTGCCCTACAACTCCCATGATCCCTAGCTAGCAGGACTAGTGATCAGGGATGATGTGAATCGTAGTCTCAAAACATCTGGAGGGCCAAATTTGAGGAAGCCTGATTTAAAGCAACCTGCAAAAAGCTCAAATACTGGGAACTGTACTTTACTCCTCAGAAAGCTGCAATTCCCAGTACGTTTGACAAACTTTGAATATGTTTTAAATGTATGATGTGTGCCTTCTTCACTGAACAAGGCTTCCACACATAACATCCCAATTCCATTCTTCTAAACATTTGCTTGCCACTGAAAACGAATAATCAGTTTCTTTCCCATTAGAGATGGTAGTTTTTCTTCCTACAGTGGAACAAAATAATAATAATCATATACTCTATTCTCATTGAAGCTTTGTTTCCTTCCACCCTAAAGAGAATCCTTTTTTTAAAAAAATGCTCTTAAAAATTATTATTTAACAGCAAGCTGCTTCTTTGTTTTTCACATCACCTGAGGTGATGAGATGAAGAGGGCCAAGGAAAGGTCCCTCGAAGCACAACAATTACCTTTGGAGATGCGCTCCAGAAAATGCCAACTAACTGTCAGAAATGAAAGCAAGCTATGAGCAAATTAGTTTGGCTAAATAACACAGAGAATCTCCCTCCTGCCCTAAAAGCATTATTTTAAAAGGTGGGGATGGGGGGGGGAAGGGATTGCTCATCCCTCCTGCCTTTTTCTAGGTCACCTCAGAACTTCAAGCTGCATGAGAAAGCTTGAAGTAAAAGTGCTAAAAAAGAGTCTGCGTAGCGTTATTGATCATTCTGGAAGTGGGAAGTACAAAACGTTATTGCGACAAGCTGAGCCACTGAGGTCTGGAGGCGTAGAACCTGCAGGAAGTCCTGCAGCTATTAAGCTTAGAAAGGTCACTACAGAAACAGGAAGTGCCAGACAGTCTTCAGTGCTTTCCTCCTCCTCTGGTGTCTTTTAATCCTGATTAGCTGTCAAACTTTGCTATCGCTTCCTAAAAAGGCAGGGATTGGAAAAGAGAGCTGTCAGTTATAGCTTCTGGTTTAGGGGAAAGGTGTCTGCTGCAGTTTTGTGAGGTTCAGTGATGTATCAGAGCTGCTATGCGCCCAAATAAATCACCACTTCTGATTAGGGATATGGGAGAAATTTGTCCACTTTCTATCTTAATGTAAACCTACCAAATTTGTGCTTTTGGAACTAGTGGACAAACTGAGATGCAACATTTTTAGCTGAATTTTGCTGCTGAACTACCATGGGCCTCCGTTTAGCAGCTGCCCACCATTTATCTGAATTTTGTAATTTCGTAAAGATGCCCAACCAAATAAAGTATGCAAAAAGGTGCACGTTAGTGAAAAGTACAATTAAAATGTGCATATTCATGAAGATAGCATTCATAAATGCATTATGTCAAGGGACAATCGCATATACCAGGCCTATTTGCATATAAAACAGGAAAATTTTGCATACAAGCGCTTACAAATTTTCATGCAGACTTATCGCAAATGTATGTATCAATTACAGCAGGGTAATAGGATGCATAGATCAATTCTTTTTTTAAAAAACAAAACAAAAACTGGTGTTAGTGTATTGTGGCATTGTGATGCAGAATGCAAGAAGGAGCTCTGTTTGTGAATAGGCCAACAGATGGCAAGTGTACTCAAAGGTAGCTTACAAGCCAGAATATAAATAGCAGTGGTAAACCACAAGAGAAAATATGCAATAGAACAAATCATTAAACAAAGCTACTTTAAAAGGCTCTTTGTTTTCCCTGCAAGTGATTAAAAAGACCCTTTCAATAATTATATAATAATGATATATGCCTATAATTATGTCTGTGCATATGTGTATTTATTGCATCTGTTTCCCACCTTCTTATCCCCAAGGAGCTCAAGGCGGCATACATGGTTCTCCCCCTCCTTGTTTAATGATGATTTAATTTAATTTGATTTATGTCTTAGAACTTAGTCTTGTAAAAATAAAAGACAACTGTTCATGACATCCAGTTGTTGAAAGAAGATGAGATGATGGGTGTCAGTTTGCGTTTCTTAGTGCAGAAAGTATTGATCTGATGTGTAGAGATCTTTCCTGTTCTAATTAATTCAGGAGGGTTCTGGAAGCTTCTGGAAGCTTCTTTGTGTGAAAGAAACAAGCAGAAGGTTCATGGTGTTTGGGTTATTCTTTTAGAGAAGCTGAGTACAGCTGGTTTAAACTGGTTCTGTTATCTCTTTCAGTCAAGGTCATGCTGACTATAAAAGTGAGGCCAGAAGGAGCCTGGGTTTCACTTTCTCTTTCTATCTCTCTCCCTCCTGGTGTGGTGTTCTGTACATAGTATGCTTAGTTATTGTAAGTTCAAGTTAAGTCTGCTGCAAGTGGATTTCTTATGGACAGTGCCAATCCTGAATATATTGGCTTTGTGACCATTATGTTCATTTGCCTTCAGTAGCTGTAAAGCTCTTCTGGATGAAATATAATTGCCTCTGGTCTATTTTGGGGGAATCCTGCAACGTGTTTAAGTTTTTACTCTGCTAACTATACATTGGAATCTACTCTGGATCAATAGTGAGTAGAATTCCATGACATGGGATTCCAGGTTCGCTTCATATTTTGCTGAGCTACATATTCTGCAGAGCTACAGAGACACCATCACACCTTACCTGGATGGAGATGGGGCAGGGGAAAAGTGAACTTGAGGCTGTGTGGGCATACCAGTACGAGCACCTGCTCAGCCCTGACCTCACCACAACCCTGTGCCACCTCATGCAGGTAAGCTGTAGTAATGCTGGTGTCAAAGAGGTACCTTTCCAGCTCCTCCACACACCACACTGGTTGCTACTGTGTGGCCTACATGCAAGTCATGCATGAGCCGGGCTAAAAGGTGTATGGAAATTCAATTGCTCCTTGCTACCTTCCTTTCAAAGGAACTTACATGTTGCCTCCTTTTCCCAGAAAAGAAAAGTGGACTCCACTGTCTTTTGTTGAAGATGTTTACAACCAGGAAGGTCTGTATGTGTGGAATGGCAAACTGGTCCCAGTCCCTCAACAATGACGTTCCAGAATGCTATGAAGGTTCCACCGAAGTACACAGATGAAGGAGTAGAAGGGGAATCCAGATAGCTTGAGCCATGCTGCAAGCTACCTGGTCTACCTAAGATCACACCCTTGTTGCCTGAATGGGAGTGTTCTTGTCCCACCCCTTGCTGGGGATAATAATAATAATAATAATAATAATAATAATAATAATAATAATTTATTATTTATACCCCACCCATCTGGCTGGGTTTCCGCAGCCACTCTGGGTGGCTTGCAACAAAATATTAAAGTACAATAGTCTCTTAAACATTAACTGCTTTGTTAAACAGGGCTGCCTTCAGATGTCTTCTAAAAGTCTGGTAGTTGTTTTTCTCTTTGACATCTGGTGGGAGGGCATTCCACAGGGTGGGTGCCACTACCGAGAAAGCCCCCTGCCTGGTTCCCTGTAACTTGGCTTCTTGCAGCGAGGGAACCGCCAGAAGGAGAAGGCCATCGACGCTGGGCCTCAGTGTCTGGGCAGAATGATGGGGGTGGAGACACTCCTTCAGATATACTGGATAAGGATACAATACTTCCCCAGCTTCTTATTTCAAGGACAGGTCACATGGCCCAGCGAGGCCAATCACACCAAGGCATGTGTATCCCTATTTGGAATTCTCCAAAGCTGACCTCTTCTGATGTGGGCCCATTTAGCAGTATGAAATTAGCTGCTTATCCATTCAGGGGACCAAGTAACAGTTTCTGAGGGGTGTCCCATGACTAGCTGTTGGAGCACCCATTTCACCCACTCCACACTATTTATTTTCCCTGGGTGGTTTTTGGCTTTAATGCCACAGTGTAGGACACGTAATTTTGCCCAGTAGAGGAGACTCAGGGATTTCACATTCTGCCTCCTCAGATCTGACTTGCCCTCAAGGTAGCCAGCTTAGTTTAAAGTTGCCCACAAGTAGCCAGACAACCTTCAATCTGATCTCTGCAGATCATAGAGTAGTGAATAAAGTTGTGACCATTTAACCACACATCTCTCATATGTCTTCATTCTAGGTGTATGAACAATCAGAAATCAATATATGACTCAATGAATATATCTCTCTGAACATATACATTGTGAACATGTCTCCAGCACAGTTCCCCAGAAGAAAATGACATTTTAAAGCTTACCTTTATCTACTGTTAGACTGCGATCATATACACTTACCTGGGAGTAACTAGCATTGAACTAAATAGGACATAGCTCTGAGTAGACATGCAAATGACTGCCCTGTTAATTTCACTATCCTTTATGGCAAATGACCTTAAATAAAGCTCCTTGCATATGTTTGCCTACCAATGTTCCCTGGTGCTATTATTGGATAGCTTTCCTCATAGCCACCCCAGAGAAAATAACTATATCCATTTCAGCTGATTTACAACCAAAATAAATACAGTCTGCTGTACAAATATTGAGTTTTACCCACAGTTAATCAATGTTAGATGAGTTTATCAGTTCTTTAAAGAAATTCCAGGAAGCCATCAAAAGTGGGTTGTGACTGGAACAGGTAATAAAGAGGCCAGACACCAATATATGGATTGAACCAGGTCCACGGCTCACAGATCTCAGCAGAGGGATACAACTGTGCTGGAACAACCAAAATGGCCTTGTGGGAGCCACCCTGCCCAGAAGAAGAGACCCCAAAACTATTGTCTATTAGGAAACATACAGAATACTATGGCATTCAGTTAGATACCTGGTACCATCTGAATTTGAAATACAGTGGTACCTTGGGTTACAGACACTTCAGGTTACAGACGCTTTAGGTTACAGACTCCACTAACCCAGAAATAGTACCTCGAGTTAAGAACTTTGCTTCAGGATGAGAACAGAAATCATACAGCAGTGGCGCAGCGGCAGCAGGAGGCCCCATTAGCTAAAGTGGTGTTTCAGGTTAAGAACAGTTTCAGATTAAGAACAAACCTCCAGAATGAATTCAGTTCTTAACCTGAAGTACCACTGTATATCCTCCATCACATCAGGCCATATTATGCATGCTTAGAGAGCTAGTAGGACCTGTGACAAGCGGGGACATTGTGGAATATACTGACCCTACTGAAGACCATGAAATAATCCATTCTAAAAAGTATGGTGGACCAGAATTCTCTCAGGTGTGCTAGGCCACTTGTATTGACTATTTTGTTTGAAAGACATGGAAATGATAAAATACATAAAACAGAATAAAGTACATTGCAAAGTTAAAATAATTATTTGAACTAGACATTCTGTCAGATAAGAGTTTGCTTCCCTGAAGAATTTAACTTGCCATTTCCAAAAACATTTCCCCTTAAAATGGCTGCCCCAAAGGCAAAACAGGCCACTTTTCAGAGACACAGGGAGACCTATCCCCTAAGAAAAAATTAATCAAATACCTAGGCGATCTCCCAACTGGGAGATTTAAATCTTCAAACAAGGCTGTTCTTAAATCCTCATAAATTGGGCAAACCAGTAAGCAGTGGCATAAGTCTTCAAGCACATTACATCCACATAGGGAAACTCTCTCTTCATAGGAGATGTAAAATATGCATACATTTCTTCTTAATTTTTTAAAAAAGAGTTCTGGTTCATTTTTAAAAACAAAGAACTGCGTCACAAAATTCAGAGAACTGCGAAATCCAAAGAATAATTACTTTCTGATCAGTAAGCAACAATTGCTTCATGATCCAGGAGGTATGAATTAGTTCAGTGTGCTTATAAATGTGGACTAAACAAAATTTCCTACATCCCTATTTCTTATAGTCCAATATGTTATTACTTATGTATTTCTCTTTAAACAAATCCCAGCCTTATTAGCATTATCATTTCCTTTTTGTGTCCTTTCCTGCTAAAATGAAATGTTGAGCTAGGGAAAAAAATAAGTATTCTTCTTGTCTCTTTTCACAGAAAATGTCACAAATGTCTTTATAGGAGATGATTGTGTAAGAAAAGTCTAGTGTAGCAGCAATATGTTCAATAGCTATGTATCAGTTTCAATGAAATTATCTTGATAAACATCTGAATGACGTTCTCAGATGAGCAACAGGAGCTCACCCTGTCGCAGGAATTCGAACCACCAACCTTCTGATCAGCAAGTCCTAGACTCTGTGGTTTAACACAGCGCCACCCGTGTCCCGTTGGTACTATACTGCAGCCTTATTCTTTGATTCAGAATGCATCTGCTGAAGTCCAGCCCATCATGCATATCAATTAGGGTAATTAGCTCATCAGCAAGACAAGTGGCAATCTTCTTCACCTCCTAAATTCAATGATCCAAATGGGGGATAAGGAATTCAACTTTGGCTCCTCATGGAGTCATTTCTGAATTGTATGCTTAGATCCTTCTAACAGGTGTACAGGTAAAGACTCTATTTCATTATTCCTCATTTTAAAAGCCGGTGGGTTTTTTTGCTTCTTCTTCTTTCTTTTTAACAAAATACATATTACAGAAGAATCAGTGTAGTTCTTTGTGGAATCAGTGATCCTATTCTGTATGCAGTAACATGACAGAATTAGTGGACAGGTAGGCAAACGACTATTATTATCTTAAAGGATTAGCCCAGTAATCCAACGACAGAAAATACTTTTTAAAAGGACACACACTCAAGTCTCATTTTCTCATTAAAAACAAATATGGTTTCCTCCTGATGGTTTCCAATGTGTAAAAATAATTATAATTGGAGCATTTTTGTTGTTGTTGTTGCAAACTTTAGTTCACATCATCTTTATCTGTTTTTCCATCCAGAATATGCCATGCAGTTGATCAACATTTTAATATTGGATTATTTTATTTACACATAAAGGGCATCTGTGAGGCACAGTCACTAAAGTCAGCATTCTCAATGAACCTCTCATAAATTTATGCTGTTTTGTAGACTATTTAACCAGCTGAAATGTTTCTCATAATTTGGGCAAATGGGCTATATGGACAACATCTGCATCAGAAATTTGGAAAGAAAGTGAAGCATGCTTAGACAATAATCTTACCCTCTACATCATAAATATTTCTTTGCGAATAAGGTTCTTATTAACATTATCATGATAACTCTCCTCTTCCTACTGCTCACCCTAAGGCTGGAGTGTGAGTTAGAACAATTACCATATTTTTCGCTCTATAGGACGCACCGGAACATAGGAGGGGGAGAACAGGATTTTTTTTTTCTTGTTCTCCCCCTCTAAAACAAGGTGCATTCTGTGCATTCAAGGTGCATTCACCCGAAGCCTCCGGAGCCCAGCGGGAGTTCCCACTGGGCTCCGGAGGCTTTGGTTTCCTTTTGACCTGCTCTTTGGGGATGGTGGGGGGGAAGCGCTGCTTTCCCCCACTGCCAGCCTCAAAACCAGGTCGGGGAGTAGTGCAGAGGCGGCACACCGCCTTCCAGTTGCCCCCCAAGCTTGTGGGGCTGGTGGTGGGGGGAAGCGTAGCAGCCTTCCCCCACCTTTGTTCAGCCTTCGTAGCCTCCGCAGGGCAGCGGGGTGAAGGCACCCTGCTGCCCTGGGGAGGTTTTGCGCAGCTAACCCCAGGCTAGAACAGCGAGGTGGAGCACTGCGCAGCACTCCATCTCCCTGTTCTGGCTTTGGGCTTAGCCGCGCAGCCTGCATTCACTCTATAGGACGCACACACATTTCCCCTTAATTTTTGGAGGGGGAAATGTGTGTCCTATAGAGCAAAAAATACGGTACATACATAATTTTATTTGTATGCCACCTTTCCACAGTTGAAACCATGCATAAGGCGGCTAACAAAAGGATAAAAATATATATCCATAATTATAACAGGACAAAAGTAGTCATGAACAATAAATAAAGCTTTTAAAAAGGCACAACCAAACTGAACAATTTCCACATAAATCACAAGTTCAAAGAGAAATATACAAGAAACCAACAGCAAAACACCCACCCCAAACAAAGAAACCCAAACAACACCCCAGCCCAAGAGTCTGTTCAACAGTCTCAGCATTTGTAGCTGTGTCCAGTCAGTACCCAACTAAATCAACGTGTGCATGGAACAACTTCAATAAGTGCAACATTTGAAGACATACCACTAACATAAAGGACAATAAAAGACAATGAAGCATATACTACACCATATCTTCAATCTGGCCTAGATCCTCATGCTCAGAGACAATCATTTATGGGCCCATTAAGACTTGTATTACAGTGGTACCTTGGTTCTCAAACGTAATCCGTTCTGGAAGTGCGTTCCAAAACCAAAGCGTTCCAAAACCAAGGCATGCTTTCCCATAGAAAGTAATGCAAAATGGATCAATCCATTCCAGACTTTTAAAAACAACCCTTAAAACAGCAATTCAACATGAATTTTACTATCTAATGAGACCATTGATCCATAAAATGAAAGCAATAAACAATGTACTGCAGTCGCACAATCAATCAGTTGGTAGCTGAACTGGGTTCCACACAGTCACAAAAACAAAACAAAAAGAGCCGCAGAAGCAAAAACACAAAATAAATAGCAAAAACAGAGAGACCTCTGTGTAACTCTCAGAATGGAAGTGTGCCACTCAAATTGGAAGTGTAACACTCAAAACGGAGCACATTCGGCTTCTGAAAACAGTTAGCAAACTGGAGCACTTCCAGGTTTGCAGTGTTTGGGTTCCAAGTTGTTTGACTACCAAGGCATTTGAAAACCAAGGTACCACTGTACTGATATTATACCATATGCGGACTTGGGTGGAACAAAGAGTGCCTCTGTTATTGTTGATCACGAAAGTATTATAATGCGTTCAAAAGAAAGCTGGCATTTCATATCTTCCCAAAGAGTGTGGCATATGCCCAGTGTTTAGAAATGATTTCTTACATAAATTATGAGTTTTCAAGAGACCTGAGACCTTTCATGTCCAAGTCTCAGGGGTGCTAATTAAACTGTGACTGATAATAATCTTGTCTTCGCATGCTGTACTCCTCTGTTCTATCATGTACAGGTGTTTGAACTAATGAGAACGCTCCCTGGATTATCTTCAGGGTTTATTCTTATTATTTAAAGACAACAGAGCCATGTATACCTGAATTAAAAGCACATTTTAGTTCCAAGGAAAACAGTTGATTCAAAGCTAACTTACAGCCTGATCTTTACTCTGAAATCTTACTGAGTTCTACTACAACAACAACAACTCAGAAACAGTTCCTACCTTATATAGAACTTCCTCCAAAGGTTGGGCCACTCATTTTCAGTATTTGAAAGGGCTTTGAAAACCCGCCTTTTCCAAATGACTTTTGATATACTTTACTTGGTTATGATTTATTGAGGTTTTATAGCTGTTTTATTGATCATTTGTTGATTTTATCAATGTTTTATCACTGTGCTTCTGGATACGGTTTTAAACTGGTTGAATTAGATTTCAATGTATTGTTGATTTCTTTTTCATGTTAGCTTTTTTATACTATATTGTTTTTCTATGCTTCTAATTACAATGTTACCTTGGTTTTCGAATGTTTTCATTGACAAACGTTTCTGAACTTGAATGCCGTAAACCCAGAAGTAAATGCTTCCATTTTCAAACACGCCTCGGAAGTCAAACTTCTGAGGAGTCTTCCGTATTGAGTCTTCCGTTTTGAGGCTTCCATATTGAGTCTTTGGTTTCGTTTCAGAACTTGAACGGTCTTCCAGAATGGATTACATTGGAAAACAGAGGATTCGTTGGATCCAGAGATAAATATTTAAATACTAGTTCAATCAATCAATCAATCAATCAATAAAGGGTTCTATCCAATGATCCTGTGCCACTCTCACAACAGATTTCCTTGTGCACAATAGATCTCTCTCTTCTCTCGTCTGCACCCCCCATCTTTTAAATCTGGTCAAAAGGGTTGGGGACCCTCTGCAGCAGATTTTGGGAACATGCAGATGGAGGAGAGATAGGGGAGTCTCATTTTATGATCAGAATTTCATTTTCACAGTTTTGGATACAGCCTCAAGTGATAGATTTCAATGGAAAAGTGTGTGCAAGTGGCAAGTGTGTGCAGAGGATGGAGGTCTTAGCTTTTCAACAATAATACACAGATATTTCTGAAAATCTTACAACTCTATGAGACTGGTATTAAACATGGATCTGATGTTCACATGAATAAAAATCTTATTCACCATTCAACTTAACCCTACCCCCCCTCTTTCTCCAAGCACTTAACCTGGTTTGCTGTTCCCAACCTTTCAGGTCCAGCTAAGGTTATTGTCAATGCTAGGTTCAAAACTGTTTGATTTAATTGATTTAATTACTGTCAGAAAGGGCTTTTTCCCCAGTGTTGTCATCTTAAATCAGAAAATGGTGTTAAGATGTCAGTGCAAGTAAAGTGTTTGAATGCAGATCTGCAGAGATGCTTACATCAAAATATCACTCGGGGCTAAGGCATCGCAAAGCTGTTTGCTAACCACTGAGATGATAGTAAACATATCAACAAGAATTGTGTCCAACCCATATGCATTCAGCATTATGCAGACATCGGAGAACTAGAGAAAGCCGCAAGTGATCACCTTCTGTATTATCCCGTCATCTACAATGGATGGCTCATATTAGAGTTGCCATCAAATTGTGCAAACAAGTGGAATCGTACAATGGATCTGGCAGTGTCTACTTGGAGCAATTTTTTCCAAGGAATTTTCAATGAAATTATAAAAGAGTTTGAAGAAGACTAGATATATTTCTTAGGAAGGTGGGTTCCCAATGCCCTACCTAAGAATCTTTATTGTAGGATGTTAAATTTCATTGTAAGTGTGCTGTAGTTGTTTTCTGATCTTTACCAGCGCTTGCATGCCCTTTAGGAAATCCATGACTGCTACAGCTCTCCATGCAGTGGACAAAGACTTTCCTCCATTGCATCGCTGACAATTTAATTTCCCAGAAGGTGGAAGAACCAACAAGGGGATGATCTATTTTGGACCTGGTCCTCACCAATAGGAAGGAACTGATTGAAGTGGAAGTGCTCAGAAACTTGGGAGGAAGTGATTGTTGTTCAATGTCTTTAGAAATGACTTGGATGAAAGAATTGAGGGGATGTTCATCAAATTTGAAGATGACACCAAACTGGGAGGGGTAGCTAATGCCACAGAAGGCAGAATCAGAATTCAAAATGACCTTAACAGATTGGAGAACTGGGTGCAAGCTAACAAAATGAATTTCAATAGGGACAAATGTAATGTTCTGCACTTAGGAAGGACCAAATGTACAAATATAGGATGGGGGACACCTGGCTTACTAGCAGTACATGCAGAAAGGATCTAGGGGTCTTGGTGGACCACATGATAACATGAGTCAACAGTGTGATGCACAGCAAAAAATGCTAATGCTATCCTACACTGCATCAACAGAAGTGTAGTGTCCAGACCAAAGGAAGTAATAGTGCCACTCTGTCCTGCCTTAGTCAGACCACACTTGGAATACTGTGACCAATTCTGGGCACCACAATTTAAGAAGGACATTGACAAGCTGGAATGTGTGCAGAGGACGGCAACCAAGATGATCAAGGGTCTGGAAACCAAGCCTTTTGAGGAGCGCTTGAAGAAACTGGGAGGAGACTGAGAGATGATAGCTATCTTCAGATATCTTAAGGGTTGTCCATGGAGGAGGGAGCATGCTTGTTTTCTCCTGCTCTGGAGGGTAGGACTCAAACCAATGGCTTCAAGTTGCAAGAAAGGAGATTCTGACTAAACATTCAGGGGAAAGAGCTGTTCAGCAGTGGAACAGACTCCCTCAAGCGGTGGTGGACTTTCCTTCCTTGGAAGTTTTAAAGCAGAAGTTGGATGGCCGTCTGTCATGGATGCTTTAGCTGAGATTCCTGCATTGCGGGGGGTTGGACTAGATTATCATTGTGGTCCCTTCCAACTCTTTGATTCTATTGTTCTGTGTCTACTCAGAAGTCCTATTGATTTCAATGGAACTTACTTTCAAGGGAGTCTGTACGGGGTTGCAGCTCTAATGTGTCATCCCAACCTCTCAACTAACTAGAAGGGAACCCTATATTTATAGCACCTCAAAAATGTGCTGACACCTTCTCCACTGGTGGGAATGTGTGAAATCTGAGTCTTTATTTCACTTCTCAAATATACTTCTATTTCCCCATATATATAGTGCATGTTTGAGACATTTTATTCACATAAAGAGTATCATGGTAATTTTTTGGCAACAGCTGTCACCCTTTTTATTTTGGAAACCCTATCCAGATATGCAAAGTTGACATACATTTTAATATGAAATTTACTTTTTATATATAATATATATTTTTAAAGTACAGATTCATGTACACTTGGGTTTTTGTGTTTATCATCTAACATTTATGGATAATATTAATGTATGTTTTAAATACCATGTAAACTGTTTAGAGCTTTCAGCAATTAAGCATATATGAGTTTTATAAATAAATAAGCAAAAGTCCTTTGTTTGTCGTGCAGATTGAAACCATTATATGCAGCTGGCTTATTGCACATTCCGTGCATATCAAGTAGTTCTCAAGCCGAATACCTGCCTAGGACACCTATCCATATCAGCAAATTTGCTTCACCTGATTTATTCAAGAGTTTTCATGGTACAGCTGCATTATCCTGCATTGCCATGCTGATGCAATCCTATCTTCCATTCCTAGCAATCTCCTGGTTCCTTAGCTGGACAAACTAAGTGTGGCTTAGAGCCTAGAAAAGGACTCTGCCTCATTGCATCTCACTCCAGTTGCCTCCTTGCAAGGACACTGAAGACCTGTCGCCCCCTTGATTTACCATGGCTATGGATGCCAAAATCTGCCAACTGGCGCAGTCAGTTCTCTGCACCAAACCCAAGTGCCCCTGCAAAGGTTTACCAAGGCATTTCCTTATATAATACAGGGTGCATGTTTTCTTATTGATTTTTAATACTGAACATTCTGTTTTTTTTCCAGAAAGGTGCACCATCTAAAGTAAATCCTATTGTGCGTACAAATTGTACAACTAGCACATTTTAACTACTACAGATAGCTTTGCATCCGCATTATTGCTTATCCTAAAATCCCTTTTGTTTCACATCGCTTCTGTGCCGTGTAACTATAAATAAGCTAATAGCTCAGATTCTATAGTTATATAATGCTATTGCAATTATGTCTCCAGTGTATCAAATCCATGCAAAATGCATGCCCTATTCCTGCTTCAGGGAAGGAAAAGTAGGGAAGCATAAATATTTCAAGCGATGCTTTGGGTAAACATGGTATTGTTCTGCACCTGCAGATGGTGCTATATCACAACATTTTCCTTTGCGATATCAGATCGGAATATACTGATTGCTCTAGCTTTGATCTTGCCATTATATATGGACGGATTTTTTTATTTTTAAAAAATGCCAGATTTCGCACAGGAAAATGTCACTGTGGGCAAAGTCCCAATGAGATGCAAAAATCCCAGTGTTTTCATACATCAAAACGTGCGATGCTCACAGTGCCCTCAGTCTTTGAAGCATTTTGTTAAGAACTGGTAAGAGATCTCCTGTTTGCATTTCCTTTTATTGCAAGGCAAGGCAAAAGTCCCCTGTGCAAACCCTTCTTGGTTTTGTGCAACTTCCACCTGTGGCTTAAACATCAGATATCCATGGTGCATTGTGGCTGTTGACTGTGGGGCAAGCAGAACAATTATTTTTGCTCCAGAACTCAGACCTTTCATTTCCCCCTACCAGTTATTCCCTTCTTACAGTTGTCTGGTGGAAGGAAGTGAGGAAGGAAGGATTGTAGGTCACACTCACACTGTACATTTTATAAAAAATGCGGGTGACACTCTGGTCTAAACCACTGAGTCTCTTGGACTTGCCGATCAGAAGGTCGGTGGTTCGAATCCCTGCGACCGAGTGAGCTCCTGTAGCTCTGTCCCAACTTCTGCCAACCTAGCAGTTCAAAAGCACACCAGTGCAAGTAGATAACTAGGTACTGCTGTGGCAGGAAGGTAAATGGAGTTTCTGTCCACTCTGGTTTCTGCCACAGTGTCCAGTTGTGCCAGAAGCGGTTTAGTCATGCTGGCCTCATGACCTGGAAAGCTGTCTGTGGACAAACACTGGCTCCCACGGCCTGAAAGCGAGATGAGTGTCGCAACCCCATAGTCGCCTATGACAGGACTAAACCGTCCAGGGGTCCTTTACCTTTTATTTTTAGCTTTTATGTACATTTAAAACACATGGCTTCACTCAAAGAATCCTGGAAACTGTACATGGCTTTCCTTGAAGAATCTTGGAAACAGAGCTACAATCCCCAGCACCCTTAGCAAACTACAATTCTCAGGATTCTTTGGTGGAAGTTTTTAAAAAGTCTTCACACAAAAGTCTCTACATATTTTCTTGGTTGGAGAGCTACAACACAAAATTTAGAGAAACAAACCAATTCCCTCCTTCTTGTCTACCCACAACAGTGGGGGGAGTGGTCTTCCAAATGTACCAGAATGGGCATTGCAGGTTGCAGAGATATTAGTCACATGAAGAACTGACTACAATGATGGATGAAGGGAGGTGTTTTTTAAAACAACAACAACAACAACAACAACAACAACAACAACAAATTTTATTTATACCCCACCCTCCCCAGCCAAGGCCGGGCTCAGGACGGCTAACAAGCAATAACAAAAACAAGTTGAATGAATGCAACTTAAAAACAAGATTAAAATACAACATTGAAACATTGAAACATTAAAATGCAGCCTCATCACAGGAGGAGAAAGGAAAAAAGAAAGAGGGGGAGGGAATCAAATTGACTCCAAACCAAAGGCCAGGTGGAACAACTCTGTCTTACAGGCCCTGCGGAAAGAAAGCAGATCCTGCAGGGCCCTGGTCTCATGAGGCAGAGCATTCCACCAGGCCGGAGCCAGTGCAGAAAAGGCCCTGGCTCTGGTTGACAACAACAACAACCTCTGTTTGTTTAAAGCTGGAAGTTTGATATACGTTGATATAAATATCTGCTTTGTAAAGATCCTCATGTGGATGCAAAACTGCTCTTGATTCCAGAAAATATATAACATTACATAGCATCCAGCAGCCAAATTGTGGAATATAGTACATTGTCATCTGAGATGGCTCCTGAGAGAAATTATTGGCGTCTGTTGTGAAGCTGCCTGGAAAAGAGTAGACTGAGAGGCAAGGGCGCCAACTTGCTCCCCACATTGTGGGGGCCTGGCATCACCTGACCTGTCCCACCCTCACTCGTTGCCCGTTCTGCCTCGCCTGTCCCATCAGCACTTGCCTGTGGGTGGGGGGCGCAGAGGGCAAAAATCACCTTCATTGCCTCCACCCTGTGAGCCAGTGCTCACCTGGAGGCAGTGGGGGATGGTGGCCCCCTCAATATTGGTGGCACTGCCCATAAATATTGAGGGGGCTGAAGCCTCTTCCACCCCTATAGTTGACCCCACTGCTTAGACATATGATAGCCAAATTCAAACATCTCAATGGCTGTCACATGCAATATGAAGCTTGTTTTCTCAAGCTCCAGGGAGCAAGACCAAGCTAATGGATTCAAGTAACGAGAATGAAATTTCCAACTAAACATCAGGAAGAACTTTCTGGTGGAAAGAGCTGTTTGACAGTGGAACAGATTCCCTCAGAAAGTGGTTGATTCTCCTCCACTGGAGGTTTTTAAGCAGAGGTTGGATGGCCACCTATCATGGATACTGTAGTTGATATTATTTCATTGCAGGATGACCCTCAGAATACCTTCCCACTCTATAATTCTATGAAAAAGGTCTACATGGTGCCAAATTTATCCTTGCTAGGCTTGCACCAAGTCCTGGTGCATTGGAACAGACAGATGATGGCTATTCCCACAAATGCAAACTTTCCTCTTCTTATCTCAGTACAAACAGTGGTGGCAACAGCAATGATATCCATGCCATACTAAGGCTTGGTCTGGGGCTAATAGTCCTGCATGCCTGGATCACTCATTTGCAAGCAGGATCTCTTCAAGGTACTGCAATCCTTTATTCCCTTTCAACCCAAACACTTTCTGATAGAAAATCATCCGGCCAATTGCACAATCAATGCATATTCAAGTAATTATCTCATCATTTGTCTGAGAGCTTTCACCCATACAAATTGCCGTGCATTTTCCAATTCCGACAAACAATTAAGAATACGATTAGCTTGGAGAATAGTGAGACCTGCCAGCTTCAAAGCTCTTGGATTTAAAACAGCCAGACAGGTATGTTGGCTTTCTTGACATTGCACCACGACACTGCTTGACCACACAAAACCTTCTATATGTGTAAAGCAAGTTGTATTGGTGATTCTAGCATCCATTTTAGATGCAGCAATTGACTTCTTCAGAACCCATCAAATTTTGGGAATCAAGTCTTGGTGGATTCAAGAGGGTGGGCAACTTCACTAAAATACTTCCACAGCAAGGCCTAGTGACTCCATCCATCTGCATGAGACAAAATCAGAAGTGTGTGCATGGCCAGTATGTTGCCATTGAAGTATTATTGAAGTATGTTATTATTCAAACCTTGAATAATAATCATCACCTTGCCAACAAAGGTCCGTATAGTAAAAGCTATGGTTTTCCCAGTAGTGATGTATGGAAGTGAGAGCTGGACCATAAAGAAGGCTGATTGCCGAAGAATTGATGCTTTTGAATTATGGTGCTGGAGGAGGCTCTTGAGAGTCCCATGGACTGCAAGAAGAACAAACCTATCCATTCTTAAGGAAATCAGCCCTGAGTGCTCACTGGAAGGACAGATCGTGAAGCTGAGGCTCCAATACTTTGGCCACCTCATGAGAAGAGAAGACTCCCTGGAAAAGACCCTGATGTTGGGGAAGATGGAGGGCACAAGGAGAAGGGACGACAGAGGACGAGATGGTTGGATAGTGTTCTCGAAGCTACCAACATGAGTTTGACCAAACTGCGGGAGGCAGTGGAAGACAGGAGTGCCTGGCGTTCTCTGGTCCATGGGGTCACGAAGAGTCGGACATGACTAAACAACTAGACAACAACATTATTCAAACCTACAGTTGCCATTCTCCATGTGTCTCTGATAGCTGCATAACTGGCAAAGGTTTCACATACAAAGAGAACAAATAAAAATTTCTACATTGGGTGCCAGTAAACCCTTCAAATGAGCCATGCTGCTTCACCACTTTAAAATTAGGCTTTCCACATTTTTGGGCTGTGGGGGGAGAGGGAAAGAAGGACTCGTATGCCTTCTGCAACACATTTTGCATGGCAGGCAGAAGATCTGAAGGGGAACCTTCCCCCCACCATTGCTCCTCCAGGTAGCCGAAAGCTTACTGGTTGGAATTTCTCCAAGTTATGCAGAAAGTTTTGATTTGAAAACAAGCCATAACAGTTTAGAGAACCATTTAAAGTAAAGGTAGAAGAAGAAGAAGAAGAAGAAGAAGAAGAAGAAGAAGAAGAAGAAGAGTAGTAGTTTGGATTTGATATCCCGCCTTTCACTCCCTTTAAGGAGTCTCAAAGCGGCTAACATTCTCCTTTCCCTTCCTCCCCCACAACAAACACTCTGTGAGGTGAGTGGGGCTGAGAGACTTCAAAGAAGTGTGACTGGCCCAAGGTCACCCAGCAGCTGCATGTGGAGGAGCGGAGACGCGAACCCAGTTCACCAGATTACGAGACTACCGCTCTTAACCACTACACCACACTGGCTCCCTGGTAAAGGGACCCCTGACAGGTAAGTCCAGTCACAAATGACTCTGGGGTTGTAGCCCTCATCTCGCTTTATAGGCTGATGGAAAACTGTCTGCAGACAGTTTTTTCCAGGTCATGTGGCCAGCATGACAAAGCCACTTCTGGCAAAACCAGAGCAGCGCACGAAACACCGTTTACTTTCCTGCCGGAGCGGTATCTATTTATCTACTTGCACTTTTTTGGCATGCTTTCAAACTGCTAGGTTGGCAGGAGCTGGGACTGAGCAACGGGAGCTTGCCCTGTCATGGGGATTCAAACTGCTGACCTTCTGATCGGCAAGCCATAGGCGCTGTGATTTAGACCACAGCGCCACCCCCATCCCAGCAAACCATTTAGTTAAGCACAAATTAAAAACAGATATATTGACTCCTGTTACAATGGACTCACATGGCTCAAGGATTTGGAAAACCCTGCAGTATACTTCCTTGTTTCCCACATCACTATGGTTAGATTAAAAGCTCCATGTCAGAGGTAGGTAGCACTACACCCTCCAGGTGTCAATGCTGAATTTCAACTCTCATCAGACCAAGCCAGCACAGCCATTGGTTAAAGATGACAGGAATTGTAGCCCAGCAACTTCTAGAAGGCATCACATTGGTTGCCCGTGCTCCAGGTCATGTAGAAGATGATCATGTGGAAGTGTATTCCCATAGTGGCATCCCAAATCCATGATACATTGTTGTTGTTTAGCCGAGTAGTCGTGTCCAACTCTTCATGACCCCATGGACCAGAGCTCGCCTTCCACTGCCTCCTGGAGTTTCGTCAATTTCATGTTGGTCGCTTCTATAACACTGTCCAACCATCTTGTCCATTGTTGTCCCCTTCTCCTTTTGCCTTCAATCTTACCCATCACCAGAGTTTTTTTCCAGAGAGTCTTCTCTTCCCAATAAGGTGGCCAAAGTATTTGAGCCTCGGCTTCAGAATCTGTCCTTCCAGTGAGCACTCAGGGCTGATTTCCTTCAGAATGGATAGGTTTGATCTTTTTGTAGTCCATGGCACTCTCAAGAGTCTCCTGCAGCACCACAATTCAAAAGCAAAAATGCATGTGGGAAAACATGTGAACCTAAGAGGACAGTTGAAAGCAAGGAGAACAAGATAATAGAGAAGAATCTCTGGTGCCCCATGGGATCCATCAACTACTGATGCTGATTCACTGATGTAAATATATTGCTTAGGACCACAACATTGAAATTTATAAAGAAATTATTCCTGGTGACTGCACGTGACTAAGAAGATGCATTAATATTGCATCAGTCCTTGTATGCAAATCTTTGATGCCATCAAAATAGTTCTGTGAATTTTGGTCTACAAGAAAGTTACTTTTCACTTTCTTCTGTTCGAAAGAAATCTACAGCTCACTGGCAAAAATAAAATAAAATCTCTGTGAATCAGCACGTTTGAAGATGAAACAGAATAATGCTTATTGATATATTGCATGTGACCATTGTCATTGGGTTCTATCTTCCAGAAACCTATGTTTCATATATTAGTTTTGTGGGGTGAAAGGGTTAGCTTTTGGAGGGGGGGTGGATTTTGTTTTGTTTTGCTTTTTGCTGATGTTTGCATTTCTGTGGGGAGATGGTCTCCTGCTACAGATAAATACCATCTGGTTCCAGAGATTAATCCAAACTTGAGGAAATATGCCAAACATAAAATGTGTTTCTTGACATCTGTTCTGAATATGTCTATAGTTTTGCATGTTTGCTCCTCTGCTGATTTTGTTCCATGTCATTCAGAAAACATTTAACTAGTGCTCGGTGAGTTTGGTTGCTTTGTTTGGTAATTGACTGTTTTCTCCCTATATATTGCCTTTAGACTTTCCTTTTCCTCTGCATTCTGTTAAGCAATGATTATCATAAGAAGCGCTCTGCATTTTTCATTCATTTAGAGTTTGGTTTCCCTCTCCCATAGAGTCAAGGGTAGATAACAGTACCACAAGACAGAAAACAATGGATTCCTGTTCCGGATCTAAAAATCAGGCCAGAAGCTTGGAGGAAGCAAAGGAAGGTGAACAGGAAGAAAGGTGAAATCTAAATGCTTAGTAGGCACAGATGTCTATACATGTTGCTGTTATAATGTGATATTTTGAGAGGATGATCCAGGCAAGTGAAATGAAAGTCAAGAAGTGGCAGAGAAGGGAAAAGCTTGGTGGGAAAATGAGTTTGTGAAAACAAAATTTAAAGACAGAAACTGAATATAATAGAAAAGGGGAAAGTGTAATCCAAGACGGCAATGAATCTGAAGCTGGTGTATAAGAAATGACAACTGTATTAGGAATTGTTGATAGGAGAAAGGACCCTGCAGATGAAGAGGAGGCCAGGGGAAAGCAGTGGAGCTTTATAATTATTCAAACAGCCGTTTATTAAAATTATTGGTTATGGCATGTTGCAGCAAAGAACCCAGGACAGATAAGAACAGCCAGTAGCTGTATATGTGGTGGCAACATGGTCAAAAACATATAAACTGGAATAAATCAAAACTGATTACAGTGGTACCTCAGGTTACATATGCTTCAGGTTACATACACTTCAGATTACACACTCCACTAAGCCAGAAATAGTGCTTCAGGTTAAGAACTTTGTTTCAGGATATTGGATGTAGCCAATAATATAGTGTGTGTCTAAGCTGTGGTTGAAAATATATTTCATGAATGTATGGGGGAACGGCTGAAGAGAAAGACTGGGAATGCAATTTGATTTCTATTTGTTCATTATTTTCACTAATATTTATGCACACTTTACCATATTATATGTATTTTTGTACACAGTGCTTGACTAGGGAAGGACATTGCAAAATTCAGAGAAGTGTGAATTGCAAAGGATGGCTGTGTTTTGGTTCAGGCAGTGTTTCAAAAAGTGTGAAATTGGGTAGGTTCACCTTTCTATGTGGACTGAACTGAAGTTCTCCCACATCCAAACTCCAAGCTTCCTGGGCCACAGAGAAGATGCAATGATGCAATTTCTCTCCTGTGCTTTTTTAGATTAGAAACCATGAGAAAACCGCAGGACACCAGAGCATTATTTAATAGAAAGACACCAATGCCAGCCTCATCTCAATGGTAAGGTATGTTCAACTCTAAGGAACATCTAATTTCTAAGGAAATGTTAAATCACCATACAAATAAAAGAAAAGACAGAGGGGAAGGTAACTTTGGAGGAAGTATACAACAGGATTCATCTATCCATCAGAGACAGTATTCTCTGCATCAGTGCTGCATTGCCACATTTGAGATCCACAAACATGTGAGTTGGGGGCCTCTGTTACAGTAAGGACCATTCCAGATTCCATCAACCACTCTGGAATAGAATGATTACATTTTGTCATGGGCAAAAAATAAAATAAAATTTAAAGCTGATCCAGGCACTTCTGTTTATATAATCCCTGTGTCCACAACTCTTATTCATACACTTCAAACTCCATCCGCTGTCCAATATTATCAGGTTAGTGACTTTGATGTAAATAAGGTTTTTTTCTGGAATGAGAAGAGATTCCTTGAAAAGGCTATGCTTTACAATAACGCTTAGTCCATATTCAGAAAACTGTTCACTGTGGGCTACACTGGCTTGTTTGTTGTTTCTCTGTGTTGGGAGATATGAACCGCTAAGGGCCATGAGCAGAAAATATGTATTTTTGCAACAGGATTAAATCATGCAAAAGAAGTCAATCTGTACAGATGCAGTTGGGAGCGAGTGCATTTGTTCTTTTTGGAGTTTTGTTTGTTATGTTGACCAAGAAGATTTGGAAGGCAAAGAAAAGTGGAGATGTTCTGCATGGGGTGGGGGAGAAAATTGGCCATGGAAGGATGGAGAAGTCATCCACTGGAGCAGACAATTACTTGCTTATATTTCCACAATGCTGAGTGTTTAATATTAAAGTGGGTTATTTAAGCACTAGTAAGGTTAGTGTCTGGCATTTTAGGCTCTTGTCTGAAAAAGGGTGTCTCAATAGTTTGCCAAATGGGCTATGCATTGCCTCAGAGGCCATGTTCTAAACACCATGGTGTAATTACTATCATCAATGATAATAACCATGGAAACTACACTCTAAAAAATAATTGTTTCCATGTTAGTTTCAGATGGTGCTAATATTATGGATCACTAATTGCTTTGCAAAAGGCCTCATTTCTCTGCCAACTGTAGACAAAAGTGTTCTAGATAATCTTGTTTCCAAATTGTGTAAGGACAAATTCTGATGACCTGTGTTCAAACACAAAAAAGGCATTTTAGTCCAAATGGTCTGAAGGATCAAAGAGTGTTAGAGTGGATCAGCTGGATTCTTTTAATAAAAAAAATGGCATTCATTGCTAGACCTGCTTATATTTATAGTGGAAGGAAGGAAGCAAAGAAGGAAGGAAGGTTTGCCAGTGTGGTGTAGTGGTTAAGAGTGGCAGACTTGTAATCTGGTGAACCGGGTTCGCATCTCTGCTCCTCCACATGCAGCTGCTGGGTGACCTTGGGCTAGTCACACTTCTCTGAAGTCTCTCAGCCCCACTCACCTCACAGAGTGTTTGTTGTGGGGGAGGAAGGGAAAGGAGAATGTTAGCCGCTCTGATACTCCTTTGGGTAGTGATAAAGCGGGATATCAAATCCAAACTCTTCCTCCTCCTCCTCCTCCTCCTCCTCCTCCTCCTCCTCTTCTTCTTCTTCTTCTGGTTTGTATAATATTCCATCACCAGCCCTAATTGGATTTTATTATTCATATGGATTCACATAATTCAGTCATTCTTTTGTCAAAGTAATCATAGCTACACTATTAATTTTTATAATGAAATGTTTTTAGAATCGTTGGATTATTTTGATTGTTGTTAGCCGCCCTGAGCCCAGCTTCAGCTGGGGAGGGCGGGATATAAATAAAATTTATTATTATTATTATTATTATTATTATTATTATTACACTTATGAAGAAGTTCAGCTTTTTTCCCCTGAAGTCCCTGGGAAGAGTAGTATTTCAGGGACTGAATATCTGCTTTGAATGCAGGTGGTCACAGGTGCAATCTCTGGCATCTCCAGGTTCAGTTGGAAAAGACCCCTATCTGAAACCATGGAGAACCATTGCCCGTCAGTGTAGACAAACTGAGCTAGATAGATCTAAGGGTCTGACGGTATAAGGCAGCTTCCTAGGGTTCTCTTTAAGGTGGCGTTCAAATGGTTTGTTGAATGAATACTATTCACAGAGAATAGCTGGTGAATGTGTGGCTTGAAATGGGATAATTTAGGATAAAACTATATGGTAGGCTTCGACAAGAAGTCACCAGAGGGTTGCTGTAAATTAGTGCTGGGCACAGTGCCCCCAATCCACCCCGTGGCCTTGATCCATGACTCTTTGATCAGGCTGACCCTTCCTGGATCCCAAATCAGTTCAGGAACAGGGTTAATGTTTAATATTACAACCCACTAATTAATCATAAGCACAAAACAACCCCTCCACCGCGCCACAAATCCAACTTAATGGTGTAATGTTGGAAAGTGTTGATCACTCTTCCTACCTGGGCAGTTATTCTTCCATGAGGGCCGACATCAATGCCGAAATCCAGCATCGCCTGAACTCTGCAAGTGCAGCTTTCTCCCAGCTGAAGCGCAGGGTGTTTGAGGACTGGGACATTTGCAGGGAAACCAAAATGCTTGTTTACAAAGCGATTGTACTACCAACTTTACTGTAAGCTACTGAAACATGGACCACTTATAAACACCACCTCCAACTCCTCGAAAGATTCCATCAATGGTGTCTGAAAATTTTACACTTGGGAAGACAGGCAAACCAATGGCAGTGTACTGGAAGAAGCAAAGATCACCAGTGTCGAAGCAATGATTCTTCAACATCAACTTTGTTGGATTCATCATGGTTGTGCAGATGCCTGATCATCATCTTCCAAAGCAACTACTCTACTCCCAATTTAAGAATGGAAAGTGAAATACTGATGGACAACAGAAGAGGTTTAAAGACGCTCTGAAGGCAAATCTAAAAAAAAAATGTAGTATAAACACTGAAAACTGGGAAACACTGACCTGCGAGTGCTTCAATTGGAGAACAACCTTTACCAAAGGTGTTGTGGACTTTGAAGAATGAACTCAGGGTGAAAGGGAGAAATGAGTTAAGAGGAAGGCAAGTTTGGCAAACCCTCACAGTGATCAACTCCTGTCCAAAAACCTATGTCCCCACTGTAGAAGAACATGTGGATCCAGAATTGGCTTCCATAGTCAGGCTCACTATTAAGACAACCTTACTTAGCTATGAGTGATCACCAAAGAAGAAGAAGAACAATACACTCGAGAGGTGAGTAGCCCTTGCAACTAGAGTATGGGCCACTCCTAGTATTAGCCAATCATTCTTCCATGTAAATTTAAGGAGAAGTGAGTTAGAAAGCTGCCTTATCCTGATTATCTGGCTATTTAACATCTCAGTATTTTTCCAGTCCAGTGGCTCTCCAGGGTTTCAGGCAAGGTTCTCCTGAAGCTTTAGCTCAGGGTTTCCCAAACTGTTTTTGGACTACAACTCCCATCATGGGATGATAGGAATTGTAGTCCAAAAACAGTTGGAGACCCAAGTTTGGGAAACTCTGCTCTAGTTGGAGAGTCTGGAAATTGAACCTGGTACATTTTGCATGCAGAACAGATGCTTTTCTCCTAAGCTACAGACCTTCCTTCTGACCTACTCCAAAGTTAAAGAGGCTAGGACTCTCTGACTCCCTCCCCATAATCAGAGAGGACTTTATTGAGACAATAGTTTGGACATGGGACAGCAGAGCTTCCTTAGCAGATCTCAGACAATGGGGAGAAGCATATGGAGATGTTGTACCTTCAGATACTCCTCAGGTGGAAGTCATGAGTTTCATGTTGATTGGGTGTATATTGGCCACTTGAAATAATTGTTGCATACTAGCTTCTGTCAAGTGGGTGCGACATGGAGATTCAGCTTTTTTCAACAAGGGGCACCACAGGGTTTTTATTTTTCACAGCTTATCCCTATGCGTGTCTACAAAACAGGACATCAAGTTAAATGGCACTTACTTCCCAAGAGTGCAGGCATCAGAGTGAAGCCTTCATCCAGCAGTTTTCAGAACTCTTGAACCTAGTTGAAAGCAAAAATAGGGGCTGCCATTAAACTAAAGGCAAAGGTCACTGTAAGTCCGTGCAACTCGTAAATGATATAGAAATAAAGGGCAGGCATAGCTATTAAGCATACAGGTATTAGTTGAAATAGAGTCATTTTTCATTGCCAACACGTCTGTCTGGTCTTGTTTTTTCTTCTTCTGGAATTCACTCTAATTCTCGAGAGTAAGGCAAATTTTAGAATAAGTACTGCTTGACATTTACCTTTCCATATATGATAGATATTTGAAAATGAGCATCTGTCAGTGCTCCAGCATCAAAATTAAATTCGCCTTCTGATTAGCCATGCAAATAGCTTGGCCTAGTAATCTCTGCAGCATCTCTTTGGTACTCTGAGACGCCCCTCAGCATTAAGGAATTGTCACTTATCAGTATACTTACCAATTACCATAATGCAAAGGACATTCAAAAAAAGAATGTTAAAGGTTCCGATGATATTAATTTGCCTCCTTCTCTGGTGAATTTCAATTCATATGTGAGCATCCATTTACAATGCTGAGAAAGGAATTCTCCTTTCTCCTGCGCAGGCTCTTGGTGACCGTATCTTATTGTGTTGCTATTTTTAAATAAGATACAGCCGTCCTTAAACAATATACACTGTGTTTCTAACACTCCAAATAAGACAGCTCAGTATTCATAGTGGAGATTGTTGTTTTACACATTTTTAACGTTATATAAATCTGGAGGCATAAGAACCATTTTTGGAAAACATCTGTCATCGTGCAAGTAATTAGGAGCATTATTTGCTTTCTTTCCCTGTTAGTATGATTTTATATTTCTGCGCATTCATTTTTGCAAACCTTTCAGCGTGGAATAAAGTGGCATTTCTATAACTTGGAACAACATAGACCAGATCTACTGCTATTCATGATAATTTAGGACCTTTTTTTTTTTTTTTTTTTTTTTTGGCTACTCAGCATTTAATTAAATGGATTGTCTCCCCGAAGCATCAAATCCTACGTAAGCAAGGACTGTATATAAAGCAAGCCTGTCTCCCTTGCTAGCTTCATTTTGGGAGTTGTTAGTACTTCAGTACTTTTGATGCACAGCCACCTATGTCTTCCAAAATGCACAAGGAAGCCACAGTGCATGCATGGTACCCCATTCTCTAACAGTGAAATGGACACTGTAGTAGCCCTATTCGGGCATTCAGCACCCATACACAAAGAGAAACATGCACAACTAGGCCTGCCATCTTGACAATGAATTGCATGCTGGACAGGCAACCCTGGCTAACTTATTTTAAGAAATAAAAACTTCGCTTTTTCGTAAAAGGTCAAAAGGCCTCAAACAGTTGCAACATCTGAGTAGAAGGGTGCAACAGCTAGCTAACGGCCAACTCACTTGGGGGCTTATCTTTACTGGCTTGGGGTTAGAAAAACAGGGCAGCTTGTTCCTAGAATATGGTTTATCTAGACACACCAGCACGCTTCAGAGGGGTAGAACTGGTGTACGCCTAAGGGGGTGGTCAAGGAGTGGCTTTATCGCTTGGGTAGATGTGTGAGAGCATAGGAACACACTTCCTTATTTGAGTAATGTAATTAAGAGTGAAAGGGATGTGGGTGATGCTGTGAGTTAAACCACAGAGCCTAGGGCTTGCCGATCAGAAGGTTGGCGGTTCGAATCCCCGCGACGGGCTGAGCTCCCATTGCTCGGTCCCTGCTCCTGCCAACCTAGCAGTTCGAAAGCACATCAAAGTGCAAGTAGATAAATATAGGTACCGCTCCAGTTGGAAGGTAAACGGCATTTCTGTGCACTGCTCTGGTTTGCCAGAAGTGGCTTAGTCATGCTGGCCACATGACCCGGAAGCTGTCTGCGGACACACGCTGGCTCCCTCGGCCTATAGAGCGAGATGAGTGCTGCAAGCCCAGAGTCGTCCACGACTGGACCTAATGGCCAGTGGTCCCTTTAAAGGTAAAGGTAAAGGTACCCCTGCCCGTACGGGCCAGTCTTGACAGACTCTGGGGTTGTGCGCCCATCTCACTTAAGAGGCCAGGGGCCAGCGCTGTCCGGAGACACTTCCGGGTCACGTGGCCAGCGTGACATCGCTGCTCTGGCGAGCCAGAGCCGCACACGGAAACGCCGTTTACCTTCCCGCTGGTAAGCGGTCCCTATTTATCTACTTGCACCCGGAGGTGCTTTCGAACTGCTAGGTTGGCAGGCGCTGGGACCGAGCAGCGGGAGCGCACCCCGCCGCAGGGATTCGAACCGCCGACCTTTCGATCAGCAAGTCCTAGGCGCTGAGGCTTTAACCCACAGCGCCACCTGCGTCCCTTTACCTTTACCTAATTAAGAGCGAGGGTCCCTGAATTCAGGTGAGTGGGAGATGTCAACAGGGGAGGTACATTCCCACTCAGGGGAAGGTGATATAAACTTGTCTTTTACTCAACTTAGTTGTGCCTGCTTTGGGACACCTATCCTTGCAAGAATGTATCAATGAACTCTTTGCTGCTTCACCAACTTTGCTCAGATTTTATTTTAAGGGTCCCAGGACCCCGAGTCTTGGGGCCAGTGTTTTATTTCCAGTGCCAGTCCGCAAGGGGCTGCTTCTACGTACACAGAACATACAGGGTTCCAGCTCAAGGGGGGAGCCGATATGAATATTGCAGGTTTTACCTCCGTCGACATGCTCCGAATGCATCGACAATGTGGGCTGTGAGAGCAGGGCCGGTGGATGGGAGCCGCCTCCCTCTGATTCTCCTGCACACTATTCATTGTTAACCATGTGGAGACTAAGGACTGAAGTGGGCTTAAAATGGCAAGTTGAGAGTCAAAAGCTTATTTCTTAATGGCCATTATGATAGAGAAGGAAAATTTGTTACAGTGGTACCTCGGGTTAAGAACTTAATTCGTTCTGGAGGTCTGTTCTTAACCTGAAACTGTTCTTAACCTGAAGCACCACTTTAGCTAATGGGGCCTCCTGCTGCTGCCGTACCGCCAAAGCACAATTTCTGTTCTCAACCTGAAGCAAAGTTCTTAACCCGAGGTACTACTTCTGGGTTAGTGGAGTCTGTAACCTGAAGCATATGTAACCTGAAGCGTATGTAACCCAAGGTACCACTGTATAGCTCAGCCAGTTTTAGTGTGTTTGCAAGGGGAAATCATCTTTGCCTGATACTGCATTGGCTCCCAGTATGTTGACCTTTAAAGCCCTAAACGGCCTCGGCTCAGTATACCTGAAGGAGCATCTCCACCCCCATCATTCTGCCCAGGCACTGAGGTCCAGCTCCGAGGGCCTTCTGGTGGTTCCCTCACTGTGAGAAGCAAAGCTACAGGGAACCAGGCAGAGGGCCTTCTCGGTAGTAGCACCCGCCCTGTAGAACTCCCTCCCATCAGATTTCAAAGAGATAAAGAACTACCTGACATTTAGAAGACATTTGAAGGCAACCCTGTTGAGGGAAGTTTTTAATGTGTGACATTTTAATGTGTTTTTAATCTTTGTTGGAAGCTACCCAGAATGGCTAGGGAAACCCAGCCAGATGGGCAGGGTATAAATAAATAAATAAATAAATAAATAAATAATATGGTAGTACCAGATTTGTCTCCCAGAGGCTTGGGCAAAATTGAGTATGATATGAATCAAGTACACATGACCACAGAGGGCTATGAGTCGGGTTGGATTGGCTCAGAGCAATCTGTGACTGTCAGGGGGACAGGTATCTGGTAGGAAGGAGAGACAGGCAGGGCAGGAAAGCTGCATGGTAAAGGCTAAGATCTACCTGACAGGCTTCTGTTTAGGTCAACATCATGGCTTTCTTTCCCACCCATGCTGTTGAGCATGGGCATCGATCCTGTGAGGTACCATTTCTGCTCCTGCAGGCTGGAGTGTGAAGAAGCACCTGCACAGGACCCAGTGTTGCACATTGTCATTAGGAGTCTCCAGATCAGCAAATTTTGTCCAAAAGGGGGGAGGATGTCAAACAACGCCTCCAGAAAAGGATTTCTGTTTTTAGCATGTGGAAAGCTGAGCTATGGGACTCCTTGCCATAGGGAAATCTCAGCAGCAAAGAATTTAGCCATTTCCAAAGGTGGATTAGATATCAGTAGAAAATTGTGTCTGCAATTGACAGCCAATTATGCCAAACTCTGCCTCCATCTGGCGCCATTTTGAGACTGGTGGGACTCAGTAATTTTCAGCCATATGAAGCACATAGGAAGTCTGAGAATCCCTGCAGTATGCCAATGCAACAATGTTCACCCAAATCCCGCTGTTGTTGCTGCTTTTTAAATCTGCAGATACAGAAATAGGGTGTCCAAAGAAAACATGTTGCTTTGCTGAGGTAAAATAAACACATAATTGCCTTGGAAAGTCCAGTAAGAAGAGCTGTACATTTAACACATATTTCTTAGTAGCAATAACTCTGGAAATACTGTAGCTGGTTTGATGAATACTGAACAGCTTTGTCTTTCATCTTTTATTCCCCCCTCAATACATGATGCTTATTAGGACAAATCCTTTCATTCACACAGAGAAGATAGGGAATGTCCGATAGGACTTGTTCTACCAAACATCAAAACTTTGCTAAAAGAAGAAATTCAGTGTGGTGTACCATGGTCAGAGGGCAAGACCTGAGCAATGGGGGCCATGAGTCAATCGCCACACAGTCATGAATCTGACTGTGTGACCTGGGGTCAGACCCCATATCTCAGCCTACCTGCCAGGAGCACAACAGCCATGTGAGGTAGATTCAGGCGAAGGCATGGTAACTGAACCAAGGTCATCTAAGCAGCTTCACGACTTGTAAAAATCCCATGTATATTGCCTGCAGCTCTTTAAAAGAACAGCAGGATATAAAGGCGATGCATAAATACATACATAAACAGTTTGCTAATAGCTTGATGCAAATAGAGAGAACATTTTGCACACTCATAAACCTGAAAAAGTTCTCCTGATTATAAGCTTCTCCACCCCTGTTGATGTCAACTTCTACATGCTTTGATATGGAAAGCAGTTAACTATACATTTTTTTAAAAAAAAAACCCAACCTATAAAAACCCTCTTTGATGCCAAAGCCTCCAGTAAAATAGTTATTTAATTTGTTCACAGACCTGTAGGCAGAAAAAAATGCTCTGACAGAATCTTCACCCTAAGACGTTATTAGGAGTGTAATGTAATTTTGTCAACTCTGTCTTCTGGTTCCAGTTCTGGGGTTTGGAAGAAACTCTTTTAATCAAGGCAATTATGCGACTGTTGTTCTGAAATTCCAATATACGTGTTGAATTATGTTAACTGCTGTATACTGTGCTATAAAATGGTGTCAATTAAAGAGAACTCATCATGGTGTCTCCCAGATGCCCTCAACCTGGTGTCCTTGATATATTTTGGACTGCAATTCCCATTGGCACTGGCCAGTACAGGCTAGGACTTATGATAATTGTAGTCCATAACATACACAGGGCAACAGCCCCTGTTCTTATTTAGCCTGTGTTATGCCCAGTTTTGTGTGCTTTATTACCATTTGACACAAGATTTCTGTGTTTTATCATTTCTATTACATACCTTCCAACATTTCTCTGATGAAAATAGGGACGGCCCACTCCATAAAGACAATTTTATTATTTATACCCCACATATCTGACTGGGTTTCCCCAGCCACTCTGGGCAGCTTCCAACATATATAAAAACATAATAAAACATTAAACATTAAAAACACCAACAACTTCCCTATACAGAATTGCCTTCAGACGCCTCGGGGGGTCAGATAACTCCATAGCCTCCAACATTTCTCCAATGAAAATAGGGACATCCTAAGGAAAAGTGGGACATTCCAGGATCAAATCAGAAACCAGGACGGTTTCTCTAAATCTGGGACGTCCCTGGAAAATAGGGACACTTGGAGGGTCTGCCATTATGTCTCAGTATTATTGATACTATTTTTTCTGGTGGATGACAATGGAAAACAATTCTTTGTGTGGAAATAATTTGGGAGAATCTGCAAAAAGCACAGCAGACTTTCATAAGTTTCCAAACACTTCTGAAGATTAATACTAATGGTGGTGGTTCTTTGGACCCATACCTGAGATAATGTCCTTTACAATACAATCAATTCTGAGTTCAGCAGTAATCTCAGGGCCAGTGGATTGGAGCCTTGTAGTTTATTCTGAAATGGACCTGAAACTAGGAATGGGCATATTAGCCTATTTCTATACTGTGCTACTTTTGCATGCATTCGAACACAAGTCAGTTCCATCCCATTTTCTGCATTTTTTTTAAAAAAAAAACACATTAAAAATGCATTAAGGTTGTACATGTTTTCACACATTGTCCCATAAAATATGCATTTTTTTACACATTTCCGCTATAAAATACTTAATTTTGTTTACTTTCCTACACATTCTTCCTAGCATTTTATCAAAAAACTAAATCTAATTGCAAAATCTGGAGAAGTACACAATATGATTGTTAACTTCATTCAAATATGTATAAGAAACTGAATTAGCTTAGTTTTCTTTAAAATCCAGATTGAACAAGATTCTTCTCCATCTCTGTTGGTATCTCCATTGTTTTTGGTGAAAGAGAATTGCCTCCAAAATTTTGTAGTTTTTTCTCCATGATCTTCTGGGTAATAATACCTTCAGCATGAATTTAGGGGCTTCTGACATGGAAGAACAACGGGTGCATAGGAGTTAGCTTGAAAACCAGGTTCATACCTGCTAAGTTTAAAATATTTAAACAATGTTATAGATCATTCCCTTATCTTGATGACTTCATCCTTCTTGCCACTTGACTAATGAAAGCCAAGGATATTTTAATGCTTTCCTTCATTGTAAATAGCTTTTTCTGAGCTAATCTGCAGCAATAAATTTGGCTCACATAAAGACTAGCATGCATTGCAAAATCATCATGGAGTTACTCAAATATGACAGATATGAGACCAAAGTTGGACTGTCCTGGGCTGGAACCTAGCTGAGTGAACTCCCTAGGACTATGTATGGATCAGAGCAAATATCTAACTAGTTCATCATTCTGTGCTTATATTGACCAACCAGATGCCTATGGAAGTCCACAAGCAGGACATGAATATTCAGAGGCATAGTTATCTGGCAGTACCCTACGGTTTGGCCAGGCCTGGTATAAATACTCAGAGTTCTTCCTGGTTGAGTGATCAATATCTTCCAGCAACTCTCCAATGCCAGACTCGGACTGATGTGGAGAAAACTGGAAGTCCATATTTGGAGAAGATATTCATGGCCCTGACAATAGATACAATATTCCATAAAGCTCTCTACGGTGAGACCCATTGTTAGGATAATTCTATCTTCTTTCCAAATATATAACCAGTATGTTATTCAACTGAACAAATGTAATTTGTATGCAGCCTTAATCATGCACACTTTTTAGAAACTGGCATCGGGCACTAAGTACAATCCTGTCAAATGGCTGGCAGAAGATTAACTCTGACACCTAATGACATGCCAAAGTCTGACAGAATAAGAACTTACTGTATAACCAGTGTCAATCATTCAGCAAGTGCCACTTCAAATGTTTATCCTGTTAGTGGAGACATCCATCTGTGCCAGAATTCAAAACACCACCGTGCCTCGTTGAATGCGAAAACGTGTTGAATGCGAAAGTGAAAGTACATGAAAATGTGCCAAGAGGATGTGTGTGAGTTTAAAATAGAGAACAGAAAGCGTGGAGGGAGAAAGATACTCCCCCCATGGAAATATCCAGTGATTGTATTGACATTTCTCACTCACATTCTTTGTGCCAAAGATCTTATCCCTCAGCTTTCTACCACGTAAAGGATAGGTTCTGCGAGACTAAATAAGTCGTAACATAGAAGTGGCATAGCAGATGACTCCACACTCCCCTAGCATGCCTTCCCAAAGTGAAATCCTTGTTGATGTGTGGTGGTGTGGAGCATGTAACATATGAAGCCACCACAGACTGATTCAGAACATTGGTCCATATGTTTCATTCTTGTCTACACTTCTGAAACCGAAATTCACAAATTTACACCTTAGTTTAGATGGTGGAGGTCCATATCTTACAGCATGGTCATCTCAAGAGAGGCTTCTTCCACCTCTAACTCGGCCAGATCATTTTGCATAGTTCTAGCCCAGGCATTCCTCCTTTATATCTCAATAAAATCCTACCATTTGTTAATTTCTAGAGTTTAGATGAATCCCCCAACCTATAAAAATATACTTATCTGAGAGGACCCTGAGTAAACATGCACAGCATTGAACACATAGATACGTTTTAGAATGCAAAAAAGGGAGAAATTTAGAATAATTCTTCCCTTTTTAAGTCAAAAAAGTGTCTGCCTCATCCTCCAAAAATTTGGGACAGGACCAATGGACTGTTCTATTTTATGTCTCATTCTGCATGACTATTGGGCCCCAAATGTTCTTTGTAAATCCAGTCATCCTATGACTCAAGAACACAATTTATGCACTGAATTACCCACTTTATTCTAGTTTATGTGTGGTGGTGAGAAACATGTACGTAACCTATGCAGCCACCTTATACTGAGTCAGAACATTGGTCCATATGTTTCATTACTGTCTACAGTTCTGAAACTGATACGGGGGGAAATGGAAGAGGCCGTCTTCACTCCGGTATGACTCCCCTTTATCACATAAAGGTAAAGGGAAGCCTGACCATTAGGTCCAGTCGTGACCGACTCTGGGGTGGCAGCACTCATCTTGCTTTATTGGCCAAGGAAGCTGGCGTACAGCATGTGGCCAGCATGACTAAGCTGCTTCTGGCAAACCACAGCAGTGCACAAAACGCCGTTTACCTTCCCGCCGGAGTGGTACCTATTTATCTACTTGCACTTTGACGTGCTTTCGAACTGCTAGGTTGGCAGGAACAGGGACCGAGCAACGGGAGCTCACCCCGTTGCGGGGAGTCGAACCACCGACCTTCTGATTGGCAAGTCCTAGGCTCAGTGGTTTAACCCACAGCGCCATCCACATCCCTTCTTTATCACATACACAGCCCCGAAAGACAACAACAGAATCCTCTGACAGCATACAAATTAATATGGCTAACTTGACCCACCCACCCCGAACAAATCTCACTGCGGCCACCCCCAACTTCTCTCACTACCAAGGAAATATAACAAGCGAATAGAAAGAGAACCTACCCAAGTGATGTTGACACTAAACCCCACACATACACTAAGTAAAGAAATATAAGCTTTACCATGTCACCCACTCTCTCCAGAGGCGGAGCTAGCTGCTTCGGCACCCAGAGCAGCCCATGGGGGAGGGGCTAGCAGCCCATGGGGTGCCACGGCGCATGTCCTGGGGGGGTGCCGGTGGTGGTGGGTGTCCTGGGGGGCGACTCCTGTGGCAATTTCACACACCCCTTTGGGATGACACCAGGGGCGGACCACCCCCACCCACCCCTTTTCTCCACCAGTGCCTCTCTCCCCCATCTTTTTCTTCCCAACCTTATACTGCATATAACTCTAACGTCTCACAACAAATGTAATAGATCTGTAGAAAACACAACCTGAAAAAGAGACAATGCATGCAGTTTTGTAAACTAATAAAATCTTCAATAAAAATAATAAAAATAAAAAAGCAGGAAAAAAATATTGTCTACACCAGGGGTAGGCAACCTAAGGCCCGGGGGCCAGATGTGGCCCAATCACCTTCTCAATCTGACCCGTGGACGGTTCGGGAATCAGTGTGATTTTACATGAGTAGAATGTGTGCTTTTATTTAAAATGCATCTCGGGTTTATTTGTGGGGCATAGGAATTCGTTCATTATTATTTTTTTCAAAATATAGTCTGGGCCACCACATGGTCTGAGGGACAGCGGATTGGCCCACGGCTGAAAAAGTTTGCTGATCCCAGTCTACACTGACTGACACTAGATCCCCAATGCAAGAACTTTCCCTAGCCCTGCCTGGAGATACCAGAAACTGAACCTAGGTCTTCTGAAGGCAAGTCAGATGCTCTGCATCGGAACACTGTCCCTTCCCCATTTGAGTCTTCCTTAGCTCCCTTGCTATCTCAGCGATGGCTCATCCACCTGTGGCCTAAGAACCATCACAAAATGAGGCACAGACCTGCCCTCTTTCTAAACAAGGCATTCGCAGTAAGCCACTTGCATGGCACGGTGAAACAGAAGTTCTTGAAAACACACATAAATGAAGTTGACTCTTGCAAAAATTCACAGCATGAATGGCTTCTTGTTTACTAATGCTCTCAGTTAAAAGCTTTGCAACTCCGACTAGTGGAAATTAGCTCAAGATTCAAAATCTCAGTAGGACAGGGATGGTGCTTTCCTGCTAGGAAGACGAAGATGAAACCTGCTGAGACCACACGACAACTGTTGGTTGCTTTGCTCTCAAGCTTTCCTACGGACGCTTTTGAAAACCGGGGAGAAAACATAGCTCCTTTCCCACAATAATTTCTCCTTTGTTGTCATTGCTTTGTATGAAAAAAAGAAAGGAAAGGAAAGATAAGCTACTGTCTGCCTCCTGGGTGCACCGAAGCAAGAACTGGAAATTGTTATGTAGTTGTCCCTTTGTTGCGGTGTGGAAAGAGGATGGCCACAGGAACAACACAGGGAGTTCCAGCTATTCAGTGTGAATTTAATGCAGTGGATTACATGAAATTATGGACAAGCCCATAGCTTTTTGTTGAGCCAGCTTCCATTGGCACAAAAGGCCAGATGTTTGTGAGTTACATTCCAAGTGTAGTCCAGAAGAATGGACAGGCTGCTAATTCTCAGTGTTGCACGATAAAGAGTGCTGTGTAACTCATAATAACTTGCAGAGGGCGTGCCTGTATTTTTAGGTTACTGTGGCCCAAGAGGACAGAAATAGCTTGCCCAGTGGATAGAATTACACTGCCAGCCCACTCTGATAAGTGGCAGTGTCCCTGCAAGGAACCTAGTGTTGTGGCTTCCCTCTGCTCCCGCCTAAATAACCCAAATAACCTGTAAACTCAAATAATGCTTCTGCAGAGAAGACTTCTTGTTGCCTCTCTAGGCAATTCACTGCCCTGGGCTTGGGCCCCTCCAGACAGCCTCCTCTGATAATTTTGCTATTTCTCTCTCTCTTTCTTCTGTGTAATATTTTTATTAATTTTCACAAAAACAAAAACTACATAAAAAAGACATAAAATAAAACATTTAAAACCACTGTATATACAGTCCATATTAATTCCACAGTATGCCCTGAACTTCCCTCCACCCGCTCCCTTGGTTCCTTTATAATATTTGCATTCACACATGTCAATAAAGTCTTTATCTCTGATTACTTCCAATTTTGGTACATTGTCTATAATATTACAAGTGTTATTTAAAATTCTGCTAATGTATTAACTTGTGTACATTGAAGAAGAAGAAGAAGAAGAGTTTGGATTTGATATCCCGCCTTTCACTCCCTTTAAGGAGTCTCAAAGTGGCTAACATTCTCCTTTCCCTTCCTCCCCCACAACAAACACTCTGTGAGGTGAGTGGGGCTGAGAGACTTCAAAGAAGTGTGACTGGCCCAAGGTCACCCAGCAGCTGCATGTGGAGGAGCAGAGACGTGAACCTGGTTCACCAGATTACGTGACTACCACTCTTAACCACTACACCACACTGGCTCTCATTGCTTTTGTAAATATGCAATAAACATTTTCCATTTTTTAAATATTTGTTGTCATCTTGATTTCTAAGTTTCCCGGTGAATTTAGCCATTTCAGCACACTCCATTAATTTAATTTGCCAATCTTCTTTGGTGGGGACTTCTTCTTTCCAATGTTGGGCTAGCAATATCCAGGGAGCCGTTGTTAAATGCATAAACCAATTCTTATACAGTATTCTTTAGGTAGATCCATTCCTTTACTACCTAATAGAAAGGCTTCTGGATTTTTAGCAAAGGTTATTCTTAACATTTATTTCAATTCATTATATATCATTTCCCAGAATTTTTTAATAACCTTACACTGCCACCGCATATGATGAAACGTACCTTCCATTTCTTTACATTTCCAACACTTATTTTCTCTTGTTTTATACATATTTGCGAATTTAACTGGTGTTAAATGCCACCTATACATCATTTTCATATAATTCTCTTTAAGTAAGGTACAGGCTGTAAATTTTAGATCATTCTTCTGAAGTCTTTCCTAATCTTTCACCTGAATATTATGTCCCACATCTTTTGCCCGATAATTTTGCTATTTCTCTGCATTACGCTTATTCAGCTCATTCAGTCACAACCGACCCCAGAGCAAAGTTGAATTACTCACCCTCAATTTTATCAGGGAGGGCCACCACTTATGTTCATTCCTCCCAGTCAGGAGTTATGCACCAATTCTGGTGCAGGTTACTGGTTATACAACCTCCAGGTTCAAAGGTTGCCTTACACCACAATCTTCTGTGACAAAACACCTGTTGCTGGGGAGCAACAATGGGAGAGGGCTCTTGTTTCCATGCCCTGCTTCAGAGAAGTATCTGATTGGTCACTGTGGGAAACAGGACTAGATGAGCTTTGGGTCTGATGTTGTAGAACTCTCCTTTATGTTCTCATCAATGACTTGCAGAGACCCAGGGAGGGTGGGCTTCTTGTTAGAATTCCTGCTCCATGATTGCAGTCATGGGATTTTTGTCTATCACATGATGGTGTATGTTTTGACTCAACAGAGTGGGAAGTGACGGAGACAGGATGTTTGTGTTACTGAATTCCGTGAAGTGGGACTATTGTCCTTTGTTCTTTTTCTCTTTGGTGTCTGATGCTAGAGAGAGAGGGACCCGTGTTGCAGTGCTCCGTGTGTGTTTATATGTAAATAAAATAGATTAGCCAACATGCTGAGTTGCTGAGGTCTGTTACACATGATGCACAAACTCTGCGGATCCCTAAGTGTGCCGATGTCGGTTGGCATCGGTCACTGTGATGTTTGGGCTGAAGAAAGCTTATGAAACTCCCAAATGAAAGACCAGGAAGGAGAGAACATGCCAGTCAGGCATGTGTCTCTGCCAGGGTCCTACTCGAGTATAGGCTGAGCTCCTGACACTTTTCTGGCTACTTCCCACTCACTCAGGACCAAGTTACGCAAGGTAAGTTGGAAGTCCTACCAATTTCATTGGTACTTACTCTGTAGCAAGCCTAGGGCTGCTATTCTATACACACTTACCTCAAAGCAAAGTCCCATCAAACCCAGTGTGATCCCCCTTTGTGTTAACCTGCACAATAGGCAGGCCTACTCAGAAGTAATTCCTCTGAGTAGGCACTCATAGAATTGTGCTATAGGGCTGTAATCCTATTTATTGTTACAGGCCACCCCAAACCCTGCTGAGCTGTGCACAGGGTTCCAGGGGTCTTGGCCTTCAACCAGGGTCTCTGCTCCGTTGGAGAAATGAACATGGGACAGAGGCTGTCGCAGCTTTAAGAAATATGATTTATTTACAAATTGACAGTTTAGATGGAGGGGGTCCATATCTTACAGCATGGTCATCTCAAGAGGGGCTTGTTCCACCTCTAGCTCGGCCAGATCATTTTGCATAGACTAGCCCAGGGATTCCTCCTTTAGATCCCCTTTATATCTCAAATAATCAAAATCCTTCCATTTGTTAATTTCTAGAGTTTTCTAGAGTAGATCTCCCAACCTATAAAAATATACTTATCTGGGAGGAACCTGGATAAACATTCACAGCCTTGAACACTTTGATATGTTTTGGAATGCAAAAAGAAAGAACAATTTGGAATAATTCTTCCTTTTTTTCAGTCAAAAAAGTGTCTGCCTCATCCATCAAAAATTTGGGACAGGATGATTTAGACCAATGGACTGTTCTATTTTATGTCTCATTCTGCATGACCATTGGACCCCAGATGTTCTTTGTAAATCCAGTCATCCTATGACTCAAGGACACAATTTATTTATGCAGGAACATGCTGAATATTTACTCACTTCATTCTTCAGTTTAACCCATTCTGCTGCATCTGTAGAAGAGTCTTCTTTATATGTGCATTCCAACATTCCAGCTTCACACTGAGTAGAAAGAAAACATCTTGCCATATTTTTCCGTGTATAAGATACCCCCTACTTTTGGGAAAATGGGCATATGCACTATCCATGTATAAGATGCCCCCAGATTTTTAACCTTTTTTAAAAAGTAAAGCGTGTTCTCTTTCATGGAGAGCATGTGTTGCGGTGGGGGCCACCAGGACACTCCAAAGTTGTGGGAGGGCTAATTGATTGTTGGCCACTGATGCGATTGGGCTTCCCTTGTTGTTGGGAAGAAGTTAATATTGCAATTTGTTGATTGACAGCCAGAAATGCTAAAACTCTTTGCACGAGGCTAGGGCTTCCTCTTTTCACCCGTGCATCAGATTGCCCCCGCCCTATATTTAGGGTTGTTCGCTTTGACCTTGCTATGCCTGTCATGGGGTCATCTGCTTTGGGGGCAGGGGCCCGGTAGGAATTTTGTCCATCTGGCTGATTGGTTGGGGCCATTTGGTTTTTGCCTACTGCGTAGCAAATTGTTACAACTTGTAAGGTTGCGGTTAGGCATTGGTTTATGGTTTGGTTGGTTGAGGGGCATGGATTGGCTGTGCCTGCCCCACTAATGCTGCTGCTGCAAGGGATTCCATTAAAAGAATTGGGAGCTAACTATTGCTTGTCCACTCTGACAAGGGGGCTCGGGCCATAGCAATGAGCTCCTGGTTGCATTTGGGGAGGGCTGAGGGCAGGCTCCCTGCTCCGTCGCTACCCCAAGTGTATTCCCCTTTTCTGACTTTCGCAGGCGTGCAGAATGTCAGTCTGTCCCCCATGGGGGTGGCAGATAGTCGCAACCAATGCCTAAGCAACCACTCACATTTTTTGTATTTTAATAAAGTTGTGGCCAAAATTATGCCAAAAACCTTAAACAAAAATTTATGTGTGGTGTGTGAGTTATTGGGGTGGCCCTGGGAACCTCGACATGCAAAAAAAACCCCTAGTCTTATACATGGAAAAGTATGGTATATGCCCCCCTTTGCTGAACTAAAAACAGCAGCAGCAACTTCCAACTCTTTTGAGACTAGTAGAGTCATAATGTGACATGACTAATGCTCTTGAGTGCTGCCCTTCTATTAAATAAATAAATCCAACTCTTGGTGTTTCATCCATCGTACTTCAGTGCCCCAAATGAGCTGCATTTCCACAAGTGTCATGTGGAGGTCAGTGTTACTGCACTAATAAAGAGCTATAATAAAAAGCCGGTTTGCTTAAAATTCAGCCGACGTGGGACAAATGCAACTGTCAGCATTTGGGGGCCCTGAATAGCTGTAAAGGTTAAATATCAATTTGTTTTAAAACAGAAATCAAACTCTCTCTTCCAACTTAAACAGCGATTCTAATAGCTTCCAGCCCATTATCACTACTATGAGGGCATGAGGCATTGGCTTTAAAGTTTGACACCCATAAAGTCGAAAGGAACACACTAATTCAATGCAGATTAGTTTCGGAAAGTTTCTTAAAGGGAAACTGAAACTCAAGATGTGTTTGGCACTACGATTCTGCATTCAGACCTGGATCCAAAAAATCTCTGAAGTCATTAAGGCTTTTCAACTAATGCAGCAATACTAAATGCAGTCCCCATTCAACCTCATTCAACATAGTAGGGTTAATGTCCAATTCAAAGAAGTGGGTCTACCCTATGGGGGTACAACCCTATTTTATAGGGACGCAGGTGGTGCTGTGGTTAAACCACGGAGCCTAGGGCTTGCCGATCAGAAGGTCGGTGGTTCGAATCCCTGCGACGGGGTGAGCTCCCATTGCTCGGTCCCTGCTCCTGCCAACCTAGCAGTTCGAAAGCACGTCAAAGTGCAAATAGATAAATAGGTACCGCTCCGGCGGGAAGGTAAACAGTGTTTCCGTGCGCTGCTCTGGTTCTCCAGAAGCGGCTTAGTCATGCTGGCCACATGACCTGTACGCCGGCTCCCTCAGCCAATAAAGCAAGATGAGCGCCACAACCCCAGAGTCGTCCACGACTGGACCTAATTGTCAGGGGTACCTTTACCTTTACTAAGCTGCTGTTAGGCGGGTGGCGCTGTGGTCTAAACCACTGAGCCTGGGGCTTGCTGATCAGAAGGTCGGCGGTTTGAATTCCTGCAACAGGGTGAGCTCCCGTTGCTTGGTCCCTGCTCCTGCCAACCTAGCTGTTTGAAAGCACGTCAAAGTGCAAATAGATAAATAGGTACCACTCTGGTGGGAAGGTAAACGGTGTTTCTGTGCACTGCTCTGGTTCACCAGAAGCAGCTTAGTCATGCTGGCCACGTGACCTGGAAGCTGTCTGTGGATAAACGCCGGCTCCCTTGGCCAATAAAGCAAGATGAGCACCGCAACCCCAGAGTCATCCACAACTGAACCTAATGGTCAGGGGTCCCTTCACCTTGACCTTTACCTTACAACACTATTTTACCAAGATTGTTCAGCATAATTATCCTTCAGCAACTGACGACATGCTTTTGGGCATGTCAACTTATTTGCCACCTTCCTCCTAATCTACTTTACGTAATTGGGATCAGGCTAAAGCACTGCCACAAATTCCTTGGAGCTAGAAGGAAATAATACTGACCCAATAATAAAATACAAAAAAAAAAAAAAAGGTAGAAAGCTTCTGGCTCTCATAGCATGCAGAAAAAATGATCCTAAAAATACCCAAACAGGGAAGCCAAAGCTGAAAAGAAGCATTAATTAATTAATTGTTTTATTGTGTTAAGAATGTGTCAATTATGACACACATGCCATGGGGGCTACTGGGTAGCAAAGTTATAACTTAGAGCGAATTGAGTGTGGTTTAAATGGGGAAATATTATTATTATTATTATTATTATTATTATTATTATTATTATTATTAACTTTTCAAAATGTGACAGACTGTATGGACACCTTCATCCTAACCAGATGTCCTGGAAGAGTCCCTCTTCCAAAACAAAACATCTACTTACAAATTCGGCCATGTTCAGCTCAGCTGTCCCACCCATAGAAGAATATTAAAAAGTTTGATCCTATGGCTGATACCCAGGGTAAAGACAACAATAATTGCTGCATGGAGCAGTTGTGCCTTCTGCTTCTCGGCACTGGGTGATAAAGTATTATGATTATGACTGTTATGCTTATCATCATTATATTTTAATACACTGCTTAATACTGCTAGGGGCTTCTGTGTGGTTTGCAGGTATAACAAATGAAGTAAGTTGGTACTTGTGGGCCTCTCCACACCCTTGTGCTTGTAGGGCAGCTCTGTTGTGATGGACACTGCAACTTCAGTAGCCCTTTTCTGGCTTCTCCTTTCACAAGATGGCAGTTAGGGGTGGTGTTTTATCTGGCCCCACCCCTGCTGCAGCATCTACATTGGCCCTGCCCCCTGGCAACCATTCATTTGGGGAAAAGCATGAAGCACTGAGCTTGCTGTACACACATGGGCTCCTCACATAATTTTGAACTCTGCAGTTGGGCACACGAGACAGTGAGTTCTGTTGTGAAGATCTAATTGTGGTAGAGACCTAGTTCCTTTGTTTATCTACAGTTAATGAGATTCCTATTAGAACTCACAAAAGGCAAATCATAGAATACATACAGTGGTACCTCGGGTTACATACGCTTCAGGTTACATACGCTTCAGGATACAGACTATTATTATTATTATTACTACCAGCTGTGACAGTGGAGGTAGAACATAGCCATTGTGGCTAGTAGCTGTATTAAGGGCATAAGGAGAAGGGGATGACAGAGGATAAGATGGTTGGACAGTGTTATAGAAGCAACCAACATGAATTTGATGAAACTCTGGGAGGCAGTGGAAGACAGGAGTGCCTGGCGTGCTCTAGTCCATGGGGTCACAAAGAGTCGGACACGACTAAACAACAACAATGATTAGGAAATGCATCATGTCAGGGCATTGTGGCTTGTAGCTGTTGATAGTCTTGCCTCCCTTAATCTGCCTAAACATCTTTTAAATGTATCATGTCAAGGCATTCTACTAGATGTGACAGTCTTTTTCAAATGGCAGCTACAGTTTTACCATTACGCCTAGTTTGCCCTAATTTGCATGAATGAGAAACATGACCATTTCTTACTCCAGCCCCCTTTGTCTCCATATAGCATGCCATTGGTGTTCCTGTATCTTTATGTACTTGGCAGCATTTTGCCTTCTGTTCTGTGATGCTAGGTGCTGATTAACATATTATTATTATTATTATTATTATTATTATTATTATATTGAATTTATATACCGCCCTATACCCAGAGGTCTCAGGGTGGTTCACAGAACAAAATCAAAATATAAAACCACAAAATATATAATCAAAATAAAAACAACAACCCAATAACCACCTGTCTCCTAGAGCTGATTGTCTCATATCTGAACTCTTGTAGAAATATAATGTGTGAATCTGTGGAAGAAAAAGTGACTCGCTTCTCAACCCACTTGATGATAATTCCAAAAATACAACACCATGTATTGCAGTGGCAAATGTCTGTGGAGGTATTTCTGTGCAGAATCTGTGTCCTTTCATTTCATGTACCAAATGTTTGTCCCATAATGGATGAGCCATTTAAAATCTCTGCAGATTTGATCATACGTTACTCTGAACACAGGTACAAACTGTCTCTGCACATGTCCTGGGGTGAGACGGTGCACAGTTATGGATTTGTGCATCTCAGCTACTTGTGGACATGTGGACATAGGTTACACACTTATTGAATGTTGCATACAGACATCCCCTCCTTGCAGTGCCCACTCAAGATGTTCCGCTGTTTGTGCCATGGGATGCGGGTGGTGCTGTTGTGTAAACCACTGTGCCTCTTGGGCTTGCCAATCAAAAGGTCAGCAGTTTAAATCTCCGCGAAGGGGTGAGCTCCCATTGCTCTGTCCCAGCTCCCGCCAACCTAGTGGTTCAAAAATGCACTAAGCTGCTCCAAGTGTGTATGATGCCCTATACCATGGCAAACATGAGTGGAGCTGTGGTCTAAACCACTGAGCTTCTTGGGCTTGCTGATCAGAAGGTTGGTGGTTTGAATCTCCATGACGGGGGGAGCTCCCGTTGCTCTGTGCCAACTCCTGCCAGCCTAGCAGTTCAAAAATGTACCAATGCAGGTAGATAAATAGGTACTGCTGTGGCAGGAAGGTAAATGGTGTTTCTGTGCACTCTGGTTTCTGTCATGGTGTTCCATTGCACCAGAAGCAGTTTAGTCCTGCTGGCCACACAACCCGGAAAGCTGTTTGTGGACAAATGCTGGCTCCCTCCGTCTGAAAGTGAGATGAGCGCCGCAACTCCATAGTCGCCTTTGACTGGACTTAACCATCCAGGAGTCCTTTACCTTTTAACTTTACTGTTTGTGCCAATGCATAGTATATACTCCTCAGAATTATAACATTATCTATGGACAATTACCTCCTTACCCTTACTTAACATCTCTCTCCCTCTCTCTTTCTTCCTGCTTTCTCTCTCTCTCTCTCTCTCTGCCAAGAACCAAATTTTGGATATGATGCTCCTGTTAATTCAATATTTGTTTAATGAAAACTCAGCTTTTGGGAAATGCATCATTTGAGGCTTGAAATTAAAACTTGGATGGCATAATGTTCTGAGCTGAAATCCACTGGCTCTTAATTGCACCTGTGTGCAATTGTTAGCTCCATGAACAGCAAGCGATAGGACCAACACTGAGTGAACTTGCCTAATTAGGTTATTATTGCATGTACCATACCTCTGTAAGTAGTGAGAACCTTCAGGAGAAGCTCTGCATGGGTTTGGTTTCCTTGGGGCGAGAGAGATGTGTGATGTGTTTATAACATTTGCTTTATTTACACGCATACCTCACATCAGGTGCCGACGGTCCAAAGGTGACTTCACCTTGCAGAAACTCGCCTCTGTGTTTGGGTTTTTATTGTTCTCAAGTGCAGAGCATCCCTTTATCAAACACACTTGCCATTTCCTCTTAGTGGGCTGTCCTCCAAGCTCTGATGCATGTCTTATAGTAGAAACACAGAAGGATCCCCAAACATATCCTAACCATTAACTCCCACCAACCAACATTCTGGGCTTTGAACCAGAAACTGTCCTAAACAAAGGAATGGTTAGCTCATAGCCAAAGCAGTACAGTGGTACCTTGGTTCCCAAATGGCTTAGTTGACGAACAAAGCGGCTCCTGAATGCTGCAAACCCGGAAGTTAAGTGTTTGCGAACATTCTTCGGAAGCCGAATATCTGTTTTGGCTGCCAGCATTGTTTCTGGAGCCCATCAGCCAATCAGAAGCCGTGCCTTGGTTTTCAAACATTTTGAAAGACGAATGGACTTTCAGAATGGATTGAGTTTGGGAACCTCCAAGAAGCTCAAGGAAGCATACATTGTTCTCCCCCTCATATTATCCTGACAACAATCCTGTGAGGTAGGTTAGACTGAGAGTGCATGACTGGCTCTGAGTTGCTCAGTGAGCTTCTTGGATCAATATTACTGCTATTTATCTATTTATACCCATAATCTTCCCATACAGGGGCTGGATCTACACTGACCTTTTTAACATTATTAGAATGATATTAGATATATTGTTCTAAAATGTCACAGGGCATACTGGTAAATTAAAAACATTCCTCACCTTGTTTTGTTCATATTGCTGGTTTCTGGTTGCTCTGCAGTGGCTGTTAGGAGCATCCTACTCTCGTGTAGGACCCTGGCAGAGACACATGCCCGACTGGCATATTCTCTCCCTCCTGGTCGATTGTTTGGGAGCTTCAAAAGCTTTCTTCTGCCCGAACATCACAGTGACTGATGCCAACAGACATCAGCACACTTAGGGATCCGCAGAGTATTCACAGTTTGTTTAACATACCTCAGTAGCTCAGCATTTTGGCTAATCTACATTTATTTACATATAATACACTCGGAGCATTCTGCCTTAGCTCTTTCCACTTTCTCATCAGACAGCAAAAAGAGAAAGAACAAAGGACAATAGTCCCACTTCACGGAACACAGAGGTACAAAATATCCTGTCTCCATCACTTCCCACACAATGGAATGAAAACATACACTGTCATGTGATAGACAACAATCTCATGACTGCAAACACGGAGCAGTAATCTTAACATTGGCATCCGAAGGAAAAGTGGGACATTCTGGGATCAAATCAGAAACCAAGGCAGCTTCTGTAAATCTGGGACTGTCCATGGAAAATAGAGACACTTGGAGGGTTTCTGTTACCATAACATTAGAGGAATTAATAACTTCAGGTGAATGCTTGACCCACTGTAGGAAACTCCTGCAGAACTGAATCTTTGAGCTCTGCATCCTCTGCTACTGAGATTTGTCGCAATCCTCCGGGTTATTTCATTTTTTTCATTTAAACAGTACATTAATAGTCCCTCATCAATCAGGCTATTCATATCTCAGTACTGTTCCAAGAACACTCCCACTCCTTACAATTTGCTTCCAACTTGGGTGGCGGTTTAGTGAGCAGATGACATTTTTATTTCTTCAATGCCCTTCATGTGTGTTGCAATACACACTGACTTTAAGCCACATCTAAGAATGCTGTGCACAAACACAATGCAATAAGGTCCCCGTGGTGTCTTTTACAAACTAGCTGTGCAAAAGTGGGTTAAAGAACAGTAGCCATGAGATTTGCATAAGCTGGAGAACTGCATGGCATAGAGAAAATTTAATAACATCAGCTAAAGGTGGTAAGAATGCAGCCCAGGCACCATAGGTGACCGGACAGAGCCTGCGAACGGTTGAGACAAAAGAAGAAGCGCTAGATGGAACAGAATTACTGCTAGGATCTGTTGGGCAGCAAATTCTGCCTCACTTAGATCTTACTGGTACCCAGTCACAGGTCAGTTCCATTCTGCCTCCTGCCATTCTGTCCTGTCTTGTTATGCAGCATGCCATTACATTCTGACCCATTGCATGAATTTTGTGCATGGGTTGTTAATGTAAATACGTGGGTGGCAGAGGGATGCGGGGGGCACTGTGGGTTAAACCACAAAGCCTAGGACTTGCCAATCAGAAGATTGGCAGTTTGAATCCCTGTGACAGGGTGAGCTCCCGTTCCTCGGTCCCTGCTCCTGCCAACCTAGCAATTTGAAAGCACATCAAAGTGCAAGTAGATAAATAGGTACCACTCTGGCGGGAAAGTAAACGGCGTTTCTGTGTGCTGCTCTGGTTCACCAGAAGCGGCTTAGTCATGCTGGCCACATGACCCAGAAGCTGTACGCTGGCTCCTTTGGCCAAGAAAGCGACTGGACCTAATGGTCAGGGGTCCCTTTACCTTTACCGTATGCACTTTTATGTGAAAAGTGGCAAAAAAACCACAGCCACCGAACTGAAAATTATCTACAACACTCTATAAGAGGGGTCAGCAACCTAAGGCCCGTAGGCCACAAGCAGGCCATGGGATCATTTTACTGACCCACGAGCCGCCCCTGAACCGAGCTGCCCACTTGGCGAGTCCCCGCGTGCTGCGCTAAAGTGGTGCAGCGCAGCACGGGGACTCGCTTTCGCAGCACCGGAAATCATGTCTGCGCATGCACAGACAATGGAAATTGCTTCTGTGCAGATGCAGACACTGGAAATTGTGGGTACGCTTACGAGGGCCTGAGATCCTGCCCACAGAGAGGGCACCACAGTAGTGAACCGGCCCAGGCAAGGTAAGCCTTGCCAACCCCTGCTCTACAACATGATTGCTTTGGATGCCCCCTTAAATATGACTGATAATTAAATCTCAGCTGAATCTATTGCCAGATTTTGGTGCTTTCACTGTCACCTGTTCTGCTGCTGCCTCAATGCCACACAGCCATTTCCCTCTTCCATAATTTTCTCAACCACTCAAATTTAGAGAATAAAACCCTAAAAATTGTAATTACTAATGCATGAACACAATTAGAGAAGTTATTTTAATAAATTATGAGAATCATTTTTAATGAAAATAGCCCAGAAGTGATAATTAGGTAGAATATCAGAAATGCTGTAATTTTTCACACGGCAATTAGTTAGTCATTCTAAAGCATACAAGCTGTTCAAAAAAGGGTTCATCTTCTCATGAAACATTTTGGTATGTGGAAATTATGCTGTATAGAAGCAAGTGCTTCAAATTGTGAGCTTCACATTGATTAGCAAAACACAGAAATTTTGTGACTTGCCAAGAGCTCCAATTCCAGCTACAGATTTCTTGTATTTTCAGATTTCATATCTGGATCTAGGCAATTGCATGTGACCCTTAAGTCTTTGGATGATTGCAAAAAGCCATAAGCTCAGTGGCAGATCACCTACTCTGCATGTTAAATTCCCAAGTTCAGCCCTGGACATCTCCAGGTAGGACTGGCTTCATTAGATCTACTAGATCCAGTGCTGTTTTAATAGAAAAAGAGGTGCCAGAACCATAGGAGTCAACTCCTAGGGGCCAAGGGGTCTTCAGTCCTCTCCCCAATAAGATATTTGAGCCCCACCTCCAGTTGATTACCATTCAAATGGTGTGTGAACACCACATCATGTGATCAATTATGTAGGGTGGGGCCTACTGTTTATTCAAGATGGCACCCAAGGCCGGAACTCACCACAAGCATCTCCCTTGTTCTCTTATAACGGCAATGGTGCTCACCTGAGAAGTGCTGGAACTGAGTTCCGGTAAGCTAAAAAAATAATCCCTGACTAGTTCTTTACGGGAGGAGCATGCAGGTGGCGCTGTGGTCTAAACCACAGAGCCTAGGACACGCCGATCAGAAGGTTGGTGGTTCGAATCCCAGTGACAGGGTGAGCTCCCGTTGCTCGGTCCCTGCTCCTGCCAACCTAGCAGTTCGAAAGCACGTCAAAGTGCAAGTAGATAAATAGGTACCACTCTGGCGGGAAGGTAAATGGCGTTTCTGTGCGCTGCTCTGGTTTGCCAGAAGTGGCTTAGTCATGCTAGACACATGACCTGGAAGCTGTACGACGGCTCCCTAGGCCAGTAAAGCGAGATGAGCGCCGCGACCTCAGAGTTGTCCGCGACTGGACTTAACGGTCAGGGGTCTCTTTACCTTGCATGCCCAAACAGGTTCCATGCCTCAAAAGTAATATCAAAAGGAATCCTTTTATCTGTGAGGAAGGTCTTGATATGTGGCCTTGGTTTTCTCTTTGATGTTCTCTAGAGACCATGGGTGATTGACTGTTTAGTTTAGATTGTCATACTGTGGAATGCTTCCACAAAGGATCTAAAATTCCATACTGTTTGAAGTGTATAATTTATTTGGCGGAGGGATATAATATAATATAATATAATATAATATAATATAATATAATATAATAATATGTGTTGGCTAAGTGGCCTCTCTTGAATCCTAATGACGTGCATCATTAGTTCCAGTAGCAAGCCATACAATTTGACAGCCATCCAAGGTTGACCTAAGAAGTTCTGGTTTGTATCATTGTGTTGTTAAGAGTGATCTGCCTGCTACATCGATAGAGGTTAAGAGATTCAAGAGATTCTAATCCCACAAAATCAAAACAAATTTCAGCAGTCTAAAACAATTCAAATTAAACAGCAGGTTGTAGACTCTGCAGGGAGCCAGCCCAAATGCACTCCAGTCTCAACCATGTTGACCTCTTGTAAAGTTTAATTATATTTGAAAGTGAGAGGGTGCTTTTCTGGTGTAGACTTCTAAAATGCCTCCAAATGAAATCATTGTGGGGTTGGGAGGGAATAAAAACCAAGTTTTCTCCATATGCACTTGAAATTTATAAAAAAAGTGTTAGCCTAGCAAGGTTATTCCCTTCTGTCTACAATGTCATTTATGCCTTTTCAGTCTGTGGTGCAGGTACAGGTAAAGAGGCAAAAAAGATTTTTTACAGGGTCCTAAATTAGATGAAGCATATCATTTATTCATAGTTATTGATTTAAGATTATTTCTTTTCATTGCCAACCTTGTAGCCTAATAAATACCGAGCTAACTACTTCTCCCTTTTTGTACATTATCATTTGCACCATCATTCCTGATTTACTTCTGATTAAAGCTGTCAGGACTTCAAATCTTAAACCACTTTATTCTGCAATAATCTCATGGGTTTACCTATTCTCTTGGGTGGGGGCTAAATTCTGACAAGACAGGTTATTTAAGCAGGATTACTTCTGGCATCTGTTCCAACCCTGGGATAATTTTGCCTGCTCGTCATTCTGAAGCTCAGCTTCAGAGGGAGCACTTCAAAGGTGGTTTCAGAACCAATTTGCCCTGAGGAAGTGACATTGAAATTGATGACCATTAAAACAGAACTGCAACCCTATTCTCCAGAACTTTGTGCAACAGGGAATAGACATAGCTCAGAGGGACAGCGCATACTTTTCATGTCCAAAAAGTGGAAGTCCTGCATTCAGTACACTGCATCTTGAGTTTAAAGGTTGCCCAGGCAGGCACATCAAGCAACAATTGAGAGCAGCAAAATAACAAGACGGGATGAAGGCAAGCCAAATCTTTATTGATGGCAGCAGAAGGATTGGCATGACATTGGGTCTCAAGATCAGTTCATCATTCCACAAGCCCCATTTTGGTTGATGGGATCCATTGGATTTGGACTGCTCCATGGTAGCCCAAGCAATGAGGTATGCCAAGGCACTGTAAACAAGGCTCATCACCAGAACTGGATTTACTGTATTTTTCACTCTATAGGACACACTTTTCCCCCTCCAAAAATGAAGGGGAAATGTGTGTGTGTCCTATGGAGCGAATGCAGGCTCCTTGGCTTCAGGGATAGCAACGGGAAGCCTCCGAAGCACAGAGGGAGCGCTCCCTCCGTGCTCTCCAGGCTTCGCGTTGCTTTTGCTGAAGCCTGGAGAGCAAGAGGCATCAGTGCGCACCGACCCCTCTCACTCTCCAGGCTTCAGGCAGCTATCTGCAAGCCTTCGGAGCATGGCAGATAGCAGCCTGAAACCTGAAGCCCGGGGAGCGCAGTGCCAACTCCTGCTGCACTCCCCAGGCTTCAGGCAGCTAGCCACAAGCCTTTGGAGCGCACCCCCAGCCCCACAAGCTCCGGGAGCGGCGGCAAGGCTGCGTGCAACCATGCCGCCGCTCCCGGACCTGTTCTGGGGGCTGGGGGTCAGGGGAAGCTCAGGCTTCCCCCGCCCCAGCCCCGCGGCTAAAAACGAAGCCAAGACAGCGAGCAGGATCCATCCCGCTCACTGTCTTGGCTTCTGCCAAAGCCGCACGCAGCTAAAGAGGAAGCCAAGACAGCCAGCGGGATGGATCCCACTAGCTGTCTTGGCTTCTTTGCTCTTTGGGGCTGGGGGGGAAATATTTTTTTCCCTTTATTTCCCCCCCTAAAAACTAGGTGTACCCTATGGTCCAGTGCACCCTATGGAGCGAAAAATACGGTACATATAAGCTAAACAAGCTATAGCTTAGGGCCCCACTCTCTTGGGGGCCCCCAGAAAAAAATAAAGGAAAGAAACCTGGATGTAATGCATATAAACGGCATATAATGTAAACATAACTTTTTGTGCATTTTTCTTTTTCTTTTTAAAATGCCCAGTAAATAGGACTGGACAGACTTAAAGCCTTCTGTGCCTTCCCCAAATCTGTTCCCGAAATCTAAGGAATCTTCTGGGACAGATTTAGAGGAGGCTCAGGGTACTGCAGGGAGGTTGCCAAAATCTCCCCTCCTTCCCAGTCACTGACAATTTCTTCCAGCTGATGGAGTCTCTAATTCTCCCTGGTTTTATTTGCTACAACATATATTTCACAAGATATAAAAGGCGGCAGCAGCCATTGGAACAGGAGATTTTCTTCTCAGTAATTACTAAGTAGGTACCACAGTTTGACTAGCTTCAACATTATGCCTGAAAACATAAAGTTTTCTGTGTAATTAATGAGTGTTTCATTCGGCACTGTGTTTCAGAGCTCGGTGAATGATCCTTTCATTACACAGAAAACATTTCCATGGAATACTTTTTTTTGCATGTAAAATAGGAGCCATGATACATGTGTGCCATTACAAGCAATGTAACAATGGCTCACAGTATGACTGAGCACATCTGGATCATTTCCTCGCTGCTTCTGTGCCATGATGTCATGCCACATTGACTTCACATCCAATGGGAAGAAGTCACCAAACATGTATTATCCACCAACAACCAGATAGCTACCCTCTGGATTAAAACAGCAGCAGTTCTGTTTCCTTTTGTGCTATTGACTCCACCAGTGCACTTCCTACTTCCCTGAGCAGTTCTGGGGTCAGCATTTACCCAGGTCTGGTTTCCTTTAGAGGAGAGATCACTGGGGACTAATGGTGTTCTAATATGTATTTGCTACAACTCTAAACATAAATCACTGAGCTTGCTGATCGGAAGGTCGGCGGTTCGAATCCCCATGATGGGGTGAGCTCCCATTGTTTGGTCCCTGCTCCTGCCAACCTAGCAGTTCGAAAGCACGTCAAAGTGCAAGTAGATAAATAGGTACCGCTCCGGCAGGAAGGTAAACGGCGTTTCTGTGCGCTGCTCTGGTTCGCCAGAAGTGGCTTGGTCCTGCTGGCCACATGACCCGGAAGCTGTACATCTCTGCCAGTAAAGCGAGATGAGCGCCGCAACCCCAGAATCGGTCATGACTGGACCTAATGGTAGGGGTCCCTTTACCTTTACTTAAACATAAAACATAGATGATGTTAGGGGCAGCTCTTGCAGATTTGCTTACTGTGGGTCACATGGTGGTGGGTTCTGGCAAGATCTCCTGAGATCTCCTGAGAGCCATTGCCAGATCTCACAGGAAATCTCCAATCTGCCTCATGGATGGGACTGTCCTAGATAGAATGAAACAGCATGCCTACAAGCAGCAAATTCCCTGCTCCTTATCACATCCCTCAAGAGGTTCTTCAGAACTCAGCCTAGAACTGGTCAAGAAGATGTGAAGTGCATATCATACTTATTATTAAACAAATGTGTAATTGACAGAGGCTGGAAATAGACCAAAGCAGTTACAAAGCAGAAGTATGGAATGAGAAATACGACAGTAAGGAAAAGGCAACAGAGAAACCTTATTGACTGAGCAGAATTCTAAGAATTGTTGGAAACTGGTCCAAAAATATATTAATAAAAATAACTGGCAAAAATCTCTTCTGAACACGCTGTTTCCTGTTAGCCATACAGTATGTTGATTCAATTTATCAATGGATTCAATGGGTGAAACCCAAGGAAATACTTTAGACGCACCCAAGAAATTTGGAATGTCCTGTTGGATTTCTTTTACATACAGTAAAATGGCAAACTGCTTTTGAAAGACCTAACAGTTGCAAAAGCAGCTTAGGATGTAAGACTAGTACGTAAGAAAAACAAGCCCAAAACTTCCTTAGGCACACAGAAACAGTTTTGCTAGTTTTTGGATCCAAGCCAATTGCATTAGCTTAGATTTCTGGATGCAAATATTCCTCTTATACAGTGCTGATTTTGACCTTTGAAGCATGAAATGTTCTCTGTTTTTATATGAAAAGGGATGAGCAGTATTTTTGAAAATGACATGTCAATTTGCCATCTGTAGTCATAATTACTGCATTGTGTTTTGAGCTCAAGTGTTAACCTGTTGTCCCTCTCCCCCAATAAAAAAATGCTTCAACATCATAGAAAGACCTCATTTTTCTTTGTTAACCAGCATAGTTAAGATGTGGGCCCAATCAAACTATCATATTTAACAGCAAAATCCAAAGCATATTTACTTAGAAGTAAGTCCCTGTGGATTCGGAGGAATTTAAAACCATGTAAATGGGCAATGGACAATAGTTTAACGGCTAATCCTCGGAGTCTGGATTTTGTTTTTTAATCACAAAAGGGGATAGGTGAATCTGACAATTTTGGTTTCTCATTTTTTTCCATTCATAATTTTAGTTATCCATTGTTCCACATCAGTTTGCATTTACAAAAAAAAAATCCATATTGCATATGCCTTTATATGGACACTTTATCGTAGCACATGCATTACTGCAGATATTACATTGCAAAATTGGGAGAAGTGTACATTTTGAAGGGCAGCTGTGTTTTAGCTCAGGTTTTGCTTCAGAAAGTGAGAATGAGGTAAGTTCACAGACAAATGTGAACTGTACTGAAGTTCTCCCCCTTGCCTAGGCAAAAGTTAATCCCATTTTGTTAAAGAGGACTTGTTTCCAAGTGAGTGAAGATGGATTGTAGCCTTTTTTGTTGTACTTAAGTTAGTTGGGACTAACGTGTTCCATTAAGATGAAACAAGATGGCTAATGTGGTTGGGCAGTCATTACCAAACTTGCTAAGTTGATTTGTATGGTTTCTTCAACATGACTGGCTACACTATTGCCAACACAGCTCCATCAAGAACCATCTCTGTATTTCAATAGTAGCAATGGATGATCTCTTTTTATTCCAGTCTTAAATTCTGTTCATATTTCCACATCAATATGAGAATTTGTGTGTTTGTTTTAATGTTTAAAAGTCTTCATGGGGGGGGAATCACAAGCATTTCAGTCCTACTATACACAGTTTTCGAAACAATTTACCATAATGATGCATTTTACATTATTTTCACTATTTAATGCAATTCTATTCACTCTAGACTGTTATACGTGAATTTTCATAGAAGTTGGTTGGGCAGCTGCATTGCAAAATTCATAGCCATGTAAATTTTGATGGATAATTGTGCTCCACTTTATGAGTCAGTTTCTTATTAAATTAAGCAGTTTCTTATTAAAACGTACAGAAAATTGAATTTCACCTTCATTACTATACAGGAGCTATCAACCTTTTTGAGCCAACAGAAACATTTTGAATTTTGAGAAGACTGTTCATGCTTCTTGGTGGCATACCATTGCTGGCCAGCATTTTCCCACCCACCACAATCCAGCAGGGAAGTCCATTGGGCTGTTTCCCAGGCAACAAAGGAAGTCTCTGGGTCCAGCTTGCTGCTGAATTGCAATTGGCAAATTGCAAGTGGTCATGGCAATGGGGTAGCCTGAATTGCTTCATTCCACGCACGTTTAATCTAACCTGTGGTTAAAAGGCCTTAGCATTTTATATGTTATCATGTTCCAAAGAATTTTTGCTAACGTGCAACACTATTTTAATGGGGATAAAAAATGTCAGAGCTATTATAAGGAATGGATTTATTCTGCATACTTTGTAGAGTTAACATATGGATTCCTACTGACAAAGGTCAAGCATCTGCTTTGAGAAATCCCAGAGTGAGCATAGCACAGACCTTTCACAGCCAGGTGCTCAGGAACATTATATAGAAAAACAACAACCCCAAAACCTCACAACAACATCTCAAACCAGCATATATACTAGTGACACCTTTTCCAATTTAAAACATTTAAGCAGGGTCGTCATCTTGTACAGACCATCAGATAAGATACTTCCTGTTATATAATGTGAAGATGACGATTTTAGGGAGGAAATGAGTAAAATGTCAGAGTAACATCTCTTGGGGAAAGGGATGGCTCGGTTTATGTCTTGTCTGTGTCAATTTTACATTTGTCAGTTTATAAGTCTGTTCCTTCTCCTTCCCTCATTGATATGCAATTGGGGGGGGGACATGCATGGAAATTTGTAGATAAACATACCTCTACAAAGTATTTTTGAGCTCATTTTATCACAAAATAAGCATGTATTCCATCTAAACGTATACATTGTGTATTATATTCTAAAATACACTTTTTAAAATACATTATTTTGGTACTTCTTCTTTTTTTGCTTTTTGAACCAATAACTTCACTGGAAATTTTGGAGAAGTGTGAAATCCAAATAATTACACCCTATACTGGGAGGTGCAGACAGGACAGGCTGTATCAGAATTCACAAAGATCAAATTCACCAAGCAGCCCTACTTGGAAGTACTTTTGATCACTTACCTGGGAGTAAGCCATGAGTACCCCCATTCAAGGCCACCCATAATGATACCACCCATTATAGCACTCAAAGGGGATGTAAGATGTCCAATGGGAAACCTGTACCTCCCCCCCACCTAGGACACCTTTGTGTCTCCTTTGGGGTGCCTATTGCTTTAACTCTACAGCTTGCACCAGTCCATGCCAGTTATGTTGACTAGCAGTCACCAGCTAGAGCTAAAGCATTAATGGACCTCAGCTATGGGGACTGGAAGAGACTGCGACAGACTTTCCAATCCATGCAGTTAAAGCTACATGATACTTGCTGTATCCCTTGATGAATGTATGGGAAGAATAAAAGTACTCACAAACCAGCATTTATAGATGGCATGTCCTACTATGTGAAATTCTATCACTTCATCCCCCAAACCACCCACCATTCTACCATTCCTTGGTGCTTCTTCTACTTTGTAGTGAGAAAATAAAGACAGGCTTCAACTGAACTACCAGTGTCAAGCATTCCATCAAACAGGGATATATATCTCTTTCTCTTTAGTGTCTTTTCAGAAAGGCTGGCTAGGGATCAAGTTATTAAAAATCTTATAGCTTTTGTTTCAGTTATTGAACTGGCGTTAAATCAAAGAGGCATTGTTATTCCAGCTGTATCTGCAGCTTTTCATTGCTTCATTGCTATTACTGCACTTCAGTGACAGTATACTAAAGTTTGCTCCGCCAGCCGCACACAGAACTGGTAACCAAATTCAGATAATAAGCCATACAGTGTGTTTGGAATCTGCATGGTGGGTTGTTGCTGTTTCGTTTAAAATCGGAAGCCTCTTTTTAGTTGATCAGAGTATATGCATGTATAAAGACAGGGAAATAATATAATTATGATAGATTTTGCAGATTTATTTTTTTTAATGGAGATATTGTCACTAAGGACATTTTCAGACTGATAGCTTATAATACAATAGGAGTGCAGTTTGTTTGTTTGTTTTGGATTCCTTCAAGGCACTTGTTCAAGGAAATGCTTGGGTCTCATTGAATGAGTCACTGCCCTAGATCTGCCTCCTTCCACTCAGGAGTCATAGAACTGTGATTCATGCAGAAATTGAGATGAGTGAGAGATTCTTGTGTTCTTACTGTAGGGTTCAGATGAAACATTCCTGTCTCAAAATGTGCCTGTCCTCCTCATTCACAGTTTGTGCAAGTGGGGAGGAGGGGGAGAGGCAGTGAAATCATAGAATCATAGAGTTGGAAGAGACCACAAGGGCCATCGAGTCCAACGCCCTGCCAAGCAGGAAACACCATCAGAGCACTCCTGATATATGGTTGTCAAGCCTCTGCTTAAAGACCTCCAAAGAAGGAGACTCCACCACACTCCTTGGCAGCAAATTCCACTGTCGAACAGCTCTTACTGTCAGGAAGTTCTTCCTAATATTAAGGTGGAATCTTCTTTCTTGTAGTTTGGAGCCATTGCTCCGTGTCCACTTCTCTGGAGCAGCAGAAAACAACCTTTCTCCCTCCTCTATGTGACATCCTTTTATATATTTGAACATGGCTATCATATCACCCCTTAACCTCCTCTTCTCCAGGCTAAACATGCCCAGCTCCCTTTAGCTGTTCCTCATAAGGCATTGTTTCCAAGCCTTTGACCATTTTGGTTGCCCTCCTCTGGACACGTTCCAGTTTGTCAGTGTCCTTCTTGAACTGTGGTGCCCAGAACTGGACATAGTACTCCAGGTGAGGTCTGACCAGAGCAGAATACAGTGGCACTATTACTTCCCTTGATCTAGATGCAATACTCCTATTGATGCAGCCCAGAATTGCATTGGCTTTTTTAGCTGCCGCGTCACACTGTTGGCTCATGTCAAGTTTGTGGTCAACCAAGACTCCTAGATCCTTTTCACATGTACTGCTCTCAAGCCAGGTGAAATTCTTTGGAAGCTTTCAGACCTTCCCTTGCTAGCAGCCAGATCTTCATATGGCAGTCACTGACCAGCAGCCTCACCCCCTGTCCTTCAAAAAGTTCCAAGAATGTTGCTAAATCATTATATGGTGTTCTTCCAAGCATGTCATTATGGGAGTATGGCTGTTTGCAGACTGCTGCAGCTCCTGAATATTTCAAGTAGCCAGAACAATTACCGTAAAATACAAGAGAGAGTAAAATGCCATTGACACACAAACACACTACTTATGTTAAGCCTCCATTTATCTGGACTTTTAAACCATTTCTTTAAGCCCCAACACATTGGATGGGTGGAGTCTTACTCTTTTGTCTCCTAACCTTCCTCCTGAAATTAAGAAGACTGCTTCAGCCCAGCATTTTTAAAATGTTGGCTGCCATTCAGAATGATATTACGCCATAAATAAAGCATGTTCAGGCATTCAGTCGAACACACTGACTCCCAAAGTAGCAGTGCTTACATGATCCTTGGCATTCTCACATGCCTCTCAACCCCAGAAACCCCAGACCTTCCTTGTGTCATGTTTAGAATGTTTTCTACTAGCATTCACATGGAAGCAAGAGGAACACCTTGTGCAGAATTGGGGACCCTGTTTTATCAGAGTCCATGATTGTGTGGACAATTGTATTGATGTTCAGGTGAACATGAGTAGAAGCCCCTTTTCCATGCAGTACAACTCATATGTTCAGGTCTATACCAGATGAGGCAGCAAGCTCATTCAGATAGCTCAACAAAGGTTGAGAGCCACCTGCAATGTTCTAAGCTGCTACCTTTCCCAGGTTCCACCTTCTGGTGGATAATTTGAAGAGTCTTCAACAGCCAATCTTCTGCTCTGAAAATGGGCAGAAGCCTCTGTTCCATAGCTTCAGTCTTGGTCCATTCCATGCACTGCCGGTGAAGGACTGTGGAAGCCAGTGGATATCCTGGTGTCAGGGGAAGATGCTTGTGCGAGTCCTGGTTCTGGCCCTACAGTTTCTGGTGGTATGGGAGATTGCTTTGTGGGTGACGGTCTATTAACCCCCAGCTCAGTGGTCTCCCGGTCTCCAGGAGCAGGCTCAGATCACTGAACTTGTTCTAACTCTATAGATTGAGACTTTTGTAGCCTCTGACTCTGCTGGGTTCTGGGGTCATGACAATGGGAAGGCAGGAAATGAGCACACAGAGAGACATGCACAGAGACACTGGAGGCGGAGCTTGCATGTGTACCACTTCCCCCAGTCACAGGTACAGCATTTATGAGTTCAAGCAAAAGCCTGAACATACCTCATGGTGCAGCATAATTGTAAGGGCACTCTCAGGGGAGAAAATGCTTCCTCTATACAGTGGTACAGATGCTTCAGGTTATGCAATTTCGGGTTGCGCACCGCACCGCACCGCATTTATGGCACAAGCTGAATCCTTCTTCCATTGAGCACTGGTGGGCAGTAAGGAAATTTTACCATCAAGAAAAATGCATTAGTGGGCAGTAGGTATAAAAAGTTTTATCTCTACTAGAAGTGGCAGGGAAAATAAAGAAAATGGATACAGTGGTACCTTGGGTTACATATGCTTCAGGTTACATATGCTTCAGGTTACAGACTCCTCTAACCCAGAAATAGTACTTCGGGTTAAGAACTTTGCTTCAGGATGAGAACAGAAATCGTGCTCCGGCGGCACGGCGGCAGCAGGAGGCCCCATTAGCTAAAGTGGTGCTTCAGGTTAAGAACATTTTCAGGTTAAGAACGGACCTCCAGAACGAATTAGGTACTTAACCCGAGGTACCACTGTACTACTGTTGAATAGTAAAGGATAAGGTCTTGAAATCTTCAAATAATTTTACCACCCCTCCGAAAACTGACCCTGGTTTCGGGGACCCATTTTCATGACCTCCCTCATGCCTTTTCAAGCTGAACTTTGGGCTCTGCCTTACTTAAAAGTAAACTTTTTGTGTGTGATGTGATTCCAATACATTTTTAATAGCATTCTTCCTGAGCCATCAGAAGTAGCTCTCAGCTGAAAAGGTGTGGGAGCATCTTGCAAACATTTTGACCCCTGGCCTCAAAAGCAAGGCCCTTGGGTAGCGATATGCAGCACCCTTGGTGAAAGCTCATGACACTTTTCACAGGTGGAGATGTCAAAGAAAGAGGAAATGCAATCCTATTTCTAGGGAAACTGATTTATACACCAAATCCTCTTTCCGTATGGCATTTGATCAGGTTTTGGATTCCTTTGTAAAAGCATCTCTGTTCTACCAGACTTTTAATTGCTCTTAAGAGATTTTACAATGTTTTACAAACCTCACTACAGTAGCCAGTGTTCACATGCTTTTATAATAAGCCTGGTTTTATTCTGCTGCTGGTGCTTCCTTTTGCTGTGATCTATTCCATTATTTAAATATTTTACTGCTCAGGCATTTGTGGAAACTGCCTTGGCTTTTCCAATGTAGCGTGAAAATATTTAAGCCATGGGTATATGGAAAGCAGGGATGCGGGTGGTGCTGTGCGTTAAACCACAGAGCCTAGGACTTGCCGATCAGAAGATCAGCAGTTCGAATCCCCGTGACGGGGTGAGCTCCCATTGCTCTGTCCTGCCAACCTAGCAGTTCAAAAGCACGTCAAAGTGCAAGTAGATAAATAGGTACCACTCCAGCGGGAAGGTAAACGGCATTTCCGTGCGCTGCTCTGGTTCGCCAGAAGCAGCTTAGTCATGCTGGCCACATGAACTGGAAGCTGTACACCGGCTCCCTCAGCGAATAAAGCGAGATGAGCGCCGCAACCCCAGAGTCGGCCACGACTGGACCTAATAGTCAGGGGTCCCTTTACCTTTACCTTGTATGGAAAGCACTTGCCCCTGTCCTGATCTTGACAATATCCCTGCAGGTCATAATGGGGCAAAGCAGGCTGGTACTTTCAGCACCACGGAGAGCTCAAAGTGAGCCATTTGCACCAAGTATAAGTTATCAGACATCATTACTCAGATATTTTTCTTCATTTGAGAAGAGGGGAAAGCCAATCAAAATTACAGTAGATGTTTGTTTCCAGAACAGTGAACAAATGGTATGCGCTTATGAGATCCTGAATCACACTTCACAGCTTTTATAAACACGGCTCGAAGAAGTTTGAAAGTTTAAAGAGCATAACAAAAATCAAACTGCATATTTGTATGTGGGGAGTGGAATCTCCAAGCAGAATGCATATTTAAAATTCTACTTTTGTTGAGAACTGATGTGGAAAGGGATGGGATCTGTCTCAATAACTTCAAGTAGTTCTATATGCATAAGTCATTGCACTGAATTTCTACCTGTATAATCACATTTCTCCATATTTAATTTTCATGTTTCAATTCGCATTGCTCCCTTTACGTATCAGTGACAAGAGAAAAGAAAGGATTTTACATTTGGAATATGAAGTCCAAATCCTGCAATTCTTTTGCAATTATTAGTCCAGTAAAATTTGCTGTATAGTTTTTTTCGAACTATTTTTTTAAAAATAATATTTATTACTTTTTAAAAAGGAAAAAGAGAGAAAAGAGAAAAAAAAAGAACAAGAGCAAGAAAAAATAAAACAATACAATACAATATATAAACCATACAAAACACAACCTCAACACATCACCCAACAAAAATAGTTTTTCGAACTATTTTAATTATAATTATTAGGTTTTTTTTAACATATAAGAACAAAAAGAACAGCATATATCAAAACAAATTCCAATATGGAATGGGTAGTAAGTTGTGCTACAGACACTGCAGCCAAAATAAGAAAAGAGAAGTAGAAGGACAAATTCCAATTATGGTGGAGAAGAGAAAATATCATTTAATCTAATCTCTTTGTCCATAGCTAGCATGTATTTTTGCATATCTGATGCATTGGCATATTAAATAAAGTTCCACCGTACAGGAATGAATGCTTCTGGTTTCTCTTCCCCTTGTAACAGGCATACAATATGGGCAATTTTCTCCAATACATCAGTTGTCCAAATATTGCTATACCAGACTTGAAGAGACAAATGACGTAGGTTTCCCGTTGTTATTGTTTGACACTCAGCAGAAACAATACAAGCAGTTTGATCTGAACATTCTTGCTGCATAGTAGTTCATATATATATGGTGGCAGACATATTCTGAAGTTCTGCTGTCTGGATAGACCTATTTTCTGACATTTTTATCCCACCTTTCTTCTAAGGAGCTGAATTTCAGACTCACAATAACAAAATGAGGATAGACTGAGGCATAATGATTTGCATTATGAGCAAGTATTCTGGTTATCCTAGAACCAGAAGAGGCACAAAAAGGGCAGAGGTGAGGTTGGCTGCACATAGACACAGTCTCTGATTGCTTGGAAAAAGCCCTGGAGAGGTGGAAACTTAGAAGGCTGTGAGGAAGCAGGAAATTTCATTCTCAGCAACCAATTTGCATGAAGGAAGACCACGAGGAATTAACTGTTCTGCTCATTAGGCCTGACATTCAACCAAGACTGTGAAGATTCTATTTTTTGCAAATAAAGAGTTAACTCCATCTTTGAACTGTGTGATTACTGACTGACACACTCCTGTGACGACAACCCCCCAAAATATGTAAAGAAAATAGTAGAACTTTCTGGCTCTTTGCTATATAGCGGAGGGAGCCAGTACCCTCCAGATGTTGCCAGCATGGCCATTAACCAGGGATGATTGGAGTTCTGGTCTGAAAACATCTGGTAGGTACCATCTTGGTGACACCTACTTTAGGGCATAAGGGCTGACATCTCCCTCAATTCTCAAACTTCCCCTACATAACAAATTAGTTGTTTGCAGTCCTTCTAACTACTAGACCAGGGCATCTAAAACTTTCTATCCCCCGGGTTCAGCTTCAAGTCACTGAAAATTAACGAGGCCCACTCCACCGCAATGCTTTCCATCATCGTCAGGGTTACAAGCAGCCAACCCCAACCCCCCCTTTATTATTTCTCTAGTCTTGCGGCTGCCTGCTGTTTCAGGGCAGCAGAGAATTTTTGTCAGCATTCCTTTCTTTTAAAAAAATCATTAAACAGAATCCAATGACTCATTAAGGATGAAAATTCATCCTGACCTTTGCATTGTAATTAATTTAGCACTTTTATCAGTGCGTCCAATTTTCTGCGCGCTGCTCACCCTGAAAATGAGGTGGTCTGAGAGACTCAAATTGAGAGAGGAAACAAATGGTGAAATATTTAAGATATGATTGATGCCCAAGTGTGAGGTGAGCAGATATAAATGAGGACAGGGGCATAGGTGCCTAATTGTTATGTAGAAGACAGACTTTTAGCAGGAGTAACTTCTCTTAGCCTGGCAACCCTATGGTGTGAGAAATATTATCCATTTGGTGGAGGCGGGAGGGAATAACTAAATGTACAGTAGCCCTCTCCTCCAGTGTCATAACTTTTATATGCCTGTTGTCTTTGTCCATGGAGTTTTCTTGGCAGTGATACTGGAGTGGCTTGCCGGTTCCTGCTCCAGGTGGATCAGATTTGGTCAAAACTCTCCACTATGACCTGTTCATCTTGGGTGGCCCTGCATGGCATAGCTCATAGCTTCTCTGAGTTATTCAAGCCCCTTCACCATGGCAAGGCAGTGATCCATGAAAGGTCCGTATAGTAAAAGCTATGGTTTTCCCAGTAGTGATGTATGGAAGTGAGAGCTGGACTATAAAGAAGGCTATCACCGAAGACCCAAAGCATAGTGTAAAAGAAGCTCTACAAAAATTTGAAGAATTTGGCACCGTATCAGGACTTAAGGTTAATAAGAATAAAACTAAGATGTTGGTCAAAAATCTAACCAAGGAAGAAACGGTAGAACTAGAGCAAAGGGTGGGAATAATGACGGTAAAAAAGGTAAAATACCTTGGGGTATGGATTACGGCTAAAAATATTAACCTATTTAAAGATAATTACGAGGTCACCTGGAAAAATATTAAGAGAGATTTGGAAATTTGGGACAGAATGAGACTATCCTTCTTAGGAAGGATAGCAGTTGTAAAAATGAATGTTCTACCCAGAATGTTGTTCCTATTTCAAACTATCCCAGTGCTCAAAGGTCTAAAGCAATGCCAAGAATGGCAGAGAACCTTGGCGAAATACATCTGGCAGGGAAAAAGACCACGAATTAAAATGAAAATATTAGTAGATAAAAAGGAAAGAGGGGGCTTTTCCCTACCAGATTTGAGTTTATACTATGAAGCGGCATGTTTATTGTGGCTAAAAGATTGGATAAGATTGGAAAATAGAGAATTATTAGATCTGGAGGGCTTCGATAATAGGTTCGGGTGGCACTCGTACCTGTGATACGGAAAGGTGAAGGCACACAGGGGCTTCCTAAACCATATTTTTAGGGGTCCAATATTCCAGGTATGGGAGAGGAACAAAAATCTCTTGGAAAGGAAAACCCCTTGGTGGATCTCTCCAATAGAGGTGTTGACTATTAAGAAAACTAATATGAAAGAGAAGAATGCCACTTATGAAGAACTTATAACTAAATCGGAACACGGTTTGAAACTTAGACCTTATGAGGAGATAAAATCTCTTTTTACAAGTTGGTTACAATATTACCAGGTGAATGGTCTGCTAACTGAAGACAAAAAGAAATTAGGATTTGAAGATAAAAAATCTAGGTTTAATGTGGAGGTAATACAGGGAAAGAGTAAAGCACTGTCCAGGATATATGACATACTACTGGAGTGGTACACTAAAGATGAGGAGGTGAAGGAGGCAATGACAAAGTGGGCGATAGACGTGGGCTATAACATCGATTTTGAAAGGTGGTTAGAATTATGGAATAATAATATAAAGTTTACGGCGTGTATGGCATTGAGGGAAAATATGTGGAAGATGATATATAGGTGGTATCATACACCGGTGAAATTAGCTAAGATTTATAGGTTAAAGAACAAACGATGTTGGAAATGTGGGGAAGCAGAAGGCGATTTCTACCACATGTGGTGGCTATGTAACAAAGTGAAAAAATTTTGGGAACTAATATATAATGAACTTAAAAAAATTCTTAAATATACCTTTCCCAAAAAACCTGAAGCCTTTCTGCTAGGAATGCTGGGTAAAGAGATTAAAAAAGAAGATAAGAATATATTCCTCTACGCCACCACAGCCGCAAGAATCATGCTGGCACAAAACTGGAAAACGGAAATTATACCTAATATAAGTGACTGGCAAGTTAAAATGGTGGAATACGCCGAACTTGCTAGACTAACGGCTAGAATACGAGACCAAGATGAGCAAATATCTCATAAAAATTGGAGTAAATACTGGAAATATACTGAAAATAAATTGTAGATGACACTGGTGGGCTTCGATTAACTCTAACAGAGAATAACTAATATTTAAATTTAAGAGAAAATACGTGAATGTAGGATTATTTGATACTTACCAATAGGGTGGAGGGAAGTCCAGGACTAACTAAAGTCCAAAGGTTTTTTTTTTCTTTTTTCTTTTTTTTCTTCTTTTTTCTTTCTTTCTTTCTTTCTTTTTTGTATATCTACATGTATGCTTGTATATCTACATGTATGCTTTTGTATATCTACATGTATGCTTGTAAGTTGGGTGATATGATGATCTGTATAGCGTATATTTGTATAGACATGTGTATTTTCAAAACTTGAATAAAAAGTACTTACAAAAAAAAAAAAAAAGAAGGCTATCACCGAAGAATTGATGCTTTTGAATTATGGTGCTGGTGGAGACTCTTGAGAGTCCCCTGGACTGCAAGAAGAACGAACCTATCCATTCTGAAGGAAATCAGCCCTGAGTGCTCACTGGAAGGACAGATCATGATGCTGAGGCTCCAGTACTTTGGCCACCTCATGAGAAGAGAAGACTCCCTGGAAAAGACCCTGATGTTAGGAAAGATTGAGGGCACAAGGAGAAGGGGATGACAGAGGATGAGATGGTTGGATAGTGTTCTCGAAGCTACCAGCATGAGTTTGACCAAACTGCAGGAGGCAGTGGAAGAGTGCCTGGCGTGCTCTGGTCCATTGGGTCACAAAGAGTCGGACACCACTAAACAACTAAACAACAACAACAACAGCCCTCTCCTCACTTGCATTTGGGCATCCTAGCTATTTATTATTAGGTTTGTATATCATCTTTCCTCCAAGGATCTGCAAGTGGCATACAGAGATCTCCCACTCCCCACCCTGTTCTTATAGTAACCCAGTGTTGTATGTTAGTTCTGAGAGATAATGACTGACTCAAGGTCAACAGCTATATAGTAAAAGGTCATCAATGGGGATTTGAACTCCACTGGTGTCTGAGGTCCTAGTCTAACACTCTAACCACTATACCAGGTGGGATCTCAAACTGTTTCCATTATATCCAACTTTATCGGAAGCTTCTGGTTTAGCAGAACTTAGTCACAGTCTCTATATGTTCCTTTCTTTCCAGTCCATTTCTTTCCAGGCACCAACGAACACACCCAAAGGCAGCAGAAGCACACTGGGTCTTTCCTCTTTAGGGTCTTAGAAGCTACTACTGTTGCTATCTGAATTTTGTACTAAGCCGTTTTGTGTTAACACTGGTACTGCTGTACTGCTTTTAGTGGCAGGTTAAGACATTTTTGTCTGCTCAAGCTTTTTAATGTTACAGTATTGTTATAGCTGGATTAATAGGTCAGCAGTATTATTCTGGTTCGATTATTTTGTTTTGATTTTTATTGTTTTAATATTGCATGGATGTGTTTTTAGGTATGCCACCATAGAATTCACGTGTAAAAGAAGCAAGTTTGGTTCCATCACTGCCTCATCTCTAGCAGTTTAAGCTTTATTGCTCTCTGGCTCTCTGTGAGTTACATGATTTTACTTTTTGCAAGTTGCTCATTAATAATAATAATATTTTTTTATTTATACCCTGTCCTGCCCTGTTCAGAAAACCAGGCTCAGGGCAGCTAACAACAAATTTAAAACACTTAATTGATGCAACAACAACAACAACAAAACATAAAATACAGTATAAAACATGAATAACAATAAATTCAGAATTCAAAAATCAATTCAGGAGGAAAATCCATCCAATAAACATTAGATGATCACCAGGGCTAGCTGGCTAAATTAATCCTATTTGGGCCAGTGAGGAGACCAGGGGAGAATTAGCTGTGGGATCCCAGAGTGGGTAATCTTCATATAAAGGGGGAGGGGGAGGGGAGGAAAGTGAATAAAAGATCAGGCTAAGTTCAAATTGAAAGCCAGGCAGAATAGCTCTGTCTTACAGGCCCTGCGGAAGGAAGTTAAATCCTGCACTAAAATTCCAGTTCTTCCTCGGTTCGTGGTTGCACCTCTATGCTATCCAGCACCTCTATGACATCAGAGCAGGAAGCAAAAGAAGCTATGAGCTGTGTTCCTTCCTCCTCTTATGTAGTATTAGAACTTGGAGCACTTACAATTCTGCAGGCTGTCTGGACATGCTAAATTTCACATGGCTTAAACTATAAAGAAGAAGTGTAAAGACATAAAATCCACACAGAAACATTTTATTTGGACTTAAACTCACTTGCAGAATGAACACAGTGGCTGTTGAAAATAATGAAGGATTAACATCAGAATGTATTAAGGGAATTATTGTAATATTTTGAAATGCAGTAGAAATATGAGATGATTAGGATTCCTTCCGATCTTGAAGCATGGGAAGTCAGCTAAAAAATAATATCTTTTTATAATTAGGCATAACATTGAGATTTGTTTGATTATTGGGCAATTTGTGTAATTTGGAATATATAATTTGGTTTGATTGGAAAATTTTAAAAAATATTATTTAAAAAAATAAAATAAAAAAAATAAATTTCACATGGTTTACCACTTATTTATGTATTGCTCTACTGCAAAAAAATAAATAAATCACACAATGCTTTGCTCTTTTACTGGTAGTGATAAGTGTATACTAGGGATCAGCTTTCTGCAACAAGAAAGCATACTCTCTTTTTCGAGGAAAGGAAGAAATCAACAAGTTCACAAGTGGAGAAAACGAGATTAAAACCTCTGGCATCCAGAAGTCCTTTTGCTCTGTTGGCTGACATTCTGGTACCCTGTGGTTCTTCGTGATTGGTTTACCTATTCTCTAGCCGACCCGAGGGCCTGCCTACAATTGTCCCCATCCATCTATCTCTGTCTGTCTTCTTTACAAAACACCCCGCAAGTTCCGCACACCTTCCTTTTGCACTTTTGGGATACCTCCTTTATTAAATTATCTATAATCGGTGATCTGTTATTAAATAAAAGCTATTTTATTGAGCCAAAGTGGTTCCATAGGTCCAGGAACCCTATTAGAGGTTTAATGCACTTATAAGAGGTGACAGATGGAATGGACAGTTGTGAGGATAGAGTGGGACCCTGCTAACCCACCAGAGATAGAGCACATCAATCAGAAAAGACATGGAAAGACCAGGAGTACCAAAAAGGGATTCTTTTGTTATTTTCTTATGGTTTCTTTCACTGGGTGGTTAGCAACTAAATACTGTGGAGAAAATGGGCATTTAGCACCGCCTGCTGCAATCTGCTCATAGGTAGTTGCTTGGATAGTCCAAATATGAATAAGAAGAGCAGAATAAGGTGCATATATCTGCCTCCGAGGATGGGTGTGTTTGGGAAAAATTTAGGACAGGGGATGTGCACCTTTTAAATATTATTTTATTAATTTCCAAAAAATAAAAATACATATTCAAACATAGAAAAAACAGAGTTGACTTCCCCCTATTCCGCCCTGTGGAACACTCTCCCTTCAGATGTGAAGGAAATAAGCAGCTATCTTCTTTTTAAAAGACAGCTGAAGGCAGCCCTGTTTAGGGAAGTTTTTGATATTTAATGCTGTATTGTTTTTAACTCTTGATTGGAAGCTGCCCAGAGTGGCTGGGGAAACTCAGCCCGATGGGCGGAGTATAAATAATAAATTATTATTATTATTATTATTATTATTATTATTATTATTATTATTCTTCCCTTCCCTAGTCCCCTTGTTTATCATTATAACACATGTCCATTTTAAATTATAAAATCATTAAAATTATTTCTTGTCCAGTCATAAGGTCTTTACAAGTATTTCTCTTGTTGTTGTTTAGTCTTTTAGTCGTGTCCGACTCTTCGTGACCCTTGGGCCAGAGCACGCCAGACACTCCTGTCTTCCACTGCCTCCCGCAGTTTGGTCAAAACAAGTATTCTTAAAATCCTGCTAATGTGTTAACCTGTGTACATTGCTTCTGTATATATGCAATAAAGTCCTTTCAATCTTCTTTCTATTCATTGTCATCTCTTCCTCTTAATTTCAAAGTCAATTTTGCCATTTCAGCATACTCCATTAACTTCACTTGCCAATCTTCTTTAGCTGGGACACCTTCTTCTTACCAATGTTTTGCTAATAGTATTTGTTGCATATTCATATAAGTCTTGTTGCGGTCTTGGTATATCCAATCCTGTAATACCTAGTAGGAAAGCTTTAGGTTTTTTAACGAGATGTGCACCTCAAGGCAGACATCCTCCAATCCTAATTTCACTCTTCCTTTCTTCATCTACTGTAGCTCATTTGTCATGAGTTTGAGGCCCATGTTGGGCAAAGGATCCGTCATTGCAGGGGCTTGGATGAGATTACCTTTGTGGTCTCTTCCAACTCTACAACTCTACGATTCTATGATCTCAGAAGCCTCTGGGATAAGACTGGACCCACCTCAAATTTCAGTACAGTGGACGCTCGGGTTGCACATTTGGGATGCACATTTGCAACCCACAGCGTTCACAACCCGTAGTGGTGTGTCTGTGTACACGCGGGTTGTGATTTGGCGCTTCTGTGCATGCGCAAAGCGCGATTTAGTGCTTCTGCACTTGCACAACATCCGAAACCGAGAAGTAACCCGTTGCTTTCATAAACATGTACAGCAACACTTTAGCACTTTAAGCAATCATTTTGCAGAACTTTAAGTAGACTCTTTCCTAGAATTTGGAGTGCATGAGCTGTTTCTCTTCACCCTGACTAAGATGCAAGTTGGATGGGACTTGTGTGTGTTATTCTAGGGGGAATAGTAATAATTGTAACATTGCAGTTTTTAAGATAAAATCTTGATTTTTGCTTATGCTCTGTAAATTGCATTGAGCCTGAGTGCAGAATGGTGTGAATAAAAAAAGAAATGTGCTAGTAAGTAATTTGACCAAAGTGCTTTTTAAAGTTCAAAAATGGATCTAAATAAATTGGGTCGTAATTTGCAAGATTTTACTGTGTTTATCAGATGTCCTGGTATCAACAATGTCACACACTTGAACTTGGATGCATGCTATTATTCTTTTGCTAAACACCCAAAGCATGCATTTGGCGGATTAAGTTGCCACGTTCTTGCAAAACAGCAATGAATGTTCACTTAGTTCATAGCACAAGCTTAACAGACGCACTTCATAGAACCCATAAGCTAGGAGGGGAAGAATTGGAATCTCTGGCAAACAGATCAGTGTAGCTACAGTTTAATCTGCTCATTCTGTGGCATTTACTTGCTGCTTTCTTGCCTGAAGGGCAAACACCGCCGTAATGAAGCACACATGGACAAATGGCTTTTCCAGGCTGTGATTAATTTTCACAAGCTGACTTTAATCACTGGTTAATTAATAGGAGATTTGTTGACTTACACAAAAAAACATAGTCATTATAAGGAGTATTATATCGATTTGTTTTCCCTGCAAATTCAGTGCAGTCACAGAGTTTAATATAGGAAGTCACCCAATCTGCTGATGTTCCATCACAAACACAATTTCAGAGGGCTGTGTGTGTGTGTGTGTGTGTGTGTGTGTGTGTGTTCACTGGCTGCTTAATTCAGTTTTTACTTACTGTTTGACTTGGAGCAAATTTGAAGCCAAAGGTGAAAGTCATACCCACCCCCCTTCAACATTTAGGGAGGACAATTTGGGGCACCTCCCGCCCTCCTGACGATGCCATCGCTCACCTCCTCTCTGCTGACCCTTTCCTCACCTGCTTGCCCCGCTCTCTCCATCCCCCTCCTACCTTTGTCTGTTGTCCTCCCTCTCCTCCATGGTCTCAGGAGAGCATTGGGAGACACCGTGGAACCAGCACATCCTGAGCAGCATTGGGAGATGCCACACGAACAAGTGTGGCGAGGTTGCACTGAGCTGAGCAGTGACGGGAGTGTCGGTGTAAGGGGGTCAAAAGGCCAGCTGGCTCAGCCCCAGCTGAAACATCTCCCTCTCAGCCTTGCCGCTGCAGAGATTCATCAACCTCTTGCTCTGACGTACAACAGCCACTTGCAGACTTCAGAAGAGGCTTGAGGCTGTAGATACATACTAAGCTACGCATTTATTAAACATAAATCAGGACAAAGAAACATGTCGTCTCTCCTTGCCGTCTTCTCGGAGAGATAGCTAAAAACAAAAGCTATACAGAACGGACGTTCCGCTTACGCCAGCAATCTGTGCTGGAATGTAAACAGACATGTGACACGCAACAGTCCCATGTTTGCAGCAAAAGGTGGAATAGAATCCCAACAAGGAGAGATGCTGCATGGACCAGCAGTCTAGCAGAAGGTTGCACTTTGGGAGACGCAACACCGGCTTGAGCCTCCTCTTCCTCCCATGCCACAGACATACTTCCAGAAGCCAGACTAAGACATCAGAGCTGTGAGGAGTTGAGAAAAAAAAGATAGGTTAACTTTCCATACCCTCCAAGTGTCCTGATTTAAGCGGAGCATCATGGCTTGACAGAAGCCTCCCTCACCTCTGATCCCAATCTCGGATGTCCCATTATGGCTCTCAAGAGCAACTTCAAGATTCTAGCCTGCATAAGCAGCAACTAAGCTATCTAGCAAAAAAATAATAATCAGATGTAAACATAGGCAGTTTGAAAGTGCAAATGCCACTGGTGCACATTATGATAAACATGCAAATTATGACTCATTAAAAGTTTCCACTCGGCTTGCAGACCTTTATCTGGAGTAATGCTGCCACCAGCAGCACTTTTCATTATAACTACATTTTGTTGACGCTGGGGATCAAAACAATGTGTTATGAATACACACAGGCTTAATCCAGGTAGAGCTTTTTGTCTGCATTTGTAATCACTATTTGACACCTGTACCAAAAAGCAGAGCAGTTAGGCACTCCCTCTGAGACGAGATTGCAGCAGCTGAATGCCACAAACCCAGTTATGTGTCATAAAGCAAAATGTATTGCTTTACAAACAGAAGCATATTAGAAGTCTCCCATGCACACATCCATGGGAGTAAGTCCCACTGAAGTCAGTGGGACATGCTTCAGTCTTTACAAAATGATTATTTCTAGTGTGATCTAAAACTACAGTATATTGGGTTCCTTCACACATGACACAGCAGCAAACCCAGGTTTACCATGCCCTCCAACATTTTTTCCAATGAAAATAGGGACATCCTATTCAATAATCATAATTATTTTATTATTTATATCCCACCCATCTGATTGGGTTGTCCCAACCACTCTGGGTGGCTTCCAAAATATATAAAAACATAACATACACGTCTGCCTTCATATGTCTTCTAAAAGTTTGTATAGTTACTTATCTCCATGACTTGGGGGTTGCATAACTCCATACCCTCCAACATTTCTCCGATGAAAATAGGGATGTCCTAAGGAAAAGCAGGACATTCCAAGATCAAATCAGAAACCCATATGGCTTCTGTAAATCTAGGACTGTCCATGGAAAATAGGGACACTTGGAGAGTCTGGTATACAAATATAACACAAGCTATAATTAAGGAGCTTGTGTGCTACTTCAGGTCTACCACCCTTGTACAGATCTTTGGTTTTCAGTTGTTAGATCTGGAATCAGTACTTTGTTGCAGCCCAACCTAAGTTGGCCTGCAACAGCAGTGCTATCATGATACAAATTTACAGTCAAACAAAATAATAAATGGGTCCCAAAATATATGTTTGGGTTAAACCATGTGCCCCAGTTCTGAACAGGTTGAAGACTATTGTGTAGATAACGATGGTTCTGGGTACCACCTTGGATCTTCATCCTAGTAGTCTCCAAAGTGACCAACCAGTTGTGCCTAAGAAACTCACAAATACAGTGTGTGCTTTTGCTCTGCAGAAACCTGTATTTGGTAGCATAGAACTTCTGAAGAAGTGGGCTCCACTTAACAGTTATGATTAAAAGATACCAGTAGCAGTAGCATCTACAAATTTGTCAGATTGCTCTTTCAAGGCCACTTAAGCCAGTAGCTATTATCACATTTCAGGGTAGAAAATTCCATACATTACTGATGGGTTCTGTGAAAAAGTATTTCTGATTTTTCCTGAATATATTACCAATAAACGTTAGCCTGTAAGGGTTTCCCAAACTTGGATCTCCAGATGTTTTTGGACTACAACTCCCACCACCCCTGACCACTGATGTTGCTAGCTAGAGATTATGGGATTTGTAGTCCAACAACAGGTGGAGACCCAAGTTTGGGAAACCCGGGTCTATATCTAGTTCATTCATTCATTCATTCATTCATTATATTCATTATATCTATATACTGCCCTTAATCATAAGATGTCAGGGCAGTTCACAGAATAAAATATAAGATAAAATCAAGTAAATAAGTAAAACCTGTGCTTTTTCTGGGGGGACGCATACCCATAAACATTTTGTGAATCTAGGTTTGGCCTCATTGAGGGGCAGTATTTCAATATGAGTAGGAAAATGGGAGTACCCCTAAACTTTTTTAAAGAAAAAAAGCACTGAGTAAAACAAAACAGCAAAACAATAACCCGCTCTCCCCATAGACACATCTAAAAGTCTGTAGAATATTAATCAGCAAAAGGCCTGGTGAAGAATAATATTTTCTCCTGGTGCCCAGAATGCTTACTTTTATAAACATCTACAATGCCCTTCCTTAATTTCTTGCATATGATCACTGTGCTTTAGGATTGGTGGTTTATATGCTGGTACTACTTATACCTGTTGGGTGACTTTAGTGGTCCTGGGTGATGCCTCCGATTGTGGAGATACTGTCTTGCCTAGAAATTTTCATTGAAGCTGAAACTGATGGTGTAGCATGCTGTGGAACCAGCCTTACAATGGCATCGTTGATTTGTTACAAATATATCACCTTCCCTAAGATCCTAACACCAATTTCTTATCCTTTTTATAAAACAGCAGTCATTTTACCATAGGTGCCTCCTCCTGGTATTTTCTTTCTCCGTCTGTGGCCTGTAAATTATTTTCAAAATGCCAGTTCACTAGTATTGTAATTTTTCACAGCCATCTTTCTAAGCTGCCTGGGGTGGGAGCTTGTTGTTAAGTATATATCAAATGGAGTTGCTTAGATTTTATATTTGCACAGTGAAATCCAGCTGGCTTGGAATGCATTCAACTCTTCATCATTGCTATCCTAAAGCACCAGCCCAGAAGAAAAATGTTCATGCCGTACAATTTTACCTGCGCTCAGGCAGCCTTTGTGACTTTTCTGATCAACGACAGCAGTGGGACATTGGAAATTCAATTTAGCACATGCACTTGAATCAACTTTAAAGGGAGGATAATGCTTCCATCGGTTGCCATGCACAATTTCATTACACAATTAAGCATCAATTAAAATTCCATTAAAATAATGTTTTCCTGTTGTCTTTGCACTGATGTGAACTTGGCACTGCATCTATCTAATACTAGCAGCTGATAATCCTATAGACCCAGGGTCATTAAGGTTAATGTGCAACATGGTTTTTCTTTTCTTTTTACTGTTTATGCCATGAATTAGTTTGTTATAGCATATGTTGGTAATGAAACCTGATTATAATAATGATGATGATAGGAACACAAAGGGGTTTGAAAGAAGAAGCTGAGGAAATGGAAAAACTGGCTCCAAGATGGAAGATGAAAGGCTGGCTTTTAATTAGGCATTATGTTTTGCAATACCCTTGAACTTCTAGTACAAAGAGTGCTTTCACGTTGTCAAAATAATCCTTGATGGGACCAGCACAGAACCTCCAGAGACAATAGTATCAAAATGATTACTAGCGAGTGTTGATTAGAATAGTGAATGCCTCCACCCCTTGGTTACAGCAACAAAACACAAACTCAGTCTCAGAATGATCGTGTTACGGTGGAACCTCAGTTCCCGAATGCCTCCGTTGTCGTACATTTCAGTTCATGTATGCCGAAAACCCAGAAGTAAATGCTTCCATTTCCAAACATTTTTTGGAACCCAAACATGTGACACGGCTTCCTCTGAGTGCAAGAAGCTCTTGCAACCAATGGGAAGCTGCGCCTCAGTTTTCTAAAGTTTCGGAAGCCAAATGGGCTTCTGGAATCAATTTTGTTCAAGAATCGAGGTACCACTGTACCACTGACCAGGGAGCATTCTTGTCTATATGCAAGTATTTGTAGCTGAGACCTGATATTCTCTCCCACCAACGAAGGCAACCCATAGCGCTTACACTCCAGGTTGAGCTTATAACTTGTAACTGCTGCCTCCCATGTTTGTTTTTGCTGAGTTTCCAGAACTGACCTCTCTGGGGCTCAAACCTGGGCAGTGTGTATGGAGGTCCTACCCAGATGACAAGACACACCCCTTCCCCCAGTCTCACTAATATGGTCCAAAATAAACCAAAACAATACATTTGGCACCAGCTTGGCTGTAGGAGTTGCCAGAAGGAGACATACAAGACACCACCCAACTGCTATTAGGACTACGCTCCTAAACTTGTTGTATTCTGCAGTTATATGGCTGGCATGACATCTTCATAATGAAATAATGCCTCGGGAAGTGTGCTGTCTCCCCGGGGCTAAGATCCAAGATGTAATTGAACGACTGCAAGGAATCATAAAACCCACTGACAAATACCCCTTCCTCTTGGTTCATGTGGGAACCAATGACACTGCAAGCAATAGCCTCCAGAAGATCAAAAGAGACCACAAAACTCTGGGCAGAAAATTGAAGCAATTAAATGCACAAATTGTCATCTCATCTGTCCTCCCAGTTGAACGACGTGCCCCAGGGAGAGAGGGAAAAATAGTGGAAGTGAACAGCTGGCTTCGCAAATGGTGTAAGCAGGAACGGTTTGGATTCTTAGATCACGGACTGCAGTTTCTTGAAGATGGACTTCTGGCAAGTGATGGGCTGCACCTCACAATGGTTGGGAGGAATGTTTTTGCCAAAAATCTCAGAAACCTCATCAGGAGGGCTTTAAACTGACTAATGTGGGGGAGGGAGACAGTGCTCCTGAAGGTAGGAGTCTATCAATTGATGAAGATGATCATCCAAATGTCATAGACCAAATGGAGCAAACAGCATGCAGACCTAGTGGTGGGAGGAAAAAATCCTTAAATAAGAGACACGGGGGAATGATTAATGGACTTCAATGTCTGTACAATAATGCCCAAAGCATGGGAAATAAACAAGATGAGCTTGCGCTCTTGGTACAGCAAACTAAATATGACATAATAGGCATCACTGAAACCTGGTGGGATAAGTCCCACAATTGGAATGTAATAATGGAGGGATACAATCTATTTCAGAGAAACAGACCAGACAAGAAAGGAGGAGGAGTGGCGTTATATGTCAGGGATGTTTATACCTGTGAAGAGATCCAAGATTTAGAACCTCAAAGCCAAAGTGAGAGCATTTGGGTCAAAATTAAGGGAGAGAAGAATAACAGTGACCTCATTGTGGGAGTTTACTATAGATCCCCAAGCCAAACGGAGGACATAGATGATGCCTTCCTGGAACAGATGGCCAAGCATGCAAAAGGAAGGGAGATAGTAGTAATGGGGGAGTCAATTACCTGGATATTTGATGGATGTCAAACTCAGCCAAGAGCATAAGGTCAAACAGATTCCTCACTGGCCTTGCAGACAACTTCATTGTCCAGAAAGTGGGAGAAGCAACAAGAGGAACAGCCATTTTAGATCTGGTCCTAACCAATGTTGATGACCTGGTTAGTGGGGTAGAAGTGGAAGGATCATTAGGCGCGAGTGATCATGCTCTTCTGAAGTTTACTATACAGCGGAAAGGAGCAGCCAAGCATACTAGGACTCAATTTCTTGACTTTAAGAAAGCCGACTTCATAAAACTTAGGGAAGTGCTGGGTGAGATCCGATGGACAGTAATACTAAAAGGAAAGGGAGTTCATGATGGCTGGGAGTTTGTTAAGAGGGAGATAGTAAAAGCACAACTTCAGGCAATACCAATGAGACGGAAACATGGAAGGTGCCTAAAGAAGCCAGGGTGGCTATCTAAAGTACTTTTAACTGAGTTAAGATTAAAAAAGGATGTGTACAAAAATGGAAAAGGGGGGAAACCACCAAAGAGGAATTCAAACAAATAGCCAGCACGTGTAGACACAAAGTCAGAAAAGCTAAAGCACAGAATGAACTCAGGCTTGCTAGAGAGGTTAAAAGCAACAAAAAAGGCTTTTATGGGTATGTTCGTAGCAAAAGGAAGAACAAAGAAACAGTGGGGTCACTCAGAGGAGAAGATGGTGAAATGCAAACAGGGGACACAGAAAGGGCTGAACTCCTCAATGCCTTCTTTGCCTCAGTCTTCTCCGATAAAGAAAACAATGCCCGACCTGAAGTATTTGGAGCAAATGATTCAGCAAAGGAAACACAGCCCAGAATAACTATGGAGATAGTACAAGAATACTTGGCTAGTTTAGATGTATTCAAGTCTCCAGGGCCAGATGAACTGCATCCAAGAGTATTCAAAGAACTGGCAGATGTGATCTCAGAACCACTGGCAGTCATCTTTGAGAATTCCTGGAGAACAGGCGAAGTCCCGGCAGACTGGAGGAGGGAAAATGTTGTCCCTATTTTCAAAAAGGGGAAAAGAGAGGACCCAAATGATTACCGCCCAGTCAGTCTGACATCAATACCAGGGAAGATTCTGGAGCAGATCATTAAGCAAACAGTCTGTGAGCACCTAGAAAGGAATACTGTCATCACCAATAGTCAGCATGGATTTCTGAAAAATAAGTCATGTCAGACTAACCTGATCTCGTTTTTTGACAGAATTACAAGCCTGGTAGATGAAGGGAACACAGTGGATGTAGCCTACCTTGATTTCAGCAAGGCATTTGACAAGGTGCCCCATGATATTCTTGTAAAGAAGCTGGTAAAATGCGGTCTTGACTCAGTGGATTTGTAACTGGCTGACTGACCGAACCCAAAGGGTGCTCATCAATGGTTCCTCTTCATCCTGGAGAAGAGTGACTAGTGGGGTGCCACAGGGTTCTGTCTTGGGCCCGGTCTTATTCAACATCTTTATCAACGACTTGGATGATGGACTCAAGGGCATCCTGATCAAATTTGCAGATGACACCAAACTGGGAGGGGTGGCTAACACCCCAGAGGACAGGATCACACTTCAAAATGACCTTGACAGATTAGAGAACTGGGCCAAAACAAACAAGATGAATTTTAACAGGGAGAAATGTAAAGTATTGCACTTGGGCAAAAAAAATGAGAGGCACAAATACAAGATGGGTGACACCTGGCTTGAGAGCAGTACATGTGAAAAGGATCTAGGAGTCTTGGTTGACCACAAACTTGACATGAGCCAACAGTTTGACGTGGCAGCTAAAAAAGCCAATGCAATTCTGGGCTGCATCAATAGGAGTATAGCATCTAGATCAAGGGAAGTAATAGTGCTACTGTATTCTGCTCTGGTCAGACCTCACCTGGAGTACTGTGTCCAGTTCTGGGCACCACAGTTCAAGAAGGACACTGACAAACTGGAACGTGTTCAGAGGAGGGCAACCAAAATGGTCAAAGGCTTGGAAACGATGCCTTATGAGGAACAGCTAAGGGAGCTGGGCATGTTTAGCCTGGAGAAGAGGAGGTTAAGGGGTGATATGATAGCCATGTTCAAATATATAAAAGTATGTCACATAGAGGAGGGAGAAAGGTTGTTTTCTGCTACTCCAGAGAAGCGGACATGGAGCAATGGATCCAAACTACAAGAAAGAAGATTCCACCTAAACATTAGGAAGAACTTCCTGACAGTAAGAGCTGTTCGACAGTGGAATTTGCTGCCAAAGAGTGTGGTGGAGTCTCCTTCTTTGGAGGTCTTTAAGCAGAGGCTTGACAGCCATATGTCAGGAGTGCTCTGATGGTGTTTCCTGCTTGGCAGGGGGTTGGACTCGATGGCCCTTGTGGTCTCTTCCAACTCTATGTATGATTCTATGATTCTATGAAATACTTGACATTAAATGTGATATTTTATCTTAAAGGTGGGTTGGCATGACCTCGACTTCCTTCCTTTTAAATTTGTATTTGAGCTGGCTTCTTGCCATTTTTGGTAGATCCCAGCTGTTGTTTCAAGAAGTCAGAAGCTCAGCACAGGCCATGCTAATGTTCAGTTGCACCTGAAGACCAGCCTTCACAATACTATAACTCAACTGTTATCTGTGCTTAGTCCACAGTTGTACAATCAAACTGAAAGCTCTCACACAGTAGGCATAAGACAGAGGAATGAAAAGTGTGAAAGAGACCAGTTTCTTCATTGGGTTTCCAATGGCATTTACAGTGGTACTTCGGTTTACGAACTTAATCCATTTCGGAAGTATGTTCTTAAACTGAAACCATTCTTAAACCGAGGCTCGCTTTCCTTAATGAAGCCTCCTGTCACCGGTGCCCTTTCACCATTCAGATTCTGTTCTTAGACTGAGGTAAAGTTTGAAACCAGGAAACTACCTCTGGTTTTGAGGAGTTTGTAAACCAAATCATTCGTAAACAGGACTGTTCTTAAACCGAGGTACCACTGTATTTGAAAACCTCCACCCATCTGTGGCCTATAATCTGCTTCTTTGAGAAAAAGTCTTCCTTTGTTTGTTGTTGGTTGCAGTCTTAATTCCACTAGTAAACCTAATCGAATTCAGTAAGAATTAGATCTGAGAAGTTATGGTTAGGAGTACAGCCTTAGTATAACTAAATGAGACAAGAGGTGCAAATCATAAATAATTGGTGTCCAAAGTCATTTCTGAATAAGAACTGTATGAAACACAATCACTGGTATTCTCTAGCAAAATACAACAATATAAAACTTATTTGTATCTGAGATAAGAACATAATGCAGTCCAAAGTATAAGAACTATGATAGTATTATGAATGTATTGATAAAATCACATTTTTTACCTTTTCAAGACTTAAGAAACAACTGATATAGAATAATTTCATATAACGCCCCCCCCGCCCATATCACCACATGCAATTTCAATCTCATCATCCTCTTCAAATGTGCTAAAGATATCCTAAAAAAATAGAGCACTGTCTTAGTTCAAGTAAAAACGAATCCATTCTTGCCATAATGCAGCAGTTATTATCAATCAAAATTCCCATTTTGTAGCCGAAAGATAAGCTTATAGGTAGATGTGAGTTTACTTCATTGGTAATGAAATTGTTTCAGGATGTAATGGATATTTGAATTCCATCTCATTTTCAGTTCTAGATATAATGTGGAATAAACGTCTTATAGGCTTTCAGGCAATGCATCTCTTAAAAGATTGGAAAACATGACATTAAATTTAGATGACATGAAGTGATAGCAAACGATTGGCCATAAACCTTAGCAAGTGAAGAGTTAATTCTGAAAGAGGATAATTAAGGCTAGTATGTGGCTTTCAAACAGACACAAATTGGCCTAAATTCATCTGGAGTTCCTTATGAGCACCAAAGAGATACATTTTTTACTCAGATACAGTAGTACTTCAGGTTAAGGAGTTTGGATTTGATATCCCGCTTTATCACTACCCGAAGGAGTCTCAAAGCGGCTAACATTCTCCTTTCTTTTCCTCCCCCACAACAAACACTCTGTGAGGTGAGTGGGGCTGAGAGACTTCAAAGAAGTGTGACTAGCCCAAGGTCACCCAGCAGCTGCATGTGGAGGAGTGGAGATGCGAACCCGGTTCCCCAGATTACAAGTCTACCGCTCTTAACCACTACACCATACTGGCTCACAGTTAAGGACTTAATTTGTTCTGGAGGTCCATTCTTAACCTGAAACTGTTCTTAATCTGTAGTACCACTTTAGCTAATGGGGCCTGCTGCGCGGCCACTGCACAATTTCTGTTCTCATCCTGAAGCAAAGTTCTTAACCTGAGGTACTATTTCTGGTTTAGCAGAGTCTGTAACCTGAAGCGTCTGTAACCTGAAGCGTCTGTAACCCGAGGTATCACTGTACTGAGCAATTTGTAGAGGGAGTTGGAGTGTGAGAGATCTGTTTGTATCTGTTTGCTTGGTTTGGAAGCTCCCTGTGTTTATTTAAATAATTAAAAAAGTTAGTAATGGGATTATGAGAAGGTGCTATTACAGGATATTGGATTTCCCCAAAGTATATGCTACAGAATTCCAAGCAAAACACCAGAAATTCCAACTTCTGCACAACAATTAGATGCCATAGTCCTGTCATTTTTTAACATCAAAATGCAACTCTGACCCAATATATCCCCCCCCCACTTAATGAAAACCAAATGCACAAAGCTACAGAATATAGAGGGTGCTTAACCTTTCTGCTTCTAGCCAAGTTTCCTCTCAAAATCACATTACCTTTCCCTCAAGCTGTTCTCTTCCAACCAGTGAAAGAGCTAAATGCCTATAATGTCCTTGAAGCCTTACTATAGCTAGTCTGAAAACTCTGAGTCCTTTTGTTTAAATGCAAATTTTGGGAATTCATGCAGATAGCTAGGCTAGATGAGGAGAGTTTCCTCTTGTTTTTGTCACTCACAGGTATCATTATGACTGGATTATTCTGCTGACTTTTCCAGCCTTCTAGACAAAGTCCAAGCAGTTTAGACATATATGAGAAAGGTTATGTTTATTTAAACTGAAGCCAGAAGATTGGGGAAGTGTTCTGTTATTTTATGCCATAGGGCAAGGAAGAAGAACCCTGGGGTTGTTGCAGGGCCATCACCCCTTGTTGGATTTCATGAGCACTGGAGGGCCAAAGGTCCTCCACACCTGCCATGGAGACTCTGTTCTTCATCTGTTGCCCACATTATGCAAAAATATCTGCTATTTAGACTCAAAAATGGGTTGGGTTTTTGTGAGTGCTTAGTTGAGTGCTCTCAATGATGAAGCCTCCTTGCAAAAGCTTTCTGCAATGGCTTGCACAGTGTTTGATGGCACACAGATCAAGGAGGACTGACCTCTGCCTCTTCCCCCCTTCTGGGCCCTTAAGGTAAGTAATTTACCATTGTGACTTGGAAAGTGGTGTGAGCATTCCCAGAGCCCCTGTTAATTATTTAACTGGCACTGAAATGGTGAATGCCTAAATGTGTATTATTGAAGGCTTTAAAGTGGGAAATTTACACTGAAGTATACTAAGTGGTCTCTGAACTCCTTGATGGGGTGATAATTAACTATTGTTGTTTTCTGCTAGCTAGCACGTGAGTGTTTAACCTTTGATCCGGTGACACAGGTACTGAATTGCAAATTCACCATCTTGGAAGGGTGGTGGCTTGTTTTTGTTCTCAGGCTCTGGGGACTAAGGATGTGTAAATGACCCTCTCCAGTGAGTGAATACAGATCCAGGCAAAATGGAGGTTGTGAGGAAAGAGACCATTGCTTATAGGTCTGTTTGGAATTATCTTTTATTTCTAAGATGCTGAGACTGTGCAGGACAATGCAAGATATTGTATGGCACTATTTGGCTGTATCTTTGAGATCTATGTTCTGTATTGAACAAAATTCTGCAAGTAAAGTTTCTGAATACAATACTTCATTCCAAAAAGAGTCATTTTTTTTAATGCATCCAGTTGCTCCAAGCTACACAATATCAATATCTGCAATTGCCCCAGCACAGCTTCTTTTTATAGGGCCTTTTATTTATGGAAGAAGGGGGACGCGGGTGGCCCTGTGGTCTAAACCACAGAACCTAGGGCTTGCCGATCAGAATGTCGGCAGTTCGAATCCCTGCGATGGGGTGAGCTCCTGTTGCTCGGTCCCTGCTCCTGTCAACCTAGCAGTTTGAAAGCACATCAAAGTGCAAGTAGATAAATAGGTAGCACTCTGGCAGGAAGGTAAACGGTGTTTCCGTGTGCTGCTCTGGTTCGCCAGAAGCAACTTTGTCATACTGGCCACATGACCTGGAAGCTGTCTGCAGACAAATGCCAGCTCACTCGGCCAATAAAGCGAGATGAGCGCCGCAACCCCAGAGTCGTCTGCAACTGGACTTAATGGTCAGGAGTCCCTTTACCTTTACCTTTACCTTTACCTTATTTATGGAAGAAATGACACTACTGATGTCCCAATAGGAATTCTGGGACTTGTAGTCTTAGTCACATATCCGGTGGTAAAAGACATCCAGCATTCTTTATAAATAAATAAAACTATATGAAAATATATATTTTTTTCCAGTTCCTAACCACCAGCTAAGACAAGAAGATGATGGAACCCCTGATAAGGCAAGACTTTCCTATTCAGACAGGCCATTGAAAACTAGGTGCAGACAATGTTGACAACTAGACGATCACAGTAAATGGTATTTTAATGCTGGCTCTAACGATGCTTTATTGTATCTTAACTATTGTTTTTAACTGATTTGTATTCATTACTTTATATTTTATAATGATGTTTTGAAAATGTTGCAAGGCGGAATATAAATACGTTAAATAAGAACTGTAACCAGAAAGCTTTATTCCAGTCAAATAGAAGATTCTCATGGGGAATAAACTGAGGTTTGTTTTCCGCTTGGCATATCACTGGAATCTACAAGTTCTTCAAATATCAGGCAGCCCAGGGGGTCTGAGTTGCAAGATACATTATAGCCCCTTCCATCTCAGGCTGTCTTTTCTCTACCAACAACTTCAATTTGACAATTAGGAATTTGCTTTATTCATTTGGATGGGTAAACTCTGCTTATCTTAAGCATACTGGAAGGATGGGTTTAGTTCTGCTTTTTAAAAAAAAAAAAAAAAAAAGCTTTAAAGAGTTTTAGTGGTTTTTTTAAAAAAAATATCTTCTAAGAAACTTGAAAAAAATATATTCTGGGGCAAATTCTTTTCTGAATGTGCAGCATGCTGACTGTTCATAACGTGTCTATAGTGTACCAATGGGCAAATCATTGTAGATCTTGTCACAATTGCTTTTTGAGAGCTCAGGCTTGCTATTTGCTGCCACACATTGATACTGCTAAGAAGCCAGCCAGATGTTGTCATGACAATTCCCATAGAACGTCACAATTTTGCTCTGAAAATGATGTGTTTTGGCAGCCTTTCTACCACAGAGGCATAGTTCGCTCTCTCTCTCCCTACCCTCCAGTTTTAGGCTGTCACCATCTTAAAATTACCCTTTCCTAGAGAGTTTCATGAAGTCCTTCAGTGGTGCTGTATATATGACACAGCAAAGGCACTCATGGGATCTTGCCCAATGTTAAATATTCTATTAGCTTGCGCCATCTGCCTTCCCTCCTCCTTCTTTAAGAAGTCTTTTTTTAAGAAGTCATATTTACTAGATCTAACTTTATATGTAGGCTTTCCCCATTTTGCTAATTAGCCAGCATTCTGTCATATCAGATGTTATTGGGTTTTCCTCCGATAATTAATCATATTAAATTTTTCAGGAATGTCTCACAAGGAAGCATCTTCTCTTTCTGGATAGTCCTTGGCAAATAGAATCAGACCAGCCTTCCAATAACACAGAGCATGAGCGGCTGTTGCTGTTTATTTGTTACTATCAGAATGCTTGGCTCTTTATAGAGCACAGGAAGAGACATCTCTGTCCCAGGGAGCTTACAATCTAAAATTCAGTGCAGGGCAAACAATAGAGAAAGGGATAAATAGAGAATCAATACTTGGTTGTTTCACATGCACGTGCTTAGTCTTAGTTATGGGTTAAGTTCTAACAGTGCAGGCTGGTCTATTAGCTAAGAGGGTTATTAGCTAAGGGGGCACTGCCCCACCAATCTAAGTCTACACTTAGCGCCAGGCTCTGTTTGCCTTCTCACAGCCAGTCTGGGCAGGAGGGGAGTGGTGACATTGCCTGTCTGCTACCTCCTCCTTAATCTCAGCCTCTTGTTTCCTGCGGTTATTTATACTTTACAGAGTTGTGCGGAAGTTGTCCTGGGTCGTTCGACCCTTTAAAATAGTTATCTTTCTCCTTCTGAGAGAAAACAACAACAACAACAACAACAACAACAACAACAACAACTATGCAACACACTTTGTTTTAAAGTTTTAAAATAACATGACTATTACTTGGTGTACTCCCTCTTGTACAAGACAGGCATGTAATATGTTACTGAAACATATTTATGTGAATTTGTACCTGAGGCCGACTCATATTTACAGACTGACTGAGGCAGACGGCAGAATAACGCAACATTTTTGCCACTCTAACAGTTGAAATACACAACAGTTGACAACTGAACTGAAGCAAACTGCCTCAGGCGTATGACATCACAGGATTCTATGCTACAGCACCAATCTTTTGCATAGTATTTTGGAAACACAATTCCCACAATTTCATGGGTCTGCTCTGTGTACAACCAGGCAAAAGCACTAGGATGTGGAATATCTAGCCAAAGTGCCTCCCAGAACTCTTTGCAGGCTAATTGCCTCGCCAGCCATGTTCCACACCTTCCTCGGGTGCTTTTGCTTGGTTAGTGCACTGTGATTATGCTTCTTGCACCGTGATTATGCTTCTTGCAGCCTGGCCATGCCGTGGTTAAATCTCCCATGCCCATTACCAACACTGATTGGCCAGTGCTGGTGATGCAGCCAGGGCAACACATGAAGAGGGTGTCAATCTCCACCCCTTCGACAGATCATTATTGGGTCACGGCTGCCCGGCTGCAATGCTGCCCTCTGGAAAAGGTGAGCGGTCTTGCTTAACTGGATGATGAGAGAGGGTGGTGACATAGAAACCTCTGAATTGGAGTTCACTGTACAAAGGTAAGGGTCACATTTGTCCCTCCTCTCTCTTTTTGCTTCTGGCCACCATCACTGGCGTGTGGATCTGGAACGTTGACACAAAGGAGCGCAGCCATTGGATCAAAAATGACACAACCCTCTTGGATTGTGGAGTGGCGTTCCCTTGTATCAATACCATAGCTGTCAACTTTTCTTGCGAGGAATCCTATTCGGAATAAGGGAATTTCCCTTAAAAAAAAGGGAAACGTTGACAGCTATGATCAATACAAGTTAAGGGTGTGCTAGGCATCTTTTAAATAAAAACACACACAAATCACTGCTGAGCTGCACCCACCATTGGGGGCCTGAGGAGATGGTGGTGGATGATGATGCCTCCCCAGCTGCTGCCATTGGCTGTGGGTTGCTTGTGACATCACAAAGGCACATGGCAACTGAGTATAGGTGATGTAAACTGATGTAAAGGTGCGCCAAGAGGAAAGCCAAGGAGATCACAGTGGGCAACTGCTGTGGCATTTAGCATAGGGAGGTCTCCTCTCACATGGAGGTGAACTGACAGATGGAAGGAGATGATCATCCAGCAGTGGGATGCTGTGGAGCAAGGAGAAGACAAGTCCACTTGCTAACTGGGATCAGGGATTGAAGGTGGCTGACATCCATGGTTAGAAGTTCATGGATTTTGGGTGGTAGACCTGAAGGAAGCCGGCTGATGTTGGTGAGTAGAAGTGGATGCCACAAAGCTGATGTTTGTAAATGTAAGCTGGTTGAAATTCATGTTTGAAAGCCTACTGAGAGAAGCTGTGTGGATATTTGTGGACTGAAGTTGGGTCTTGTATATGAATGAATCAAGAGCAGCCAGTAAGTAATTTGGTTGGTGTCTGTGTGTGAATGGGAGGTTTTGAATGTGGTCAAGGCAAATGGTATCTGTCTGGATGCATTCATAATAAATAACAAGATGAAAGATGAAAAAAATCTTTTTTAATAATTCCAGTGGTACCTTTAAGATTAACTAAGTATAAGCTTTCAAGGCATGAACTTTTGTGTGTAATACACATTTCATCAGATACTCTGAAACAGATGTCACTTCAACCTTATAACTGTTGATGACTGTTACGGCAGTTGGTTCCACAGGGAAGGGCAAGGGATTTTTAAAGGGATAGATGACCAAAATTAGCTTCAGTATGTATAATGGGACATGAATCCAATATCGCTATTCAGACAAGGTCTCTCCATAGTTTTTAGTTTGGTAATGAATTGTAGTTCAGCAACTTCTCTTTCAAGTGTATTTTTAAAATTCTTTTGCAATAAGACAGCTACTTTAAGATCTTCTATAGAACGTCCTGGGAGATTGAAGTGTTCTCCTATTGGTTTCTCTGTTTTAGAATTCCTGATGTCAGATTTATGCCCATTTATCCTTTGGCGTTTAGGGATGCAGGTGGCACTGTGGGTTAAACAACAGAGCCTAGGGTTTGCCAATCAGAAGGTCGGAGGTTCGAATCCCCGCAACGGGGTGAGCTCCCATTGCTCGGTCCCTGCTCCTGCCAACCTAGCAGTTCAAAAGCACAAAGGATAAAGGTAAACAGCGTTTCCGTGCACTGCTCTGGTTCGCCAGAAGCGGCTTAGTCATGCTGGCCACATGACCTGGAAGCTGTACGCCGGCTCCCTCGGCCAGTAAAGCGAGATGAACACCGCAACCCCAGAGTCATCTGCAACTGGATCTAATGGTCAGGGGTCCCTTTATCTTTACCTTTATCCTTTGGCATAAAGTTTGTCCTGTTTGTCCAATATAGAGAGCTGAAGGGCACTGTTGGCATTTGATAGAATACTGTGTATAATGTTGGAAGATGAATAATTAAATAGGCCTGAGATGGCATGTCTGATGTTATTGGGGCCAGTTATGATGTTTTCTGGGTGTATGTGGCAGCAAGGTTGGCATCTAGATTTATTGCAGGCTCTTATACCAGTGTCCATGTTAGGTCTGGTTGTTGTATTTTTTTGTGTGAGCAGCTGTTTAAGATTGGATGGCTTTCTGTAGGCAATGAAAGGTTTTCCTTTCAGAGCTTGGGAAAGAGAGCTGTCATTATCCAAGAGATGTTGCAAATCTCTGATAATGAGTTGAACTGTTTTAAGTTGATAGCTGTATGTGATTATTAGTGGTGTTCTATTGTTTCTATTTTGGGTCTATCTTTCAGCAAGTTATCTCTGGCTATCCCTCTGGCTTTGTTTATCCTTTTTTTAACTTCATCAGGTGGGTATTTTAGTTCCAAAAAGGTTTGCTGTAGGTCTCTTAGGTGAGAGTCCCTGTCTGTAGAGTTGGAGCAGATGCGGATGTAACGTAAAGCCTGGCTATATACAATTGATTGTTTGGTATGTTAGGATGCTAGCTGGAGGAGTGTAGATATTATTGTCGATCAGTTGGTTTTTGGTATAAGGTGATATCTATACGCCCATCTTCTATTTTTATAGTTGTGTCCTAAAAAAATGTTTTTCTTGCGTAGATTCATTGTTAGGTTAATGGTGGGGTGAAAATCATTGAATGCCTGGTGGAAAGTTTCCAGGGTCTGTTGACCATGTGTCCAAATAATAAAAAATATTGTCAGTGTCATTTAGTTACAAAAGAGGTTTGAGTGGGTAGGAATTTAGGAAACGTTCTAAGTCTGCCATGAAGATGTTGGCATACTGTGGGGCCATATGGGTACCCATTGCTGTGCCACTAATTTGGAGGAACAAGTCATCACCAAATTTAAAGTGATTGTGGGTGAGGACAAAGTGGCAGAATCTGGTAGCAAAATCTGCTCTGGTTTTGTCTGAAATGGTGTTTCTTATGGCTTGTAAGCAGTCGTTGTGTGGGATGTTGGTATATAGAGATTCCACATCCATGGTGGCCAATATAGTGTTGTTTGGTAAAGTATTCTGGATGCATTCAGAAGGTGACATATGTCATCCTCCAGATGCAGCGGGCTTGGGAATTATGCATTCAGTGGGTGGTGGAGTTCTCCCTTCCGGCACAAGGAAAATGAATGAACTGGTGGATGCTCTTGGGTGAAAGCCAGTGGAAGTTGGTAGGCTGAAGTAAGGGATGAAGTTGCCAGGCAGAAGCCATTGGAAACATGCCTGGGTTTGCCCTTCAGGGATAATAGAAGGCAGTGAAGTTTTCCTTGACACCACATATGGGTATCCGTGCTTTGTAGCAGTGAATATATCCATTATATTCAGCTGCACCTAACTGTTGGTCCAACTCCAAACCACAAGGGAGTGTCTACTTTTATTTAGCTAGTCTATTTTTATTCTATACCTAAGTAGTAGCCAACATAGTGCTTTCCCAGTGTTGATGAACTACAGCTGCCATCATTCCTGACAATTGACGCTACTGGATGATGTTGGTAGGAACTGAAGTCCAGGAACATCTAGAGGGCAGCATATCAGTTTACTTTGCCATACTTTTTTTATCCAAAGAACTCAGAGCAAAGTATATTGTTCTGTCCTCCTCACACTGTCCCCTGTGTGGTAAGTTAGACTTCCATTTGTCCCATGCCTAGATACCATGGGTCCAAGCAGTTTCCCACTTGTCTCATGTTTTTTAGGCACAGTTTCTGATTTGCCCTGCAGCTTTTCCCTGGAAAACATGCTCTTGACCACTCAGTCAGAACAAACGAGAAGCCATTTGGTTTGATTATGTGGTCAACCACTAGTCATTCCAGGGTGAAATGGTGAGGTAGAGGTGTGGACAAGCCTCAGGAGATAGTGACTGGCACAAGATCATTCAGTCAGCTGCATAGGGTTGGATCCTAGGTCTCCACAGCTGTAGTCAAACTCTCTAACCACTGCATGAACTGATTTCTTTGTGTGTGCTGCAAAAGGTTTAAGAAATGGACAAGACCCCTTTAATTATTAGAGCAGCCACAGGAACCATGATTGTGGTAAGCTCTTGTTGGTACTTGCATGCAAAAGGTTTACTTGTCTAAAGTAGAGAAAACCAAAGTGAATATATGCAGTAATCATTAAATGAAATGGTAGATGAGGACACTTGGCTGTCAGACGGAATGAAATCCAAATGATAAACAGCAGTGAGAGGAAAAGAACATAGCAAGGGGGAGGGATACTTCCAAATTCTAGCATATTGCTATTTCAAAAATAACAAGAGGCAGAGGTGTCTGCAACACAGTGTCACACTTTTGAAGACTGTCTGGGAATGCTCTCTTGATGATTCTGACTGTGTAATAAGTTTGTACAATGAGAGTAGAAAGAAAATCATTCGCTCCCTGACAGTTTGTCAAAGCTTGGGCTCAAAACATCTTCTCGAAGTGCTGTAAAACCTACTCTGTGCTCGCTTGCTTTCATTGGTTGGATGAAAACAGGCAGAGATTACTATTGTTTACATACTTTACTTGTTTACATTGTGATACCCACGCCTTTAAGAATTTAGAGCTTAGTTAAAAAATCAGTATAAAGGGGGATATCCCACTGCCACCGGTGAACGGCATGGTGGGCTGCTGTGCTGAGTCATTTGGCTGAGTCACTGCAGCAAACTGGGATGAATAATAATAATAATAATAATAATAATAATAATAATAAATTATTTATACTCCACCCATCTGGGAGGCTCCCAACAGAATGTAATCTGAAGGGTTGCCTTCAGATGTCTTCTAAAAGTCAGATAGTTGTTTATTTCTTTGACATCTGATGGGAAGGCGTTCCACAGGGTGGGCGTCACTACCGAGAAGGCCCTCTGTCTGGTTCCTTGTAACCTCACTTCTCACAGTGAGGGAACTGCCAGAAGGCCCTCGGAGCTGGACCTCAGTGTCCGGGCAGAACGGTGGGGGTGGAGACGCTCCTTCAGGTTTACTGGGAGGGAGAGCGGAAAGGGAGCAGAAGCGGTGAGATTGGTGGGTCTGCACCATACTGACCAGGCCACCCTAGCCGTCTTTCTCTCAGTTCCAGTATGCCACTGTGATCCGGCCACATGAAGGTCAAATGAGCAGCAGTACCTCACCACCAGCTGCTGCCCATTGCTCTGCATTTTGCTAGTCTCTATCAAATGAGATGAAATGTGATGACACTCTGCACAATGGCATTCTGATCAGTCCACGCTGCCCATTGAGAAGAAAGGCTTGTTTAAGTGCCATTGCTAACTAGGTGAAACAACAATGTAACGTAAGGTTACCAGATTTTTTTCAATGAATCTGGGGACACTTTTGAACTTCCTACTAAATAGATGGAATTTGTCAGGGGACTGATTTGTAAATCCGGGGATTGCCCCTGGAAACGGGGACATCTGGTAACCTCAATGTAAGGAAGACTTTTATGAGTAACGGTATCGCACATGTGTCATGTCACAGGCACTCGACGCACAACCCCAACATACACTTGATGTCACAGGCACGCTGCTTGCGGCTGGTTTCCCCAATCTTTGGCCCAAGGTGGCACCTCTGAATGTTGCCATTTTACATAGCATATTAATGCAATAAAAGGAAGCATGATGTGAGGAATAAGAAACTGAGAGAGATCTCCTGCTAGGTTTTGTACGCTGGAGTTAACTTTTCCCAAAACTAGGGCAAAGAGAAGTGGTAATATTCCAAACAATCCACACAATGCCAACAATTATGTTAATCACCTACATAATTATAGATATGAAATTAACAGTGATTATGATTATAATTATATCATTAAAGTTAATAGATCTAATATAGCAAAAAAATGGTCTTGTTTCTTGGATTACTTTCATATATGTACACAATTAGATTGCACACATGCCAACTTTCTGTTTACCAGGACTAGTCCGTATTTTCTGCTTGTGTGCCTAGAAAATTACTGTGTTTGTCACCTTTTGTGGATACCTTGTTAAAATGTTGTTTGTGTGTGCTGCTAGTGTTGTCAGTCATAAGAGTTCGGCTTCCCCTCCAGAGACTCTAAGACAAGGATTAAACCTGTAACCCTCTAGGATCGCAAATCCCACCACCCCTTAGCATTGGCCATGCTGGCAGGAGCTGATGGGAGCTGGAGTCCATCAATACATCTAAGGAGGTAAAGGTAAAGGGACCCCTGACCATTAGGTCCAGTCGTGACCGACTCTGGGGTTGCAGTGCTCATCTCGCTTTATTGGCCGAGGTAGCCGGCGTATAGCTTCCAGGTCATGTGGCCAGCATGACTAAGCCGCTTCTGGCGAACCAGAGCAGTGCACGGAAACACCGTTTACCTTCCCGCCAGAGCGGTACCTATTTATCTACTTGCACTTTGATGTGCTTTCGAACTGCTAGGTTGGCAGGAGCAGGGACCGTGCAATGGGAGCTCACCCTGTCGTGGGGATTCGAACCGCCGACCTTCCAATCAGAAAACCCAGTGGTTTAGACCATAGTAGTACCCACATCCTCCTGCCTCTAGTGCATACCTTCCAAAATTTCTCTAATGAAAACAGGGACACCCTATTCCATAATCTTTTTTTATACCCTGCACATCTGAGTGGTTTGCCCCAGCCACTCTGAGGGGCTTCCAGCATAAATAAATATATTTTAAAAATAAAAGCAAAAAACAAAACAACTTCCCTATACAGGGCTGCCTTCAGATGTCTTCTAAAGATTGTATAGTTACTTATCTACTTGGCTTGGTGGTCACATAGCTCCATACCCTCCAACATTTTCCCGATGAAAATAGGGATGTCCTAAGGAAAAGTGAGGGTCGCGGGTGGCACTGTGGGTTAGACCACAGAGCCTAGGACTTGCTGATCACAAGGTCGGCAGTTCGAATCCCTGGGACGGGGTGATCTCCCGTTGCTTGGTCCCTGCTCCTGCCAACCTAGCAGTTCGAAAGCACGTCAAAGTGCAAGTAGATAAATAGGTACTGCTCTGTCGGGAAGGTAAAGGGCGTTTCCGTGCGCTGCTCTGGTTCGCCAGAAGCACCTTAGTCATGCTAGCCACATGACCTGGAAGCTGTACGCCGGCTCCCTCAGCCAATAAAGCAAGATGAGCACCGCAACCCCAGAGTCGGTCACGACAGGACCTAATGGTCAGGGGTCCCTTTACCTTTTTAAGGAAAAGTGGGACATTTCAGGAACAAATCAGAAACCGGGATGGCTTTTGTAAATCCAGGACTGTCCTTGGAAAATAGGGACATTTGGAGAGTGTACTAGTGCACATGTAGGTAAATACATGTGGATTAACCCAGTCTGCCATTTCACACACGCTGCCTGCTGAAATAGATTGTAAAAAGCAAAGTTTTTACAATTTCAAAGTATATCTTGCACTGAAAAACAAACAGGCTTTGGGCTATTAAATCAGTGGGATACAGACAGTTGCCAATGAATGAATACAACAAGAGGCGATTGCAGGCAGTTGCAGGTAAATGAATATAACATCCAGTAGACAGGAAAGAGCTTCAATATTGTATAATAGAGCTCATCAAGCATGAGACTTGGTGTGTAAGAAACATATCCCGGTTTTCAGTGAAATGTTGGAGTCAGAGGGAAGTCCAGACTCATAGTTCCAGACGCTTTGATATGAAACAAGTCTCACAAACCCATATTATAATTAATTTAGTTCCAAGTAACACATTACTCATATTGTGCAGTGCATATGTATGGTCCTGTTTGCACTATACATTTAAAGCCGTATCATACAACTTTAAACAGTCAAAGAATGCTGATGACTGTTGTCTGTTAAGGGTGCTGGGAGTAGTTGTTGTTGTTGTTTAGTCATGTCTGACTCTTTGTGACCCCATGGACCAGAGCACGCCAGGCACTCCTGTCTTTCACTGCCTCCCGTAGTTTGGTCAAACTCAGGCTGGTAGCTTCGAGAACACTGTCCAACCATCTTGCCCTCTGTCATTCCCTTCTCCTTGTGCTCTCAATCTTTCCCAACATCAGGGTCTTTTCCAGGGAGTCTTCTCTTCTCATGAGGTGGCCAAAGTATTGGAGCCTCAGCTTCAGGATCTGTCCTGAAGCTGTTAGGAAGTTGTTAGGAGACCCCAATTCCCCTCACAGAGCTACAATCCTCAAAGTGGTTAAACACTCAGTCTCTCTTGCCAGAGACCCCTCTAGATGAGTTTGCTGCAACGCATTATACCTGGAGCTGTCTCTGAAGATGCATCAGAAACTTCAGCTGGTGCAGAAGTCAGTGGCCAGGTTGCTCACCAAGGCAAGATGATTTGAGCACCAATCTTGGCCCAGCTGTGCTGTCAGTTAGTTTCCAGGTCCAATTCAAAGTGCTGGTGTTGACCTATACAGCTTTAAATGGTTCAGGACTGCAATACCTCAAGGACCACCTCTCCCCATATGAACTGACCTGGAACCTGCAAGCATCATCTGAAGCCCTTCTTCATCTGCCTCGTGTGCCATCGTATGTCATGATAGATCCAGAGGGCAGCAACAAGGGAACAAGCCTTTGCTGTGGTGGCTCCCCATTTGTGGAATGTTCTCTTTGTTACAGAGCTTTAGGAGCCCAGTATAAACATCCAGGCCTTTGGCTAATTAAACAATGTATTGCCTTTTAAACTGGCAGGAACAGAGGATACTGTTTGTTACTCTGGTATGTATGTTTGGTATGTATGTATGTTTTTGTATTGCGTGGACAGGCGGAGTCCCCAGATCCCGAGTGGTCCCCCCCGTCATGTGGAATAACGACTCTAGACAACGTGCTATGGGATTAAATTGGCCACAACTTTATTAAATTTCAGATGTGGGTAGACCTTGGCTCAGGCATTGGGCGTTCTCCCTCCCTAGTCCCCAGCCGGGGACCTAGGGAGCATCAGGGTTATCCGGTGTGTGTGTGTGGGATGGGCCGGCTCTGGAGAACATATGTTCAAGCAGAGATAGCCGCCCCCGTTACGCCGCCGCAGGGGAGAGCAATGACGACCTTTCGGCGTACGGCCAAAGCCTCCCTTCAAAAACCCCTTTAACGGGGAACCCTGGTATCGCCGCCGCAAAGAGGAAGATGGACTAAAGGATTCCGCCCAAGGCCTGATACCGCCAAAGTTGTGACGTTTTGCTACGGGAAAGGCGAAACCTACCAATGCAGGGAAATTCCTTTCCGGCCCTTTAACAGCGACCTTATCATAGCAGCGCCCGCATACCTGTGGAGACAGGTTAACCTGCAAAACCTATGAAGAAAAGTTAACCTGCAAAAGACATTAACTGAGGGTGGGTAGGGTGGGAGAAGCTCTGGAGCCAAGTGAGGATTAACAATTAAGATCCACCCTCTATTGTGTGGGCAGGTAATCCCTCCCCTTACCTGGCCTGGTTTCCCTGGCAACGCTTCCCCCAGGTGGGATTGGACAACTCACTGGGGTAGGCGGGGACCTCCAGGTATCCCACCTGAGGGAAGGCAAAGCCTATGCTGATGGGGCCACTCCAGATCCAGGGCTGCACGCGTCCACGCAAAAGGCGCCCCCCGTTTTAAGTGGGGAGCGGTCATTGTAAACTGCCCTGTGATAAACAGATGGATAATAATAACAGCAATAACATTAGAGCTGTCTGTCCTTCTGACATTATTGGCAGAATCAAACCACAGTTCCGATTATTATTTTTCATATCTGATCTAAATTAAAGTATGATTTCTTCCAAAATAAATCTCTCTCTCTCTCTCTCTCTCTCTCTCTCTCTCTCTCATCCATCCATCCATCTATCCAGTGCCTTTTTTCCTGGGGGCTACTCAGGGGTATGCATACCCCTAAACATTTTGTGAATCTAAGTTTTGCCTCATTGAGGAGCAGTATTTCAACATGAGTAGGAGAATTAGAGTACCCTGAAACTTGTTTATATAGAAAAAGGCTCTATCTATCTATCTATCTATCTATCTATCTATCTACACACAGACACACACACACACACACACAGAGAGAGAGAGAGAGAGAGAGAGAGAGATCCACTGATAGCTGCCAGTTTCTCACATGATCACATATATAACTGAACAGTTGTGTGTTACTATACTGGAAAATTTTTACTGCTTGCTGCTTAGTCAGGAGTTGTTCCATACAGATGGTACTAACCCCCAGGAGTATGGCTCCTCTGAATGCTCCAGAAGGTAATAGTCTCCCAGCCAAATATTCTCCTAAAAACATGCCAGATCATTTCATAGTTCACCTGAAATGAATCACATTGCCTAAGGGCTTCACACCCTCAAAAGAAAAGAAAATGTTCCACGAGTTTGCTGCTGAAAACAATTGCTGTTGCTTGACTCTTCACCTGTGTGCAGGTCCAGCAATGGCCTCCCATCCTTTTGTTTCATGGAAAGAGCCAGTCAACAATTTGCTCTATGTTGGAGAAGTATGCATCTTACAGCAAATTACTTATTTATCTCTATGCAACTCTTTCCAGGGACAGTCCCAGATTTACATAAGTCGTCCCGGTTTCTGATTTGAGTGTCCTGCTTTTCCGTAGGACTTCCCTATTTTCATCAGAGAAATATGGGAGGGTATGAGTTATGCAACCTCCTGAGTCAAGGAGATAATAAATTATACTGTATAGGGAAGTTTTTTATGGTTAATTTTTTATGTTTTTATATACAGTGGTACCTCGGGTTAATTTTTTATGTTTTTTATGTTTTTATATACAGTGGTACCTCGGGTTACATACGCTTCAGGTTATAGCCTCTGCTAACCCATAAATAGTACTTCGGGTTAAGAACTTTGCTTCAGGATGAGAACAGAAATTGTGCTCCGGCAGCGTGGTTGCAGCAGGAGGCCCCATTAGCTAAAGGTTAAGAACAGTTTCAGGTTAAGAACGGACCTCCGGAATGAATTAAATACTTAACCTGAGGTACCACTGTATGTTGGAAGCTGCCCAGAGTGGCTGGGGCAACCCAAGTGAAATCTACACACATATAAAAGAAGCTGCTGTGAAAATGCCTTATTTTAAAACGTTTTGAAAAATACATTGAATTTTGCGTAGCTCACTTTCGCCATCTAGTGTCACATTTGTATATTGCCCTTTGCAACTCATTTAAAAAGTTTTTTTTGCAGCTGTGTAGCCAAGTCCCAGTCAGATTAAAGGGGTATAATTACAGTGGTACCTTGGTTCTCAAATGCCTTTAGTACTCAAACAACTTGGAACCCAAACACTGGAAACCTGGAAGTAAGCGTTCTGGATTGTGAACTTTTTTCGGAAGCCGAACGTGCTCCGTTTTTAGTGTTATGCTTCTGATTTGAGTGCCACACTTCAGTTTTGAGTGTTCGGCTGAGGTCTGTCTGTTTTTGCTATTTATTTTGCATTTTTGTTTTTGTGGCTTTCTGTTTTATTTTTGTGACTGTGTGGAACCCAGTTCAGCTATTGATTGATTGATTGATTGATTGATTGTGTGACAGCAGTACATTATTTATTGCTTTCATTTTATGGATCAGTGGTCTCGTTAGATAGTAAAATCCATGTTAAATTGCTGTTTTAGGAGTTGTTTTTAAAAGTCTGGAACGGATTAATCCATTTTGCACTACTTTCTATGGGGAAGCGCGCCTTGGTTTTGGAACGCTTTGGTTTTGGAATGTTGGAGGGGATGAACATAGCCTTTGTGGCTAATAGCTATTGATCACATAAATGTAGTTTGTTTATGAGGCTTGCATTTGCAGTTCTCATGCTGTCTCTTTAAATACCGCCCCCACGAAGTGGAAAACAGGGCAGTTGCTTCTTTGTCAACCTGTCCTGTTGTCAGTTCCCTTTTTTCGCCTGTTGTGGTGACAAGACTCCCAGCTGTGATGCACAGTGGCGTGAGAAGGGGCGGGCCACAGGGGCTGCTAAATAGCGCATGAAGCCTGGGAGAACTGTTTCTGTATTCTGAAAGTAAACCATTTAGAAAAGGAAATACCTGAGTCCCATTTCTCTGCCGGCTGACATGAATAAAAATGAAGGCATGCATTGTTCCGCAGGGAAGGAAACCTGGAGACAAGAGTGAAAGAGAAATTCTTAATTGTGTTTTTTGAGCAGAATGAAAAGGGGGGGGGGGGTAAACATCATTTCATGAATACCTGGACACTGATCTGCTAACAAGGAACCAGCTGTAATGAAATCCTTGCTTACATAACAGTAGTTACCGATAAGGAAGAGATAAGGGAATATTTTGAAGTTAAAAATGCCACCGTACTGAACTGTACGATAAAAAGAGATAAAAAGAGATAGGGCGTGCATGCATGAAAGGCTGGGAAGCAAAAAGAAAATGAAAAAGAAAGGAAAGGAAAGGAAAGAAAATGAAATATAATTCAAATGCCAGAATGGCCTTTAGGGCTGAAGAAAACAACAGCACGTTTTCCAATAGGAAAAGATCCAAAAGCGCAAGCCTGATATCGATCTGGTTTCTTGTTTTAATGTCAATGGGGGAAAACACGTCCACATTTTCACAAAGGCCTAACACAGCTGGGAGATGGCACCAGGACACATTAGATAACACCTCACAGGCTATTTCAAGCCCATATCTGTTGTCAGGGCCAGGCCAGTATCCAAATTCAAGCAGGAGTGCTTTCTGTAATTTTGTGTCCCTGAGGTCTGTTGTTGAAACCTGCTAAAGTGCAATGTTAAATAAATCATACTCTCCAACATTTTTCTGATAAAAATCGGGATGTCCTATTAATAATAACAATAACAACAACAACAACAACAACAACAACAACAACAACAACAACAATTCACCGTCTGACTGAGTTGCCCCAACCACTCATATATAAAAACATACTGGTAATTAAACATTCTAAAACTTCCCTATACAGTTGTACCTCAGAAGTCAAACGGAATCCATTCTGGAAGTCAGTTTGACTTCCAAAATGTTCAGAAACCAAAGCTCTGTTTCTGATTGGCTGCAGGAAGCTCCTGCAACCAATTGGAAGACATGGAAGTGCACCAGACGTTCAGCTTCTGAAAATTGTTTGAAAACTGGAACACTCACTTCCGGGTTTCGACTGTTCGGGAGCTGATTTGTTCAGAAGCCAAGGAGTTCGAGATCCAAGGTACGACTGTACAGGCATTGAATAGCTCCATACCCTCCAACATTTCTCCAATGAAAATAGGAACAGAACTACCTGAATTGTATTGAAATTTATTTATGTATGCTACTACAGCAGCAAGAATGTTACTTGCCCCCAAACAGAAAGAAGTAGAAGTCCCAGTAATGGAAGAATGGATACAAAACTTATGGAATATGCAGAAATAGTGAAACTTATCGGAAGAATTAACAAACTTTTTATAAAAGAATGGAAATAGTCTATTGAATATTTACAGACAAATTGTAAACAGATGAAAACAGTAGCAGGATTATTGTAATATCCTGCAGTTTTATAAGAGTATATATTTACAGTGATAATTAAATGGGCAAGTTAAATGAATTTGGATATGCAGAATATATTAAAAAATAAATTTAAGGAACCACAGAAGGGGGGGAGGAAGTCAAATTTTTAAATGTTAAATTGATTGTAAAACTAATGAAATGTATAGATTTGATAAGTATGGTCTGAAAACATAGAAATCTGGCCTGATTTTTTTGATCCCAAAATCAATATAGGTGAATGTTGGCTTCATAATGGAGCATCATGAAAATTCATGCAATACTAATTTAAGACCACCTATAGTGTTCTTGTTTGTTATTTGTGAAAAATTATGCAATCTAATATGCTATGTAGGTGGCAGAAGAAATAACAAATGTGACCAGAGATCATCACTAATTTTAAATGATAATTCTACTTGGTTATAAAGTAGCAAGCTCCAAATAGTCTCTGAAATTCCTGTCAGAAGTGGTCTAGTGTGACAAATAATTAACTAATATTGTTTCAGAAGACCCAACAGAACCCTGGTATGTGAGAGTCAATCCTAAAAAATACAGAAGGGTCTTTTGGAGGGAGGGGTTGCTGTAAATAAAATTAGGATGAAATGAGGGGATCCATCTGTGCCTCTTCTGCATGGCCTGCTGCCTGAGCGGCGTCCCCTCAATTTTTCACAGTATGAATGCTTGAAGGGCAAAATGGCTATAAATAGGGAACACACAAGAAGGATCAAGAGAAATGTGCTCCAAAAATGACAATTTTGATAATAATAATCCTTCATGGCCTGGTTCGCGAGTTTCATCCATGTGGGTAGGCCAACTGTCACTCACGTGTCCTCAGTTCAGAGAGAGAAAGAGAGAAACCAGATGCAATGTGTACTAGTTGCGTGGCAAGGTCCTGCCCCCCGGAAGTTGACTAAAGACACTTGACACCAGTATTTTAGGTTAATGGGCTAAAATAGGCCACAACTTTATTGGTTGCAGATTGTGAGTGGTGTTGGCTTAGGCAGTGGACCTAACCAACTATATCTGATTCCTGCCCATCTTCAGGGAGTCCGGGAAGGGTTAACCACCAGTAGGGGGAGTCCTGCTGATGCACATCATCTAGGAGCTCCCCCGGGGCCACCAATAGGGGTCGTGCCTTAGGCCCTAGGTTGAGTAGTAGAAGCAGCTGGCCAAGGAGGAAATCCCTACCGACCCGCTCGACCCACATGCTGTAAGAATGAGAGCGACCGCAGGCAATCCCCAGATCCAAGCCTTGCGATGCAAAGGAAGTGGGCAGCACAAAAACCAAGTCAAAACCGGAGAAGCTGGAAGCGTGAAATTGGGAGAGCCCCTGCATGCGTCCTGCTTAAACTGAGCAGGCCACACCTCCCGAGCAACCCAATTGGTCGCCTTGGCAGTGACGCAGCCGGGAACCCCCTAATCGTGAGGGACTGTCCACCCTGCCCCTCCCGCACACGTGGAGGGGTCGTGAGTGTTCGCAACCCCACCCCCTCTTTAGGGCGGAAGTGACTTTGTAAATATAATTTGTTTTGAGGAATCCTAGGTGTGCAATGACCATTTAGGACAACTGTGTCATGATGTCTCCTATAGGGAAGGGTCATAGCATCATAAGAGTCTTAAGGTGTGTCATAAGAGTTTTTGAGCTTTAGATTCTTTAGGAAGTTTTAGAGCTTTAGATTCTTTAGGAAGAACCAGGAGAGATTTCTGGCCAGTCATTGTAGAGAATACTGAGCTATATGGACCATGTTTGGGCTAAAATGTTACTGAAAATCCAAGCAATACATAGGCTATGGGACAATCCCAATACATAGGCTATGGGACAAATGTCTCAACCAGATCACCATTGACATGCACACACAGACAGATGATGTCCAATAAGGATCTTTGATTTAATCGTAGAAAACAAAAAAATAAACAAATAATGAACCAATTATACCCTTTTCTGTAATGCTTTCAGACTTACAAGCTCTGAGGGGGCTACTCTGACGGGGTAGTGTGTCCTAGACCTGGACCTGTCTTAATTCTTTTATTACCTTTTAACCTAATGTCTCGAGCCTATTTTGGGGCCATTATATGCTTTATATACATTCGCAGTAATATCGCTTTGAATTTTGTTTGGTTGTTTGTCTCTAGCATTTTTATTTATTTATTTATTTTTATCCTGCTATGGCTGTATGCTAATGCAATAAAGGTTTGATTGACTACAAGCTCTGAGGCAAAGCAGAAAAGCCAAAATCTCCATCGATGAAAGACCATGCCCTGTCTAAATTTCAGCAAAGCAGGATTTACCTTGAGTTCTCCAAGTCATAGTGGCAAACCAAGGTTGAGCTCTGCTTTCATGCCCTACCCTTTATGACTATCCATTTCTTATCTTATAATAGTTAATTTCTATGTTAAACCCGGCAAGTCCACTGACTAAATCATGTCTCCATACTCTACATGACAATATACAGTTTAAATAGAAGGTTTTTACCACTACGTTCTGTTTTCTGTGACTTTACTAAACCATAGAACTATCCGGTGTCTTAACCACAGAATGTTCTGAGTTATGATGTGCAACATAAGTGGCATCTCTATGGGGCAGTGGATACCTCGGCCCCCCTCAATATTTGTAGGCAGGGAGACGAGCCCCAGCAATCTTGAGGGGGCAGGGGAGGCCTCCCCCCAAAGATGCATGCTCAGACGCCCACCTCACCCCCGCTGCCACCATGGCGACCAGGCCAAGGCCTCCACCGAGGCCTGCCACAGCTGCTGACATGCCCCCAGAAGCCTGGCCACACTTCCAGAAGCACAGCCACAGTCACAGTGGGCCCCAATGGAGAACTCACAGGGGAGGTCAAAGCCCCACCCCAGTCACCGCGGCGGCAATAGAGAGCTAGTGGGGAGCAGGAAGTGGGCGGTAGCGGACGTAGGCCGAGCATGTGATGAGTGAATGACATCATAATGTCATGTTGCGCCATAGCTGTCAACCTTCCCTTATAAAAATTCCCTTATTCCAGTGCCGTTTCCCGCTGCTTCCCACTGCTATCCTGGATTGTTAGATATCCCGTAGACTATTCCCGGGACAGGTGAGGCTGCTGATCCCTTATTTTCAAATCTGAAAGTTGACAGCTATGTGTTGTGCATGCATGTGCCACTGGGCACCCACAATCTGAGGCATAAGTATGTGCCTCTTCTGCACATCTGTTTTCCTTCACAAAATGTGCCTTACTACCTTGGTACCTGGATTCCTTTGTCAGGGAAAACTGACATTTACTTGAAGGCTTATAAAACTTAAACAAAGCTTTAAAGCGGGGACTATTAATTTGTTCTTAAATGTTCAACAAATATGGTTCTACCTAATAGAGAGGCTAATATCTGATAACTAATATGTAATTTCCTACCTCCACCAGGCATTCTGAACCAGAGTACTGAGGTTTAATACTCAAAACAGCCCTAGAGAAACTCCTATAACCATTGTATAAGTTTTCCTGTGCCTAAATAAATTCATTGCTAATGAATGGGTATATATCCAATGATTTTTTCGGGGGGGGGCACAGGGGGACGCATACCCCTAAACGTTTTGTGAATCTAAGTTTGGCAGTTTTTCAGTATGAGTAGGAAAATGAGAGTACCCTGAAACATTTTTTTAAGAAAAAAGCACTATCTATATCTATCTATCTGTCTATCTATCTATCTATCTATCTATCTATCTATCTATCATCATCTATCTATCCACACACACATATGAGAAGAAAAATGAGAGTACCTCTAAACATTTATTATTTTTTTTAGAAAAAAAGCATGTTGCCACAAAATGAATCATTCTGAAAGTCTAACAACCAAAGGCATGAGTGCAAGCAAGCCATGCTATTATCTGGAGTGATATAACTGGCTCAGACAGCAGATCCTAGGGGAGGTCATGATGGAAGCCCACCAGGAGAAGTTCCTAAGCCCCTCCAGCCATTCCCCCAATGAAGGACAGATTTGTGTATGCCACATAGCTTTTTCTGCACCCAATAAACTAGCTTGCATCCATCGGATGTGGCAGAGGGCACTGACTGCCCTATTGCTAGCGTTGAAATAAGAATGAACTGCCAATCGAGTTGGCTTCTGTACATGGAAGGGGGACACTCTCTTGTCCTTTGCCTCAGGTAGCAAAGTGACTTTGACCAGCTCTGTGGCAGATTTATTTGCTTGTCATGTAGAGCTTTCCAAGTAAGAGAATCTCCCTTCACATTTCTACAAAGGAAGATGGGAGAAAACTCTTGAATTCTACTGCAGGCTTTTGTATCCTTTCCTGCTGAAGCTGGTAGAAAAATCAAAAAGGGGTCTTGAAGTTGGGAACAACAGGGTCTTTGACATTATGGCAGAGAGGAAGGAAGCAAGGTTGGTTACAAGTAGAGAGAGCACCCAGGGGTGCTTAAAAACCCCAGTTTCAATGCATTGTGGAAAATATATAAAGGTAAAGGTACCCCTGCCCGTACGGGCCAGTCTTGACAGACTCTATAGGCCGGGAGCCAGCGCTGTCCGCAGAAACTTCCGGGTCACGTGGCCAGCGTCACAAGCTGCATCTGGCGAGCCAGCACAGCACATGGAACACCGTTTACCTTCCCGCTGGTAAGCGGTCCCTATTTATCTACTTGCACCCGTGGGGGGGGGGGGCTTTCGAACTGCTAGGTTGGCAGGCGCTGGGACCGAACGACGGGAGCGCACCCCGCCGCGGGGATTCGAACTGCCAACCATGCAATCAGCAAGTCCTAGGCATTGAGGTTTTACCCACAGTGCCACCCACGTCCCTTGTGGAAAATATATTGCTTGTTAATTTCCACTAAGGAAGTACCTGCCATTTATTTCAGCTATTGATGTCCTGGGAATAAAGAAAAACTACCACAAGCCAAAAATAAGATGATTTCTGGATAAAAGCTTGTTAGTAGTATCAACTGAAAGACAGTGGCACTGTCATGAACTCAATAGCACAGGAAAAAATGTATATCTAGACAACTTATGGTGGGTGTTTTTTTTTAAGGAGAGAACACTAGAACTGGCATTTTTGGCTTTGTCAGTATAGGTGACTGATATATTTTAAAAAATAAATGAATCTCATTTTCTCCTCCTACCCCCAGCCCCACACACCTGAAAAAAGAACTATATTTTTCCATATTTCTCTCGTTTCTGAGTAGAATATGACAGGAAAACCCATTTTCCCTCCCCTTTTTCTGTTGTTTCTTTTCAAGGTCCTTTTTAATATTATTTTGGGTTAGCTGTGGAAGACAAGCTCTTGGAATTTCTTTCCACCCTCCCTGCTTTACAGGGATTTTTCCCCCTCCTTCTCCCTCCAAACCTTCAGCACCATTGAAAAATTGGCAGTTTAGTGATTTTCTGCATCAGTAGTTCTATCTTTTGGGCACTAAAGCAGATTTTTCTCATCTTGTCATGTGGAGATTTAGAGTAATCCCTGTGCCCTATTTCACAAGATTAAGCAGCAGCAAAAAAAACAGCGGAGGATATACCTGTTGAAGCGGCAGCTTTTCAGGCATTCATTGGAACTGGCAGCATGAAGAACATCAGCCAGAGAGGTCTGTATTAGGCTAACATGACCATCTGGACTATTAGAGATGCAGAAAACAATTGCCCTCTTAGGTGAAATGTTGAAAAATGTATCAGCATTTTGAAGGGGATACCGCCCCCCAACCCAGAAAGCTTAACAAAACAAAAACAATTACGAAGCCTATCTCTCTCTTAAAATCGTCTTTCAGCAAAATGGTCTTTTTTTAGATTCTTTTTTTTAAACAGTTGGAGGGAATATTATATTCATTTTCAAAACAACAACAACACCCCACCATTTTATTTGTATTTTGTTTCCCCAACATAACGTGGTTATTGGGGTGAGGTAGCCCCATGTTTATTAAGTGCGATAAATACAGCTTTCCCAACCTTGCATCATCCAGCCTTGCGTAATTTCAGTCTGTGAGGCTGAAAATTGAAATACCATTTGTTAAGAAACCAGAGACTTTTCTTTTAGGAATTGTAGGAAATGAAATATGTAAAAAAAAGACTGTAAACTTTTCCAATACGCAGTAACAGCGGCAAGAATACTCATGGCCCAAAAATGGAAACAGGAAGAATTACCGACGGTTGAAGAATGGAGACTGAAATTGACGGACTTTGCAGAACTGGATAAACTAACGGGGAAGATTCGATATTTGCGAGACCAGAAGTTCATCGAGGACTGGGGAAAATTTATAGAGTATCTGAAAAGTATATGTGATGAACAGACAATGCTTGTAGGCTTTCAAGATGTTCTGTTGAAAATATGAGGAATATTGTAAAAAAGGGAATAGGATTGGGGAGGTTATATTTTAAAGGCAATATTAAAATTAGAAAATGTGTGAATAAATAAACAAAACAGAAGATTGGCAGAGAAACTGGGGGAAGTAAAAAAAAGAGAAGATTATGTGATAAATTCTGAGATTGGTTATATAAATTTGTATTTGAAAATGAATAAAAATATTATAAAAAAAGAAAATTGAAATACCATGTACTTTTGGTCTCAAACTTTATGTTTCTTTGTTTTTTGAAAAAAAAGAATTTGATATGGATTTTCAACATCTATGGAGTTTTGTAAATAACAATGATCTTAGTGTAGGTCTGTTAAGTAGGGGGGGAGAGTCATCATTAATTGCTGGTCTTCTCAAATTCATTGGATTCCAGCCAAAATAAATTGAGTCTTGAAAACAATGGAACAAGTTACTACTGACTTAAGTCCCATTGCTGCCAACTAATGTCATTGTATGGCCACAGTTGTGGCTCTATGCTAAAGATAAGTTGGCTGAATTGCATTCTACTATTTTAATGGAAATTGGGGAAAAGCAGGTTCTAAGATTTATAGTTAGAAAATAGTTCAACAGACTAACTTGAAACTTGGTACTGTATGAAATATATGATAGATACAGCATGCTCTATGGTCAAGTTGGACCTAATTTAGAATTAGTTTATCCATTTTATTTTCTCCCTCTCTATTTTTCCCAATAAAGAAAATCAATCAGGATGAAAATGCTATTTCAGTGCAAAAAACCCCCCCAACTCTTAAAATGTTTGTTAAAAGTTATAATTCTTCAACTGATTTTTTCCCCCATTATATTTTATTGAATTTTCAGAAATTTAACATCTAAACTCTAGTACATCATATATTTTTTCTTTTGTTAGTCGACTTCCCACCCTGTTTTCCATGGCGTTCTTTATTTATCCCCCTTTGCTGAACACTATATTCTGTCCCTTATACCATAGTAGCAATACAATAATCTCTAATTCCTTCTGTTGTTCATAGTTCAAATTCTGATTATGTGTTCATCATTCTATACCATTTATTTAAGTAGACCAAAAAAGGCTTCCATTCTTCAACAAAACAATCATCATTAAGTTCTTGTAATTTGGCTGTTAAACTTTGCCAATTCCACACAGTCTATCACCTTAGTTATCCATTCTTCTTTAGTTTGGAACATTTTCTTCTTTCCATTTTTGTGCATAGAGAATCCTAGCTGCTATTTAACTGATTTTTAAAGGAGGGTGCTTTTTTAAACCTTTAGATATTTATTTTTTTAAGAACTTGTAAGCTGCCTTGCAAGTTCTTAAAAAAATAAATATCTAAAGGTTTAAAAAAGCACCCTCCTTTAAAAATCAGTTAAATAGCAGCTAGGATTCTCTATGCGCCTGCCAACCTAGCAGTTCAAAAGCACCTCCGGGTGCAAGTAGATAAATAGGGACTGCTTACCAGCGGGAAGGTAAACGGCGTTTCCGTGTGCGGCTCTGGCTCGCCAGAGCAGCGATGTCACGCTGGCCACGTGACCCGGAAGTGTCTCCGGACAGCGCTGGCCCCTGGCCTCTTAAGTGAGATGGGCGCACAACCCCAGAGTCTGTCAAGACTGGCCCGTACGGGCAGGGGTACCTTTACCTGTACCTTTAAGCTGCCTTGATTTCCATTCAAGGAAAGGTAGGGTAAAAAAAAAGACGGTAACTAATTCAACAAGCCTGAGTTTTGACTGTCCCATGTTGTGATCTTAAAGCTGTGGTCCACTTTCTCAAATTAGTAATTGGCTCTGACTAAGAGAGTCCATGATACAGCTTGCCAAGCCCAAATTTCCTAGTCTAAAGCCATCCCAGAGAGAGTAAAATAAGAAGATACTTTAACTTTAGCCCTTGGAGTGGCTTTGGAAAAGGCACTGCAGGGCAGTCGGATTTTCTCCTAAGCCTCCTTCTTTCCTTATATCAATATTTCATAAGCTCTGTGTGAGAGAGGGCACTTTTGGAATGCTCATCTCTGCAGCATATATTAAGTTAAGCCTGGAGATATCTTGAACTTAGTTGGGCAGGAGGTGGAGAAAGAAAACTCCGGCAATGTGGTTGTTTAGGAAGATATCCCAAACTAAAATCTAGCCTAACACCCTACCCTTACATTTCAGAAACGGGGGCTGTCGTTTTTCTAAGCCTTCCTTGGAAATCTACAAAGAAGACAGCTCTGTCATTTCCCTAGCGAGTAGCCCTAACCAGGCATTCTACTTCTGTGTTTATGTCAAAAGGTGAGGTTGGTGAGAGAGTGTGGACCATCTGTCTTGAATGCTTTAGCTGAGATTCCTGCAATGCAGGAGGTAGGACTTGATGAGCCTTGGTGTCCCTTCCAACTCAACGATTTGATGATTCTATGACCAGTGCTATTTTTCTAGAAAAAGAGGTGCCAGAGCTCACCATGAACCTCTCCCTTGTTCTCTTACAATGGCAATGGAGCTCACCTGAGAGGTGCTAAAACTGAGCTCCAGCTAACTCCGGCTGCAAGCTGTGGTGGGGACAAGCATACCAGCACCATCTCCATCACCTTTTTATGAGTTTGCAGTGGAGATCCTGAAAAACAGGGGAAACCTGGTCTTCCCAGATTCTAAATCTTACAAGGAATGGTCAAGAGCTGAGCAGACTCCCCATTTCAGATTGGTACCATTCCTGCTCGTGAAAGTGACTGGGATGGTGATGAGGGCAGAGCTAGCATCCATCCTCAGAGGGTGTTCTGGGAAGACGGATACCTGAAGGACTGCCTTGGTCCCAAGCCAGGAGGGTTTTCTCTGAAAAATTAAAATGTCAGCACTTTGAAATGGACCCTGAGGAGCAAGTACAGCTGGTGAACCACTGGCATAACCTGTGCACAAGAAGAAGAAGAAGAGTTTGGATTTGATATCCCACTTTATCACTACCGGAAGGAGTCTCAAAGCAGCTAACAATCTCCTTTCCCTTCCTCCCCCACCACAAACACTCTATGAGGTGAGTGGGGCTCAAAGACTTCAGAGAAGTGTGACTAGCCCAAGGTCACCCAGCAGCTGCATGTGGAGGAGCCGAGATGCGAACCCAGTTCACCAGATTACGAGTCTACCGCTCTTAACCACTACACCATACTGGCACTGGTCCCAGTTAAAAATATTGCAGCTGTATTCTGAACGAGCTGAAGTTTGCAGACCTCCTTTGGCGCATTACAGTAACACTGCCTTGTTGACCTTAGAACAGTTTGTTTTGAGAGTCTTGAATTTGTCTCAGTATCTAATTCTTTTCCCCAATGTCCACAGAAAGATGCTGAAGTTATTGGATTACTGTGGGAGGGGGGAACTATAACAGCTAATATGTTCTGGTATGTGCTAAAGCAAATACAGTAGTATTGGCCTCAGCTTAACAGGCATTCCGGCAGAATACAGCACGGAATACTTGAGTGATCTCTGTGACTGGCATGGCTTTAGGTTTATTACTATTTAGAGTGATATCTTTCAGCTAAGCATGAAGGTCTCACAATCTGCAAACTGGCTCAAGGCTTTACATTATTGTGTCAGACGCTCATATTGTTCAATCCAGTTACTTCTGGTCAATGACACTTGCGCCAACCATCTTCGCTAGGTATAATTGACTTTGACAGCATTGAAATGAACTGACAGGGTGCTAGCAATCACTATAAATGACAACTTCTGCCATTGCACCTGGGACTAAGAATTACGGGTTTGTACTGTGCATCTATCTAAACCTGTAGGTAAATAATCAGAAAAAGCAAGATTGGGACTAGACATGTTTGCTTTCAGATTCTGAGTTGAGACATATTTGGAATATCAGCTGAAGAATGTTCATCTCCTCTTTTGCAATGCTATTCAGAATTGTGGGCATCTCTTTATCTTATTACATTTGTTGTCAAAAACAAATGCATAAAACATTAAGAGAAAATAGCTGCTTTTTATTTCAAAGGCAATTATCTACACAGGCCACATCTTTTCATACTTATTTAGATGTATTTATGTTTCCTTTGCAATCAGTGGAACTTGTAGTCAAGTAACTGTGAAGAGGATTGTAACTCTATGGCCAGTCAAGCAATTGGTTGTGCACACGTTGATTCTTCCACACATGTAAAGACTAACCTACTCATTTCAATAGAAGGGACAGGTCCACTCATGTGGATTTTTTCCTCTTCATTTCACTGAATTGGCAACCTGCATAAATAAAAATCCACGTGAACACTGGAGGATATTATTATTAATTCATGTTGGATAGGGTGTTTTTTTTAAAATCCTCTCATTCCATTCCATAACAGAGTAGTCAAGGTACTTAAAAAATTCAAATGGAACTATAGTATACAATATGTCCTGGGGCTATAATATGCATCCAATTCTGACTCTGATAAATATGTGAAGCCTGCATTTACTGATAGCAAAGTCACTTAAATAACTCAGGCGGAGTCCAGAGAGAAAAGAAATTCTGATGAGACTTGTTCTGAGAAAACAGAACAACAACACTGATAAAGGAACAGAGTGCTTTTGTCTTTCATCAGGCCTTGTACATAGCAGGCATCCCACCCAACATACAGAGGCAATGTCCCTCAGCGCTACGTGGCCAATCATTGCTGCCGCCACCTTTCTTGGATAGCTTGCTTACCAATAAAAGAATGAACCTTTAAGTCTCACATGGAATGAATGTATGAATCTTTATTTGCATCAGCCACCAGCCAGAGCTATAAAACAAAATTCAGTATACAGATGATAAAGGTAAAAAGTTAATTATATAAAATACATTTTGGGGGTTTGGATCAATAGTCAAATAATGGATCTAATTGTAATTGCCCCGGTTAAAAACCTTACAACCTTTGCTGTCACCTGTTCATCTTGATCTGCCAAGAGAATGGACACTGTAACAGTGGTTGGGTGACCCGAAATGGGCAATAATAGAAGGGTGATAACCTTGATCCTCAAATTTTTGTAGAGTGCAGGCCAGAAGGACATGAACCACTGATTCAGTGCTGCCATCTCCACAGGGACATAACCATTTTCCCAGTGGGATTTTTTGGAATCGTCCCTCAAGAACAGCCTAAGGCAGTACAGTGGTACCTCCGTTTATGAACTTAATTTGTTCCGAAAGCCTGTTCTTACACCGAAAAAGTTCTTAAACCGAGGCACACTTTCCCCAATGAGGCTTCCTGCCACCGGTACCCTTCCACCGGTCAGCTTCCATTCATTTTCCGGGGCAAAGTTCACTAGCCAGAACACCTACTTCCAGTTTTGCAGAGTGTGTTGCCTGAATCGTTCATTAACAGGACTGTTCTTAGACCGATGTATGACTGTATATTAAATCTTGTGTGAGTAAAAGCGTGTCTATATTTTGGAATGATTAAGTTATGCAAATAGGGTGCCACACATGGAATGTTTTCTGCTGTTGCACTTCCAACTTTTATCACATTCACCCTTTGCCTTTTTGGGTATATATTGAAAGCTCATACATATGCAATCCTATTGTGTCTCATCCTAAGCCCTGCCAGGCTAGCACCAGCTCAACAGAAGTGGGGGTGAAGGATGCTGTTTGCATTCCTCCACCAGATTTGAGGCATAAAAATGCTCGGCAGCATATGGTGAAATAGGAACATGAGACACAGAAGCATGGATGAGCTAGGGCTACAGCTTTATTAATAACAGATCTGCAACTGAAACAACATAAAATAATAATAATAATAGAAATCCTTCCAATAGCACCTTAGAGACCAACTAAAATTAGTTATTGGTGTGAGCTTTTGTGTGCATGCACACTTCTTCAGATACACTGAAACAGAAGTCACCAGACTCACTATATATGAGAGGGTGGGAAGGGGTATTACTCAGAAGGGTGGTGGGAATGGGTGATTGGCTGATAGGTGTGGTAGACCTGTTGACGACAGTTAATGACTGCAATTGGTCTTACAGGAAAAAGCAAGGGGTGAGATGGCTAAAAATAGCTTGATCATGTATAATGAGATAAGAATCCAATGTCTCTATTCAGACCAGGTCTCTCCATGGTTTTAAGATTGGTAAAGGTACACCTGACCGTTAGGTCCAGGTGCGAATGACTCTGGGGTTGCACGCTCATCTCGCTCTATAGGCCGATGGAGCTGGCGTTTGTCCGCAGACAGTTTCCGGGTCATGTGGCCAGCATGACTAAGCCACTTCTGATGAACCAGAGCAGCTCACGGAAACTGTGTTTACCTTCCCACCGGAGTAGTACCTATTTATCTACTTGCACTTTGACGTGCTTTCGAACTGCTAGGTTGGCAGGAGCAGGGACCAAGCAACGGGAGCTCACCCCGTCGCGGGGATTCGAACCCCCGACCTTCCAATCGGCAAGCCCTAGGCTCTGTGATTTAGACCACAGCACCACCCGCATCCCTTTAAGTTTGGTAATAAGTTGCAATTCAGCAATTTCTCTTTCCAGTCTATTTCTGAAATTCTTTTGTAATAAGACAACTACTTTGAGATCGTGTATAGAATGCAATGGGAGACTGAAGTGTTCTCCTACTGGTTTCTCTGTCTTGTGATTCCTGAGATCAGATTTATGTCTTTGGCATAGGGTTTGGCTTGTTTGTCCAATATAGAGATCTGCAACTGAGATTGTGCAGGGTGGAGCCTAATTCCAAACAGAAACAACCTGCCCTTGGGACTGGTAAGGGATAGCCAGGCCTAACCCAGGTCCCCTACTCAGTGTTGAAGGAAGCTTTCCTGAGACACAGCTCTGGGTTGATGACCTGGCCTCTTCGTAGCCATATATTATTTGGCCAAGCCAAGTTGGCCTGGAAGGGAACCTATGAACTGTCTCTCACCCAGGTCCCCTAACCCTGAAAGACAAGTCTTCCCCATTACCTTAAGGGTGCACACCAAATCATTCAGATATACAGTGGTGCCTCGCAAGACAAAATTAATTCATTCCGCGAGTTTTTTCGTCTTGCGATTTTTTCGTCTTGCGAAGCACGGACTTTGGAAAAGCTTCAAAAATCACCAAAGTCTTCAAAAACCTCAAAAAAGGCTACCACACCGCGTGCTATAAGTTGCTCCTCGAAGTGAATGCATGGTTTTAAGAAAAAGGAAACAAACTTGCAAGACAAAGGAAACAAACTTGCAAGACGTTTCCTTTTTGCGAAGCAAGCCCATAGGAAAATCCGTCTTGCGAAGCAACTCAAAAAATGAAAAACTCTTTCGTTTTGCGAGTTTTTCGTCTTATGAGGCATTCGTCTTGCGAGGTACCACTGTATATGTATGTTTGTATGTGTGCATTTTGAATTTTTCAAACATGAAATGATGTTATACAACACTCAGCTTCCTGTAAGAAAATACAGAAAACAGTAACGATTGTGGAATATGGATATAAAATTTACAGCATGTTATAGATTAAGAGAAAATTATATGAAAATGATATATCGTTGCTACCTAACACCAAGTAATCTGGCAGAAATGTATAAATCTAAACCAAACATGTGTAGGAAATGTAAAGAGAAAGAAGATTATTTTTATCATACATGGTGGTCTTGTAGTAAGATTAAAGCTTACTGGGAAATGTTCTACAATGAATTGAAAAGGATGTTCAAAATAACTTTTGTTAAAAAAAAGAAAGAAAAAGAAGTTTTTGTACAGAAGTTTTTGTATCTATGCAACTACAGCAGCAAGACTGCTACTTGCCCCAAAGTGGAAAGAAGCAGAAGTCCCAGTGAAGGAAGAATGATACAAAAACTTATGGAATATGCAGAAATAGCAAAACTTACTGGAAGAATTAACAAACTTTTTATAAAAGAATGGAAATGATTTATTGAATATTTACAGATAAACTGAAAACAGATAAAAACATTAGCAGGATTATTGTAATAATCTGAACTTTCATAAGAGTATATATTTAAAGTAGATAATTAAATGAGCAAAATAAATTAAATTGGATATGCAGAAGATATGAAAAAAATAAATTTAAGGAACCACAGAAAGAGGGAGAAGGAAGTCAAACTTTGAAATGTTAAATTGATTGTAAAACTAATGAAATGTATAAACATGAAAAGTATAAATAAAAACCTAAAAAAAGAAAATACAAAAAAATACCTCTGCTATTACACCAAATGCTATAGTCTTATCAAATCCTTTGTTATTATGTTACACATTTATATATATAGTGTAAACTGCCCTGTGATCTTCAGAGGAAGGGAGGCACAGAAAATTACTAAATAATAATAATAAGTAACATATCAAGTAAGAACCTATGATCCTCTGGAACGGGGGAGGGGGAGGCGGTTATTGTGTTGTTTTTTATCTTTATTATGTATTTTGTGCTTTTATTTTGTGATTTTATGTTGTAACCACCCTGAGACTGCAGGTATAGGGCAGTATTCAAAGTTAATTAATAATAATGTGCTCTACTGTTCTGTTAGGCAGTAAGCAATATCATTTCCCGCCCCCCTCAGATCTGTAAGGTTCCTGCCTCTAAATTTAGTCATTACTGTGGAATACGTTCAAATATAAAATGGTTTATTTTTTAGTTGTGTTGTGTTGGGGGGGATAAATTGTTTTTCCTTATTGCATTCCAGTTCTGAATGTTTATTCTCCAAGTGAACTTTACCTATTGATTCACTGCCAAAACGGGGAAGGGATAATCTCTAACTCAGGATATGCCAGAATACTGATTGTGTGGCTATTCCCTCCCCCCCCCCACAGGTGGAATAAATGAAGACAACGGACACAGAGTTTTAGGTTAATGGGCGAAAATGGCCACAACTTTATTGATTACAGGAAAGAAGGGTATTGGCTTTAGGCATTGGCCCTAACCGACTATCCGGTCTGACCGGGAAGGGTTAAACACCAACAGGGGGAGCCACCCGAGATGCATATCCCTAGGCGCTCCCCGAGGGGTTACCGCTCGGGAGCGCGCTTTAGGCCCTAGCCTCCGTAGGTTTCGGACGAGGCGACGCTCCCCGGAGTCCTTTAACGAACTATACTTCAAGCATTGGGGGAGGTGATGGCGTTCCTCCCCCCCAACCTCATCTGCATGATAATACCCCGGCCAATGCCTACCGCCAAACCGAGGGAGTTGTGACGATTTGCTACGAGGTAGGTGAAAAAACCAAGTGGCTCACAAAACCAGCCAATTAGCCAAATGGAAAAACTCCTACCAGGCCCCTTGCGGCAACCAGACGAAGCCCATAGCAAGGTCAGTGGCAAAACCTAAAGGGCGGGTGGGTGGGAAACTGCGTCGTCTCCAGGGAAGAAAGGGGGCGAGCCAGGGGCTGCCCTGACCTTAAGTGGCCCTAGGAAGGCCCGCCCCTGCCGCCAGCCAATTGGCTGGCGCCACAGGGTATGCTAATTGGGTGAATCCCTGTCTCCCGCGAGGCTGATGCCAGCCTTGCGAGAGTGAGTGTGGGCGGGGTCGTGATCCCACAACCCCCCCTCCTCCTGAAGATCGGAAGGGGCATTAGAATACAGGAATGAAGCCTCCTAGCACTGTACTGAGGATGCTGGTACTCTGTGTGATGTTCATTGAGATGGGGACAATGAAATCCTTGGATCAGAACAATGTGAAGAATTATGAGAGAGCCAGTGTGGTGTAGTAGTTCAGAGCGGTAGTCTCGTAATCTGGGGAACCGGGTTCGCGTCTCCGCTCCTCCACATACAGCTGCTGGGTGACCTTGGGCTAGTCACACTTCTCTGAAGTCTCTGAGCCCCACTCACCTCACAGAGTTTTTGTTGTGGGGGAGGAAGGGAAAGGAGAATGTTAGCCGCTTGAGACTCCTTCCGGTAGTGATAAAGCGGGATATCAAATCCAAACTCTTATGAATCCAGTGAAAAGGAAACATCCTTGTATCCTTTTAGCTGTGCTTCAAGCCTCCAGATCCCACCCCATTCTTTTGGTGAGATACAAACTACCAATGCTACACTCAGTCAAATATTGGCAAGACTCTCACATTTTTCAGTGTTCAGTGGTTCAGAGCAAGACGCTTTCAAATAATACAAACACTTGATCTCCCTGCTGCCATTCATTTAATCAGTTCAATCTCCTCTTCAATTTATTGTGTGCCCCCCCCCCTTAAGCACTCCTCAATACTGAAACTTGACTGAAGGTTAAAGCCATTCAGAAATAATTCATATGGGACTGACTCCTGGAGAACCTCTTTACTCTGCTTATAAGTTTGTTGCTTTTTTCCTCTAGAAAGGATGTCTCACTGATGCCATCCTCTGTTTGTGAACTCTCTGAACAACATCAGCAAAACGTCGGCTAATAATATACTGACAATATTTTTATAACATTATACAGTGATACCTTGGTTCTCAAATGCCTTGGTACTCAAACGCCTTGGTTCCCAAATGCTGAAAATCTGGAAGTAAGTGTTCCGGTTTTCGGATGTTTTTCGAAAGCTGAACATCCAGTGCAGTTGTCAGCTATTGTTTCTGTGGTGCCTGCACCAATCAGAAGCTGTGCCTTGGTTTTCGAACATTTTAGAAGTCAAAAGGACTTCTGGAATGCATTAAGTTTGGCACTTTGGTTTTTGCTATTTATTTTGCATTTTTGTTTTTGAGGCTTTTTCAGTTAATTTGTTTTTGTGACTGTGTGGAACCCAGTTCAGCTACTGACTGACTGACTGACTGACTGATTGATTGATTGTGTGACTGCAGAAATGAATAAAAGCCCCTCATCCAAACAATGACTATCATCAGTGCGCATAAGAAAAAAAACACAGAGTTGTTCATGACTGAACTTAACTGTCAGGGGTCATTTACCTTTACCTTTAAGAATTCTCAGCACCCTTAACAACTGGCCACTCCCAGAATCCTTTGGGGGAAGCCGTTACTGTTTAAGGTGGTACCGTGGAGCTTTACATGCATGGCATATCCCACAACATTTCTCCGATAAAAATGGGGACTTGCTATTCCATCACCATCATATTTGTACCCTGCCCATCTGACTGGGTTGCCCCAGCCACTCTGGGCGGCTTCCAACATAATAAAACATTTCCTTGAAGACCAATACAGGAAGACTGCTTACCCAGAGAGACAATGTCCCTGTGACTCTGGACAAATAGAAATAACAGAGCATGTGCTTCTACAGTGTCTGTATTTACAGAGACATTTGTACTAGCCTCATCTTACCATTAAAAAGGGATGTGGGTGTCGCTGTGGGTTAAACCACTGAGCCTAGGACTTGCTGTTCAGAAGGTTGGTGGTTCGAATCCCCGCAACGAGGTGAGCTCCTGTTGCCCGGTCCCTGCTCCTGCTAACCTAGCAGTTCGAAAGCACGTCAAAGTGCAAGTAGATAAATAGGTGCCGCTCTGGCGAGAAGGTAAACGGCGTTTCCGTGTGCTGCTCTGGTTCGCCAGAAGTGGCTTAGTCATGCTGGCCACATGACCTGGAAGCTGTACGCCGGCTCCCTCGGCCAATAAAGCAAGATGAGCACCGCAACCCCAGAGTTGGCCACGACTGGACCTAATGGTCAGGGGTCCCTTTACCTTTACCCTTACATCTTACCATTACTGCATAAGTACCCAGGGTGCACAGGACAATTCTGTACCTTCTTGCTGCTTTCAGATGCCAACCCTGCTAAAACAGACAATCTTGCCAGTGCTCATAATTTGTCAGATGATGACCTGTGCCACAAACTAGATTTAATGAGCACTCATATCAGAGTGCTCTGTAGATTGATAGCTATAGTCTTGCGATCTGCCACTCCTGTCTAATGTTCCTAACCCTTCTTTTAGACTTTCCTAGCTTCCTAGATTTTTATTGATTTTTAATTCTTTTTAGTTTTTCAAATCGTTTTTCAAATTTTAAATGGCTGTAACCCCCCGCCCCCTTATGCTGATCTATGACCGTAATAAAGATTTGATTTGATTTTTAAAAATATTAAATTTAAAATACTTCCCGATACAGGGCTGCCTTCAGATATCTTCTAAAGGTTGCATAATTACTTCTCTCCTTGACTCAGGGGTCGCATAACTCCATGCTCTCCAACATTTCTCTGATGAAAATAGGGACGTCCTACCATACCCTCCTGGGACGCAGGTGGCGCTGTGGGTAAAACCTCAGTGCCTAGGACTTGCTGATCGTAAGGTCGGCGGTTCGAATCCCCACGGCGGGGTGAGCTCCCGTCGTTCGGTCCCAGCTCCTGCCCATTAGCGGATTAGCGGATTAGCGCTATTAGCGGCTTAGGGGCTTAGCGGATCAGCTGATAAGCGGCTTAGCGGCTTAGCGGATCAGCTGATAAGCGGCTTAGCGGATCAGCTGTTAAGCGGCTTAGCGGATCAGCTGATAAGCGGCTTAGCGGATCAGCTGATAAGCGGCTTAGCGGATCAGCTGTTAAGCGGCTTAGCGGATCAGCTGATAAGCGGCTTAGCGGATCAGCTGATCAGCTGATAAGCGGCTTAGCAGATCAGCTGATAAGCAGCTTAGTGGCTTAGAAAAAGGGGGGGAGGAAAAAAACCCCGCAGGAACTCGCAAGACATTTTCGTCTTGCGAAGCAAGCCCATAGGAAATTCGTTTTGCGAAGCACCTCCAAAACGGAAAACCCTTTCGTCTAGTGGGTTTTCCGTCTTGCGAGGCATTCGTCTTGCGGGGCACCACTGTAGATAAATAGGGACTGCTTTATAGTGGGAAGGTAAATGGCGTTTCCGTGTGCAGCGCTGGTGGTGGCTCGCCAGCTGCAGCTTCGTCACGCTGGCCACATGATCCGGAAGTGTCTTCAGACGGCGCCTGCTCCCGGCCTCTTGAGCGAGATGAGCGCGCAACCCTAGCGTCGGACACGACTGGCCCGTACGGGCAGGGGTACCTTTATCTTTACCTTACCATACCCTCCAACATTTCTCCAATGAAAACTGGGAGGTTCTAAGGAAAAGTGGGACATTCCAGGATGAAATCAGAAACCAGGATGCCTTCTGTAAATTTGGGACTGTCCCTGGAAAATAGGGACACTTGGAGGGTCTGGTCTGGTGTTAATGTGGTCTTTGTTGCATACAATTGTGGACCTACTGTATCAATGCAATCCATGGCAGTGTTTCATAGGAGCATTGGGAACGGACAAATCTGGTGGTCTTTTAATTGCTATGTTTTGTCTTTCACACTGATGTACCATTTAGATCTAGTCGACAGCACATAAATAACATCCCTGAGATTTATAAAAGAGAAGTTAAGCTAGCGCATTCTTTCCTCATATGTAACAGAAAGGGATTCAGACACGCCACACATGTGTTTCAGAGAACTAATTTATTGATGAGATGAGCTTTCAAATATGAAGCTTCCCTTTCTCATTAAATTTGAACCCCTGTATGCAAATCTAACTTTGGGAAATTAGAAAATTGGTTATCCTCATGAAATAAAATATGCATGATTGATGCATCTAATATCCTGCCTTTGTAATATCCCCTATTATAGTTACTTTTTCATTCCCATCATTAATTAAAAATTAAGACAATAAAGCAGTCAGTGAAGCAGCAACAAATCACAGCAGTATCTTGAATATCTAAGTACACTGACAGGGAAATGGAAGGCTAAGAGCCCTGACAGATAAGAACTGAGTTCAAAAACACCCTCCGTCACTCTTGCAGATGGTTTCCAAACTCGCTTTAGCAGAAAGACAATTTGGAAGAAGGGAAACAAATCTAGCCCTTTAATATTTTAATATCAAGTATTTCCACTTCTGTCTCTCTCCCCCTACCTCCCCCCCCCCCCCCGCCCAGCATTGTTTATCAGCTCTGACTAGAGGGTCATTATGAAGTCTGATTCTGCCTCCGTGTTGAGCACTATAATTCCTATGGCTCGTGATGACAGGCAAAGCAATTCAAGAATTACTGTGCAGGATAAGGCTACGAATGAGCCTTTCCAATTCATTGGTTCCGCTCCGGTGCCTTTTCCCATTCGGCAGTTATCAAAAACAGTTATTCACACTGAATGTGGCACTGCCATAGGTTTCCTGGCTGCGAGAGTAAAATAGCAAATAGATTATTCAATTATTCCATACAAGCAGAGCAAACAAATGATGGCAAATATTAAATAAGCTGATTGTAGACGGGGCTTCTGTGTTAAGCTTTCCTATAGCATGCGGGAGGCATTAAGGCTTCCCTGGGTTGCCATCCTGCTGCCGAGATTCTGATTCTGACAAATGTGTCCCAGACATGATAGATGAGCCCTTTTTATATATTTATTTATTTGCAGATGTTGATTATATGACCTGCTTAACTTGTTGTCCTCCAGGCCTGTCATGTTAATAGATGCCTAGCAACGCAAATAAAGACAAATCCCCCAGATGAATAGCAGATGCCATTAATAATATAGCTTATCACATAAGATGAACGCAAACTCCCCATGCATATTCAAGGCCAACTGAAAATCTTTCTGGTGTTTCCTTTTAATCACCCACCATATATTTAAAGGCTGCAAATGGACATTGGTTCTCTCTTTTGACAGATTTCAGACTTCCTGAAACCAAATTAGATATGTAGAAACATTTGCCTGCATTCTAATTGGGGTTGGATGGATTTTTTCCCTGTTATGTTTTCTAAGACCTTTGCTGTGCCTGGTGTTCTGCTTGACACATGCTCCAAATGTTTGCAGAAAAAATTCTGCAATTAATTTTGGAATTGGTACATGTACCGTTTGCACTAGCTACATCTTTCTGTTTCTCGCATTTGATTAACTGGATTTTTGCCCCTTCTTGCTAAGCGCACGAATGATTTGAATCCTTAGGGCAGCAGTGGTGGGTGGGAGGTACTTGTATGTTTTCCTGTATGCATTTGTTTGCATCTCTGCACCAAAAGCCCAACTTTTAATGGAGTTCTCAATATGCATTACTATGCAGATGGGAAAGACTCTCCTCCCTGCAAGACAGGGGAGTGGTTGTGGCCGGGAGCCGGACTCCGCCTCAAGCAGGGGGGCGTTTGCCCCCTGCCTCCCACTCACCTGGCTGGCACCCATGCCCTCGGCCAGGCACCCAACCAGGTGCCTTCAAGGGGGTGTGTACAGCAGCCTGAATTGCTGTGGCGCCAGCCTCCAGCCCTCACTTTTTGTCGTCCCGTCGCGAGTCACCCACCCTCCACTCCCTTAGAGCAGGGTTTCCAGTTTTCTTTTGGCCTTGCTATGGACCTTAGGTTGGTCGCCCTGGTTGTCCAGGGGGCCTGGTAGGAATTTTTCCATTTGGCATTAGGCTTTTTGGTTTTTTTGCCTACCTCGTAGCAATCGTCACAACTTTCGTGGTATTGCTGGGTAGGTTAGGCATTGGAATAATGTGTTGTGGTGTCGAAGAGCTAGGTGTGGCCATCGCCTATGCCTTCAATTTTTTGGGTATTCCGTTAAAGGAATCCAGTGGTCGTGTATTCTGTCCGATGCCTGCTTGGCGGGAGGCCATGGCACGACCCTCGGTGACATCAGGGGAGAGCCTATAGTTGGATTAGCATCAACAGGCTCCACCTACTGGTGAATAAACCCCCCTTTGTTTTTTAGACTCACCCCTCTCCAAGTGGGTGGAGGCAGCTGACGTAATCCAATGCCTAAGCCAATACCTTTTCACTTGCTGTAATCAATAAAGTTGTGGCCTTTTCTTGCCCATTAACCTTATATCACGTGTCCTTGTGTTTCATTCCACTGCGCGGGGTTCGGGTCCTCGAGCCACAATTCACATTTACATTAGCCATAATCAGGGCTGAATCTAGGTTTGATGAGGCCCTAAGCTACTGAAGGTAATGGGGCTCTTTATATGTCCAGCTGTCCTTTGTCAACAACAAATTGTCACTGTTTTTTGTGTTGAATATATGCTATATGGTAATTTATGGACATAACAGGTTTCTAAAGTATGGTTAACAGACATCCCCGTTTCCCAGGGAGAGTCCCTGGATTTACAAATCTGTCCCCGGACAAAATCCATCCCTGGAATTTCCCCGGATTTCATTTAATGTCCCCGGGAAATGTTATAGATTTATTAGTAAGGAATGAATCCTTCTCCTCTCCTCTTTTTCCCTGCATTGGCTCTGGGGTTTTCCTGGCCCCAGAGCTCTGCTGGGCAGTCAGCCAGGTGGCCAGGTGTTCTCAATCCTGGCTTGATGTGTCACACACAAGACACATCATATGGGGACTTCTGGCGAGGCAAAATGGCGGGCGCTACAGCAGCAAGCAGCTTCTGAAGACAGCCAGAGCCAACTGTGCTACCCAGCCGGCTCAGGGCTGCTGAGACTCCTGCTGACACCCCCCCCCCACAACCCAAATAGAGCCGGAAGCGAGAGCGCCTGGCCACCGGCCTACTGCCCAGTGGCGCTCTGCGGCCAGGAAAACTCCTGAGCCAATGCAGGGAGAAGGAGGAAAGGAGAAAGAGAAGGAAGAGAGAGAAAGAGGAGGGAGAAAAAAGAGGGGAACCCCAACCTTGCTGCACCACCGCTGCTGCTGCTACTGAGGAGGAGAGGTAGGAGAGCACCGGGATGGTAAGCACACATGGCTGAGCCCAGGCCCAACCCAAGCCTACTCTACGGCAGCTAGAGCAACAGAGGAGACCACAGAAGAGAAGATATTATTTCTTCTTTTTTAAAAAATAACTTTTTTCTCTTTTCAAAAAAGAAAAAAAAAGTATCTCCAGATTCTTTGAAAAAAAATCTGGCAACCTTATCTAAAGCCATTTGCACATAACAAAATATTTATTTTATCGTTCGAAAGCACCTCCAGGTGCAAGTAGATAAATAGGGACCGCTTACCAGTGGGAAGGTAAACGGCGTTTCCGTGTGTGGCTCTGGCTCGCCAGAGCAGCGATGTCACGCTGGCCACGTGACCCGGAAGTGTCTCCGGACAGCGCTGGCCCCTGGCCTCTTAAGTGAGATGGGCGCACAACCCCAGAGTCTGTCAAGACTGGCCCGTACGGGCAGGGGTACCTTTACCTTTACCTTTAATATAATTTTTATTAACAAACCAATCAAATGACATTAATTACAAATTACAGAGCCAATTTTTTAAAAAATTTTGTTGGGGGTACCCATACTTCGAGCTCAGAAAGGGATCCAAACATCTCTCTTGCTGCTGCTTTAATATTCACAGTTCTGTCCAAATAGTATTCACAGTTCTGTCCAATCTTCTCTTTATTATTTTCCTCGTCTTCTTGTTGTTATCATATATTCCTTTCTTTGTGACCTCTGGTAGTCTCCACAAGTGGGTTAAAAACAAACTGTTATACAGTGGTGCCCCGCAAGACGAATGCCTTGCAAGACGAAAAACCCGCTAGACGAAAGGGTTTTCTGTTTTGGAGGCACTTCGCAAAACGAATTTCCCTATGGGCTTGCTTCGCAAGACGAAATGTATTGCGGGTTTTTCCGACTTTTTTCCCCTTCCCCCCCTCTTTTTCTAAGCCGCTTATCCGCTAAGCTGATAAGCCGCTAAAAGCCGCCAAGCCACTAATAGCGCTAATCCGCTAAGCTGTCAATGGGCTTGCTTCGCAAGACGAAAAAACCGCTAGACGAAGAGAATCGCGGAACGGATTCTTTTCGTCTTGCGAGGCACCACTGTATCCTGTGTGGATTTTCCCTTCCTCCAAGAGCCATATTCAGACAGACAGACACCATTTCAACACTTCCGTACAAAACATTCTTGAAGTCTGCCCATTAATCCTCGCAGGCCTGTCACTCTCTTCTCGATCTTCTTAGGGGGTTCTGCCAGGTCAAACTCACTAGATATAATAACAGAGCCATGGTCTCCTCCCCCTCAATAGTAAATCCTGGAACCAGGCCTGCTTCCTAATGAGTCTCTTTTTATAACTGCGTCATTCCAAAGGCCTTTCATTCCTTTCCAGATATTCCACAATCCGTGTCTTTGATTAGTAATTCATTTCCACACAGTTCTTAATCGTCCCGCTTATAATCAGTAATTGCAATGATTCTTCCTGGGGGAGAGGGATTGTTAGGTAATCACATAAGATAAAAAAAGAAGTTCCCCCCCATTCCATCCCGTTCCGACCTACCGACCCTTTGATGTGTCTTCTTCTTGATATATTTTCCTGAATCCAGCTCGTCGCTCCACTTCACAGAGGTCACTTCAATTAGCAGTCTTAACTCCTGATCTTCACTCAAAATATGTGCATTTGCTTCTCTCTAATTGTTTATTTTGAGCTGCTGCAACCAGGCTGTGCGATCAGAGACAGCGTCCGAGAGAGCCATCCCACACGAGTGCTGTGCACCTTGTGCTCTCACCCCCTTCTTTCGAACTTGGGGGTGATTTATGGCAACCGCAGGCAAGGCAGTGTTCCCCATTCCCTTGGGGTAACAAGGGAGGCTGCATACTCCCATATCAGCCTCTTAATAACCTCGTGTGAGATGGAGAGATGGTATTGTTGGCCATCTTCCAATGCGCCCCTAGCGGCCCACAAAATATTTATTTTATCAAAGTAATTGTTGAACTGAAATACAATTAAGAAGAAGTATATTAATAGTGAAATTGGGGGGGGGGCCTCAAGAGAGTGGGGCCCTAAGCTCTAGCTTGTTTAGCTTATACGTAAATCCGGCACTGGCCTCATTCCAGAAAGGTGATAGGTGGAATAAATGCCTAGTTATCCCCACTTATTCCCACTGCAGCACCATAATGCTTATTTGTGTGCGAATGTTAAGGATAGTAGGGAAGGGTATATAGGATAAGCATTATCCTTCCTTAACTCACACTAGTAAGTGATGTAGCAGAGCAGATTCTCCTCAATATAGCTGGAAGATAGTTTGCAGATTCGTTTGAATCTCTTAGCTAAGATTATTTCCTGGTATCCCCTTGTATCCCTCCTAAAAGAATAAAAGCACAAGAGTCTTTCTGAGTAAAGTAACAAAATTTGATCCCTGAAAGGGAGGCTTTACTTGGTAGTTACATGAAGGGAAGCTTTGCTAATACATATGATTCTGCACAAACCGTTCTAAGTTGAGACATTTCTTCATCACCCTAGAATGTTCAGTTCACATTGAGTTCATGAAAACATGGTATTCTGACCTGTTCTTAATGCATAGTTGATCACATCTACGGAACGTGATTGTTATGACCTTTTAAGTTTTGCATTATCAATCATTAGTAATTGTTTAGGTCTTGCTGTATTAATCACTAGTTATAATTTAATTAGGAGGTTTTCATGCCTGTCTAGTTCTGTGCTCCCTTTCCCAGCCTTTAATCTATTGATGATTAATATCTATAGGTAACCTTTGCTTTGTACTTGTGTTAACCAATCAGCAACGAGCACATATGTAGCAATGCTGTAATATTCAATAAAAGGGACTCCCCGAGACATGCTCGGGAGATGCCTCCCAGATGACACCTACTACTCGTCTGTCGTTTATTTCAACCCAACAGTTACACAAAGAAACTGTGAGTTAATCTCAGATGGAGATTGAACTCATGTGCTGCTGGCTAAGAGCCAGCAGACAGCAAAATTACATTAATACAAAATGGCTGCAAGAGAGCAGCATGGCAGCAAAAGATAGAACAAGACAAGAACAAGTGAAGCAAAGTAGACAAACACAGGACTGAGAAAATGGCTGCATGAATCAGTCAGAGCCACGCCCATCTCCCAGGTCTAGGGAAATAAGGAATGTTGCATTTGACTGCACCAATGGATTACATCCCATGATTTGGGCCCCATACATAAAGATATATATTATTTATTTCAGCTGTGCATGAGAGATAACACAGAAAACATTTTTAAACCTCTAAGCCTATAACAGTTGATGGAAGTCAGTATTCAGAGATGCTATGCATCTTGGAGAAAGGAAAGGCTGGTTAATGGCTGTAAGATCCTTTTATACTTAACTCAGTGGTAAGTTCTAGGTATCAAATGAAAATTGTTTATCTTCATGACACTGTTCTATTTCCCCCCCAAAAAATTTTTTTGTTGTTTTTTACAATATCAACAACAAACAAAAACATGAAAGAAACAAAACATAACAAACATAAATCATAAACTTATTGAAAATAACAGTTATTTACTTTGTAGGATGACTTCCTCGTTTCCCCTTAGTTGAATTTCATTGCATATCCTTATAACGGTTTTCCAAATCCTAATTTTAATACCCTTTAAATTAAACATTAACATCCTTAAATCTTCTCCTTCTTGTATTAAACATATTATTTTATCAGTTAACATAAATACAATCCTAAGCCCATTAAGTATCTGGACGCTATTACCTGTTATTTTAGTTTAACAAATTTAGCTAAATAATCATTGAATTTCTTCCATTCTTCGTGGTGTTCCTCCTCCTTCTGGTCACGGACTCTTTTGGTTAGATCGGCTAGCTCCATAAAATCCATCATCTTCATCTGCCATTCTTCTACTGTTGGTAATTCTTGAGTTTCCCACTTTTTAGCTAACAAAATATGAGCCGCAGTTGTGGCATACAAAAATAGATTCACATCTTTCTTGGGCAATTCCAAACCTGTTATTCCGAGAAGAAAGGCCTCTGGTATCTTTATAAATGTATATTTCAACATTTTTCTTCAATTCATTATAAATCTTTTCTCAGAAGTCTTTCACCTTGGAGCAGGTCCACCACATATGAAAGAATGTTCCTTCCTTTTCTTTACATTTCCAACATGTATTATTGCAATTATTATACATCTTTGCTAATTTTACAGGAGTCAAATACCATCTATACATCATTTTCATAATATTTTCCTTTAGCAAAGTACATGCGGTGAACTTCACCCCTAGGACACTGTTCTATCAGGTTCTCCATTTACGGTTTCTGTTCTAAGAGCAAGATTTCTGGCTAATATCTCACCCAGCCTTGTTAGCTGCCACTGGATGATAAAGCAAAAGTATTAACTGTTCTCAAATTAGGCAATAACCTGAATCCAAAAGAATTCTCACATAAGAAGAAACCTGAGTTGCTGAATCAAAGGAACAGTAAAGCACAGGTCTAGAGACTTCATATGGTTGCTGCACGGCAAAACCCCCCACAAAAACTGTTGTAGAAAATGTTCGGAAAAGGACAACCAAAATTATCTAGTGGCTGGAGAAGCTGGAAGGACACACCATTTGTAGGTTTCTAGGTTAGCAGGAAATTGAGTAACACAGCAGGATAGAGGCAAATATTATTATGCATGGTATGCTTAGGGATTTTATAATACAATTTCATAATGACTAGGGGTTTCATAATACGAAAAACTCCCACCATCCAATGCAATTCAACGTTGGAAGATTCAGGACAGACAATAGAAAGTTTTCCTTTACACAGTGCATAGTTGAACGGTGGTATTAATTCCCACAAGAGGTGATGATGGACCCCAACTTTGGTGACTTCAAAGGAGGACTGGAGAAATTAATGAAGGATAGGACTATCAATCCTATCAATCCATTTTCTTCAACAGTTCTTATTGTTCCATTAGCCTTTAAATTAGCAATAGACTTTGTTGTGCAAGCACTATGTGCCCCTTGGGATTCATGAGGTAAGCTTAGATGTTCTAAGGGTTGCCTCTGGTTGCAGACATATGGTGCAATTTATGTTTTTACTTCTTCCAAAGTATTCGATCATTCTAGCATATACAGGTTTCTGACAAATAGGCCTAATCTAGTGAAGGTCAGGTTTACCAGAGTCCCATTGGAAGCAACAGGACTTCACCACATAGTTAAATTATATGGTCCCTGCTGATTTCAAGCAGCCTCATACTTCATTCACCTAACATTTTCTTCAGGCCAGACTTTTACTTTAGGTATTCTAGTTCAAATAGCATCCCCAGCCCCCTCTTGTAATGTTCCTTCTTACCTTGTTTCTCTCTACTGGCTTTTTCTTTTCTTTTCTTTTTACCGCACAGTCTTGTTAATTTACTTTCTTCAGATGTGCTGCTCCCGTCTTTGTGATGTTATTCCAGGAGCAATCAGCCCAGGCTTTCTTGAGCTTTTGTTTCTTCTAGGTTGAGTTTAACTCTTGACTTGGGCCAAAGTTTATTTGCCGCAAGCAACCTCCCATTTCTTTTCCCCTTCTCTTTTCTTTATGATGTGGGCACCTTTTGCACTGTGAAATATATCGAGCCATCAACACGTTGTCGCATAGGATATACCACCGAACAGACTGTCACACAATGACAGTTTGGCTGGTTCTTAAATTTGATAGGTCATTTACTACCTTTTTTAACCTTGTTTTTTCCCTGGTCCGATTTCAATTTCACTTTTGACTCCCAGTAGAAATTTCTCACTTTCCCACCAGAATCTGCTCTCACTATCTTTGAGATTTAGAAACCCTGTTTCTGGAAGATATATTTGAAACATCAACACATTCCATTTACGGAAGAAGCTGTCTGGTGGCGTTTGATTACTAGCTAGATTTGAACCAGTGATCTCTAGAGGTCAGAAGTGTGGTGACTTTCATCTTCCTTTCAGTACGTATATAAATTGTTCTTTCGCTCAGTGTTGTGTAAAACTTTGTTCTACTTCATTCAGTTTCTTGCAGGTAAACTCAAACAATTCTTTTCCAATATGTACCACATATTGTCAAGAGGGGGAAAAGTTGCTTTCATGCTTATGTCCTTTTACTCAGAACTAATTATTAGGAGTAACTCAGAATTCTTTCTCAGCAATTTTTGACATTTGCGGACCCTAACCCCAGCTTGATAAGGCAGAGGGTTTTACTCACATTCAAGTGAAGATAAATGCAAACTCCCTGCAGGGTGGCACATACAAGGATGGGGGGGCCTGAATGTAGATTCCTGCCCCCAATCCACAGATTTTCCTTTGCATTTTTAATGTCTGAATGCACTTGTGATCTCACATGCATGCATTTGTTTCACATACACTTAGCATCTATTTCTTTCCTTCCCAATTTGAGGAATACCATGCTAACAACAAACTTGAAATATACTCAGAGTCGAAAGTGGATTTCATGCTCTTTATTCAACTCATAGTGGTGAGGAGGAATGAAAGTCCCCTCAAAGTATCTGCTTATATACATTATTTACACAATAGGCTGCACATGATTGGCTAATTTCGGGATTCACCTGTAGGCCAATCAGGTTGTGGATTCACTTCCATCTGAAGCCGGATTGGGTAGCTCCTACAAACCAATCATATTGCTGCATTGTTCTAGGACCAAACAGACTGCTGCATTCTGAATCCTATTGTTCTAGGACCAATCAGACTGCTGCATTTTGGATCCTATTCAACTCAGTACATAACAAAACTATTGATGAACAAATAATTTTGTGAACCCTCTGAGGTCCCCAGCACACCTAGGGCTGCTAATGCTGATGTTATCAGCCCAGGGCACCATTGTTCTTGTGCCAATGCATTTCAGCGACTTGAGTGACCTTCTAGTTACAGGTAGGTAGCCGTGTTGGTCTGCCATAGTCGAAACAAACAAACAAACAAACAAACAAAATTCCTTCCAGTAGCACCTTAAAGACCAACTAAGTTTGTTATTGGTATGAGCTTTCGTGTATCTGAAGAAGTGTGCATGCACATGAAAGCTCATACCAATAACTTAGTTGGTGTGACGTTAACATATGAGAGTGCTGGAGGTGAAATAGTTAAACAGGTTACCCCATCAGGACCCGGGGGGGTGGAGTCAGAGGGACTATAAAACCAGCTCTGGGAGGGGCAAAGGGAGGAGTTCGTTGGGAGTTGGGTGGTTGGTTGGAGTGGGAGTGAATTGGGATAGAGTTTGTGGGTAGGTTGAGTTAGTGTAGCGAAATAAGCTGAGTCAGGAATAGTTAGGGGCTAAGAAGACAAGTAAATATCTGAGAGGTGGTTTAGTGAGCGAGAGCAGTTAGTGGAAGTTATAGGTCTGGATAGGCACCCCATGTTTGTAATTGACCGATACCGTTTATGAAACCACACGCTTGTTAAACTGCAATAAATAAACAAAAGTTTATGTTCCAATTTAACCCTGACTGGACTCACTAGTGTACCAGGTAGGGCCTGGGTGGTGGCAGCTAGAAATAAAATGGTAGCACAGGGATCAATAGACAGTGAAACATCCGGGGACCCTGTGTGATTGCCACAGTTGATCTCTAAGGTGCTACTGGGAGGATTTTTGTTTTTGTTTTGAGTCACCTTCGAAATCCATGATTTTGGATTCCATAGTCCATTTCAGAATATATATCTATATATATCTATATATCTATATCTATATCTATATCTATATCTATATCTATATCTATATCTATATCTATATCTATATCTATATCTATATCTATATCTATATTTGGGGGGGTGGAAGCTCATTCGTTCTGAGTTTCCAAATGCCTTTGGAGATGGGACCTTTCTATCTATCTCTCGGCTGTGAGTTTCAACTTGCAAATCATCTCTGATGGCATCCTGCTTGATCCGAGAGCATTGTGCCTTTCCTTGTTCCTACAGTTCCTCCTGTCAGCTCTGTAGCATGGAACTATTGTCCTATTGGACTGCATAAATTTGGACTCAGCAAAAGACAAAAGGCAAACTTGTGGGTAGGGACGTGAACTTGCATAAACCTCTCCAGAGGTGACAGTGGAGCTGCATGAGATGCTTTGCCCTGACAGCTAAGATGCAATCTGAAGTAATTGTAGGGATCTTAATGTCTCCCCCCTCCATGCCAAGCCATAATTGGATGGAAGGTTATATTCCTGTCACAGTGTCTGCTATTGCAGAGTCTCTTTCTCCACTACTTTGGTATAACTGACAGTGGCTGATACTGAATTTTAATTACTTTCCCAGTGCCTGGTCTGGTACAGGGAGGGGGGGGGGGAATCACAATAATGCATTAAAAGTACATAAGCCATCTTTGCCATTTTTGACACTCTTATGGAGGCTTTTTATACATGCTATATTGTTTCTGCCAAAATGGCAATTATTTTAAAAAGCTAATTTCAAGTTTCCTCTGAGAAAAAATGTTTCTAGTTTACTGCCTGCATTTACAAGAAGAATATCTAAATGCTACAGTCTGGATTCCATGAATTCATAATACACTTACTCTTCTCTCTAAAACAATTCTAATAATTCTTAGCCAGTCACTTAGCTCCAAACTTGTTTTATACCATTCTGGACCAAAAGCCAGATTGACATAGAATCTTAGAACTGGAAGGGACTCGAGCATCATCCAGTCCAACCTCTGAAATGCAGGAATCTCAAATACGCATCCATGACAGATGGCCTTCCAACCTCTGCTTAAAAACCTCCAAGGAAGGAGAGTCTACCACCTATTGTGGGAGTCCACTGCCAAACAGCTCTTACTGTCAGAGACATAGGTGGTACTGTGGTCTAAACCACTGAGCTTCTGGGCTTGCTGGTTGGAAGGTTGGGGGTTCGACACCCCACGACGGGTTGAGCTCCCGTTGCTCGGTCCCAGCTTCTGCCAACCTAGCAGTTTTTTGTTTTTTGTTTTTTTTTTAATAATATTTATTCAAAAATTTCAAGGTTGCAGTAAGAAAAAAGAGGGGAAAAAAATTAAAAAGACAAAAAAATACAGTCATTTAAAAAAGAGAAAAAAGCAAATCAAACCTTTACATGACTTTCTTCCTTTACTTATTTCCTTGACCTCCTCACACTTCCCATTTTTGTATTCTAATTCAAATTGTTGTTTCAGCAAATACTTCCAACCTTGTTTTTATCTTAATAATTTGTTTTAAAATACTGTAATTTTACATTCTCTCTTTCATCAATTCATTTTTACTTAATCCTTTATGTCATTTCTACCAAAACCACATAATTTTCTTTTTCAAACATCTTTCTAACAAAATCCTTAATTTTACAATATTTTTAAAAAACCACTTTTACTTTATCCAATCTTAACTCTCATCCAAACCTATATATCAATACTTATTCTTGAGACGTTTCTCTAAGGTCGAAAAAGATTCCCTTCCACGAATTTCCCAAGTCTCATAAAACAACAACAACAAAAAAGCAGATTATATTATATACACTTTGAGTTCCCAATTTCCATTCCACCCATACCCCCTTCCCCCAACCTAGCAGTTTGAAAGCACGCCAGTGCAGGTAGATAAATAGATACCGCTGCGGCGGGAAGGTAAATGGTGCTTCTGTGCACTCTGGTTTCCATCACAGTGTTCTGTTGCACCAGAAGTGGTTTAGTCACGCTGTCCACTTGACCAGGAAAGCTGTCTGTGGACAAACACCGGCTCCCTCGACTTCAAAGCGAGATGAGTGCCACAAGCCCATAGTCGCCTTTGACTGGACTTAACCATCTAGGGGTCCTTTACCTTTAACTGTCAGAAAAACATTGTGTGGATATTTTTTTTGATGTACCTTTAATGCTTTAATTCTGTTTTGAAGAGTTCTGCAAGTAAAACTTTGAATAATATTTTTATGGGTCTAGACAATGTTGTCACCCCCCCCCCCAAAAAAAAAAAGGATTCAGTTCTTAGGCTTCCAGTCACTTCAAATTACACAATATTAATATCTGGAATATACCTTATGCTGGTATATCCACAAAGTCTCCCCACAAAAAATCTTAAGAGAGGTTGCATAACTTGCATGGGGGGTCTTGGTGGACCTTGGGGTCTCAAATTTCAGTGGCACCCTGTGTGATGCCAAAATCTCCACCTCTAGATTTGCCCCTGATGCTGCCTGCTCAGTGCGATCAATTTCATCACACTCACTTAAATCCAGTGCTTTTTTTCTTTAAAAAAGGTCTCATTTTGACTCAAGAAAATCACCATTTTATAGTTCAAATCAGGAAAAATAAATACTGTAAATGGACAAAAGTACAAAGAACATGCCTTACCTCATATTACACAGCTGACAGCTCACAGCAACTTCCACACTGGCATGAGGTTGTCTGCACTAACATCTTCCCTCTCACTTCCAATTCCTACTTCACACATTAAACGCTCACTTCCGTCTGAGACTCAGGAGAAACTGTGAGAGGAAATGAGGTCGCCATTGGGGGTAGCAATGGAACTGACAATTCACCGTTGTCAGGGAACTGCCATCGGAAGAACAGGTGGTGGAAGGGCTCCAGGAGGATAGAAGAGATTCAGCAGCAGAAGAGGGAACCAGTAGGGGGGGGAGCAGGAGCTTCCAGGGACAGGAAGTCGGAGGGGAGGCTCTGGGACACTTCCAGTGAGAACAGTGAGGAGGTATCAAGGCCCCCTTTAGCGACCCCCACCCCTCGCCGGAAGCTGTCACGCAGGGAATCTAGGAGACGCGTTTCCGTCAAGCAGCTTTTATGCTGGAAACGTTTCCACAAGCGCCCACTGTCGGATTCTACCAGTGACTGACGGAGCCATGTCCAAGGGCTCCGCTCAAGGCAGAGCTTTGCTACGTTAAGCAAACTCTGAGGGACTAACCCTTTTACGCACAAGTAGCTCATTGTCCCATCACAACCGTGCTAGAGAAGAAACTATTTTTAAAAATATTTTTAGTTTCTTCTCCCGTTAGGTTTACAAAATGTTTAGGGGTATGCTAAACCCCTGCGTCCCCCCAGAAAAAAGCACTGGTTAAATCCACTTCTGAGAGAGAGAGAGAGAGAGAGAGAGAGAGAATGGAACATTTGAAACTAGAAGTTGTACAGTGGTACCTCGGGTTAAGTACCACTATTTCTGGGTTAGCGGAGTCTGTAACTTGAAGCGTATGTAACCCAAGGTACCACTGTACTTTGAAGTCAGAAGAAAATAATCTGTTACACTGGAAACAATTTAAATGAATCCTTAGCCTTGTTGTGTTCCTTACAAAAACATGCCAGATAAATTTACTGGCATTTGTTTTGTAATTAAAAGAAAAGACATCCCAAGATAGTATGTAGGTTTTAACAGTGGTCTTCCAACAGAAGCATCGGAGTGAGCTGTATCATTTGTAAATGCTACCTTGCTATTTTGTGTCTATATATAAAATCAATATTTCCTTCCCCACAATCTTGACAAGTTAAATCTGTCATTTTGGTGGATGTCCCTGTAAGGAGATATTGCAAACAAACAATTCATTCTTCGGAAAATGTTTGTTTCTCCGAAAAGTGTTGGCACACAACCTGGACAATTGAGGACATATGGAGTAAACTCTTCTGTTTCCATGCTGTTCGTATTTGGAGGATTTGTTGCCATGATCTTCATAATGATGACATTTCTGCTGATTTTCTGCTCTGACTGCAGTTTCTTCTGCATATATGGAGAGCATAGCTGAGGTTGAATCCTGACAAGACAGAAGTACTGTTTTTGGGGGACAGGAGGCGGGCAGGTGTGGAGGATTCCCTGGTCCTGAATGGGGTAACTGTGCCCCTGAAGGACCAGGTGCGCAGCCTGGGAGTCATTTTGGACTCACAGCTGTCCATGGAGGCGCAGGTTAAATCTGTGTCCAGGGCAGCTGTCTACCAGCTCCACCTGGTACGCAGGCTAAGACCCTACCTTCCCGCGGACTGTCTCGCCAGAGTGGTGCATGCTCTGGTTATCTCACGCTTGGACTACTGCAACGCGCTCTACGTGGGGCTACCTTTGAAGGTGACCCGGAAACTGCAATTAATCCAGAATGCGGCAGCTAGACTGGTGACTGGGAGTGGCCGCCGGGACCACATAACACCGGTTCTGAGAGATCTGCACTGGCTCCCAGTACGTTTCCGAGCACGATTCAAAGTGTTGGTGCTGACCTTTAAAGCCCTAAACGGCCTCGGTCCTGTATACCTGAAGGAGCATCTCCACCCCCATCGTTCAGCCCGGACACTGAGATCCAGCGCCGAGGGCCTTCTGGCGGTTCCCTCATTGCGAGAAGTGAGGCTACAGGGAACCAGGCAGAGGGCCTTCTCGGTAGTGGCGCCCGACCTGTGGAACGCCATCCCATCAGATGTCAAAGAGATAAAGAATTACCTGACATTCAGAAGACATCTTAAGGCAGCCCTGTTCAGGGAAGTTTTTAATATGTAATGCTGTATTGTTTTTAACTCTGATTGGGAGCCGCCCAGAGTGGCTGGGGAAACTCAGCCAGATGGGCGGGGTATAAATAATAAATTATTATTATTATTATTATTATAACTTTTCCCTTTTCTTGAGAAGAATCCTATTCAGAATAACAGAATTTCCCTTAAAAAATGGGAAACATTGACAGCTATGATGGAGAATATATGAATCTGCTTTATACTGAATCAGGCCGTTGGTCTATCAAGCCCAGCAGTGTTGCCTGGCTCTTAAATGCGTCCAGCATTTGGTCTTTCCAGGTTTTGGTACCTGAAATCCCTTTAAGGTGTAAGAGAGTGGATCTGCCAGACTTGTGGTTTACCGCTGAGCTATGGCTCCTACTGTAATGCTCTTCCAGAGCATTTCCTAACATTCAGATGAGAATAAGGGCAGGTAAGGAGCCGCAGTTACAGGCTTTCAGATCTGTGCAACTGAGTTGTTAAAAACAAGGATAGCAGCTTTCTCTGTAAGGCTGGGAAGTCAGGCATATTTTATTGCAGATGCAGAGGCTTCCATGGTAAAGGTAAAGATAAAGGATCCCTGGATGGTTAAGTCCAGGCAAAGGCGACTATGGGGTGTGGTGCTCATCTCACTTCAGTCCAAGGGAGCTGGCATTCGTCCACAGACAGCTTTCCGAGTCATGCCAGAGCACCCAGAAACATTGTTCACCTTCCTGCCGCAGCAGTACCTATTTAGCTACTCACACTGGTGTGCTTTTGAACTGCTAGGTTGGCAGATACTGGGCAGAGTAACGGGAGCTCACCCCATTGTGCAAATTCAAACTGCCGACTTTCCAATCAGCAAGCCCAAGAGGTTCTGTGGTTTAGACGACAGCACCACCTGCGTCCATGACACTGAAAGGAATGGAACACCCCTTCCTCACACAGAACATGGCATACCCATCAACTGCTCTGGTATTGCCAGGACAGTCCTGGTAATGACATTATGGTTTCCGACTTGAAGTTGGGGTACCCAATTTCAAGGCTTTGTCCCTCTCTCACAGAGCCACTCCGGCAATGGATCCTACCTGTCTGCCCCTCATAGAGGTGCCAGGTTGCTTCCAAGATTAGGGGGGGGGCACCCACTGGACCTGCAACATGCATCACACAATGTGCACAGGGCTACCTCAAGATTAAGGGGCTTTTATTATAATGAGAGGGATGCAGGTGGCGCTGTGGGTTAAACCACAGAGCCTAGGACTTGCCGATCAGAAGGTTGGCGGTTCGAATCCCCGCGACGGGGTGAGCTCCCGTTGCTTGGTCCCTGCTACTGCTAACCTAGCAGTTCCAAAGCATGTCAAAGTGCAAGTAGAGAATTAGGTACCACTCCAGCGGGAAGGTAAATGTCATTTTCATGCTCTGCTCTGGTTCACCAGAAGCGGCTTAGTCATGCTGGCCACATGACCCGGAAGCTGTACACCGGCTCCCTCAGCCTATAAGGCGAGATGAGCGCCTCAACCCCAGGGTCGGCCACGACTGGACCTAATGGTCAGGGGTCCCTTCACCTTTACCTATTATAATGAGGCTATCATTGGACTGTAATTGAAAATGAAGAAAAAATATTATAAAAGGTTAAGGGACCTCAAGGAAAACCTCTTTCCATATGAATCTACCCGGACCCTGAGATCATCTTCTGAGGCCCTTCATGTGCCTCCTCTGTGAGAGGTCAGGAGGGTGGCAACATGAGAACGGGCCTTCTCTGCAGTGGCCCCCTGTCTGTGGAATGCTCTCCCCAGGGAAGTTCACCTGGAGCCTTCATTATACATCTATAGGCACCGGGCAAAAACATTCCTTTTTAACCAGACCTTTGGTTAATTATTTGACATCCTATTCCCTTTTAAGATGGGGCTTTTTTCTGTCTATCTGTCTGTGTGTGTGTGTGTGTGTTATTCGGTAGTTGTTTTTATTCTGATTATATTTGTTGTGATCTTTTCCGTGAATCGCCCTGAGACCTCCAGGTATAGGGTGCTATATAAACTCAATAAATAATAATAATAATGGGCCTTGACCCCCCCCTTAGACATAGCTGTCAACCTTTCACTTTTTAAAAGGGAAATTCCCTTATTCCGAATAGGATTCCTTGCAAGAAAAGGGAAAAGTTGACAGATATGCCCTTAGAACAAATATTGAGGGGCGCGAGATGACTTCGGCCCCCTAGAATTGGCACACCTGGTCCCTCGCAACATGGCTACCAGCTCTATGCTTGGTGGCACAGCTTGATGATGTCAGTTTCCACAGTGTTGCTGGGAGCCAGAGCCAGAACTGGGAGGGATGGGCTTAAAAGGGCTGCAGTGTGGTTTGGAGCTGGCAGCTGTGGTGTGTGAGTCTTGAACAGCTAGCAGGATGGGGAAGAGGTCAAGGGGGAAGCAAAGGAGGACTGGTGTCCAGCGCTAGTGTCATGCCAGGCAACATGTGAGGTAATGAAGAGGTGGCAGAAACATCTCTGAGCATGTACAGAGTGTGTGTGTGCCTATTTCCACACACCCCACACTGCTTTTCCCCCAGCCAGGAACATCTTGCATTCCTTGGATGAAAATGTCTCAATTTTCATCTGAATAATGTTGGAGGGTATGAAATGGAGGGTAATTACTGGAACCCATCAGCCAGGTTTGACTGCATGCAGAGATTATAGCCTAGCTGGCCAGGTTCCATAAAACCCTTAAACTGTTGTTTGCCATATTCCTTTTTAAAGAAAAATAATGTTTTCAAGATCTGCAACACAATTTGGCACATCATGTTTCTGACCCAACCACAGGGAAAGCTGCCAGCGTTCAAACTCATGGTTGACTCAGATGGAAGAATGGAATGGTTGCATTATTTGATCATCAACTCACTATTAGTGGTGTGCAATGTCCACAAGAAATGGTTCGCTACCACACTTTGATATTTTGGGTATTTTGGGAAACTGCTCTGATTCAGCTTGTGGCCTGGCCAATTCAACTCCTCCCACCCACATTTACGAAAAAAGTACGTTTCCAAGCACAATTCAAAGTACAGTGGTGCCTCTGGTTAAGAACTTAATTTGTTCCGGAGGTCCGTACTTAACCTGAAACTGTTCTTAACCTGAGGTACCACTGTAGTTAATGGGACCTCCTGCTGCCACCGTGCCACCGGTGCGCGATTTCTGTTCTCATCCTGAGGTAAAGTTCTTAACCCGAGGTACTACTTCCGGGTTAGCGGAGTCTGTAACCTGATGTGTTTGTAACCTAAAGCATTTGTAACCCAAGGTACCACTTTACTGACCCTTAAAGCCCTAAATGGCCTCGGCCCAGTATACCTGAAGGAGCGTCTCCAACTCCACCATCCAACTTGGGCACTGAGGTCCAGCTCCGAGGGTCTCCTGGCGGTTCCCTCACTGTGAAACGTGAAGCTACAGGGATCCAGAAAGAGGGCCTTCTCGGTAGTGGTGCCCTCCCTGTGGAATGCCCTCCCATCAGATGTCAAACAGATAAACAATGATTTGATTTTGAGAAGACATCTGAAGGCAGCTCTGTTCTATGATGTTTTTAATGGTTGATGTTTTATTGTGTTTTTAATAATTTGTTGGGGGCTGCCCAGAGTGGATGGCGCAACCCAGTCAGGTGTGCGGCATATAAATAATAAAATTTTGATGATAATGAGTGATGCAACTAGGTACCCTAGACTTAATGATCTTATTGAGGGTTGGGGACTTTAGATGGTCATATGTATTACTTCAGTTGTAAAGCACACAATTTATCTTTGCTTTTCTCCCCCCACTCCCGAATACGGGTGTTTAGCACCTTTAACAAACAACAGCTTCCAGAATTTTTGACTGCTTAAAGTGACATGATACTGTCTTAGATATATAGTTTCTGATCACAATTCAAAGTGTTGGTGCTGACCTTTAAAGCCCTAAACGGCCTCAGTCCAGTATACCCAAAGGAGTGTCCCCACCTCCATCGTTCTGCCCGGACACTGAGGTCCAGCGCCGAGGACCTTCTGGTGGTTCCCTTGCTGCGAGAAGCCAAGTTACAAGGAACCAGGCAGAGGGCCTTCCCAGTAGTGGCACCCGCCCTGTGGAACGCCCTCCCACCAGATGTCAAAGAGAAAAAGAACTACCAAACTTTTAGAAGACATCTAAAGGCAGCCCTGTTTAGGGAAGTTTTTAATGTTTAATAGGTTATTGTATTTTAGTGTTTTGTTGGAAGCCGCCCAGAGTGCCTGGGGGGACCCAGCCAGATGGGCGGGGTATAAATAAATTATTATTATTATTATTATTATTATTATTATTATTATTATTATTATGCAAATGGGACATTCAATGGAAGGATAAGTTTGCTTCCTGGCCTCTACAACAATTGCGGTTCCATTTGCCAGCTCCTGGATGACAACGATGACGACAATTATTATTTTCAAGCCTGGAATATGATATAATGTAAACCCTTGTCCAGAACACTTTTTTTGGTGGGGGAATAAACTCCAGCAATTGCAACAGGAAGTTACACCCAGTAAAGTTAAAATGTTTTACGTCAGGGAAAACTGTAATTTAAACACTCTTTTAAAATTTATTTATTTATGTTTGCAAACTGGAAAAAAAAACCCAAAACCAAATTGTCTGCTGTGATGAGTTGACAACCTTCATTAGCTTGCGTCCCAGGCGTATGATGAGGTACGCTACGCAGGACTTTTTTTCATATTGAGCAGATGAATTTTCAGTATTGATTTAATGAAGCAACTGCACATAAATCACAGCAATGAGTGCTGGGAAGGGCTGTTGGCCATTTAATTAATTTCAGTTCAATAGGTGTTGACCTTCTCCTATCACCTCATTCCTTACCGACTTCCTTGGAGACTTCAGTGAAATACCTGAGGCCAAGTTTATCAAGTAGGGCTAAGTCTCTTTGAAAGAACAACATGCCATTAGCGGACTCAAAAGGGGTGACAGAAAGATCAATTTTTGCTGAGGTTGTCCTATCAGTCGCCTACAACCGCATTAGCATTGCTTCATTGTGATCATGTCATTAGAGTCAGTCTGGTCACACGCGCAATGATGCAGTGATTATAAATGTAGGGAAAGACTTGGCCCAGATGCAAAAGGCGATCAGGAATAAACAGGGCTAGTTCATCTGGAAAGAAGAGAGGCAGCAGCAGATGTTTGTTCTGATGTGCAGACATGTAGTTCATATCGATTAAGCTCGGCAAGTAAAGACAAGGATATGTGACCTTCTAAAGCTAAGCAGCAAACATCTTACTTCAGTGCAAATAACAGGTATCTAGCAAACGCATGCTTGGGGTTTTTAATTTCAGGACTGGAATGGCTTAACTTTCAGTACCTAGTTGGGTTGCAGGACTTCAAACTCAACTAAATCACTGAGAGAAACTGCTCAGTCCACAAACTAGTTCAGCTTAATCTTTACACACCTTATTTAAGAACATAAGAAGAACCCTTTTAGACTGGGAGTGGCTGCCTGGACCATATAACACTGGTCCTGAAATGCCTACATTGGCTCCCAGTACATTTCTGAGCACAAATTCAAAGTATTGGTTCTGAATGAACTTGGCCCTGTATACCTGAAGTCATGTCTCCACCCACATCATTCAACCCAGACACTGAGATCCAGCTCCAAGGGCCTTCTGGCAGTTCCCTCACTACAAGAAGTGAAGCTACAGGAAATCAGGCAGAGGGCTTTCTCAGTAGTGGCACTCACCCTGTGGAACGCTCTCCCATCAGATATCAAGGAGATGAGTAACTATACGACCTTTAGAAGACATTTAAAGGCAGCCCTGTATAGGGAAGTTTTTTTTAATGTTTAATGTTTTATTATGTTTTTATATTTGTTGTAAAACGCCCTGAGTAGCTGGGGCAATCCAGTCAGATGGGTGGCGTAAAAATATTATTATCATTATTAGATTATCATTAGATCATTATAAAGATCAATCCAATTCAGCCTCTTGTTCTCAGAATGGCAAACCAGATGTCTATGGGAAGCTCATAAGCACAACATCACTTGCCCCATCTGTGTTCCTCAGCAATGGGAATACAGAAATTGCCTCCAATATATATAAAAAATAGTAAACATTTATTTGATTTGTTATTTATTTGGAATATTTATATACTGATTAACATTTTAGGTAAAACCCCCTAAGTGGTTTACAGAAATTATGAAAGCAATAAAATAGAAATAAAGAGCAGAATGTAATAAATACATTTGATAAAAGGTAAAGGTACCCCTGACCGTTAGGTCCAGTCACAGATGGCTCTGGGGTTGCGGCACTCATCTCACTCTATAGGCCGAGGGAGCCGGCGTTTGTCTGCAGACAGCTTCCAGGTCATGTGGCCAGCATGACTAAGCTGCTTCTGGCAAACCAGAGAAGTGCACGGAAACGCCGTTTACCTTCCCGCCGGAACGGTACCTATTTATCTACTTGCACTTTGATGTGCTTTTGAACGGCTAGGTTGGCAGGAGCTGGGAACGAGCAATAGGAGCTCACCCGGTCACGGGGATTCGAACCACCAACCTTCCGATCGGCAAGCCCAAGAGGCTCAGTGGTTTAGACCACAGCACCACCCGCATCCCTAAATACATTTACTAGTCATCATTTAAAGCAGTGGGTCAAGAACAGAACAAGATAACACTCTCAAATATCCAAACAGGCATGAGTAAACAACTTAGTTTTTAGGAGACATTTGAAGCATCTAACATATGGCAGGTACCAAATCTCTTTTTACGAGAGTATTCTAGAGGGTTGGAGCTAGAACTGAAAAGGACCATCTATGTATGAGAGGTTTGCAGATAGAAATCCACTGAAAACACAGTAGGGTCAGTAGGATATCCTCTGATAAGTATAAAGGTTGATTTGACCTCTAGCAGGGAGGACTGTCTGCAAGGCATCCTGGTCCCAAGTCACTTTATGTGTTTATTGGAAAAAGCCATTGAACTCACCTTGATAGCAAATAGGCTGCCAATGCACTGATGTAATATATGCATGACTAGAAGTATCACTCAGTGCTTTAGCTGAAGCACTCTGAACCAAGCATGAGGGCAGCACCTCCTAGAGCAGTGTTGGCCAAACTTAGGTCTCCAGCTGTTTTTGGACTACAACTCCCATCATAGCTAGTTAACAGGACCAGTGGTTAGGGATAATGGGAAATGTAGTCCCAAAACAGATGGAGACCCAAGTTTGGCCAACACTGTCCTAAAGCATGTCCAAGCCATCTAAAGATGGGGCAAGGACCACCAGGTAGGAGGACACTTAGACCTTGCTCTTGAAAATTAGCAAGCGTCCTCCTCAAAAGACATCCCCACTTTGCCTAATGGTAGGGACGGCTGTGAATTTGACCTTGTCACATTTTCTTATATCCATGAACTGAAGTCAAGCTGGGTTTTGTCTATTTGTTTTACTAACTACATAAAGTTATAGAATTTGGCCAGGATCCAAAGGGACATGCACAGAATTATATGTGCACAACAATTCCTTTCCCACTGTCTCATAAAAAGCAGAGGGTTAGGTAGGGACCATCTGGATAGAATTTGATGTGGTTCAAAGAGTTAGAGTTCTTTTTTCATGTGTCAAAGTACACACACACACACACACACATATATATATATACACACACACACACACACACATACACACACAGGGTTGCTTGGATTCTAGCCCTCTAGAAACACGGTTGTGCTAGCTGTCTTTAATATCCTGAATGCATCTCAGGGTGTAGATTGTAAGTTATTGAGGGGTTTAAAAATAAAAAAACTAACTTCTCGATATGAGACACTACCTTGTCACTTATGTCCTGCGGCAGATTTTAAGATCAGCCAAGAACAAAATTTTGCCTTATCTGTTTGTAGGCCAAGTTCATGTGAAAATCACTTATATAAGTCCTCTGTTAGCTCTCCCTCTTTGTGCATTTTCCTTCCCATAAAATTTTATCAAAAATTAAACCCAGTTATGTCTTCAATAACATTGTACAATATTTTTCTTGGATATGATTTTTCGCAGATATGCATTGATACAATGTGGCTTTAGCGTACAGCGTTTTATATTTTCATTAGACAGAATTATTTGTTGCATTTAATGGATTTCATGCTAAATAGTGCTACTTAACCTGAATTTCCAGGTTGGGCTGGAAAAATGAAACCCGTGAAAAATATGCACACCTTCTCAAGTTTATATCCATAGCAACTATATTGTTGCAATTTTAAGAAGCTGAACATGAATCCACAAATATTAAACACTGCAGCTGTTAATCCAAAATTACACTATACACCTGTTACAACTGTCTGCCCCTGAAGTTACTAGAACTGTTCCTGTTTACATCTGCCATGATTTTCATTTTAGCCTATAGCTTTCTGATCTTTTGAAAGGGGATACAAAGTGAGAAAGTTCTCTGCAAGCAAGTAAAGTGATTTGAACCCAGCCCACCTTTAAAAAGCCAAAGAGGAAGGGAAATAATAGCAGCAGAGAATTATTTGCCCATCTCTACATTTCGCCCCTCCCATTTTGCTGTTACCCAAACACAGCTGAAATGGCACAAGATTATATGATCTGTAGAACTGCTCTGAGCAGTATCCATGGTGACAGGTTGAAGGAAAGAAAAACGGGAAAATATTATTAGGATGCAAACGGATACATTAAAATCCATGGTTAGAAGGCAATTTTGTGTGTGAGCTTTTATTATTATTATTAATATTACCTGTATGGAAAGCAAATGCAGAAGTATAATAGCAGCAGTGACATAAAATGCAGAATTTTGCTTTGCTAATATTTTAGAATAGCAGCAGCAGCAACAACAGTCCTGAAATAAGCTGCCTTTTTTATGAGTAAGAGAGTTTTTTCATTACTATGTAAACTATCCAAGAAAGATTTGAGCTGTCTTTGCTTTCCATTCAAGTTTGCCAATTAGACAAATTCACAAACAATATATCTAAATAAAGTATCAACCTGTGCATACAAGTTGATGGGAATGGCTTCATGCTCCTCTTATGAGCATGAACCTCTCAATTATCTTCTTTACAAACTTGACATTGGACTCCATAGACCAGATATGGGTAACCTCAGGTCCTCCAGATGTTGTACCCCAGCCAGCACCAGGTTCAATGGTCAGGAATGACGGCTGTTGTGTGCCATCAACATCTGGTGGTTCAGCAAGTTTCTTCTCAGGTTTGAAACTTGGTTATGGCAGTGAAGGTCATTTTGATATTCCAGTGGTCTTACCAATAAATGTTAACAGAACCTAATTAGCCACTAATATGTAACACCTAAAGGGGAGAAACTATATAAAATAAAGTGTGAAACAGCTTTAAATTATTTGACAAGCTGTTTAACTGGGATATGAATTTTTATCTCATATATGGCCAGATATGAATTGTAAGTGTAATGCACAGTTGTCCTTAATTGTATTCTAAAGCCTGGCGAAGATTTCTGTGCAGTGAATTAAGGGCGGTCTTGGCAAATGAATGAGAGCAAGGCATTTTTAAGCAGGGCAGGGGAGCAGAAGCACATTGGCCTGAAAGAGACATTTGTGAATAAGTCAGACTGATCTACACTGGCTATTCTACAATGACTACATAATGAAAAACATCAGCCTATGAGCAGCTGTAGGTGAGTGCTATTTTAATAGACAGGAGGCAAGGAGATATGAGGAAGAGCCTTCTCTGTAGCAGTGTCCTGCTTTTGAAATGTTCTCCCTAGTCCACACTTGGTGCTGAGATATTCTGTCATTTCAGTACCAAGGAAGGACTTGTTGGCCCACCATATTCAGTATTTAGTATTAACTGTGGTAGCTAGCCTGCTCTCTAATTATGGGTGGTATCCAAGTAATTTGTTCCAGCAAGAATTTATGTTTCTGTAGTAGAACTTCTCTCTCTCCAATTTATCCCCCAAATCTGTTATAGGTTTCGCTACCATCAGCCTGCAGAGCAGAATTGGGGAGAGCATATTAAGTACAATAGATTTAATTGACGCAGAAATGGAAAGCGCATGTATGTTAATGAAGGTTTTAAATGGAAAATTGCTAAATGTATATTGCTGAAGGGTTGCTAACATTTTCCACAGTTGTTGTCTAAAGGACTCTGAGCTCCTTAATGGGCTAATGAATAATTGTTGATTGTTTTCTTTTACTCTAAAGTGTTGTAACCTCAGATCAGATGACCGAGGTATTGAGTTGCAAATCCGCCATCTTAAAAGGGTGGTCGCTGTTAGTCAAAGGTTACATCCTTACAGAAGGATATAAATGAAACTTTCAAGGTAAACCCTTTGCTTATAGGCGTGTGTGGAGTTATCTTTTATTTCTAAGATGCTGAGCCTGTGCCGGACAACACAAAAATTGTATGGATATTTTGGTAATATCTTTGATACTTATATTTTATTTTGAAGAGTTCTGCCAGTAAAGTTTGAATAATTTATTTATGGGCCTGGGAAATGCTTCATTTCCAAGAGGAGTCAGTACTTATGCTTCCAGTTGCCTCAGACTGCACAATATTAATATCTGCAACAGAGCTTGTGCGGGGAGAAAGAAATTGAGGGAAGTTCATTGGCACAATGGAAAATCCCTACACTGACAAAACTTAGTGCGTTATCAGAAACAACCCTTTAGCTGCTCTTATTGCTAAGTTAGTTGTTTATTATGTCACTGCTCTATGTAATTTTACCAGATCTGTATACTGGGAGGGTTGCCATATTTCAAAAAGTGAAAATCCGGGCACAAAAGGGGGAAGGCAAAGTTGTTGAGCTTTTTCCATTTTGCTTTGTTTTGGCCAAACTGGTTGAGTTTTTGTTTCTTCTCTTTTTTTGCAAAATCTAAAAAAAAGAAGAAGAGTTTTTCAGCTATTTGGGGGAAAATTCACTAAAAAAAATCAACACCTCATCTCAGCATTCTCAGACATTTTAACCGATTTCTGAAAATTCTGCCCAGATACTATTTTCGGTGGACGAATCACAAATTCTGCCTGTATGGCAGCCCTAATATTGGGATCCATTGAGATGAAGGATATGCCTTCAATTAAAAATACATACATACATAGATGCATAAATGTATGAATACCAGTATTTTGGGGAGCTTTTGATACGAAATAAACATGTTTATATACATTTATACGTGGTTTAAAACGAGGAGTCAAAAGAAGTTGGAGTCAATACAGGTGGAAGAATTATGAGGCTTTAGTGAGAAATTAAGAAGTGGCATCTGTGCACTTTGATTCTCTGAGAATCTGTGGGCTGGCTTGAAGTTCCATAATGGACAGGAACAGTCTCTTTAATTAATAGGTTTGCCCACTGCAGACATCATTCTGGAAAAGAAACTATGGACAAATCTTCTAGCAGCTGTAAATAACTCCATACTCCATCAGGGATGGTTCCAGAGGGCAGGAAGAGGGAGTGGGAGCCCCTCTAAAGTACTTCCCATTATGCCTTCTTCTACCCCACACACATGACTAGAAAAGGAGCATAACTTCGTGAATCAGAGCAAATTAATTATCAAACAATCACAGTAGATTAATGTCTGAGTTTGAATTAAAATATTTAACAGCCTGCAGGTGGTATGGAATAAAAAAATGCCTCCTTTCATCCAAACAAGGGAAGCTAGGCAGGAGTTAACTCTTCAGCCAGCAGACCTCTGGCCATATCCCCGAGCTGCCTTCAAGAAACAGTAGAGCCTAAGCAGCTACCTTGTACAGCCTTTTTGTGCATGTATGTGTGCCTATCTTTTTTAAAGGTGACTTTCTCATGCAAGTATAGTTGCACTTTACATCCGGCTAGAGCCCGTGTGGTGAGTGGTTAAGAGCGATAGACTCGTAATCTGGGGAACTGGGTTCGCGTCTCTGCTCCTCCACATGCAGCTGCTGGGTGACCTTGGTCCAGTCACACTTCTTTGAAGTCTCTCAGCCCCACTCACCTCACAGAGTGTTTGTTGTGGGGGAGGAAGGGAAAGGAGAATGTTAGCTGCTTTGAGACTCCTTCGGGTAATGATAAAGCGGAATATCAAAACCAAACTCTTCTTCTAATGCAAACTTTACCCTTTACCTTTACTATCTATTGGGATGCAGGTGGTGCTGTGGTCTAAACCACTGAGCCTAGGGCTTGCAGATCAGAAGGTCGGTGGTTCTAATCCTCGCGATGGGATGAGCTCCCATTGCTCGGTCCCTGCTCCTGCCAACCTAGCAGTTTGAAAGCATATCAGAGTGCAAGTAGATAAATAGGTACTGCTCCGGCAGGAAGGTAAACGGTGTTTCTGTGCGCTGCTCTGGTTTCGCCAGAAGCAGCTTAGTCATGCTGGCCACATGACCCGGAAGCTGTCTGTGGACAAATGCCGGCTCCCACAGCCAATAAAGCAAGATGAGCGCCGCAACCCCAGAGTCATCCGTGACTGGACCTCATGGTCTGGGGTCCCTTTACCTTTACCTTTACTATCTATTATTTCAGTTCCTGAAACAACAGGTGTACCCAAATGCAGCTATTTGTTTAAATTGCTTGTGTGTGGTAAGCCGGATTGTATACCAAAGTCTGCATATTAGCAGAAATGTTCATTAAAATGCTGGCGCTTTTCATTAAGATATGAGAAGCTGATGGAAAATGAAACGTTTCATGGAGAAATTAAATGAATGTGAAAGAACTGTACAACAATCAGAATGACTTCTCCAAGATGTCCCCAGTAGTCTGGTCAGTGTATAATGGACTAGTCACTAGGCCATTTAGGGCAGATATCCCCAAACTCTGTTCTCCAGATGTTTTGGGACTACAGTTCCCATCATCCCTAGCTAACAGGACCAGTGGTCAGGGATGATGGGAATTATAGTCCCGAAACATCTGGAGGTCTGAGTTTGGGGAAGCCTGATTTAGGGCTTTAGGTAAGGTACGGGACACGGTGACACTGTGGTATAAACCACTAAGCCTCTTGGGCATGCTGATCAGAAGGTTGGTGGTTCAAATCTCCATGACGGGGTGAGCTCCCATTGCTCTGTTGTAGCTCCTTGTCAACCTAGCAGTTCAAAAGCATACCAGTGCAAGTACTGCTGCGGCGGGAAGGTAAACGGCATTTCCGTGCACTCTGGTTTCCATCAGTGTTCAATTATGCCAGAAGTGGTTTAGTCATGCTTGCCACATGACCTGGAAAGCTGTCTGTGGACAAACGCTGGCTTCCTCGGCCTGAAAGTGAGATGAGCGCTGCACCCCATAGTCGCCTTTGACTGAACTTAACCATCCAGGGGTCCTTTACCTTTTTAGCTAGGGCTTTAGACACCCACAGTAATACCTTGAACTTAGCTCTTCTGAGCTCACACTTGATCTACTATAACTCCAGAATTCCCTTGGGCTTTTCTCAGACACTCTGGACTTCCATCTCTATCCCTTCAGCAAGTATTCCATCATATGTGACTCTTTTTGGTGTGACCCTCTCCCACTGTACTCCAACCAACCCACCTTAACATCACTTTATCCCTCTCCTTTTGCCTAGCTGTAAAACTAGAGAAAAACTTGATTTTGTCATTAAATAATAATTGTTGGTTGTATTTAGGGTTAGGTTTGGTTTATAGCCAGTTTCGGACAATGTTTGCTTAAAGATGATTAAAATATAGTCGGGGAGAAATGTTGAAGATATTCTCAACGTCATATGTGTTATCAATTACTCCACAGTGAAACGGGCTCTATATTGTTTTATTCTTGGAAAATAATAGCTTTTCTTCCAAAATAAACAAAGCAAAATACAGGGAAATAACACATATCATATTTATTAATCATATCCAACTTGTACTTTTATTTAGGTTACAGCTTGTTCTATATATGGGTATTTTGGCACTAATTATAGAACAGATTGTGCGGGGATTTCTACGGGACTGCACTATGGCAATACAGATTAAGCAATTAACCTTGATGTCACTGTAATTATTAAGATACTTTAGCAAAATGAACTAATTTCCCCACAGGATGTTCTGCTGAAATCAACTTTCCCTCTCTTTAAGATGCCAAAATAGGAAATGTTAATGGAAAATTAAGTTTGCGATTTTTAATAAATCTACAGGGTATATGGCTCTTTCTCAGTACTGTGTATTTTAGGTGTTTTGTGCATAATAATTCCAGTTAAAGCATGACAAATTACATTTAGAGAGAATTTTCTTCCATCTATATTTGCACAGAAAAATGCCTGTATTTTGTGAAATATCCTTAACAGGATGTCTTCTAATGAAAAGATGCAGAATTACGGCTGCCCACAGTGTCCTGCTATATAGTGCCACAAAAAGGACACATTCTGCACAGTGGCACAATTTGCCCTCTACTTGCCATGCCCTTAAAGGACAGCACATAATACCACAATTCTGATCCCTTCCCTTCACAAAGCCCTTAGCATGATCCCATTGTTATCCTGGAAGGCCAAATACAGTGGTGCCTCGCAAGACGAAAAGAATCCGTTCCACGATTCTCTTCGTCTAGCGGTTTTTTCGTCTTGCGAAGCAAGCCCATTGACGGCTTAGCGGATTAGCGCTATTAGCGGTTTAGTGGCTTTTAGTGGCTTATCAGCTTAGCGGATAAGCAGATAGGCGGCTTAGCGGCTTAGAAAAAGGGGGGGAAGTCGGAAAAACTTGCAAGACATTTCGTCTTGCGAAGCAAGCCCATAGGGAAATTCGTTTTGCGAAGCGCCTCCAAAACGGAAAACCCTTTTGTCTAGCGGGTTTTTCGTCTTGCGAGGCATTCGTCTCGTGGGGCACCACTGTATATTGCAATGGTAGCTCTTAGTTTCACTGTTTACAGATATTCTAACATATATCCTTCACATCGTTCCTTACTGATATGTTCCAAATATTCACACTCCCCAACTTCCTCTAGTTGTGGAAATATTCTGGAGCAGCAGTTTTATAGTGTCTGTTTCCTTACAAAGAGAGTTGGTTGAAAAAGGGAAATCCTGCAATGGTGTTACGTGCTAATCTTTTTGGCAGCATCACTTGACCCAAAGCAACAGCATACATTCCCAGGGTTGAATGAATCTTTATTTGCCTCAGCCGTCGGCCATAGCAATAAAACAACAATGCAATATGCAAAGAATAGAAATAAAAAGTCAATTATATAAAATACATTTTAGGGTTTTGAATCAATAGTCAAATAGTGGCTCTTATTCTGATTGCCCCAGCTAAAAACCTTGCAACTTTTGCTGTCACCTGCTCATCTTGATCTGCCAAGAGAAAGGACACTGTGGCAGTGGTTGGGCAACCCAGAATGGACAATAAAAGAGGGGTGATAATCTCATTCCTCAAGGCTTTATAAAGAGTGCAAGCCAGAAGGGCATGCGCCACCGATTCGGTACTGCTATCTCCACAGGGACACAAGCGTGGATATGTCATTCTAAAACATCACAAGGCATGCTTGTCAATTAAAGCGTTTATTACCTTGATTTTTTTCCCATCGAAATGCTGTCTCCCTGCTGCTAGTTGCTGGTTGTTCTGCTGTGCCCTCTGATGTCACACTTTAACAATGCATTATGAACTTTAAAAGTAGGACGTCATTGTTGGGAATTCCATTCCACCCTCTGCTGCAGATATGTGGGATTGTTACATGTCGCATGTCTGTTTACATTCCAGCACAGATTGCTGGAGTTCCCATGAGCAGAACATCTGCTCTGTATTGCTTTTGTTTTCTATCTCTCCGAGAAGAACAACAGGGAGAGAGGCCATGTTTTCCTTTGTCCTGATTTATGTATAATAAATGTGTAGTATAGTACAGTATCCACGCCTTGAGCCTGATCTGTTGTGTGTTTACTCTGCTGAGAAATGTGTGCTCTTGCACGCACAGCAGCTTGAGTCACAGATGCATGTCAGAGGAGGAGGACTGATGGATCTCTGCAGCGGCAAGGCTTAAAAGGGAGACGCTCCGGCTGGGGCCAAGCCAGCTGGCTTTCTATCCCCGGTTCTGACAGTCATGTGTCCATATATACAGTGGTGCCTCGCAAGATGAAATTAATCCGTTCCACGAGTCTCTTCGTCTTGCGGTTTTTTCGTCTTGCGAAGCATGGCTGTTAGCGGCTTAGCAGCTATTAACGGCTTAGCGGCTTAGTGGCTTTAAGAAAAAGGAAACAAACTCGCAAGAACTTGCAAGACGTTTTGTCTTGCGAAGCAAGCCCATAGGGAAATTCGTCTTGCGAAGCACCTCAAAAAACGGAAAACTCTTTCGTCTAGCGAGTTTTTCGTCTTGCGAGGCATTTGTCTTGTGGGGCACCACTGTATTATCAAAAATCTTCCTTAACCCTTCCTTAACATTTTAAAAAAATGGGTGTAGATCTGCCCCAAGTCAGGGAAGAAACTTCACCAGACCTAGAATTGGGATAGAGAAATTGTTATCAAAACACAGATAGATAACTGTTGTTGTTGTTGTTGTTAGAAAATTGTCCAGTAGCACCTTAGAGACCAACTAAGTTTGTTCTGAGTATAAGCATGCACACGAAAGCCAGTGTGGTGTAGTGGTTAAGAGCAGTAGTCTTGTAATCTGGGGAACCGGGTTTGCGTCTCCGCTCCTCCACATGCATCTTCTTGGGCCAGTCACAGTTCTTTGAAGTCTCTCAGCCCCACTCACCTCACAGAGTGTTTGTTGTGGGGGAGGAAGGGAAAGGAGAATGTTAGCCGCTTCGAGACTCCTGAAGGGGAGTGAAAGGTGGGATATTAAATCCAAACTCTTCTTCTTGGTCTCTACTGGACAATTTTATTATTAATTTTTTATTTCAACTGCACCAGACCAACACGGCTACCTACCTGAATCTGTTGTTGTTGTTATTGTTGTTGTTGTTGTTGTTATACTGTTGAGTCTTGACATTCATATGAAATGAATGTGAGAGTGCTTGCATGAAGATTAGATCTCTGAAGTAGAGTAATTTGCAAATGAACAGCTGGGAATACCCAATACAGCACAATTCTATTGTTTAGGTGAAATAAAATAAAATATTATTAGCCATGAGAACATGGGATGTTTGTAGCACCAGCACCCCCACAATTGCCCACCCAAATTATTACCAATATGTATGAAGTTGACAAAACCAGAGTTATCAATATAGGCAAAGACGATTAATTCATTTCTCTTTCAAGGTTTGCATGCAAAACCATGCAATCTGGAATGACCATTGTGTTTAGAATGAAGAAGAAAAGTTACAAATCTAAAAGTAGGCTGTAATGTTAAAACTGACGGAAGTGGAGTGGAAAACATTTAAAGTCATTAATTGCTTCACATTCCTTCACTTCATGATATTTCACATTTAAACGTTTGAAAACTTCCTTCTCTGTTCCTTGTGGATTCAATTCAGAAGTGTGTTAGATTTATTTTTGCATCCTTTTTTATTATGATAATGTTAAAAAATGTCTGAAATTATGCTGGGATAGATTCTTTTTAGAGCGTGATGAAAAGTGGAAGCCAGAGCTTAGTTTCTTTTCACCTCAGCTCCTGGTTGTGTTGAACGGAACACAATATCTTTCCGGGCGATTTTATGAATATGTACATAAGTGGGGAAGGTTTTCATCTATTTTGAAAAGAAATCCCATAGCCCTTAAGCAGTATGAAAATGAACAAGTCATTTCCTTATAGCTTTCCTATTGTAGATATTTCAAAAGTCCTTCACGATGTCTCAAAATGTGCACCATTTTGATTAGATCATTATACCCTTGGAAATTATTATTGCTGCAATGTTAAATATTAATCACACTCCACAACATTTTCTCTGTCTCTGAGAGTTTATAAGGTGATATGATTTCTGGTCTGAAATACTATAGTTATTTCCCAAAAGTAGAAGTGAAGAATACTACTGCCTCCTCCAAAACCTACTGAAACTTGAAACAGCATTAATATTGACTTCAATAGGCCTTGATTAACGTTTATTACCACCAAAGCTGCTACAGGGTAACTTGAGGTAATAGATGAGCTCTCTCTGTCCTTTAATAGTCCTGGATCTTTTGTTCGCTGTAAAATTGGAAAATGTGGAAGAGAAGCTCGAGTCCCTTGAATTCATTAACTTGGCTTGCCAGCAATCAGCACATTTTTCTACTGCTCCACTGCGCATCAAAAACCCCTATACGATACTCCAACAAATAGTCTGTCCAGCAGCCTCAGCTTTTGGAGGTGGAGTCAGTCAATGCCCTCATCCTTGGTCAGGTGGAAAAGGCCTGTAAGACAGGGAGCAGGTCTTCCAGGACTCACAGCCAGGATACCTTGCATGCCATGAACGCAGTACCTTTTTTGTTCTATTCTATTCTTATGCAGTTTGGGATGCGGGTGGCGCTGTGGAATAAACCATAGAGCCTAGGGCTTGCTGATCAGAAGGTTGGTGGTTCGAATCCCCGCAACAAGGTGAGCTCCCGTTGCTCAGTCCCTGCTCGTGTCAACCTATCAGTTTGAAAGCACACAGTGCAAGTAGATAAATAGGTACCACTCAGGCGGGAAGGTAAACAGCGTTTCTGTGCACTGCTCTGGTTTGCCAGAAGCAGCTTCGGCATGCTGGCCACATGACCCAGAGGCTGTACACCGGCTCCCTCAGTCAGTAAAGCGAGATGAGAGCCGCAACCCCACGGTCATCTGTGACTGGACCTAATGCTCAGGGGTCCCTTTACCTTTACTCTTATGCAGGTTTGTAAGGGTGGGGACCTGTAGTCTCGGTTGCACGATTTTGAGGGGGCGTGAACCAGGCACACCCAAGCAGGGATCTTCATCCCACCCTGCCTGGATCCCGGAGCCTGGCCTAGCCTTGCCACTATGTCCCTGGCCCCTTCACTAAATGGTTGTCTGGCCAATATTGGGGGTACGCCCACCAAAGGCTGTGTAGACCAGCTGGGCTCCCCCCTGGGCGGGTGGACAGGCAGCTTGGCATGGCCTTGTGAACTCTCTGTGCCCCACGCCCATCCGGCAGCCAGGGCTGGGCTGGTGCGGCGGGTTTCATTCACCCTCCGTTGCCCACCCAGCGTACATGCATGCACCAGCAAAGGATGCAACACCACTGCTCCTATGGATTGGAGTCCATGGGGAATCTTCAAGAATGTGTTGAGCATTTCACTTCAAGGGAAAGACCCTGCATATGTGGATTTTTTTTGTCTCACCCTCCAAAGTGTTAAAGTTTTCATAATTTTGTTATGGATCCATCTTTGCCATATATGGGAAGTGCATAGGAAGCTGTCTGATGGTCCAATTAGCTCAGCACCATCCATAGATATTGAAAGTTTAGGCATGAATCTTTTCCACCCTACCGCAGATGCCAAAAATGGAACCTGAGACCTTCTGCAGGCAAGGCAGTTATTCTAATACTGAGATATGGTCCTTCCCCTAGGCCAGGCACAGGCAAACTCAGCTCTCCAGATGTTTTGGGGCTACAACTCCCATCATCCCTAGCTAACAGGACCAGTGGTCAGGGAGGATGGGAATTGTAGTCTCAAAAATAACCGGAGGGCCGAGTTTGCCTCTGCCTGCCCTAGGCATTATCATTGCATCTCAGAAGCTACTGTTTCACAATGTCTTAATACTTATTATTTATTTATGTATTTATTTATTTCTAGGAATACAAAACCTGGAAGTTTTGCAGCCTTGTGTGGTCATTGGGTCAGCTGGTGCCATTTTATATAGTCATGCTGTTTATAAAATTAGAAATACTCTGTAAAAGAGAAATGTATAAAATGCAATTATGGAAAAATAAATGATGTCTTCAGGATATATCTTTATTATATTGTTCACAATGCATAGCTATTGCTGGACCATTTCCAGCTTCAAACAAGGTTGTTGTGTGCCACTAATACATCATAAAACCCCATTTTAAATAGCTGAAACTTGGCAGTGAGAAATTTGCTCCAGGCTATTTCACATACAAATGTCAGCTTGAGAGCACATTGTTTAAAATACTTTCCGCATTGTTAAGTAATAAAACCAGAATAGTACATTCAAGTAGAAATCTACTATGTAAAGTTTGGTCTTTGCTTTATGCTTTTAAACTAGGAGGATTGCAGAACAGCAGACTAGTTGAGTGGGCAAATATATAATATAACGGGCCAGAAATAGCTAAGTGAAATGAGCCTAAGATCAGCCAGTCAATTAAGCCATCAATCAGTCAGACAAGACACCTAAGATTAATTTCACAGCACATCGAAGTCTCTCTTTCTGAAAGCGCATGTTTAGGGCTAGCATGTTTAGCCCCAGTACTTTATTAGATAGGTGTGTTTCAGTTTAGGGTTCTTGGTTGTTGTTCTTTATAAGGAAATTATGAAAGAATATTTTAAAATAACTAACCGATAGATGGGTAAAAACCTCCCATCTCAGTTGGGGAAGACCCAGAACAACCAGAACAATAGCAGGTCATATTGAGTAAATTAGATAGTTCTCAAAGACCAAGCATCTCATAGCTACATTTGTCTTTTAAGATACAGAGTGTCTTTTCTGTTTTCACTCCATGCTTTTCAGATACTGAGTGACGCCCAATGTAGCCTTCATGCCTTGGGGCTCCTTCTTCATCTTCTCCCTGTGCAGCCCACCCCACCCCCAAAACTTCCAGATAATTGGAATACTCTTTTGTGCATTTTGTGTGTGCCTGGTTGGAGCTATTATTTCACAACTGACTTCCATTTCTGGGAATTTTTTTTATTTTTACTTCTAAGAGATTCTTAACCACACAATCCTACTCAACAGGAATCAAGTAGTGAATGTGATGACATCACAGCACCATGTAGCTAATTGGATTGGGCTTCCTGATGATGTCAATGTGGGAAATCCTTTCACCACTTCCCGATGTTTCCTGACTAACCACAGGGCTGGATTTCGGTTTGATGAGGCCCTAAGCTACTGAAGGTAATGGGGCCATTTATATGTCCAGCTGTCCTTTGTCAACAGCAAATTGTCGCTGTTTTTTGTGTTGAATATATGCTATATGGTAATTTATGAACCTAATAGGTATCTAAAGCCATTAGCACATTACAAAATATGTATTTTATCAAAGTAATGGTTGAACTGAAATACAATTAAGAAGTATATTAATAGTGAAATACAATGAAGAAGAAGTATATTAATAACATTACTTGCATCATAGGAGCCTACACAACACAAAATACTGTTGCTGTATGTAGGTTTTGTTTTATTCATTTTTAATCTTTTATTTTGCAAATGTACATCCAGTTGTTTTTTCCTCTTTGATTTTTTTGGGGGCCCCCAAGAGAGTGGGGCCCTAAGCTATAGCTTGTTTAGCTTATATGTAAATCCAGCACTTTCTAACCATAAACTTAGCTTGAATGGCTTGGGCTGTAGGAGTATGGATAGCATATTTCTTCTTTTGCAATGGTGTGCAAGATGTTTACAAAAATAAAATAAAATTTGAAAAGCGAGCACTCGTCCCATTAATTCTTTGGGAAATTCAGTGCAGAAGGTTGTATTGGATAAGTTGTGTTAAGACTATGTGTTGTAATCATTAATTTTTTTTTTTAAAAAAATCCAGTAGCACCTTAGAGACCAACTAAGTTTGTTCTGGGTGTAAGCTTTTGTGTGCTTATCTATCCAACCCAGCTCCCAACTCGAGCAGGTACCATATTGTTGTATTATCCCTGACTTCATGAGCTACCCCATCAGCTCACGACTTTTTGAAGTGTTGCCCCTTTGAACATCATTTACTTCTTTCTATAGATGAGCTTTGACACAAAATGCTGAACCTGTCTTTGAACTTCTATGTATTTGGACATTTTGGATGCTTCCTTTGATCTCCCTAGAAGAGGAAAAGGGACTCTCCCATCGTTTTCCTCTTTTATGCAAAGCTTCCCTGGTGAGGGCAAGTAAATTTTTAATAAGGCCCACATGAAAGTTACTTAAAATTCAGCTGGGAAATGAAAGAGTTAAGGTAATGGGTTAAAGAGTTAAAGAGGCAGGCCTGGATCTTAGACCTTTCAAGTTGAGTCAAAGCATGGATAGAAGGAAGAAGGAGGAAGCAAATCCCCAGTTATATTGAACATGTGTGCATAGCTTTGGGAATGTAAATAAGTAATATTCTATTCTATATCACAATATAGCTAGTCTTCAGTGTTTGAATGTTTGGTCCTATTAATTTAGGAATTACTTTCTACTATCACTTTTTTAAGCCACAAGGTCTGGTGTGTGTCAGTTCTTTGTGTGCTTTCTCCCCAGTATGACCACTCAATCCTTGTCATAGATAAGAACCTGCATTATTATTTAGAAGATCTGATGGGGAATAAAAATTCATAACAAAAGGCAGTAGAGTGAATGAGTGTTGGGTTTGTAAAACTGGACCAGTTTTTTAATATTGAATGGAAACAAAATTCCTAATAGAACTTATTCTATTCTATTCTATTCTATTCTGTTCTGTTCCGATCTGTTCTGATCTATTCTCTTAATTCCTTTTTATGTCACCAAAGGACATAAATGAAGCTTAGAAATTGAAGTAAATTATTTGAATGATGCACTATACTGAATGCCTCAATGTAATGTGGCAGAAGGCTTCCTATTTTTCAGAACAGGGACACACCCACCCATACATATGCATGTCTAACTGTTTTGACCCTAAAATTGAGCCAGCTGAGGCTCAGTCATGGGTCCTGACCAACCTCCTGAAGAGCAATGGCACAAAGTATATCATTTGACAACAGATACTTTTAAAAATCTGGTGGATTTACACAAAAAAATTGTTTAGGACCAAACAAGCTACCATGAATCACTTCTTCCAGGAAACCCAGCCTATAGTATAGCATTTGCCCCAACATTTGAGAATATAGGCACAATACACTGATACAGAATTAAGCTAAGGCCATAACTTTCCAACTGCCAGTGTGGGTTAGTTAGCGTTTAGGGGAAGCTTGAGAAGACAAAGTTTCCTGCTGCCTCTCTGTTTGGGTGACGTCTCCTGCCCTCAACCCAAAGCCCAATGTTATATGCTGCCCCATACTTATTATTGCCCACCCCACACATCTTAAGGCATGCTGAGGACAGGCTTGCCTTCACACACACACACACACACACACACACACACACACAAACGTAAATACGCCTTGGGTGCTGGTAAGACAGCTAGACCCTATCTGGAGATTAGAAGCTAAGAAGCTTTACAACAATACCTATTGCTCAGTGGTAAAGTGAAGCTCTTCCATATAGAAGATCCCAGGTTCACTGGCTTTCTTTCAGGTAGTAGGTTTGGTCATGATTGCCACCTGAGGCTTTGGAGTGCTAATTCTTTCTAACCTCTCCACAGCCTTCAGATTTGCTTCTGTGCACATTGTTAGCAAAAATGTATAAGGATTTATCTAATGTATGCTGGAAGTGTAAAGATAAAGTGATGCCTTCCATCAGCTTCGGCTGGTGGCCCAGCTACGCCCCTATCTGGACAGGGATAGCCTAACTACTGTTGTCTATGCTCTGGTAACCTTAAGGTTAGATTACTGCAATGTGTTATATGTAGAGCTGACTTTGAAGACGGTTCAGAAACTTTAGCTGGTGCAGAATTCAACAGCCAGGTTGCTCACTGGAGCAAGATGGTTTGAGCAATATTACACCAATCCTGGTCTGACTGCACTGGCTACCAATTAGTTTCTGGGCCCAATTCAAAGCGCTGGTTTTGATCTATAAAGCCTTAAATGGCTCAGGGTTGCAAGACCTAAAGGACCGCCTCTTTCCATATGAACCTACCCAGACCCTGAGATCTTTTGAGGCCCTTCTTCATGTGCCTCCTCCTCAAGAGGTCTGGAGGGTGGCAACATGAGAATGGGCCTTCTCTGCAGTGACTCCCCGTCTGTGGAATGCTCTCCCCAGGGAAGTCTGTCTGGCGCCTTCATTGTACACCTTTAGGCGCCAGGCAAAAATGTTCCTTTTCAACCAGGCCTTTGCCTGATTTGATCTACATCCTATACCCTTTTTTAAAAAAAATTAAAAATGCTGGCTCTTTTTTAAGGGGGGGTATTGGGTTGTTGGTTATTTTTTCATTTTACGTATTTGATATTTTATGTGAACTGCCCTGAGACCTTTGGGTATAGGGCGGTATAGAAATTAAATTATTATTATTATTATTATTATTATTATTAGGTGGTCATGCAAAAAGGTAATAGGTTTCTGGGAAATGATTTATAATGAATGGAAGAAAATGTTTAAGATAACTTTTGTTAAAGAACCAGAGGCCTTTTTATTAGGAATAACAGGTGAAGACATACCAAGAAATGTTAAAAGACTATTTATGTATTCAACTACAGCCTCAAGGATGTTACTTTGCCCAGAAATGGAAAGAAGAGGAATTACCAATGAAGGAGGAATGGATAACTAAGATGATAGAATATGCCAAAATGGCAAAGATGACCATGAAAATCTGCAACCAAGGTAAAAAAAAAAGTTTGTACAAGACTGGACTATATTTATAGACTATCTTAAGGTCCACTGTAAAGACTAAAAAACATTAGCAGGATTGACATAGCATCTATGAAGTAATGTGAATTAGGGTAACTGAATGAAAAATTAAAGATATGTAAGGTAATAAAGGGGAGAAATTGGAAACCAGGGGTGGGGTGATGGGAAGTCTAGAAGGGATGAAGAATGTTTTATTTGGATGTTAAATTGTTAAATTATTAAAAATTGAAGATGAAATATAAAAAGTAAACTGCACATTGTTTCCTCACAACAATCTAGTGAGGTGAGTTAGGCTGGGGGGTTGTAATTGGCTCAAAATGACCATGTGAGCTTTACATAGAAGCTGGAATTTGAGCATGTTGGGCAGGCGGCGGTGGGGGGGGGGGACACTGAACTTGCACAATCTTCCTTGGTATCGGAATTGGAATGCTAAAAGCAGGTAAACTCAAGTTCCAAAGGACAGAAAACACTACAACTTGATTTCTGCAGACTTCATTGTCTGGGGACTACAGCGTTGTGTTTAAAAGTCTAGTTTTGTACATTTTTCAGATAAAGCCACATTTCTTCCATTTCCTCCATGAAGTGTGTGTGTGTGTGTGTGTGTGTGTGAATTCATGGTTCACCTCAGGTGCCAAAATGTCTTGGGCTGGCCCTGTTCCAAAGCGTTACTAATTCTGATTATGAAGAAGAAGAAGAAGAAGAAGAAGAAGAAGAAGAAGAAGAAGAGGAGGAGGAGTTTGGATTTGATATCCCGCCTTTCACTCCCTTTAAGGAGTCTCAAAGCGGCTAACATTCTCCCTTCCCTTCCTCCCCCACAACAAGGCAAAGTATTGCAACCAGGCTAGTAGCCATTGTTTTTCTTCTCCTTCACTTTCTGATCCTCCTTTAAAGCCATCCAAATTGTTAAAATACAGCGGTGTCCAGACCGGAGTTGGACCCAGGTGTCTAGGTTTCAAATCACCTCATGGCTATAAAGCTCCCTGGGTGACCTTGGAGCAGGTTTAGTCTCTCAGCCTAACCTACCTCAAAGAGTTATTGTGAGGATAATTTGGAGAGAGGAATTGCATCTTGTACACCACATTGAGTTCCTCAGAGAAAAGATGGAGTTTTCATGTAAACCAAGAAAGGTGCACAAACATGTTTTTTAAAAGATGCCTAGAGGTGGCGAATGTGGGTGAGCACCCAGGCAGAGAGAGAAGGTGGCTCCATAATACAGTGGTACCTCAGGTTAAGTACTTAATTTGTTTTGGAGGTCCGTACTTAACCTGAAACTGTTCTTAACCTGAAGCACCACTTTGGCTAATGGGGCCTCCTGCTGCCACCGCACCACCGGAGCCCGATTTCTGTTCTCAACCTGAAGCACTATTTCTGGGTTAGCAGAGTATGTAACCTGAAGCATATGTAACCTGAGGTACCACTGTACAATGAAGCCCCCCCCCCAAGAAAACATTTTTAAAGGAACATTCAGCCCACTGGAACCTATGACCAAATGATGGACATTCAGCCCACTATGACCAAATGATGAACCACTATTCAGTCAACAGGTGGGCAAACAGGTGAGTTTTAAGGAGGTTCCAGAAACTGGACTACAGTCATGGCCGGCCTTATTTCCTCGATTCTCCAAAGGGGTGCGAGGGTTTGGGGGAGCTCTAAGGGGAGCTTAGATCCAACTTCCTGAGCCTTCTGCTTGGGGGTAAATGCAGGGCTGGGCCAGATGTTTGGCAGCTATCTGAAGGTGCCCAGGTGCAGTGGCGTAGCGTGGGGGGTGCAGGGGGGGCCGGCCACACCGGGCACAACATCTGAGGGTTAGGGGGCGCAAATCCACGGGCTAGGGGGTGCAAATCCATGGGTTAGGGGGTGCAAATTACTTGCCTTGCCCCGGGTGCTGACAACCCACGCTACGCCACTGCCCAGGTGACACCGGCCTGGCAGAGAGAGCGTTCCTGGAGCCCAGAGCCCATTGGCTTCAGTCCTTGGCCAGGCTGTGACCTCACAACAGGCTGCGGAATCCTGCGGAATGTTTTGTTTCCTAGTAGGCCAGGTGAGTTGTTTCAAAGGATCCCTGGGTTCAGTTGAAAGCCCAGACAGTTGGATTGGTTGAAAGCCATTCAGATTACGTCTTCTGTTCTGGTGTTCGGATTAATTGACTGTCACATAATGTGCCGCTGGTTCTGCAGACGGCAAAGCCATGGGAAAGAGGGGAGACATTGCCTAGTGCAGCAGGTAAACAGACAGCTGAAAAAATGTACCTCTTAAGTAAGTAAATATAAATAAATAATACCCGTAAAGAACGCTGGGGCTGATGAATTAATGGTCTGACTCAGAAAAAAAGCAGCTGCTTATGCTGCTTCAAGACCAAATAGAGCACATTAGAAAAACAAAATACTGCAAGAGGCATTTCTTTGAACTCTACTATGAATCCCCTGAAGAACTCTTATGGGGAGGGGGGAGAATGCAAATTGTACAGCAGGAACATTAAGATATCCAGGCACAACAGTTTCATCCAACACCTCAGCAAATGAACAGTCACAAAGTTGGTCCCAGAAGATTTACTGCTGCAGTCATCTTGCGACTAGGTAGAGCTATTTAAAATGAAAATGAATTGACTCTCTACCGCGTGTATTTTGCAGGGAAATCACCTGCTTGGGATCTGCGGGAGCGATTTGCTTCTCTCTATTTCCCAACCAAACAAGACATCCAGGAATCTTAGCCCAAAAAAGATATGACAACTTGAAATGCCTAATTTAGCAGGATTCCTCAGGAATTGCAAGAAAGCTGAATATTGTTGGGAAGGAAATTTCTCACAGGCATCTCATCACTAAGTAAACCTAGATTAGCTACACGTTGACGTGTAGGCTTTTTTCAGTTGCCTCAAACATGTAATTAGTGAATGACCAAAAAATGCTGGGAAATCTGAGTGCAGCTGAATATGTGGGATGGGTGATTGTCAGGTTCAGTTTTCCTTCATTGTTTCCAACTAGCTTTGCCCAGTTGCCCTCACTTTCTCAAGGTTTCCTTCCTCAGCCACTTTCCACTGCTTCATCTGCTCAACTACAGTGGTACCTTGGGTTAAGTACTTAATTCGTTCCAGAGGTCCGTTTTTAACCTGAAACTGATCTTAACCTGAAGCACCACTTTAGCTAATGGGACCTCCTGCTGCCGCTGCACCGCCAGAGCACGATTTCTGTTCTCATCCTGAAGCAAAGTTCTTAACCTGAAGCACTATTTCTGGGTTAGCGGAGTCTGTAACCTGGTGAGTATGTAACCTGAACCCGAGGTACCACTGTACTTCAAAACTCTGTTTGAGGCAAGTAATCCCTAACAAATGGCTGCCCAGTCTCTAAAGACCTCTAATGAGGCAGAAAGCATTGACCCTTCTAGTGATATCATTGCTGAAACATTGCTCTGACCGTTTTTTTAAAAAATCACCAAATGTCCTACTAACATCTCCACCCCTGTAGTTTAAACCCATTTGATGTAGTCTTTCCTTCTGAGGCAACATTTAGTATTATTATTTTTAGCTAAATAGGAAAATGTCATCTTTTTATACTACTGCGTCACTGTGGCCAAATCTAGACTGTTGTCATTTCTACTCTTAGAGCCATTATTTGGCTATATTGTTCTTCCCTGCAGTTACTTTGTGTAGGAAGGTTCTCACACGCACAAATACATTGCTTTCAGAACAGAATGAATAGGCATGTGGTAGTTTGTAAAGTACAAATGCTTTGGCTAGATTCACAACAAATAATGGTTTCCTATCCTGAACTGATAGAGACATCACCTTGCCAACAAAGGTCCGTATAGTAAAAGCTATGGTTTTCCCAGTAGTGATGTATGGAAGTGAGAGCTGGACCATAATGAAGGCTGATCACCGAAGAATTGATGCTTTTGAATTATCTTGCTGGAGGACACTCTTGAGAGTCCCATGGACTGCAAGAAGATCAAACCTCTCCATTCTTAAGGAAATCAGCCCTGAATGCTCACTGGAATGACAGATCCTGAAACTGAGGCTCCAATACTTTGGCCACCTCATGAGAAGAGAGGACTCCCTGGAAAAGACCCTGATGCTGGGAAAGATGGAGGGCACAAGAGAAGGGGACGACAGAGGACGAGATGGCTGGATAGTGTTCGCGAAGCTACCAGAGTGAGTTTGACCAAACTTTGGGAGGCAGTGGAAAACAGAAGTGCCTGGCGTGCTCTGGTCCATGGGGTCACAAAGAGTCGGACACGACTAAATGACTAAACAACAACAACAACATCCTGAACTGATAAACTCTGCTTTGAGAAAAGTCCTGATGGCATGGCAAACTGCTGTTAACTACAGTTGAAAGCTTCCATTTCATCATCATCATCATCATCATCACGTACACCAGTACACAGTAACATAGTGCACAGTGGGGCAGAGTTGTAGAAAAGACCCTCCCCCCCAAAACACACACATCAGCACCCTGCTGTTTACATGAACTGGGATGCAGCATGTCAATGGTGAGATTGTACTGGTATGGTTTCACCAATGATAGCATCTCCACCAAACTGGAACTCCTCTCAGTGTAGCTGGGAACCCCCAGCAGTGGGGTGTGTTCAGTGCACTAGGGGGACTAGGCTAGTCCCCTAAATGTTCCCCTGGCACCTCCTTCTCAAAGCCCAGGAAGTGTATGTCCAACTTAGGGAGGAGGGCACAATGCTCACACACAAATCACCCTCACAAGCTGGCACCTCTGGCCCTAGCTGTTCCCCTATGATAAATTTCACCGCACACTAATGACCCCCAGCCTTGCTACCATTCCATCCCAGCCTGGTTTAAGTGACGAATCAGGGGATTTTTATCAAAACGGTTTTGTTTGTTTTTAGCTTTTTATTTATACTTTTTCAAATTTATGCATTTCCTTATTTTTACAATCAATTTAACATTTCAAAATTTGACTTCCTTCCCCCTCTTTCTGCAGTACCTGCAATTATTTTTTTTTAATATCTTCTGCATAGCCAAATTCATTTAACTTGCTCATTTAACTATCTATTGTAGATATATGCACTCTTATAAAACTGCAGGTTATTACAATAAGCCTGCTAATGTTTTTATCTGTTTACAATTTATCTGCAAATATTCCATAAACTATTTCCATCCTTTTATAAAAAAAGTTTGGTATCTTGATTTCTTATTCTTGCGTGGTGAGTTCCCGCCTCCCCCCATAGAAATAAAGACATGGGACACAAGAATTTGAGTTAATGGGTCAAATTAGGCACAACTTTATTGATTACAGGAATTGAGCGGTATTGGGTTAGGCATTGGTCCTAAGAACTAACTGGCTTCAGCCTACATGCTTGAAGACTGGTGAGGGTTAACCACCAGTGGGAGGAGTTCTGCTGAGGCACGCCAACTAGGACCTCCCCCCACCTCCATAGGCTTACGACAAGGCCACGCCCCCCAGAATCCTTTACCAGATTACCCTTTGTTTGGGGGAAGGTGATGGAAGGTGATGGCGCTCCTTCCCCCTTCATCTGCATAACAATAAACTGTACCCCCACCAATGCCTAACCGCCAATACCGTGGAGTTGTGACGGTTTGCTATGAGGTAGACGAAAACCAAATGGCTGGTGCCAATCTGCCAGTTGGAAAAATTCCTACCAGGCCGCTAGACGGTGACCAACCGAAGTCCATAGCTACGTCGGGGAAGCTACGTAACGGGTGAGAGGAGAGGGGAAACCAGGTCAGCTGCGGCGCGGGAAAGAGGGAGCCCCTCGGCCGCGCCAGACCTAAGTAGGCGAAGCCACGCCCCCCGAGCCAGCCAATTGGCTGGCTCGGGGAATGATGCATCTGAGGATTCCCTGCTATCGCGTGGGCTGGAGCAGCCCCCGCAAGTGTGGGAAGGGATGTGAAGCCCGCAACCCCACCTCCTCCTTATCTCAGAAGTGGCTTTCCAGTAAGTTTTGCCATTTCTGCATATTCCATTAGTTTTTGTATCCATTCTTCCTCTCCTGGGACTTCTGCTTCTTTTCATTTGGGGGCAAGTAACATTCTAGCTGCTGTAGTAGCATACATAAATAAATTTCGATACATCACTGCACACTGGAAAGTATTTTAATTGTCCCATATTCATCCCACCTCTCTATTATTTTGTTATCTGAAATTAATATGGTTTGGAGGGTTTTTATATATCAAGCTCTGTTCCATTTTGGACACAGGGATTTTACATCCTATAAATAAAATATTAAGCTGGACCAATGTACGGTGAGCAGAAATTGGAAAAAATTATCACATTAATATTAACACAGAGATACAAGGAATAACCAACATGAGGCCGAGCGAACTACCGTTTTATGACAACCATTGCCCCTCTTGCTTCAAAACATGCCTTAATGCTTGTTATTCATACTGTTTCACACAGTTTAGCTTATGTTTTAAATATAAACCCTTCCTTCTACCTAATTAGAAGGGGGGAAACTCCTCATTTAGGAGGTTTCTGCTGAGAGATAACCTTTTCTGCATGAGATAACAGTAGACGATAACATCCTACCCACTTGGGAGGCTTGTAAGCGACTGCAAAATTTTGTACTTGTATGTTCACCTATAGAAAGGTTATACAACCCTGAGGAAAGTATCATAGTAGGTAGTATATGAACCTACCGTATTTTTTGCCCTATAAGGCGCACTGGCCCAGAGGACGCACCTCCTTTTTTTTTGGGGGGGGGAATGAATAAAAATAAATTATTTCCCCTGACCCCAGCCCACAGAACAGGCTACTGCCCGCAAGCCTTGCGAGCCCGCGGGACCTCGCACCGGGCGCGCAAGGCTTGCGGACATCTGCCCGAAGCACGGGATGTCCTCCAGAGGGCGCCCCCTGCTTCGTGCTGCAGGCTGCCGCCCCAAGCCTTGCGCGCCTGGCAGGACCTCCCCCTGGGCGCGCAAGGCTTGCGGACATCTGCCCGAAGCAGATGGCTTCAGCGAAAGCCTGCATTTGCCCCATAGGACACACACACATTTTCCCCTTCATTTTTGGAGGGGAAAAAGTGCGTCCTATAGGGCGAAAAATACGGTACATAATCTGCTTTATTTAGTGCTGCATTGAAACCTGCCTGCAGTTTCTTAAAACATTTTGTCCCCTTTGGAAGAGGCTTTGATTTGTCTGTGTTTTCTTTCTCAGGACACTTTAGATATCTGTCTTCAGATATTTGGTGGCGCAGTGTTGAACTTACTATGTAGTTGTGAAGTGGCAGTGGGTGGTGTGAGCATCTCTCTCTCTCTCTCTCCTTTTTTCTTTCTTCCTATTAAACATATCTCAAGCACTCTGCCATCTCCCCCACTGCCTATGCTTCGTGATCTGAAATAGTCCCATGGGAGAAGTTACCTTCCCCTGGGCTTTAAATGAAGAATGGGAAAATGAAGAATGGAAATGAAGAAAGGGAAGTGCCTTAGATCAGTGCACTCAATCATTCTGTTTTTTAAGGAAAGTCATTCCCTTTAGGTTAAAATAATAATAATCTGCATTGATTTCTTTAAAAGTGTGTATGTGTATTTATGTATATGGGCCTTTTTCCCCCCAGCTGGAGCTCACCAAAACTCAATTTCAGCACCTCTCAGGTGGGCACCATTCTAAGAGAACAAGGGTGAGCTCTGGCATCACTGTATCTAGAAAAATAGCACTGTATATGTATTTGTGTGTGTGTGTGTGTGTGTGTGTGTGTGTGTGTGTCACACAGCGCCCAACAACATAACAAGACCCCACCAACAGCATACGAATCAATCTGGCTAACCTGACCCAAACACACACACACACCCCACTCTCACACAAAAACAAATTTCGCTACAGCCAATCAAAGACAACCAACCACACTCTAGGCCAACCCCAACCTCTCTCACCACCAAAGAAATACAAGCGAATAGTAAAGAGAACCCACACAAGTGACACTGACGCAAAACCCCACACATACACTACGTAGAAGCACTGCCACGCGACCCCAACCCCCTCATCATTCTCCCCTCCACCTCTTCCCCCCTTTTCTTCCTAATGTAACGCTAATGTCTCACAGCAAATGAAACTGTAGTAAACACGACTTGGAAAATGAGACATTGCACATACTTTTGTAAACCAAGAAATCTTTATTCACACAAAAAGAGAACATACGAGATGAGCAGCTGCCAGGCACACAGTAGGAAGCATCCATGTCTTCTCGTGATTATAAGAAAGCCTAGCTGAAGTTGTCCTGTAGTTGCCAGGAAATTCAGTCACCCAAGAGTGCTGCAGAGTGCTTATTCAGATGATTTTTAGAATGAGAAAAGTACACTCTTCTCTGACACACACTATGTTCACCTTAAGAGGAAGGTAAGTGCCAAACCCCAGACCCCACCCCACCCTAAAAACACCCATGCATAATTTCTGAAAATGGTCTGGAAGCTCCAGTTAGTGCAAAATGTTGCAACTGGACTGTTGATGAGGACAGAAGAAGAAGAGTTTGGATTTGATATCCCGCTTTATCACTACCCTAAGGAGTCTCAAAGTGGCTAACTTTCTCCTTTCCCTTTCTCCCCCACAACAAACACTCTGTGAGGTGAGTGAGGCTGAGAGACTTCAGAGAAGTGTGACTAGCCCAAGGTCACCCAGCAGCTGCATGTGGAAGGGGAGGGAATCAAACCCGGTTCACCAGATTATGAGTCTACCGCTCTTAACCACTACACCCCACTGGCTCCATCCCCAGAACCTATCTGTGGTGCTTAAACATTCTCAGTTGACCTAAGCTGCTCATCTTGGCCCCAAGGAAAGAATTGGACCACTATGTCTCAGTAAGCTCTTAAATATTTACTCATTTCCACAATTAGAAGTTTCACACCGGAGGCACTGAACAGTGAAAAGATAAGTTTGTGTAGAGTAACTATGACTTGCCGGTATGTGTTTGTGTTCAGTTACTTGGCTGTATCGTTCATCTGCTCTGTATTTCTCTGCACAGATGGAGAAAAATAAAAATCACTTTTGAGAGTTGCAGAAGCCAACAAAGTAACTTCACCCTGCGGGGTTCTAGAGGTTCTTAATTTAAACTATGAATCACTTGCCAAACCTAGAGAGAGACTTCTAAAGCGCCTTCCGTTGGGGGTGATTCTGTCTTTTCTTCTGCACTATATATTTCTGACATTTGGAGCAAGTTAAAGCACTTGAATAGCTGACAGTAATCTTCTCACTTAACTGTGGTTGATCTGCCTATTATTCAGCTGCCCTATAGAAAGTACATGACTCTTTGTTCTTGCCCTCCTCCATTTGCAATGGCAGACCCCCAGGAAAGTGATGTCACCCGGTATTTGTACAAATCAGCTCAAAGCAATCTATCGAGTTTGTTTGTTGCTGTTCCCTTGGAATGGAGAGAGGGTGACTCAGAGGATGTTCTTTGGTGAGGGCAGTAAATATCTGAGGCCACTGCAATCTGAGTAAAATTCACAGATCTGTGTGGCATCCATGCAGGCATTGATAATGGAGAGGAATACGTAGTTTTCATTTGTGAACTGGATTAAAATTCTTATTAATTTACTGCAGCTAATTCTGAATCTGGACTCTGGACATATATGGTTTTACAGATTTTTAAAAAATGGTAAAAATGAAAGGATCTTAGAGAATTTTTAAAAAAACTTTATTGAATTTCAGTAACAAAAAACCAAACAATATCACAAGAGAAAAGGAAATATAACAAATTACACAAAAAATTAAATTAAATTAAAAAATACCAACAAATACATAAAAACATAGACTTCCCTCCATCCATGTTTGACCTCTTTCCCTTAATCATCTTTTATTCATTGTGTTATTAGTATTACATTGTTTTTGTTCCACTTCCATCCATTTCCTCAATATTTCTACCCTGTAAACTTTATTCATTGCATATTGATATATTTGTCCCAGAACAATGTCTTTTCATGTACTCATTTACACAATCCCATTCAATTAATTTTTGATCTGTTTGTCCTCTTATCGCTGCCTTATCTTCAAGTCCCATAAAAGATATAAGGGGAATAGGGAGGGACGAATCTTGTCAGTTTTGATTCTGCAACAATTATCTTAAAAGAAACAACAGCACCTAATGACTTTTCCTTTTACTAACTTTTACTCAGTGTAGACCCATTGAAATTAATGTATCATTAATGTAAATTAATGTATCATGGCTATTAATTCCGTTGACTTTACTCTGAATAAAAGTTAGTTAAATACAACCCTGTGAAAATTCACCAGCATTCCAGTGCAGATTTCCCCACTTTTTTGCATCTTTGGCAAGCAATTTATACTAATACAATGCATATTATGTTTGTTTGTTTGTTTAAAAAACAAATATATGCATTTTATGACACCTTCCCCTAATAATTTTTTTGGGGGGTACACACTGGTTGGTTGGAGAGCTGCATCACAAAATTTGGAGACTTGTGAATTTTGAAAGCTAGCTAGGTTTTGCTTCACATATTCATTCAAGAAATGTGAATTAGATAGTTTCTCATGAAATGCGAACATGCTCTAATTTCTCCACCTTCCCCAGAGAGGGGCTAGCACTGTGTCTGGACTGTGCATCTGCATGCTAGCTGCTTACACAAATGCTATGTGACCACAGTTTAGGATTTGTGTGTGGAGGTCCCCAAGCCACCCCTCAAAATAAATCACAAATCGCACATAATTTTTCTTTAAGGTTTTTGGCATAATTTTGGCCACAATTTTATTAAAATACATAATCTGTGAGTGGTTGCTTAGGCATTGGTTCTGACTACCTGCCCCCCCGCCTGGGACAGAACTGACTTTCCGAACTCCCTCAGAAGCCAGTGAAGGGAAAACAATATTGGGGATCAGTTGAGCTGAGTGACAGTCCCTCACCGCTCACCCAACCTGCTCCCCAAGGCTTGCCAGCCCTGGTCCCATTTCAGGGATTAGACAAAATCGTGGCAAGCCCCAGGATTCCTTTAACGGAATTCCCTTCCACACCACCATTGGAGGGGCAGGCCCAGCCTATCCTGACCCCTCCTCCACCAATTTTTAAAACCAATGCCTAACCGCAACCTTACAAGTTGTGACGAATTGCTAAGTAGTAGGCAAAAACCAAATGGCACCAGCCAATCAGCCAAATGGACAAAATTCCTACTAGGCCCCTGCCCCAATGGCAGACGACCCCAGGACAGGCAAAGCAAGGTCAACTGGAACTCAGGGCTGGCGGGTGGGTGATCTGATGCACTCTGCGAAAGAGAAAGCAAAAGCTGAGTGCCCCACAATTTAAAGCCTTTGGTCCCCCCCCCCCAAATTGCTACATGCAATTAGCCCCAGCAACCCGGCCATCCAATCGTTGCCCCAGGCCATCACAATTTTACCTGCTGGGCAACAGAGGGTTGGCCTGGCAGACCCCACCACAACACATGCTCTCATTTCAGGGAGAACATGCTCTGCGCATAACACTTCACTGTGGCTAATGAATAACAGAAGTGGGAGCTTCTGACCTCTTCCTTGTAGCCATACTGGAATTGGATGGAAGGGAGAAAACCATGTGAGTCTGAGGCTCACTGACGCTCATCCTCATCACGCAAACGCAGCCAATGTGACAGCAATAATTCAGCAGAACTTCCAATCCCTGCTGAGTTCTTGGTCCCCTTTCTAGCAAGAACTGTTTCAGTAACGTCTAAATGAATAGCAATTGGTTCTGCGCTGAAAGATACCATCAATGGCAACAATAACAGAGAACAAATTCCATTATCACTACCCTACCACCTTTGCTGCCTCCCAGCCTTCAGTATTGCAATGAGCGCTCACACTTTACATTGTGGGTGCCCTTTGCGGGGTCGCACGCGGTGCTGCAGTTTCCAGGGAATTTAATGGCAAAAAGGGGCTGGCCTGCTTCTCGGTGTTATTATTGGAGGTTCATGCCCAGCCTCAGCAGTCAAGTTTCATTGCTGGGAGGTGGGGCCAGCCCCATTTATAAATAGGGGGAGGAGCTGGTATTAGCCAGGCAGACGGCTCTGGAGATTCACCCTCCCTACCCTCCCTTTGTTTAATGTTTCTTGTTTACAGGTTAACTTTTTCTTCCTGTTTAGCGGGAGCTGCTATGGTCTTTGACTGGTTGCTGTTGAAGGACCAGGAAGAAATTTTCCTGCATTGGCAGGTTTTGTCTTCCCCATAGCAATCCGTCACAACTTTGGCCGTGGGTGGAATCCTTTTCTTCCCTATATGGGTGTGTGTGTGAAGTGGTGACTCACCCCCCTGTGGTGGCGATTCCAGGGTCCCCCTCTTAAAGGGTTTTTTTATATATATGGGTGTCACTGGCCATACACTGAAAGTTGTCAGTGAACTACCCTGCGTGTGGGGATTTGGGCTGGGCTGCCTGCTACACTTATGTCTCGCAGAGCACCCCCATATCCCATTTACCCTGATGTGCCCCAGTTCACCTGGCTGGGGGGCTGGGAGGGATACACCCCCAAGGCCTAAGCCAAGGTCTTCCTACATTTGGAAGTTTAATAAAGTTGTGGCCTAATTTTAATTCCATAACATGTTGTCAGAGTCTTTATTCCTTTCTTGTGATCCCTCGGGGCTGGAGCTGTCACTGCCTGGTCGCACAATGCAGTCAGCCCAAACAGTTAGTGAGTGAGTCTGTCCTTTCCGTTCAGGGGCATCATTTTGTTTTTAATAAGATCTGACTAAAGTTATATGGTATGTTTTCTTTGAATGGCGCATCAGCTGTTATCGTCACTGCTGTATTGTGTCTGAACTTGTCATCGTGCGCAGTACATATGTCTCCGTCAAAGCTCTTCCCATGGAATAATAATGTATAAATGTTGTTGTCGTTCTTAGCTAGGATGAGGGAGGGAGCAAAGGGAGGCAACACCTTTCAATAAATTCGCTGAAGACTTTGTATCAGATTTAAAAGATACATCTAATATTGGGTTCCTTGTTTCAAAGACGCTGTAATTTGACAAAATGAATTACCTGCCAGAGCTGTGTTATACTTTCATCAAGATATGTTTCATAAGAAAGAAATGGCTGAAGAAAGAAAGAAAAACCAGGTGATAAAGTAGGATTCATTTAGCTCCTATGAATGGAAGGCACATTTTCTTGAAGGTATTATTTCATTTGCCTGCTTTATTAAAACAGACTATCTGCTACCAAAAACAAAACAAAAAACACACCCTAATAGCAGCTTTTCAGCAGAACACTCTTCTGGTGCATTATTACTTTCATTTATATTTTATTTGGTTCCTTTATTGAGGGGAGGCGCAAGCCAGGGGAAAAGATGTAAAGCCCTATTAAATTTGTACAAGACACTGAATTGGGAAGCTGCAAATGCAATTCATATGTGGAGTCCCATTTTGACACACATATGCTGTGTAAACATGCATTAGGGTTGAGATGGACAAACCAGTTTCTCTCCACTCTGTATCACTTTTTACATATAGAAATTATCCGAAATAGACAACGTACATGGCTTGGCGCACAGATGTTGTGTGGGACAGATGTATGTATACACTCGTTCAATTCTGCTACACATTTAGCAACCTGGAGTGGGACTTCCATGTAGATTGGGTGAGGGAAGGATCCAGAACTGGCCCACTTTCTGTGGAATGGGATGTAAGAATCAGGTGCAGTCAAACACAACATGGGTAGAGTAGACATGAAGGTTATCTCAGTCCTCCAGCCGTAACCTCCTGCTTTCCAGGACTGAGACGAAACTTCCTATGTGTAACTCGAGATGGGTGTGGCCTCTCCTGAAGTAGAAAGAACCAGAACCACAGGCTGGCGACCATCTTGTCTTGACTTTCAGAATTGATCTCTTCATTGCTGTTTGGTAATAGGTTATGCAGGCTATTTCATTAGTCTTCTTCTAAAGAGAAACTAAAAAAGAGTAAGGTTACTCTCACACTCTTTTTAGCAGATGCATTCATAGGAAAAATACACAGATCCATCTGTCTCCCATTTATCAAAAAACAATGTAAAGAAAAACAATGTTAAGGCCAAGTATTTCCACATTGTTACTATCAATTATTATTATTATTATTATTATTATTATTATTATTATTATTATCATCATCATCATTATCATAATTTTGCCATATAGCACTTGGATTAGATTCCATAGAGTCCATCCAAAATACCTTCCTCTAAATTTTGCTAGATTAAATGAAAACAATGTCTGCTTGTTTGTTTCACGCATTTATATGCCACCATATGACCAATTTCTCAGGGTAGCTACCTACAAGAATAAAAGCAAATCAAAACTCCAAAAGATGTTGGCAATGCAACACAGAAGAGCAGCATAAGGACAGGTTGCAAAAAGAAAACTAGCTAGACCTAGGGCAAATTTCAAAAAAGGCTGAGAAAATTTAAAGTTATTTGCTTTGAGTTAAATTGAGAAGGTTGGCACTACCATTAGTTAGAGTGAACCGACTACCTCTGGGAGAAGATGCTGCAGGGTAATTCACCCATGTTGAATTAAGATTTCAAATGCCAGTCCAGTTGGCTTTTAAAAGAGGAGGGAGAAAGAGTGCCATATTGGCAGCAAAATGTCTTGAGCCAGGGCTGCAAACTGAGAACAACCTGGGTGCTAGTGAGGAGGACATTTGGTAGGTAGAGTGTCAGCACCAAGAAGGCCTTTTCTTCAGGAGCCACTTGTTCACCCAATTCTGGCGTCTAGAGAACAGCTTCCTAAAGTCTGGGTAGGATTCTACATTGTCTGATATGCAGCTAATGGGATCATCTTTAGAATGGTCCTGGTTGCAGGCAGGCCCCCAGCCCGCTTCCTCCCCCCACCCTGGCATGGGTGGAGTAACGCTTTCATGCCAGGGTGGCATTACAATCACCCCAGACCTATTGGCAGGGGAATTGTGAGGAGTTTAAAAGCGGCAGCGCGACGTGGGCTGTGTACCTGCTTCATGCTGCCGAACACCCGCCCACCCTCCCTGTAATTTATGTGTTCTCTGGCCTTGCTTTGGATGTTGGTTGGTCGCCTATCTTGGGCCAGGGGCCAGGTAGGAATTTTTCCATTTTGCAAATTGGCACGGGCCACTTGGTATTTGTCTACCTCTTAGCAATCGTCATGACTTTGTAAGGTTTGGCGGTTAGGCATTGGCTCATTGAATTGTGGGGGAGGGGAGGTCAGCCATCGCCTGCCCTTCCATTGACCAAGGGTATTCCGGTAAAGGAATCCAGGACCTGGTTCCTGTCCGAAGTCCACTTGAGGGGCCCCGATGTGGCTTCCTCTTGGGGTGGTTTACCTTATTGACTACCTGCAATGCCGGCCAGAGTCCGATATAGTCTATGTCAATGCCTAAGCCAATACCGCTCACATTTCTGTAATTCAATAAAGTTGTGGCCTAAAATTTTGCCAATAACCTTAAACTAAATATTCTGTGTCCTTGTGAATTTATTTTAACAAGGGGCTGGTCTGGGGGCCTTGCCACGCAACTATGGCATCCAAGCTGTTGCCGATATGAGTGATTTGATCTTCCACAGTGCCTAGAAGCAGGCATGGTTCATTCACCAGACCAGATTGGAAAATCTACCAGACTCCTCAGAAAAAGCTCCACTGAATGTGGAACAGACAAGAGTGGTAGTTAAGAATGGCTTCTTCCCCATCATCATGGCCACAGAGAATGCCTGATAATGATGTCTCACCACTGTTTGATTAGAGTTGTGACGAATCATTCTGCGCCTGCATTGTAGACATCTCCCAGTCTTGACTCCAGCTTTCCTCTGGGCTAAGAAGATGAATGTGTTGTGCTCATCAGGAGAAAGCATCTGGATGTGATCCTATCAAACACATTCCACAGAGCAACCAGGGTTGCAACAGGAGCACAAACCACAGCAGTGATAAAATTATAAAGACTGAAAACTACAAAGTTACTTATTAGTACCAACTGTTCTTCATGGTCCTCTTGTGCTGGTCCTGGGGGTTAACTGTGAGGCGAGGTCCAAGTCTAGTCCGAGGTCGAGGGTGCAGTAAGGAGGCAGTGCACCAAAGCTGAAGCTGGGTGCAAGGCAGGGAGTTGGGTGAGGTCAGGAGCTCCAGCAGAACAGGGTGCAGGCAGGAACTGGCTACCAACAATGTTGCTCCCGCAACCTGGGACTTGGGCTGGCTGGCTTTTATCTGCCCCGAGGCATTGGGCAGCGCCGATCCTCAGGTGACTCGCCTCTCCTGGCCTGGAGGCGAGCACTCCTCCTGCAGGAACTTAGTTCCCTCCACCTCTCTGCTCTGAGCCTCTGCAGCTCAGGAGAGGATGGAGGGTTACCGGACCCAGAGGAAACCTCAGCTTCCCCTGACGGGGCTGAGAGTGGAGCACCTGCAGGCAATGGGTCCTCCATCACCTCAGGAGCCAGAGCAGACTCAGCTGGTGCCTGCACCTGAGGATCTAGCACAGCTGAGGACCCTTCAGGCTCAAGCCCCAGCCCCGGCTCAGCTCGTTCTGGAGGTGGGGAATCCTGTGCAGGCTGGGATTCCTCAGGTTCAGCATCCAAGCCTGAATCCCAGGCCATCACACCTCTAAACAGTAAACACCCAGAGATGGATGATGATCATTTGAATTATATTTCAAGTGTAGTAGTAAAGTGGTTTGGAGTTACAAGCATATCATGCAGTTGACTGTTGACTGTTGTTGAACTTGATTCAGATCTTGAGCTGGGACTTTTTAAAAATGTATTTTTATTTAAGATTTTCTTGATTTACAAAAGTATGTGCAATGTCTCTCTCTCTCTTATCTTTTCCCCATGTAACATTTTTTACAAATCGGTTTCATTTATCAAGACATTAGGAGGAAAAGAGGGAAAGAGGTGGAGGGGGGGAAGATGAGTGGGGTTGGGGTTGGGGTTGGGTGGCAATGTTTCTATTTTACTTAATGTCGAATAGCGGAAAAGATGGACGAAGGACACAGCTCTGTTGGATTCACAGCTCTTTATTGCAGCAGTTAGAACTGCTCCTGGAATCAGACTGACTGCAACCTAGCTGGCTGCTTTTTATAATACTAAGTAACTTGAAACAGTAACAACTCACAACTAGCTAATCAATCAGGAGCGACAGTTTTCAATCCTTCGTTTACATACTGGTGGCCCTGAGTGAGAACTGCCACTAATCTTAATACATAGCAATTAATACATGTGGGGTTTGGTGTCAGCATTGCTTGTGCAGGTTCTCTGCTGTTCACTTGTGTTCCTTTGGTGGTGAGAGAGGTTGGGGCTGGCCTAGGGTGTGGTTGTCCATTTGTGATTGGCTGTGGGGATCTTTGTTTTCATGTGTGAGTGGGGTGGGTGGGTGGGTGTTTTGGATCAGGTTAGCCATATTGATTTGTATGCTGTTGGTGGATTTTTGTCATTGTCATGTTGGGCTGTGTATGTGGTAAAGGGGAGCCAAAGTTGTTTATGCTGCATAGCTCAAACACCTGAATGAACCCTCATCAAGCCTGCTGAGATCTAAGTAATGCCTCTGGTCAAAATTCATTCAGGAGATCAAAATTGTAGCAGGAAGTTATCCCAAAACATAGGAGATATATATAGTTTTTAATATCTTAAAATGAAAGGTAGGCCTACTGTTCTTATAGACATCTGGGAGTTGAAAGCTGTGCTCTGTGGTTGTACTTGGCTTCTCTGCTGATCTGCAGTTTTTCATACAGTGTGCTGGTTTTTAGTATTGTGGTATTTCAGACCCCCCAGGTGTCCCATTTTCCAGGGACAGTCCCAATTTTACAGAAGCCGTTTTGATTTAATCTTGGAATGTCCTGCTTTTCCCTAGGACTGGACGTTGCTATTTTCATTGATAAATGTTGGCGGGTATAGTACTGCACCCCTAATTTCATCAAAGAAATGGCGGAGTTTGCAATCTTTAGAAGACATTCTGAAGGCAGCCCTGTATAGGGAAGTTTTTAAATGTTTAATGTTTTCATATGTTTTTATTTATGTTGGAAGCTGCCCAGAATTGCAGGGGCAACCCGGCCAGATGGGTGGGGCATTATTATTATTATTATTATTATTATTATTATTATTATTATTGAATAGGACATCACTACAGTGGTACCTCCAGTTGTGGATGAGATCCGTTCCAGAGCTCCGGTAGGAATCCAAGGTTTCCCCAACCGGAGATGCCTGTTCTGCACATGGGCGCAGTGCATAGAGCATTTCTGCACATGGGCGAGTGGCGAAACCCGGAAAAATACTTCCGGGTTTTCCGCTTTCACAACCCAAAGTTTACGTTACCTGAGGGTAATGCAAGCCGAGGTCCTACTGCATTTTCATCAGAGAAATGTTGGAGGATATTGGGGTTTGAGCAGGTTTTCAAATTTATTTTTGGTAGGTTGGCTTCAGTAATAGTAAATATGGGTATAAATCAATAAATACAATGAATTGTATCCAGAAGTGCTTCCTGTTTATGGAAATATTTTTGATGGAGCAGAGATTCTTCTGAATGGAAGGGGGATAGATAATTTTCCTAAATCTGGTCCAGAGGTTATGGGGACTCTCCAGAACAGTATGGGATGTGGGAAAGTGAATCAGGGGAAAAAAACATTTTCCTTCTTCTGTTTGCAAGATTCTCCTTTGGACTGAAGGTCCTTCTGGCTATGACAAGGCCCAGTTGAATCCAGAGCTGTGTTGTTGTTGTTGTTTAGTCATTTAGTCATGTCCGACTCTTTGTGACCCAATGGACCAGAGCACGCCAGGCACTCTGCCACTGCTTCCCGCAGTTTGATCAAACTCATGCTGGTAGCTTTGAGAACACTATCCAACCATCTCATCCTCTGTCGTCCACTTCTCCTTGTGCCCTCCATCTTTCCCAGCATCAGAGTCTTTTCCAAGGAGTCTTCTCTTCTCATGAGGTGGCCAAAGTATTGGAGCCTCAGCTTCACAATCTGTCCTTCCAGTGAGCACTCAGGGCTGATTTCCTTCAGAATGGATAGGTTGGATCTTCTTGCAGTCCATGGGACTCTGGAGAGTCTCCTCCAGCACCATAATTCAAAAGCATCCATTCTTCGGCGATCAGCCTTCTTTATGGTCCAGCTCTCATTTCCATACATCACTACTAGGAAAACCATAGCTTTAACTGTACGGACCTTTGTTGGCAAGGTGATGTCTCTGCTTTTTAAGATACTGTCTAGGTTTGTCATTGCTTTTCTCTGAAGAAGCAGGCATCTTTTAATTTCGTGACTGCTCTCACCATCTGCAGTGATCATGGAGCCCAAGAAAGTAAAATCTCTCACTGCCTCCATTTCGTCCCCTTCTATTTGCCAGGAGGTGATGGGACCAGTGGCCATGATCTTTGTTTTTTTGATGTTGAGCTTCAAACCATATTTTGTCAAGCGCTGTAGGTATACCTATAAAGCACAGGGGGAAAATATTTACTGTGGGATGATGGGAGCAATGAAAGACGACAGGGACGAGTCTAGGGTGCTGATCTGGAAGAACCTAATTACTGTAGTTCCACTTGTCTCATCAAATAGTACTTTCATGCTTATCAGATTTTTAAAAGGCCCTTTTTCTTCCTCCTTGTTCAGTTACTGCAAATTAATAGCAACACTGCCGAATCTAAGCAACTGTTGTTGCATTAAGGTATTCGAAATGGGTACAAATGTCTACTGATGGTATAGAGTTACACTTTAAATGAATAGCAAGGGTAATTTCACTCCATTGTAAAATGATTTTAATTTTAATTTTACTGTATTACTGAACCAAAAAGAGACTAATTTTGTATCTAATTTAGCAGAGCTGAGTCACAGCTATTGTTTTTAATGGCGCCGTGGTGTTTTGCTGGTGGAAAATGCAGAACCCGATAACATTTTAATATGTGAAATTATAACAAGGCCATTCATTCATCTGATGGTAGCAGTAAATGGAAGACAAAGTCAAAGGAGAGAGAGAGAGAGAGAGAAATGGAAAATGCAGTTTTTAAATATGGATACCCCCAACAAAAAAGCTATGCAACTACAAAAATCAATATTAATTTAGAGTGTAAGCATTATCCTTTTATGTACTGTGCTCTCGGGGCACAACTTACTTGTTTAATCACTCGTAGTTTGGGGAGGCAGGGGTTGTTCAAAGAAGTACTGTAGGTAGTGGGCAATGCTCAACACGACAGACAGCCATACAACAGTTTGGTGGTCTCATGTGCAAATTTTATTCCCCAGGAAAGGAAAATAATGTTTGTGTGTGCCTCCCTTCCCAGAAGGTCCAGTCATGGCCGACTCTGGGGTTGTGATGCTCATCTCGCTTTATTGGCCGAGGGAGCCGGTGTACAGCTTCTGGGTCATATGGCCAGCATAACTAAGCTGCTTCTGGTGAACCAGAGCAGTGCACGGAAACGTCGTTTACCTTCCCACCGGAGCAGTACCTATTTATCTACATGCACTTTGACGTGCTTTCGAACTGCTAGGTTGGCAGGAGCAGGGACTGAGCAACGGGCGCTCACCCCGTCGCTGGGATTCGAACCGCCAACCTTCTGATCGGCAAGTCCTAGGCTCTGTGGTTTAACCCACAGCGCCACCCGCGTCCCTGAAGCATCCCATAGCAAGGTATTATTTGGCAATGGTGAGAAGAAGCATTGAACCAGAAATGCTGCCTCTCTTTGGCACCCTGCTAGACTAGCGGCTATTCAGATGAAGTAATGTGATTTACCCTGGTCCTGTGGGACCACTTGTTGCAGAGGGAAGTGAGGGGCAGAGGGGCTTGTCAGCCTGGGAAGGTAGGCCATATAGGACAAGTAAGACTCTGATCCTAAACCTCTGCTGCCTTGTGGAATATATCTGGGAGAGGAAAAGGCTAAGGATGAAATAATTCCAAAGTGGAATCCATTATACGGTTGGATGGTTCATTGTACCCCTGCTTCCTGCAACTCCTGTAGTCAAGCTGGTGCCAAACAAATTGCACAGCTTTCCTTTAGACTACAACAGTGAGGTTGAGAAGGATGTACAAACTTTGGTTCTCAAACTTAATCCGTTCCAGAAGTCCGTTCCAAAACCAAAGTGTCCCAAAACCAAGGCATGCTTTCCCATAGAAAGTAATGCAAAATGGATTAATCCATTCCAGACTTTTAAAAACAACCCATGAAACAGCAATTCAACATGAATTTCACTATCTAACTAGACCATTGATCCATAAAATGAAAGCAATAATCAATGTACTGTGCTATAAAAAAAATGAGAAAGTATTGTAGATGATAATTTATTTATTTATTTTAAAAAAAACTTACCTGCATTGATGATAGTCATTGTTTGGATGGGGGTGCTTTTATCCATTTCCGCAGTCACACAATCAATCAATCAATCAGTAGCTGAACTGGGTTCCACACAGTCACAGAAACAAATTAAACGAAAAAGCCTCAAAAACGAAAACACAAAATAAATAGCAAAAACAAAAGTGCCAAACTTAATCCATTCCGGAAGTCCGTTTGACTTCCAAAATGTTCGAAAACCAAGGCGCAACTTCTGATTGGTGCAGCGCCCTGGAAACAATAGCCGACAGCTGCATTGTACGTTTGGCTTCCGAAAAATGTTCAAAAAATGGAACACTTCTGGGTTTTCGGCATTTGGGAACCAAGGCGTTTGAGAACCAAGGTACCACTGGCCCATCTAGTCTAGCGTTCTGTTCTCGCAGTAACTAATCAGCTGTCTATGGGATGCCCGAGTACCTTTTGAGTCCTACTAAGCCCAGGCTGCAGTCCTGACCCTTTATTACCTTAGAGTAAGCCCCATTAAAGTCAACCGAATTTTCTTCTGTGACTACATGATTCAGATTGCGCTGTAAGGCTCTGATCCTATGCACACTTTCATTGGAATAAGCCTGATACAACACAGTGGCATAAATATTGGAAGTTAGCATTTGGGCTAAATTTGCATTGTGCGGAAATGTATTGTCTCTCTTGATAATGCAGATACTTGGAAAATAATGAAATTACTCTGCAATTACCCAGGCATTTTGCTCTCTCCCACTTAAATAAAAGCTTCTAGCAACAGACTCACACCTTCTTCACTTGAGAAAGCCAGAAAGAGATATGGAGAGAGAGGGGGTGGCGATGGGAGTGGGATTTCAGACAGGAAAGAGATGCAGGAAGAGAATTATGTACACAGCAGATGACAGCATGAATCAGGAATTTAGAGAGCTTGGAGCTCAGCATTATAATATCTTTTTGTCTTGTAACTTTATAATGTATTTCTGTCTTGTAGGTTTTATCTTTTTGTATATGCAAAAACAATTCATCAAAGAACAATAAAAATGCAAAGAGGGGAACGGTTCACAGCTTATATCTGCTCTCTGTGTAATTACAGGCACACATTTGTAAACCGAATAGGTCTATTAAAGCTGTACGGACTCAGTACAATCCTCCATAACCGAGCTTTTAGAATTGGCATTGCAATATTAAAATATGAAAAAAAAACAAATGCCCACCGTAAATAGAGACTACAGAATGGAGAAAGAGGAGGCTGGCAGAGAATAAAAAGACCTGGAATGTGATCAGTCAGATTAGAGGTCAGAAAGGAAATGTAGCCAATCACAGCTCAGCTCCCTGATGAATGGAGTTTCAGGATAGCCATGTTTGTAGATTCATCTTTTTTTCACACTCACTTACCAGATGCATGCTTAAAACATCAACGGGACACGGGTGCCGCTGTGGTCTAATCCACTGAGCCTGTTGGGTTTGCCAATCAGAAGGTCGGTGGTTCAAATCCGTGCGACAGGGTGAGCTTCCGTTGCTCTGTCCCAGCTCCTGCCAACATAGCAGTTTGAAAGCATGCCAATGCAAGTTAAGGTTACCAGATTCCCCCCCCCCCCAGTGAATCCAGGGACACTTTTCAACTTCCTACTAAATAGATGGATTTTGTCAGGGGACTGATTTGTAAATCCAGGGACTGTCCCTGGCAAACGGGGACATCTGGTAACCTTAATACAAGTAGATAAATAGGTACCGTTGTGGCGGGAAGGTAAACAGCATTTCCATGTGCTCTGATTTCTGTCACAGTGTTCTGTTGCACCAGAAGCAGTTTTGTCATGCTGGCCACTTGACCTGAAAAGCTGTCTGTGGACAAACGCTGGCTCTCTCAGCCTGAAAGCGAGATGAGAGCCACAACCCCATAGTTGCCTTTGACTGGATTTAACCACCCAAGGGTCCTTTACCTTTACTCTTTTTAAAGCATCACATATGCCCAGCTTAGCAGTGCCCATAGTAAAGGTAAAGGGACCCCTGACCGTTAGGTCCAGTCGCGGATGACTCTGGGGTTGCGGCACTCATCTCGCTTTATTGGCCAAGGGAGCCGGCGTACAGCTTCTGGGTCATGTGGCCAGCATGACTAAGCCACTTTCTGGCGAACCAGAGCAGTGCATAGAAACACTGTTTACCTTCCTGCTGGAGTGGTACCGATTTATCTACTTGCACTTTGACGTGCTTTCAAACTACTAGGTTGGCAGGAGCTGGGACTGGGCAATTGGAGCTCATCCCAATGCGGGGATTGGAACCACCAACCTTCTGATCAGCAAGCCCTAGGCTCTGTGGTTTAACCCACAGCGCCACCCATGTCCCATAGCAAGGTATTATTTGGCAATGGTGAAAAGGAGCATTGAACCAGAAATGGTGCCTCTCTTTGGCACCCTTCTAGACTAGCGACTATTCTGATGAAGTAATGTGATTTACCCTGGTCCTGTGGGATTGGATTCACGTGCTGCACTGCAGCATCTGAAATGGAAAGGAGAAAGGGAAGAAACTACGAAAGAAACCAACAAGGGACAGGGAAGGGTGCAAGTATAAACAGGAACAAGAAAATCTGCAGAGGGGGCATAGAAGAGACCTAAGAGCCTCGGACATTAGAACACCAGATTGATGGACTGGATGTAATGGTTAGAAAGGACTGACATAACCCGAGACCAGGAAGAAGGGACATTGGATAAAATTAGAGGAAAAAAGTATATAAAAAGGATATTTTTTTTCTATTTTTGGAATTAGTGTAATACTAATGAAACATCAGGGAACATGCTGGAAAGGAACTAATTGGCTTTAGTAGAAAGGTTTGAAGGAGTTATGTATAAATATGGCTTAAATTTTGAAATTTTATGGTTTTTAAGGTAATTTAAGGTTAAAGAAATTAACGGTAAATTGAATAACAGAATATAGTAAAAGCTGGAAAGGATGTGCTGAGTTAATAAAGAAAAAAAAGACAGATTGTTAAGATAAATTATTTAAATAAAAATTGAGAAATATGGGAAGAATTTGCTGAAATAGTGAATTAAGTTAGAATACAAAAAGGGAGGTGTGAGGAGGTCCAAGAAACAAGCAAACGAAAGGATGTAATTTGGATTTGTATTTTTCTTTTGTATTTATGCTTTTTATTCTTTTTTCTCTTTTGTTGTTGTATTTTCCTGGTTTTTTTTTTTTTCATTCTTTTTTATATACCTATGTATTTTTGAAATTCTGAATAAATATCATTAAAAAATAATAATAAACTGATTAACGACGGCAAAAAAAAAAAAAAAGAAATGGAAAGGAAAGCTATGTGAGATGGGTGAAATATGTGGTAAAGAAAGTAGGAAGAGTTCCAGTGCTTCTAGTCCAACATCCTGTCCTCACAGTGGCCAGCCAGATGACTATGGGAAGTCACAAGCAGGGCATGACTCCAAGGATGCTCACCCTACTTATGTTCCTTAGCAACTGGTATTCAGAAGTATACCACCTCCAACTATGGAGGTTAGGTCCATAGTTGGGTCTCCAGCTGCTTTTGGACTACATTTCCCATCATCCCTAGTCACTGATCCTGCTAGCTAGGGATGATGGGAGTTGTAGTCCAAAAGCAGCTGGAGACCCAAGTTTGGGAAAGTCGGCACAAGGGAAGATTAAATAGTAGCTACTACTCCCACACCAGGAACATAGCTCCCTAAATCCAATAGCTCCCTAAATCCAATGACACTTGTATATTCATTCATTCATTCATTCAACCTTTATACATAATTTAGACAATAAAAATAAAACATCCATGGAACAATGGCAATCCGAACATATTAAACACATAAAACATATAAAAGACTCAGCAGTAGTTTTAAATAAATTAAGTACAGTGGTACCTAGGGTTAATAACTTTATTCGTTCTGAAGGTCTGTTCTTAACCTGAAACTGTTCTTAACCTGAAGCCCCTTTAGCTAATGGGGCTTCCTGCTGCTGCTGCGCCACTGTAGCACGATTTCTGTTCTCATCCTGAAGCAAAGTTCTTAACCCGAGGTAATATTTCTGGGTTAGCGGAGTCTGTAACCTGAAGCGTATGTAACCTGAAGCGTATGTAACCTGAGGTACCACTGTAGTTTTAAATTTGCCTTTAAAAATCTCGCCTAAGTATCCTGAAACAATCCCAGTAGTTTCCGGCATATCATCTCTCAACAGATATTGGATTTCTCATACCCTGAATTACAAAGCGTGTTCTCATTAAAGGAGAGCACGTGTTGCGGATGGGGCCGAGCAAAGCACCCCATGGTTGCTAGGCAGGATAGATTGAAGGGGCTTGGATCGGATTGGTGGTTGGTGTTACTGGGGTAAATTTGATGTTGCCAATTTAGGGGTGGGAACAGAGGTTATTTATACAAGGCTCACAGCATGTTCCTTTCTCTTTCGCTGTGGGCACCGGATCACCCGCCCTCCCTCACTTGATTGGGCTTGTGCTTTGACCTTGCTATGCCTGTCATGGTGTCATCCGCATTGGTGCGGGGGCCTGGTAGGAATTTTTCCTTTTGGCTGATTAGTATGTGCCAATTGGTTTTTGCCTACTGCATAGCAAATCGTCACAACTTGTAAGGTTGGCGGTTAGGCATTGGTTTAAATTGGTTGGTGGAGGGGTATGGATTGGCTGTGCCTGCCCCTCCAATGCTGCTGTTGCATGGGAATTCTGTTAAAGGAATTCAGGGGCTTACCATCCTCTCGTCCAAACCCCTGGAATCGGGTGCGGGCCGCGTAAGCTCCTGGGAGCATGCGGGGAGAAGCTGAGGGTCTGTGTCGCAGCTCCAGTTATCCCTGATCTTGTTCCTCCACACTGGCTCTCGCTGGAATCCGGGAGTCAGTGCTGTCCCCCAAGGCGGGGGGGACAGCTAGTCATAACCAATGCCTAAGCAACCATTCACAATTTATATTTTAATAAAGTTGTGGCCAAAATTATGCCAAAAACCTTAAACAAAAAATTATGTGTAATGTGTGAGTTATTGGGGTAGGGGTGTTTTGGGGACCTCAGCATGCAAATTCTTTGCAGATGCTGGCATACAAAGTAGCCATGCCATTTCCACAACACTACTGTGGCAGGGAAATCTTGACTCGGTTTTAGGACTGCTATTTCCAACCATGCTTATTTTATTAATTAAATTTATATACCACTCTTCATCTGAGGATCCCTAATGCTTAGGGAGGAATTAAATGTTGCACTATCATGATTGTTCCGTCAGTGCAAGCATTTCAGCTTTCCAGATGAAACAAACCCCCTCTTCTCCCCATGTGCTATTTTGGGGTTCTCCCAACCTTTCAGAGTGAATTTAGGTGGGGAGTGTAGGGGGAGGAGAGAAAGACCCATTTTGCTAGTGGGAACCCTTGTGCTTGCTACCACACTGGGCTGCTTGAGTTCAGCCCTTAATATTTGGTTGATCCAGCCTAATCTAACCACCTGTATTACTTCAGGGTGTGAGAAAGTTAAAACACAGAAGTGGAAACAAGAGGAATTAACGACAAAGTAAGAATGGCAATTGAAGTTAATGGAGTATGCGGAACTGGCCAGGGCCAGAAGTTCATCAAGGACTGGACTAAATTTGTAAATTATTTGAAAGACAATTATAATCAAACACATTGGTAGGATTGCAAGAGGCTTTGTAAGGAAAGGTATAAAAATCACTGCAGAGAAAAATAAGAAAATATGTTGCTTTGATGTTTTTGATTTGAAAGCAATATTCAAGTAGTGAAAATGCAGAAATTTGAAATGAAATACAGTGGTGCCTCGCAAGACAAAATTAATCCGTTCCGCGAGTCTCTTCATCTTGCGGTTTTTTCGTCTTGTGAAGCACAGCTATTAGCGGCTTAGCGGCTATTAGAGGCTTAGTGGCTTAGCGGCTATTAGCGGCTTAGCAGCTTAGCGGCTATTAACAGCTTAGCGGCTTTAAGAAAAAGGAAACAAACTCACAAGAACTCGCAAGACGTTTCGTCTTGTGAAGCAAGCCCATAGGGAAATTCGTCTTGCGAAGCACCTCAAAAAACGGAAAACTCTTTCGTCTAGCGAGTTTTTCGTCTTGCGAGGCATTCGTCTTGCTGGGCACCACTGTATAGAAAATCATAAGGAAGGTTTGAAGGAAGTCATGGCCCTAAAAAGTCAAATTGTGTAATATAAGAGGAGAGATTATAATGGAAAGCATTATTGTAAAATTAATAAAAATGATATGGCAAAAAAGAAAGAAAGTTAAAACACGTGGGCTCCAAAGTCCCTGAAAACGTAGCTGGAATTGTGCCAATCAGCTGTTTAGCAATGGGAATGGTGGAGACTGAATCCAGCCATTGGGAACAGGTAATTGGTGCAACTCCAATTTCTTGTACAAAGTTATACATGCATGACTAGTGGACTAGACAAAAGAAATTGCATGAGTAGCCCTATAGTTCTCTCCCACTGAAAGTTACAGGGCTTAAATGTCTTTAACTTTGTCTGAATCATGTCTGCTGTTTGTGAACTTGATACACAAAGGAATGACACACTCTTATATATGCTTGTGGTGTTCTCTGGCTTTGGAACTGGTTTTCATGGTTGCTGTTAGTTGTTCTATGAAAAGCTGTCCTGATCACGGAGATAACGCCACATGTCTCAGCGGATTGTTTTGCATGAATATGTTTGGGCAGATAGGTATGAATATGCATGCCTGCTATAATTAAATCTCAAGGAAATAGGGTTTCATCTGGAAGTCTACATAAACTGAAACTCTAGGTCAAATATTATTTTAATCACATTAAACACTTTCAGACACTGATTTAAGTTTAATTACAAGTGCTGCCTGAAACAATATTATTAACACAAGTTGCTTTCCATCGTTTGCATATCTTGACCCCAAGTAATACTGGGAAGTTGTCACTAGAATGTAACAGTGCTAATTATATTAATTAGTTTATATGGAATGGCTCAAGGAAAACAGCACTTTCTGACAAGGTAATCCCAGATCAAACCAATCCTCTAAGGATGTAATTCATTGCATTTATAAATTGGAAGGTGAATTCTGGTTTGCAGCCCAGTTGTATGTGTTTTTATCAAGAAGCAAACTTTACCTGAGTTCAAAGGGGCTTCCCAATTGAGTGTGTACAGAATTTCTGCCACAAATGTTTGCAAATAGCAGAAGATCCAGCTAAGTCACTGTAACCCCACAGAATTGGTCAATCAGAGCAAAAGGTCCCTACCAGCACAACCTTAAAGAGGACTCCAGGAAGCATAACTGATGGAGAATGTTCATTTATTCAAATATAACAAAAGAGAGGACCTGTAAACAACCAAATAAACATAATTAGACAAATCCAAGTATAGTCAAGGAGGTTCCCTTGGATGTGTTTACAGGCTGCACCTATGGCCCCACAGCAAAAGAATTAGGAGGAATTCTTCTTCTTTGCTTCAAAAACCTTGGGTATGTGAACCTGACAAGTGCACGGTGGCCTGCTGGGTACGCATTCACTGGCTGAGCTTGAGAAGCAACCAAAAGGACCCAAAGCCAAAGCAGTGTAAGGTGACAAAGAACAAAGATGGGGAACCCTTAACACTCTAGGTACTGTGGGACTCCAACTCCCATCAGCCACAACCAGCGTGGCCAGTGGCCAGGAATGATGGAAGTTGTAAGTCCAACAACACTTAGAGGGCCAAATGTTCCTCACACCTGGCATATTTTTGTGCGCTAATGTTGGGGGCATGCAACTGTGTGGCTGGAATAATACAGTGGTACCTCAGGTTACATACGCTTCAGGTTACAGACTCCACTAACCCAAAAATAGTGCTTCGGGTTAAGAATTTTGCTTCAGGATGAGAACAGAAATCGTGCTCCAGCGGCACCACGGCAGCAGGAGGCCCCATTAGCTAAAGTGGTGCTTCAGGTTAAGAACAGTTTCAGGTTAAGAACAGGCCTCCGGAACGAATTAAGTACTTAACCCGAAGTACCACTGTACAGAGAAAAGCAAAATGGCTGCCTGCTGTTTTCCAGCTCCTCTTCTCATTTGTGTGGTCCCATAAAGCCATAAGTTGGCTTGTTGTGTTGCGCCACCTGGGCCAGTATTAATTCTAATGTCATTCTCAAGTTCCTTCAGGTTCTGTCCTTTCAGAAGAAACGTCTGGTAGCCTCTTACAATTCCAATGATTCACCATTCTAGAGCTCCACAGTCTGCCCTTTCAAAGTATTGTTTAGTACAGCTAATAATATGGTTTATTAAAAGATTAATATGCATTACTCTCTTTTTATCAAGGAAAAATGTTTGCATAATGAATTCCATTAAGCAGAGCTGACATGAATTTATTTTCCTTAGTCCTAACAAAAAAAAAGAAAAGAACCCAAAAAAAATATTTGCCATTCAAATTTGGCTCACGCAAATTTATTAAAATGTAATCTGGTTAAAACATTTTATGTATAATTTCAAAGGCATGTGTGAGGGGGAATCACTACTGATGTTTCTCAAACTATGAATTGTACTATGAGTAGGTTTCTGGCGGTTCTAGAATGGACGAAAAGACCCTATTATATAGGCAACATGGGCTCTTATATACTGAGTTGTTTTAAAGTTCTTGGATCCTAGAACATCAGGCAAGTAGGATCGTAGAATGCAACAACTGATTGGCCTGCAGGAAAAGACCAATCAGGCTCCAGGAGGGAAGGAGAATCAGCCAATCAGACAGGATTCATTGCGTGGCAAGTCCCCTCCCCCATGTGAAATAAAGACACGGACACGTTAATTAAGGTTAATGGGCGTAAAAGGCCACAACTTTATTGATTAGAGAAATTGAAGGTATTGGCCCTAGGCATTGGCACCTATCGACTACCCAGCATGGTGACCGGGAGGGGTTGCCCACAAGCCGTGGGGGTCCTGTTGAAGTACGCCAACTAGGATCCCACGGGTGTCACCGCTCGGGGGCGTGCCGGAGGCCCTTACCTTCCCAGGTTTCGGACAAGGCAACGCCCCCCGGAGTCCTCTAACAGACTACCCCTTTCATTGGGGGAAGGTGATGGCAGTTCCTTCCCCCCCGTCCATTTGCATAACAATTAACCCCTGCCAATGCCTAACCGCCAATACCAGGAAGTTGTGACGATTGCTACGAGGTAGGCAAAAAAACCAAAAGGCAGGAAGTGTGCCAACTTGGAAAAATTCCTACCAGGCCCCTTGTGGCGACCAACCGGAGTCCATAGCAAGGTCGTACCTGACTAAGCCTAAGAGCCTAAGGGTGGGTGGGATGGGAAAACCTCACAGCTGGCGAAAGGAGGGGTAGAGGGAGATCCCGGGGCGTGCCTGGCCTTAAGTACAGCTTTGGCCACGCCCCCTTCGGCCCGCCGATTGGCGGGCCGATTGGGAGGCACGCCCCGGGAATTCCCTGGGTCTCGCGGGGGCAAAGGGCCAGCCCCCGCGAGGGTGGGAGGGGATTTTGCCCACAACCACCTCTCCTCCAGAGTCGGAAATGGCTTTGTGTAAATAATGTATATAAAAGTCTGAGGTTTGGGGGGCAATTTAATCACTGTTTTACAAGCTGCAATAAAGAGCATGAAATCACTACAGGACTCCGAGTATATTTCAGTCCTCTTGTAGGGGAGGGGCTCGGGGGCACTGAAAGGTGAGAATAGATAGGTACGTGTCTGGTCAAGCAGTGAAAAATGCCCCCCACAAAAAACCTGACCCTCAGCTTCCCCGGGCTGAGGGACAGAGAAGGTGCCCAGGGCCACAGCTCAACTTGCCTCTCAGAGGCAGTGGCTGGGATACCTCAAGCTCCACCGCTGCAGGGGAACTGAGGGGCAGGAGGCTCCCAAGCAGGATGTCGAGGCAGAACCCAGGGAAGGCGGCACCCACTCTGCGCTGGGCCATGCCATTGAGCAAACCGAGCTGAGAAAGGCAGGAAGCAGGCGGCAGGCAGGGTGGGGGTTTGAGGAGGAGAGAAGAAAGGAAAGTAGTGTGAGGAGAGGTAACAGAGGCAGCTCTCAGAGGTGGCTGCTCTCGCTCCGGTTGTCGAGTTGACAAGGGCTGTAGGAGGTGAGCCCAGTGGCGGAGCAAGCCGATCGGGTGCCTGGGGCGGCGCATGTGCCCTGCGCCCAGAGGCGGGGCCAGCTGCTGGCAGGGCCGGGCCAACTGCCCACAGGGCGGGGCCAGCTGGGGCAGGACACTCTACAGAGCCAGTGTGGTGTAGTGGTTAAGAGCGGTAGACTTGTAATCTGGTGAATCGGGTTTGCTTCCCCACTCCTCCACATACAGGTGACCTTGGGCTAGTCACACTTCTCTGAAGTCTCTCAGCCCCACTCACCTCAAAGAGTGTTTGTTGTGGGGGAGGAAGGGAAAGGAGATTGTTAGCCGCTTTGAGACTCCTTCGGGTAGTGATAAAGCGGGATATCAAATCCAAACTCTTCTTCACTATTTCTTCCAAGGAGTCTGCCTGCCTCTTCCCACTCAGCCTCCCTACAGCAGAGGGGGAGGCAGTGGGCGGACCATTTGGAGCAGTGCGGAGCCTGTGGGTGCCCAAGCCATCACATCACTCCCAGGAGAGACGCGTGGCTCAGGCTCGCTGTAGTGAGTGCCACCCAGCATTTTGTCACACACACACCCCAGTGGTGACACCCAGAGTGGCCCACCCCCACCACAACCCCTTCCTTCGCCACTGGGCGAACCGGTCACCAGTGCACCCAGATTTTCACTTTTTAAAATATTGAAACCAAGTGAAAGACTACTGTGTTTGACAGTGCATACACTTCTTCTACATTAAGGCACTTCTTCTACATGTTCAGCCTTATATTAAGGTTGTCACACTGCATATTTCCATTTGCAAAACAGCTGTAACATGAGGAAGCGACTCTATATTTCCACATTGTCAGTCTGTATGAGTCCCCCCCACACACATGGAAGGCTGCACAGCAATGAATCTATTCATTTTTCATAGTGGAAAAGCATATATTAAATGCTTATTATTGTATTGATCAAGTACTGGTTATATTTCCATTTTTTCTATGCAAGGCTCAGGTCTCCACCACCACCCACCTCTCAAACCAAGATAATTAAAGATAAAAGACCTCTTCACCCTGGCCTTTGACAGTTGATATGTATATGTGTGTGTATGCAGCCCCTCTAGTTGTTATTGTATTTCATTTGTAATTGTTATTAATGCTGTATTTTATAATGCTGTAACCTATCATGGAACCTTCTGATGAAGGGCATGCAATTAATCTAATAATAATAATAATAACAGGACTTTTAACTATTATAATTAAGTTTGAAGTAGCCCATACTAATCATTATTTTCATCCTTTTTATTTTTATTTCTTACAAGAGTCTCTTTTATAATCAGACTTACAATAAGGTTTAGTTCAAACACTGCTATTTAAGCATTGGGGTGTTCAAGATCTGACCTGCAAGGACTGTAAAGGGACGAAGGCGGACCCCGGGAAGTAAAGGGCATTTTAATGGTAGGCTATTGCCATTTAACCGATTAAGCTTGAACTATTATTTAAAACCTCTCACCACCTTTTACCAATTACTACTATTTATTATCCCATTCTTCTGCTAGAGGAAGTATGAGGACCTAAGGGAGAGTACTATATTAGCATAAGTAAGGAGACATTACAGCTTGTTGAAGTAAGAGTAGTGAAAACGCAGCTAGGAAGCTAATTTCCAAAGAAGGAGATCGGTCATATATGACCGATCTCCTTCTTTGGAAATTAAACCAATGTCCAGACTTTAACATTCAAAAACTTTACTTGCAGAAACTTATAGTTCTGGACCAGGCACCCCCAAACTTGGCCCTTCAGATGTTTTGGGACTACAACTCCCATCATCCCTAGCTAACAGGACCAGTGGTCAGAGATGGTGGGAATTGTAGTCCCAAAACATCTGGAAGGCCGAGTTTGGGGATGCCTGGTCTAGATGAATTAAAAGATAATATTTATAGTCACATGCTTATCCAAGCATGGGCTTACAGTCTATTCTTCTTACTTCCAAACAACTGTATTTTCCTCCCTTTGCAGAGCTCAGCACTTAGCCTTCTCAGTTAGGCCATGTCTTGCAGCTCCTATGAGAGATTTCCACTTTTACTTTCTCCTGAAGCTTTGCACTCCCAACACTCTATTCATCTTAGCAGTGTTCACAGTGGATTCTAAAACACAGTCCACTTGTTTTATATAAAACAGAGTCTCTTCTTCACTAGATACCTCCCATGTGACTGATGTTAGCCAATTACATGAGAACAACTTAGCAGTGTTCACAGTGGATTCTAAAACAGTTATCTTTCTTCACATAAAATGGAATCCCTCCTTCACTAGATACCTTCCATGTGTCCAACATTAGCCAATCTCATGAGAAAATGCTTATTATTGTATTGATCAAGTACTGGTTATATTTCCATTTTTTCTATGCAAGACTCAGGTATCCAGCACCACCCACCTCTCAAACCAAGATACTCTCTAGAACTCTCTAGAATTCAGTTACCAACCAATCAAATTTAAACACATAGTAATGCATACAAGAAGGGACACGGGTGGCGCTGAGGGTTAAACCACAGAGCCTAGGACTTGCTGATCAGAAGGTTGGCGGTTCGAATCTCAGCAACGGGATGACCTCCCGTTGCTCAGTCCCTGCTCCTGCCAACCTAGCAGTTCGAAAGCACGTCAAAGTGCAAGTAGATAAATAGGTACCGCTCCGGCGGGAAGGTAAACGGCATTTCTATGCGCTGCTCTGGTTTGCCAGAAGCGGCTTAGTCCTGCTGGCCACATGACCCGGAAGCTGTACACCAGCTCCCTTGGCCAATAAAGCGAGATACGCACCGCAACCCCAGAGTCGGTCATGACTGGACCTAACTGTCAGGGGTCCCTTTACCTTTACCTTTTTAATGCATACAAGCATTTACAATTTCAGTGAATTAAATTACTATATTTAGCATATTCTTATATATGTGCATGAACACACATTTATGAATAATTACTAGAATTTAAATAAAAGTTCAGTACATTTTACCATAGTGGGGACACGAATGTTACCAGTCTGCTTGCCTCCTAGGTCTGCTTTCCAAGGACTGACTGTGGATGGACAACTTGAGGGTCTTCACTCTTCCTGCTAATGGTCCTTTATCTTTAAACCATACTTTAAACCTTTAATTTTTATGGGGCTTGAAGGCAGCCTGTTGTACCAAAGTAAGAGCCATATCTATTTCTAACACATGCTTTTGCCCTGCTTAGCCTGGAATGGGGCCTCTGGAAGGCTCCTCATGAGGGAATGGGGCCTTCAGGCTGAAAGAAGTTTCCCACCCCTGAAATAAATCATCCCAGCTTGGCCAGATTAATCAGCTAGGAAAGCAACTGTGTAGTCTGCTGTACAGTGGCACCTCAGGTTACATACGCTTCAGGTTATAGACTCCGCTAACCCAGAAATAGGTTCAGGTTAAGAACTTTGCTTCAGGATAAGAACAGAAATCATGCTCCGGCAGCGTGGCAGCAGTAGGAGGCCCCATTAGCTAAAGTGGTGCTTCAGGAACAGTTTCAGGTTCAGAACAGACCTCCGGAACGAATTAAGTACTTAACCCGAGGTACCACTGTACTTCTCCAAGAACCCAGACAACAAATAAAAAGATATTCAAATAAAAATATATAAGTATCTCACTTGTTTTATAAAACATAACGACAATACAGTTAGGGTTTCCCCCTAAAACTCTAATGGTAGAAGTGACCTTATTAAAATTCCACTTCCTCCATAGCTTAAAAAAAAACAAAAAACAAAAACCCACAGACTAATTACTGGTAGTAATTGGAGCAGAAATGACATTTGCAGATCATTAATATTCAACAAATTGTTTTTGAAGATGTTCTTCCAGGGTTAGTCAATCTTTAGCATTTCTGTATTTCGAAGTCATCTAGGATAATTGTTTGCATTTTAATAGGACTTGTCTTTATTGAATTGACTTTATTTATAAAGTTTTAAATTGCTAATTAATTTGTGAGAATATCTGCTGTAATATTTGTAACACATGAACTGAAAGGTGAATGTAGGAGAACAGCTAGTGACTCATGCTGTGCCACTCTAAATGAGTATGAAAGATGTAATATTGCCTTGATAAGGATTTTCATTATTCTTCCTTAGAAATGTCAAAAACAGGTTTAATGTGTCACACTTTTATGCACCTGAATTCAGAAGTCAATTTATTTGACTCTACAGAGTTGGAGCATATCAAAACAATGGAGTATGGAAATTTTTCCTAATTAATAAAACCCAGCTTGGGTCCTATATTAAAGGAAAGTAAACTGTTTACGTTGCATAACAAAACCCCACGTTTATGTTTTTCGAATGTTTGAAACCTAGGGCACAGTCGTTTAAAATTTGAAACACTTTTTACTCTTGCACTCAAAATGATGTACCTTTGTTTTCATGACACAATCTCCAAAAACTGAACACGTACCCCTACTGTAAAAATGGAATGGCCAATCTAATATTGGTTCCATTTGCGTGTCGAGGTCCCCAGGGCCATCCCAATAACTCACACATCACACCAAATTTTTTGTTTAAGGTTTTTGGCATAATTTTGGCCACAACTTTATTAAAATACAAACATGTGAGTGGTTGCTTAGGCATTGGTTGCAGCTATCTGCCCCCACCACACGCCTGCAAAAGTCAGAAAAGGGGAATACACTTGTGGGTAGCGACAGAGCAGGGAACCTGCCCTCAGCCCAAATGCAGTCAGGAGCTCTTGCAGTGGCCCGAGCCCCCTTGACAGAGTGGACAAGCAATAGTTAGCTCCCAATTCCTTTAACAGAATCCCTTGCAGCAGCAGCATTAGAGGGGCAGGCACGGCCAATCCATGCCCCTCAACCAACCAAACCATAAACCAATGCCTAACCGCAACTTTACATGTTGTGACAATTTGCTACGCAGTAGGCAAAAACCAAATGGCCCCAGCCAATCAGCCAGATGGACAAAATTCCTACCGGGCCCCTGCGCCAAGAGCAGATGACCCCATGACAGGCATAGCAAGGTCAAAGCGAACAACCCTAAATATGGGGGGGGGGGCAATCCGATGCACGGGCGAAAAGAGGAAGCCCTAGCCTTGTGCAAAGAGTTTTAGCATTTCTGGCTGTCAATCAACAAATGGCAACCTTAACTTCTTCCCAACAACAAGAGAAGCCTAATTGCATCAGTGGCCAACGATCAATTAGCCCGCCCCTTTGGAGTATCCTGGCGGCCCCCACCGCAACACATGCTCTCCATGAAGGAGAACACACTTTCCCCATTCATTCGGAATCAGGAAGTGGCACAACTGTCACAGTCCAACATTGTAACTAGGCTTGCTCTATCTTCCCCTCACTATACAGTACATGCACAAACCACCTGTCATGGTCCAGTTTGCGGGCAGTCAAAGTCCTGGCCGAGGATGTCGGGACCAGGATCAAGGTGGCGGGGTGGGAGCAGGAACCAGAGTCCAGAAATCAGGGGTCTGAGGGTTGAGAAGCAAGGAGTCATGAAGTCAAGGGTCCTAGGGGCAAGAACAAAGGAGTCACAAAGTCAAGGGTCCAAGGATCAAGAAGCAAGAAGCCACACGCAGCAAGGCAGGAAACGTGTTGCTGTAGCAAAGAGCCAAAGAGAAATGCTGACCTTATATACCTTCCCGGCTCTTGCCACCAGGTGCAGTGAGTTACCAAGCGGCCTTACCTGTGCAGCCACGCCTTGCCTCTCCAGAACAAACTTAGAAAGGCCCCAGTCCTGCGAAGCTCTACTGGTCAGTGTGAGCCAGTGTGGTGTAGTGGTTAAGAGCAGTAGTCTCGTAATCTGGGGAACCGGGTTCGCTTCCCCGCTCCTCCACATGCAGCTACTGGGTGACCTTGGGCCAGTCACACTTCTTTGAAGTCTCTCAGCCCCACTCACCTCACAGAGTGTTTGTTGTGGGGGAGGAAGGGAAAGGAGAACGTTAGCCGCTTAGAGACTCCTGAAGGGGAGTGAAAGGCGGGATATCAAATCCAAACTCTTCTTCTTCTCTGGTCACAGGGCCTGGCTCCTGCATGCACTCTTGACACCACCTAGTTGACAGTTGGACCCATTATTGGTCTTTTCTGCTCAACCTACCAGATCCTCTCTTCGCATGCAGTGGAAATCTCTAACTCACCGAGGATTTCAGGACCTATTGACTACCTTCACCTGGTTTAGCTGGCCAGTCGAAGCCATTCTTGGGGTGTGGCTGCTGTCGCATGCCGACAGCTTCTAGGAGCCACAGGTGAGAGTGGACTGCAGGGTGGGGACCAAAAGTGGACACACTACCCTGGAAGAAACACAATGTCCCCCCCTGCCTACCCTTCCCCTAACATCCCATTCACACATTCATTCTCTCTCTCTCTCTCTCTCTCTCTCTCTCTCTCTCTCTCTCTCTCTGTGTGTGTGTGTGTGTGTGTGTGTGTGAAGGAGAGGAATATACCATACTTTTCTGTGTATAAGACTAGGTTTTGTTATCCAAAATTCCTGTTAAAAATTAGGGGGGGGGGGTCGTCTTATATATGGATAGTGCATTGTGGTGACATGGGATTGGTTGCTGCTGTGAGTCGGAGGTTGTTATTGGTGGTTGCGGCAAGGGCTGGTGTTGATTGTCTGTTGCTGCAGCAAGTGGGCAGGCGATTTGCTGCTTTTGTTAGCAAGGGGACAGTGGATAGGTGGCTTTTGTGACCTGCGCAGCTGGCATTGTCGGTCTGGCGGGTGAGCGATTTTCAGCAATCCTTCCCTGAAAAAGCTCAACAACTCCCCCCCCCCATTTTCTTAATTTTGAGTCCCCCCAAAATAGGGGACGTGTTATACATGGGGTGTTACATTCTTTCAGGTTACGTCCCGCGGTGACCCGGAAGTACCAGAAAGAGTTACTTCCAGGTTTTGCTGCTCGTGCATGCGCACAAGCGCTAAATTTCACTTCGCACATGCGCACAAGCGCCAAATCGCGCTGCGCACCTGCGCAGATACGGCACTTCAGGTTGCACTCTTTTCATGTTGTGAACGGGCCTCCAGAACAGATCCCATTTGCAACCAGAGGTACCACTGTACACGGAAAAATACGGTAAATGTATCCAACACTGCAGCTCTGCTGACAGAAGTACATTCAAGTGTGAAAATGGAGCTTCTCCTCCATCTCCCTTCCAAGCTTATTTTCATATACCCTCAAAATAAGCTCTGAAGGATTGTGAAGCCCCCCAGAGCTGATGGGGGGAATTGAAATCCCATTGCACCCGCACAATGGTGTACCCAGAGCATGGAATAAAACCCTATTTTTAGATTTGTTTGAAAATCAGGGTGCCTTGAACTGCAATTCTGGTAGATGACTGGCTGAATGGCAATCCTATACAGTGGTACCTCGGGTTACATACGCTTCAGGTTACATACGTTTCAGGTTACAGACTCTGCTAACCCAGAAATTGTGCTTCAGGTTAAGAACTTTGCTTCAGGATGAGAACAGAAATCATGCTCCAGCGGAGTGGCAGCAGCAGGAGGCCCCATTAGCTAAAGTGGTGCTTCAGGTTAAGTACAGTTTCAGGTTAAGTACGGACCTCCGGAACGAATTAAGTACTTAACCCGAGGTACCACTGTACATGCCAGAAGTAAGCCTCATTAACTTCAGTGGTGGTTTTTTTTTAAGGTAAGTGGGTCTCTGTGTGAGCAGCTGTTGAGGCTTTATCACCTAAAGTTGTCCAAAACACAGCGCCATATCAGAATAAATTGCACATTAGTCTCTTTTGCAAAATGAATTTCAGTAACAGACATATAGAATAACACTCCCTAAACCTGCATAATTTTGAATCTTCATTAAACATAAAAACAAATAAAGTTAGGTGCTTCAGTGCTCAGTGAGAAAGTGTGTGCTTCACGCAGGGAGACAGAATAAATCTTCCTTGGGTTTTGAAACTATCAGTTATGGCCTTCCACATTCCCCTTCTTTCCTAAACTCTGTAGAATATTAATTTAATCAGTTTCTTCTCCGCTTTGGAAGAATAAATATCCTGACGTTATTTCATCACAATATTCATAATGATTTGGACTCAGGTGTAGTAATTTGAGGCAGAGTGTGAGGGAGCGAGGGGGTGGAGATAAAACAAAACAAACTTTAAAAAACCCCAAACACCCAACCCTTCCATAGCTCTTGAGAATCATAATGGCCCTTAAATGCAAATTCTTGTCTACAGCAGGGCAATTTTCCCCATTAAATTTTTGAAAGGATAATTCTTTGTCATACAACTTATTCCTACAGCAATCAGTCAGATTAATGATACTGTTAGTTAAGGAGTCTGCTTATACAATAGAAAAGAGATGTGTGTGCAGAACCAAAATTCCTACACTGCTTGCTTAATCCCCCACGTGCACCCCAAGCACACACACACAGACGTACAAATTTTGCAATTCTTGTGCTTGTGCATAAGGGAGTCCTTGGAGCACCCCACAATTGCCTAACCTTGACTCCCATGGGTTCAGGTTGGGGGTCACAAGCAAGAAGATCGAATCAAAACAGCGGTCAGTAGGCCTGATCTTTATTGTTGCAACAAGATTTCAAACTACCACACAGAAGAAGCAGAGAGAAGCCCCGAACAAAGGTTTGCTCCTGTGTGTGTGTGTGTAAGTTTCCAAATTACCCACAACACCCTTAATAAAACATCGTACCTTTGTCAAGTGAGATGCAGGTGGCGCTGTGGGTTAAAGCCTCAGCGCCTAGGGCTTGCCGATCGAAAGGTCGGCGGTTCGAATCCCTGCGGCGGGGTGCGCTTCCGCTGCTCGGTCCCAGCGCCTGCCAACCTAGCAGTTCGAAAGCACCTCCGGGTGCAAGTAGATAAATAGGGACCGCTTACCAGCGGGAAGGTAAACGGCATTTCCGTGTGCGGCTCTGGCTCACCAGAGCAGCGATGTCACGCTGGCCACGTGACCCAGAAGTGTCTCCGGACAGCGCTGGCCCCTGGCCTCTTAAGTGAGATGGGCGCACAACCCCAGAGTCTGTCAAGACTGGCCCGTACGGGCAGGGGTACCTTTACCTTTACCTTTTTACCTTTGTCAAAACTATGTCATAAATTGGGAGGGGTCTTCTGGCAGAAACTTGAGCACCAGGCTTGCCCTGTCCCTTGCATGTCCTTCACCTTCCAACCTTTAGGTGAAACAAAGGTAAGTATTTACATTTTCCTGTCTTCCCAGCCAAGTTAAGCACACCCTTTGTCTTGACCACCCACTGAGGTTGGGTTTGCGATTGTTCTTCGAATGACTACCTGTCTGGCACTCAGGTGCCAGGATGCCAATGATGATCACTGTGATGCCAGTGATGATCACTCTAGTTATCTCCTGCTTGGACTACTGCAATGCACTCTACGTGGGGCTACCTTTGAAGGTGACCCGGAAACTGCAATTAATCCAGAATGCGGCAGCTAGACTGGTGACTGGGACTGGCCACCAGGACCACATAACACCGGTCCTGAGAGATCTGCATTGGCTCCCAGTACGTTTCCAAGCACAATTCAAAGTGTTGGTGCTAACCTTTAAAGCCCTAAACGGCCTCGGTCCAGTATACCTGAAGGAGCGTCTCCACCCCATCGTTCAGCCCGGACACTGAGATCCAGCGCCGAGGGCCTTCTGGTGGTTCCCTCATTGCGAGAAGTGAGGTTACAGGGAACCAGACAGAAGGCCTTCTCAGTAGTGGCGCCCACCCTGTGGAACAACCTCCCTTCAGATGTGGAGGAAATAGGAGCTATCCTATCTTTAAAAGACATCTGAAGGCAGCCCTGTTCAGGGAAGTTTTTAATATTTAATGCTGTACTGTTTTTAACACTTGATTGGGAGCTGCCCAGAGTGGCTGGGGAAACTGAGCCAGATGGGTGGGGTATAAATAATAAATAATAATAATAATTATTATTATTATTATTATTATTATTATTATTATTATTACCCAGGCAGTGGGGCTGCTGAGTACATGGTCTCAGGCTTCAGGGATTATGGCTGTCCCCACCCATGTCCCAAGCTCCTCCCTTCTAGCCATTTTCCTTCTGAGTAGAACAACACTGGAATAGTGTAAATCCCTCACTGGAGTGATTTTGTATGAATTTCTTAAGTTTTCCCATTGAGCAAGTACATAGAAACATTTTTCTGTGAATTGCTACATTTGGTAGGTCTCTCACCCCGCTTCCAATTTCCCAATAACACTTGACAGTGCAATTATGAGCATATTTACTCAGAAATATGCACTATTGAGTTCAACGGGATCTGGTGAATTTGACAAAGCACTGGTACTATACGCTCTTTTGCACCTGATTTAACTGGCTTTTCAGAATTGTATTCAAAGGCAGCATCAGTACAATTTAGCGCGGTAGTCCGGTTTCATATCGTCAGATACCAACTACCAAATCATCAGCACTGAAATCAAATTTCAGAGTCTGATATCCAAATATTGATATTGCACATTGCAACATGCAGTGAAAAATCTGACATCAAGAATTCTCTGAAGCGAATATTTCAGTGCAAATAGATTTCAGTTCTGTCAGCCTAATCCACCTCCTCTTGGGTTCTCTTACTATTCACTTGTTGTATTTCCTTGGTGGTGAGAGGAAAACTGCAAAAACAGCACTGCATACATGGGCTGCCATACGTCCAGATATCCTTGGACATTTATCCAATTTTCGCCCCAACACTTCTGTTGACTGCAGTATTCCGGATACGGCCAGGTAGATCCAAACATCTGGCAACCCTAGAGATCAGGATGCTGTTCTAGTTGAGCCTCTGGCCTGATCGACTGGTGCTCTAAGGTTCTTCTGCTGCTTGCCATGCCCAGGTGAGGGAATTCACATAATTTCCCCCTCCATATCATTCCATCTCTTTCCAGTCAAGCCATTATGCAATTGCATCATGTTTCTCCACGTTATCCACACAGCACCCGATTTCTAATTTCTGTTATCTTCCCCCCCACCCAACAATCTTTGTTTACACAGCTCTACAGTACACGGCCATGCATTTCGCAAAGGTACCTGCCTTAATAACTTTCTCCAATAAAGAGGTCAATAGGAACAGCGCAGGCGGCCCCATAATTGGATCAGAGCTCTTTGCTTAAAGTGATTAAGCTTTCAAAGTCATGTGCGGACAGCTATGCTCATACATCCCAACCAGGGCTTAAGAACACATCTCTCTCCCAGTCCTGATCCCTAGAATTAGCACTCCGTGACCTGGGATGCAAAACCTACTCATGAAAGAAGCTATCAGCAATCACACGGCTCCGGGAGAATAATAATTAGCGACAGAGCGGCTTTGGCAACGGTAAACAGTTTTGTGGCTAGAGTTTAAACCAAAGTGAAGCAAATATTTATAACTTTATCATTATTTTTGACAGGGCCGTCTTAAGTATATCCGGCACCGTGAGGCAAAGATCCCTCCGTCCCATCCCCCACCTCCGTTTCCCGGAGTTGCTGACCTTTTTATGGTGCTGCTGGCAGCTTTCCAGGGCTGAAGGAGGCGGGCAGCGACTGGAGGGTGGCTCCTCTGGCGGGGAAGAGGCAGAGCCTCTGGGCATGGCACTGCTTCAGCAAGGCGGGTGAGGGCGGCGAGCTGATGCCAGGAGACACCGCGCCCAGCCTCCGCCTCTTCCCTGGCACCTGTGCCACGGTGGCCATGGCAGACGTAGGGTTCGGAGCCCGGCGTTGCTTCAGCGCAGCATGGCAGAGGCGGGCGAGGGCAGCGAGCTGATGCCAAGAACCTCTGATCTTCCCCGGTGCCCTCCAGAAGTTGGTGTCCCAGCACCCCACGCCACTTGCCTCTATGGGCAAGACAGCCCTGATTTTTGAATAATTAGCTGCACCCATTAGATGTGGGTTTATAGTGATCGTGTTTGTAATCATATTCCGAACTAGTGAAGAATTTTGCCATTAAATATCCATTTGAGGGAGATGCGAATGAAGCATTCTCTGTTACATGCAACATTTTCTTTCTTATTTCTGCACTTCTTTATTTGTTTTTTATTGAAAGTTACAAAATAATCTTGTCTTTTTTAAAAAAAATATTTATGCTTTTCAGGTTTATACATTTCACTACTTTTACAATCATTTCAAAACTTGACTTCCTTCCCCCTCTTTCTGTGGTTCCTTAAATTTATTTTTAATATCTTCTGCATATCCAAATTAGCTTAATTGCTCATTTATTCATCTGATTTAAATATATACTCTTATATAACTGCAGGTTATTACAATAATCCTGCCAATGCTCTTATATGTTTACATTTTTCTGTAAATATTCAATAAACCATTTCCTTTTTTTATAAAAAATTTGTCATCTTGATATTTTATTCCTCTGGTAAGTTTCGCCATTTCTGCGTATACCATAAGTTTTGGTATCCATTCTTCCTTTGCTGGGACTTCTTCTTCTTTCCATTTGGGGGCATGTAACATTCTTCCCTAGCCGGAATTAAGATTGCCGGAAGAAATATCAACAACCTTAGATATGCAGATGACACAACCTAGATGGCAGAAAGTGAGGAGGAATTAAAGAACCTTTTATTGAGGGTGTAAGAGGAGAGCGCAAAATATGGTCTGAAGCTCAACATCAAATAAATGAAGATCATGGCCACTGGGCCCATCACCTCCTGGCAAATAGAAGGGGAAGAAATGGAGGCAGTGAGAGATTTTACTTTCTTGGTCTCCATGATCACTGCAGATGGTGAGAGCAGCCATGAAATTAAAAGACGCCTGCTTCTTGGGAGAAAAGCAATGACAAACCTAGACAGCATCTTAAAAAGTAGAGACATCACCTTGCCAACAAAGGTCCATATAGTAAAATATATGGTTTTCCCAGTAGTGATGTATGGAAGTCAGAGCTGGACAATAAAGAAGGCTGATCGCCGAAGAATTGATGCTTTTGAATTATGGTGCTGGAGGAGACTCTTGAGAGTCCCATGGACTGCAAGAAGATCAAACCTCTCCATTCTGAAGGAAATCAGCCCTGAGTGCTCACTGGAAGGACAGATCCTGAAGCTGAGGCTCCAATAATTTGGCCACCTCATGAGAAGAGAAGACTCCCTGGAAAAGGCCCTGATGTTGGGAAAGATGGAGGGCACAAGGAGAAGGGGACAACAGAGGACGAGATGGTTGGACAGTGTTCTCGAAGCTACCAGCTTGAGTTTAACCAAACTGTGGGAAGCAGTGGAAAACAGGAGTGCCTGGTGTGCTCTGGTCCATGGGGTCACGAAGAGTCAGACATGACTAAACGACTAAACAACAACAACATTCTTGCCACTGTAGTAGCTTACATGAATAAGTTTCTATACAGTTTAGGTAGTTCTGTCCCTATAATTACCAAAAGAAAAGCTTCTGGTTTGTTGTTTTTTACAAACCTTATTTTAAGCATCCTTTTCAATTCATTACATATCATGCCCCAGTAAATGGAAGTGGAAATAAAACTGTCCTGGTACTATACAGCTGCAAATATAACCTTTTAAGTGTGTTTTAAGTGCAATATACAGCGTGACACTTGATGGCAATAGTGAGCCTTATGGAAAATTCAATGCATTTTTAAAAACGCTTTTTTAAAAAAAAAAAAAAAAAAAGCTTTTCAGAACTTTTTTATATGTTTGTAGATTCCACTTTGGTATAAAACAGATTCTTCTGCTCCTATGATTGTCCCTGTGCAAATAATAGCTCCACCTAAGCACACAAATGTGCTCACCAGTCAAAAACAAAACTACGAGAGCTTTCTGGAAGGTACTTTAAATCAGCACTTCTTCCTAAATTCCTGGACATCCTTTATACAAAAAAAGAAGTGGGGTCGGATTCATATATTGCAGTCCGTAGATAGTCTGTCACACAAATAAGGATTCTCCATAGTGTTTCATTAGTGTGTGTTTTTCCTTTGGGAAACATCCAATTTAATATCTTTATTTCCATCCATTGGTCTGGCTCCCAATATCCAGTTTTCTGGATTATCTTCCAATTGGGCTGGATCTCCCTGGTTTCTGATACCTGCCTTGACATGACTCCATGTGTCCTTGACTGCACCCTGAGATTTTCCACCACTCCATCATACAAATGCAGATCTAATCTGATCCTTAATGAAATTGTAAGTGTAAAAGAAAAGAAAGGCGGGGGGGGGGGAATAACCATTTTGACTAGGCTTTTGAATTATATTTGATTTCTCTTAGATGTTTGAAACATATTACCGGAAAGCAATAAAATACTGCTCATGCTGTAATGCCTTGTTGGCAATGTGCAGAGATGATAGATAACTTTCTTATTAAAGACAAAATCCCATTCCATTCTGGGTACCTTATCCATATTCTAACAAAAATATGCATAATAACACATTGAAGCTAGACAACCAGCCATTAATTCTAAATGAAAGTGATTAATTATGCCTGTTCTTGTTCCCTAACAAAGAGAAACATAGCTCGGTTTAGGGTTGTTTTTTACAGCAAAATATAACAAAGTCTATTTTAACATAGTCTATATTAGTATAAGGGACGCAGGTGGCGCTGTGGGTTAAAGCCTCAGCGCCTAGGACTTGCCGATCGAAAGGTCGGCGGTTCGAATCCCTGCGGCGGGGTGCGCTCCCGCTGCTCGGTCCCAGCGCCTGCCAACCTAGCAGTTCGAAAGCACCTCCGGGTGCAAGTAGATAAATAGGGACCGCTTACCAGCGGGAAGGTAAATGGCGTTTCCGTGTGCGGCTCTGGCTCTGGCCAGAGCAGCGATGTCACGCTGGCCACGTGACCCGGAAGTGTCTCCGGACAGCGCTGGCCCCTGGCCTCTTAAGTGAGATGGGCGCACAACCCCAGAGTCTGTCAAGACTGGCCCGTACGGGCAGGGGTACCTTTACCTTTTACCTATATTAGTATAGCCAACAGGGTAATATATTTGGACCTGGAAGCCATGGTTTTAAAATCACACAGAACCAGGAACAAGCTTTTGACAAGCCATTTTTCTTCAATTTCATCTGCTCATCTGAGGTCACTGCCTATCTCACAGAGGTATCATGAGGAAGAATGAGACACATGCTGAGCAAAGAAAAATATCTACAGTGATTTACAAAAAATATTGACTTTTCAAATATATGGAAGCTAATAATAATAATAATAATAATAAATTATTTATTTATACCCCGCCCATCTGGCTGGGTTTCCCCAGCCACTCTGGGCAGCTTCCAACAAAACACTAAAATACAATAACCTATTAAACATGAAAAGCTTCCCTAAACAGGGCTGCCTTTAGGTGTCTTCTAAAAGTTTGGTAGTTATTTTTCTCTTTGACATCTGGTGGGAGGGCATTCCACAGGGCAGGCGCCACTACCGAGAAGGCCCTCTGCTTTGTTCTCTGTAACTTGGCTTCTCGCAGCAAGGGAACCGCCAGATGGCCCTCGGCGCTGGATCTCAGTGTCAGGGCAGAATGATGGAGGTGGAGATGCTCCTTCAGGTATACTGGACCGAGGGCATTTAGGGCTTTAGATCATGTGTTTTTAGTTTATTGCTAATTTAATGTTTTGAGCGTTTTCATTTTTTTTTTATTTTTGCTTAATCTTCTTGTAAATTGCTTTGAGGGTTTCTTTGTTTGCTTGTTTACAACCAAGTGGTATATAAATTTTGACAAACAAACAAACAAACATAGTCCCCCTCTCTCCCACTTCAGAGTTGGACTTACTTGAGATATCTTATCCGATATTCAGTATTCAATCTGTTGCTCTTTTCCATTTTCTAAAGTTCATTGCCCTTCAAATATGTTGCTTTTGCTAAAACATTATGCTTTTTTTTTCCTTATGAGGGAAAAAGTTTTATCCCAACAGGGGGCTGCTTGATGGCTCAGAGCTTGTCTAAAAGCTGCCCAGCGTTGGGTTGTGCTAATGCATGGTTCACAGTTGTGATGAGGGACCCGGGAAAAGAGAGCCTCTTTGTTCCACATTGTAAAGCCTTGCCGCTAATGGCCAGAGTTTTATGTCACTGTGCAGCAGCAACTGAAGAAAGGACCCACAGGGAGTTAATACTGTTCTTAGGTCTATTAACTCTCAGCCAGGTTCCTCCGTAAGTTTACAGCAAGTCTGTGGAGAATGGCACTATGGAACATAACCCAGATCCTGGCTCCATCTCGCCACTGATTCGAGCTGCGTGCTTATTCTGCTTTCCTAACAAATATTTTGAAAAGCAGTAAATAAATAAAAGCTAAATGCTCGGGAACTACAGACCCATAGCAAATGGCACAGCCACTAAATGCAACAAGGTAGTGGAATTTTACTTCATGCCACTTTTGAATCGTGTCGGTTCAGAATGTGGGTGTTCTGTGCAAATACTCCCCCCCCCCCCCCACAAAATATCCCTGCCTAGGGATGTTAGGATGACAGAAGGCTGCCTTGTATTGAGTCAGATCATCCGGACATCTAGCTCAGCATTGTGAGCTAGGCCAGGAGTCAGCTTCACCTGCCGAACGGCAGCCTGAAGGGAGAGAAGGCAAAGTGACTCCACCTGCAGTTGCTCAGCCTTCTATGACACACAGGAGATGGCGCTAATGAGAACCAGCAACTTCAGCTTTCTTAAGCAGAGCTTCCAGCAGCAGTCAAATGCTGGAAAAAATGCTTGTAGTGCCTAGCCCGTCCTTGAGGCTTCCTGCTAATCTTGACCTTTGACTCGTGATCATTGGACTCCTTGACTCCTGGACTGTCTGACCACATGGATTGCTGTTCTCCTGACTCTAGGACTGGACCTGACTCTGCCTCCAGCCTAGTACACCTCAGAGACTCTTCTGGTTGGCTGGCCTCACAATCCTCTGATCTCTGCACATGATTGCTCAGCGATGAGACTGTGACATATTGTCCATATGGACTGGCAGAGGTTCTCCAGAGATTCAGAGAGGTTATCTTTGCCAGCCACAACTGGAGATGTTGGAGATTGAAGTTGGGTCCTTTGGCAAGCAAGCCAGATGTTCTAAAACTATGAACATCTGTGGACTATGGCCTTTTCCCATTAGGGAAAACTTGCTTGTGTAGTGTCAGGGAAGATTGGGGAATGCAGTCGCAGGGAGATCAGTTCCTAACAGAAGAGGAGGGGGAATATTCACCCCTCCCCCGCTTCCAGCATTCCCAGAAGCAGGCAGACAGGCAGACACAGAAGCTGCACACTTGAGAGAGGCACTACCCAGCTATGAGATAGTAGCTAAGCAAGCAGAAGAGAGGGAGCAGCTGGGCAATACATTAGTCGAGAGTGGAGAGGGACCCCCTCCCTCCCTCTGAACTCGGAGGTCCGAGCGTGTCAGAGAACAAAAGAGACATGGGGGGAGGGACTTCCCTTTGGCGTGCTTCTTGCTGTAGAAGTGGTGAGTAGGCAACTAATATCCTTGCAGAGAGTTCCCTGTTTGTGCTTGTAACAGAATGCTGTAATAAAAAGACTATAAATCTACCAAATGCTCGTTAATTCTTATCAGTGAGCCACTGGAAGGTAGAGGGGAACTACTGTACATGACATGTATCTACTCATCGCTGTGCTTGCTTGTTGCATACAGAGACCTTAGAAACTCAACCACCTCTGCCAGCTGTCTGAAATGGTACACTCCATAATTCCAGCCTTCAAATCTACCTTTTAATTCTGCACAACGTAAAGAATGGTTGTGACTTAGCTCGGCGGGCAAAGTCACCCCAGGGCCTGAGGATGCTAAGCTGCAAAGCTGCAAAATGCATTTCAGCATCTCAGCTCATGGGGGAGGCATGCGCAAGCCCAAAGGCTCCCTGCTGGAGCCTGCATTAGCTTTCAACGGTCCCTATGCTTGGCTTTACCTCTGATCCTGTGAGACACTGTGTCAGTGAGGTGGAAATGCTCCAAAATGCTGGATGATGGTGAAACTATGAGTCAGTTTTCGACGTCTGAGGTAGACAAGGGGCACTTGCTGGTGTGTTTGTTCTTCCTACTTGTTTTTCTTCCTTTGTTCCCCCCACACCACCCTCAGTTGCTGCCACCTGGATAGATCCGATGATAATTCTAATGGGCTCTGCATTTATCCAGGGTAAACTCGGCCTTCAAATTGTCGTTACGGTCTTTGAATCAGTTGCTTTCTCTCTCTCCATCCCATAGGTTGCTTTAAGATGCACCCGTGTTTGCAAATGTCTCTTTTAAAATCCACAGAATGCAACACAAAGGAGAGAGCAGCGTGCCAGAGCATATAAACCTTGCCAACCTGGTTGTAGCAGCACAATGCTTTTTTTTGCCCCACTGGTTCTGGAGTGCAAGCCTTTGGACTGGGTTGCAAGCAATTCATCCTGGTTGAGCCTTGAATTATGTTCACTGGGAGACTTCACATTTTGCTATTTAGCCTGACTGAAATGGACTGCCAGCTGCCTGCGTTAAAAATGTCCAGCGCTGTCATTGTTTCATATCAGCTTATGACACCTGTTTGTATTTTCTTCCAGAGGGAACCTATTAAAATCCTCTTCATTAACCCACTAGAAAGCTCTGTGCTTCAAACTCTCTGATGCTTGTTTTTTTGGTTTTGCAATTAGAAATGATTGCCACTGGGGGGGGACCCTCTCCCTCATATTTGTCACAGAATAGTTGTAAACTTCTCGTTGTGTAGTTGTGTGTAGATTTGCCTATAATGTCAATTTGCCCTCTGTAACAGCAGCCTGTAAACAGAAACAATCCTTTGAGGTCTTCCTGGAGTACTTAAAGTCACTTTTGGAGTAATTATCTGAAGGCAATTATCCTTATTACTTTAAGCAAATAAAGCAGAACTTCCACAGAAGCAGGGAAGTTAGAAGGAAGATAAAACAGGCCAAGAATAGAGATGAACGAGTCTATTTCTGGCCTATGCCACTTGTGCATCTTTTTGAACACAGATCAGCAGCATCTGACTGGGTTCCATAGAGCTGCTTGGTTAGCTTTCTGGCAGGTGGTTGCTCAAGAGAAGGAGCAAGGCAGAGGACAGGTCAGCATGGTGCAAACACTCTGGCAGGAGTGCCAGGTTGGCTTAAGGTTACCAGATTTTTTTCAATGAATCCATGGACACTTTTGATCTATTATAGTATTTTAATATTTTTTTTGAAGCCACCCAGAGTGGCTGGGCAAGCCCAGCCAGATGGGCGGGGTATAAATAATAAAATTGTTGTTGTTGTTGTTGTTAAACTTCAATGGATTCTGTATGGGGACTGATTTGTAAATCTGGGGACTGTCCCCGGGATTTGCATTGTGTTTGCATTGTGTTTGCATTGTGGTGATCTCCTCTCCTCCTGTTAAGCAACAGTGACCCCACCTGGTGGGATGCTAACATGGCAGCTCCACCCCACCAGCTGGTTCTGCCACAGATCCATTCTGTTTCCACATCAATCTGCAATATTTGTTTAAAAAGTCTCTGGGCACATATTTTGAACATGGTCTGGGAGTTGTACTCCAGCAACACTTGAAACATCACAGAATTGGAAGGTACCCTGAGGATCATGTGATCCAACCTCCTGCAATGCAGGAATATGCAGCTGTCCCAGGGATCAAATGGGGATCAAACCAGCAACATTGTTGTTATCAGCACCATGCTCTAACCAGCTGAGCTATCTAGGCTGACAGGCCCCACTGTGAATACCCCTGGTCTATACTGGCTGGCAGTAGCAATCCTAGGTTTTATTTGGGGGGCTTTAACAAGATTGACTGTCAGGGACGCAGGTGGCGCTGTGGGTTAAAGCCTCAGCGCCTAGGGCTTGCCGATCGAAAAGGTTGGCGGTTCGAATCCCTGCGGCGGGGTGCGCTCCCGCTGCTCGGTCCCAGCGCCTGCCAACCTAGCAGTTCGAAAGCACCTCCGGGTGCAAGTAGATAAATAGGGACCGCTTACCAGCGGGAAGGTAAACGGCGTTTCCGTGTGCGGCTCTGGCTCGCCAGAGCAGCGATGTCACGCTGGCCACGTGACCCGGAAGTGTCTCCGGACAGCGCTGGCCCCTGGCCTCTTAAGTGAGATGGGCGCACAACCCCAGAGTCTGTCAAGACTGGCCCGTACGGGCAGGGGTACCTTTACCTTTACCTTTAACAAGATTGACTGGAGATAGAAGCAATTGCGCCTATGGCTTTCTGCCTACAAAGGATATACAGTGGTACCTCGGGTTAAGTACTTAATTTGTTCCGGAGGTCCATTCTTAACCTGAAACTGTTCTTAACCTGAAGCACCACTTTAGCTAATGGGGCCTCCCGCCGCGCCGCTGGAGCACGATTTCTGTTCTCATACTGAAGCAAAGTTCTTAACCTGAAGCACTATTTCTGGGTTAGCGGAGTCTGTAACCTGAAGTGTATGTAACCCGAGGTACCACTGTACTTTACCACATTAATCACGAACATGTGCAGAATACTTATTTATTTGAAATATTTATATCCTTTCCTATATACTTGTACCTTGGTTTTCAAACAGCTTAGTTCCCGAACATTTTGACTCCCGAATGCTGCTAACCCGGAAACAAGTGCTCTGGTTTGCGAACTATTTTTGGAAGCCGAATGTCCAGTGAGGCTTCCATGGCTTTCGATTAGCTGCAGGAGCTTCCTGCAGCCAATCAGAAGCCGGACTTTGGTTTTCGAATGTTTTGGAAGTCGAATGGACTTCCTGAATGGATTCTGTTCGACTTCCAAGATACGATTGTATAGGGCAGGGGTCAGCAAACTTTTTCAGCAGGGGGCCGGTCCACTGTTCCTCAGACCTTGTGGGGGGCCTGACTATATTTTGAAGGGGGGGGAATGAACAAATTCCTATGCCCCACAAATAACCCAGAGATGCATTTTAAATAAAAGGACACGTTCTACTCATGTAAAAACACACTGATTCCCAGACTGTCTGTGGGTCAGATTTAGAAGGCGATTAGGCTAGATCCAGCCCCTGGGCCTTAGTTTGCCTACCCATGGTATAGGGCTTCTCACAATGTCAGGTATAGGGTATAGGGCTTCTCACAACAAATACTATAGAAATCCAAAGAAGAACAGAAACAGATCACTATTTTTTAAAGAAAGAAATCTTAAACAGAGTTCACTTAAAGCCTTCAACCTAACCAAAAACTGCAGACAACAAGCAGCAACTTAGTTAATAACGGGAGGCCAAGAGAAAGTTACCTTCCCTGGGTAGCCTAGAACATGTTTCTTTCTGTGTAAGTCAACATTTGATGCTGTCTTGATGGCTATCTTCAATCAACAGGGTTTAATCAGGGCAAGGCAGCATTTCATGCTGTCACAAACACAATCCTGGATCAAAGGAAGGAAGCCCGGAGACCAAGGTGATGGTACCAGTTTTCAAAATTGAAGAGAGCTCTCAGTCATATAACACATTCATACATGCTCTATGGGGATAGAGTTACCAAAGACTGATCCTGTACCTAACTAGATGGTCAGGCTAGGAGCACAGAGGGATGGATGGAGCTGGGCAATGGTGGAAATTTCACCCTGCTCCACGGGGTGTTGCAGAGGTGTCTGAACAAAAAATATCCACATATTTCTTATACTTTGATCTTGCTCTCTTTTGATATGTCACAGGTTGACTGACATGTTGATTGCAGACATTCTTTTGTAATGTCTCAGTGTATGACAACAGGTCATTATGATCTTTTGGTCTTGCCAGGGTGCCTCTGGGCAAACAGGCATAGCCGTCCTGGAACGTGTCATTTCTTTCTACGAAGAAGGTTGTTTTGCCATCTCATTTTCCAAGAAATGTTTTCCTTTTAATCTGATTAAATCCATTGATCTAATGCAGCCATCTGCAGCTCATCTTTGGCAACCCTGCACAGCCTGCTTTTACTACAAATACTCCCTCTTTTTCTTTCATCCATACAGCTTGGAATTGATTACAAGAAAAACCCCCAGTAATAAAGCATCCCAAAGATACATGAACACATATTCACAAAATCTTCAGAGGACTCATTTTACCAAACCATATCTAATGTACAACGTGTAATGATCTCAGGCAGGCAAGCAAGCCCTGATAAGAAGTAATGACTGTCCACCAGTTTTATCTTTATTTACAAAAAAAGCAAAAAAACAACAACATCCAGAGCATGGCTTCTCACCTGCTCACATTGACGATAGCTGGTCAGTCTGAATCTTCACCCCTTTCACAGCAGGAAGGATGCCAAATTCCCGTCCTTCCCCTCTGACCTTATCCAGTCTCCTAGAACGGGGACTGAGAGGCTGGTCTTCCCCCTCCCCACTTCCATTTGGCACACTCTCAGTCCTCTGCTTATCTGCTGATTGCCTAGCAACGCTCTGGCTGCCTCCCAACTCTCCCGCTTCTTGAGAGCTAACAGTTCTTCGGGAAGGGGGGTCGACTAGCTTGCTCCATGACAATAACCCTCCACATAGACCCTGTCAACCCTTTCTTGGCTCTGTCAGCTAGCTCTCATCTGCAGAGTCGGTCTCTCTCTCACTTAGCTCAATTTCTCAGTCTGACTCTTCCCCTGTGCTCGGGTGAGCCACGTTCCTGGAATAACGGGTACATGGCAAAACTCTCTCCCCTCCCCCAAAGAAAACAGGGGACTAGGATTGAGATTTGGACCCTGGGTTGTTGCTTTTGTTTGGAAATCAACCACTGGTCCTAGCAAAGACCACATATTTTCCTATACTTGCAGCTCTGGGTTGACAGGGTCTGTGTGGAGCGTTATTGTCATGGAGCAAGCTAGTCAGTCAATCACACAGTTTCTCATTACTAGAGAAATACAATCTTCACAAACTTGGCTGAGTTTCAGGCCTAAGGAGAACAGCTCATGCCCTGTAGGCCCTGCTCTGTGAAAGCAATTGCATACCCTCCAACCTTTCTCTGCTGAAAATAGGGACATCCTGTTCAATAACATAATTTTTACTATTTACAGTGGAACCTTGGTTCTCAAACTTAATTCATTCTGGAAGTCTGTTCGACTCCTGAAACCATTCAAAAACCAAAGTGTGGCTTCCGACTGGCTGCAGGAGCTTCCTGCACTCAAGTAGAAGCCGCATCAAACATTTGGCTTCTGAAAAACATTCGAAAACCAGAACACTGACTTCCAGGTTTTCAGCATTCGGAAGCCGATTTGTTCGTCAACCAAGCCATTTGAGAACCAAGGTACCACTGTATACCCCACCCATCTGACTCACTCTGAGCAGCTTCCAACATATATGAAAACATCATTAAACATTAAACATTAAAAACTTCCCTATACAGGTCTGCCTTCAGATGGCTCAGGGGTCGGATAACTCCATATCCTCCAACATTTCTCTGATGAAAATAGAAAAGTGGGACATTCTGGTATCAAATCAGAAACTGGGATGGCATCTGTAAATCCGGGATGTCCCTGGAAAATAGGGACACTTGAAGGGTCTGCCATTGCCAATACTAAAAGCCTCCCCCCCCCCTGCAGCTGTCTATATCTCCTCTCCAGGGTTTCTTGCAAGCAATCTGAGACTGTGCCTGCCTTTGCTCCTCCTGTTCCATTGCTCTTTCAGTTCTGGGAGTCAGTAGGGGAGGGGAGCTTCTTGAAGCAGGTGGGGAGACATCTCTGCCTTGCATCTCTCTTCTCCCATTCGCCTGCTTCAGCTTCTGCCTCTGATTATGGACTTTTCTCTGCCATAGACTGAGCCTTCTTACCCCTTCAGGTTCCAACACTCCTCTTCCCAGTCTTCTTCCTCTTCTCCCTGTGACCACTCATTGTTGTCCCACCACAACTCCCCAGGATCTGAGCCTTCTTCATCCCTTGGTGGTTTCCCAGCTGGTTCCTCCCACAACTCCTCCGTGTCCAACCAATCCATGACAGTTACGCAGAGCACATACATTGACCGAATGTGAACTAAAAGCTCTTCTGCAAAATTGGCCGTTGTTGACAAACCCTCGTTTATATGGCAAGGTTCTGAGAGAACGGTTTTCTGCATCAGTTTCACTGTAACTTATTGCATCGCAGGCAAAAAAACCCCCCAAAAGTGATCAGAGTAGTGATTAAGAAATGTTACATGTGGAGAAAAGCACAGCATGAAACCTGGAAAAACACTCTGTTTTGATTACATGTTTGAGCTGCAATGAAAGATCACGGGAATGTGAAACTAGAGCAGACTGTACAGGAAGCTGTAATTATTGCCTTTTATAAATAACACTCAAAAACATGTTCTTTAGGGCTATTAGAGCAAAAGGTTCATACTTGAGACTAATATTAGGGTGACTGAGGTTGCTCAGTTATTTTAACCGTAAGTGTCTTTGTTGTGCAGAAGAACAATGATGTTACAAACAGCAGACTTGGACTGGTTTTTTATTATGCTTTACTAGCTCCCATTCCCCACTATAATTCAGCCTAACCAATTGTAACTGGGAAGAAAAGCTTGCATATTACTTCCCAGCTTACCTCTCTGTTTTCACCTCCCTGCCCTTCCTCTGTTGTTGCCCCTATATTGTTGCTGATGACAATGTAGTGTGCGCACACTCAGAGGATGACCTCCAGACCACCCTAAATATCTTCACAGACTTACGAAAAGCTTGGCCTATTGCTCAACATCCAAAAAACCCAAAGTGCTGCACCAACAAGCACAAAACAATTCCTCTGCAGCACCACAAATCCAACTCAATGGTGTAACGCTGGAAAATGCCGATCACTTCTCCTACCTGGGCAGCTATCTTTCCACAAGAGCAGACATCAATGCCGAATTCTAGCATCACCTGAGCTCTGCGAGTGTGGCTTCCTCCGGATTGAAGTGTAGGGTGTTTAAAGACTGGGACATTCACAGGGAAACCAAAATGCTTGTTTACAAAGCTATTGTACTACCATCCTTACTGTATGCTTATGAAACATGGACCACTTATAAACGCCATCTCCAACTCCTCAAAAGATTCCATCAACGGTGTCTCCCCAAAAATTTACACATCACTTGGGAAGACAGGCAAACTAATGCCAGTGTACTGGAAGAAGCAAAGATCACCAGTGTCGAAGCAATGATTCTTCAACATCAACTTCCTTGGACTGGTCATGTTGTGCGGATGCCTGATTATCATCTTCCAAAGCAACTACTCTATTCTGAACTTTAAAATGAAAAGCATGATGCTGGTGGTCAACAAAAGAGGTTTAAAGACTCTCTAAGGGGAATCTAAAATAATGTAGTATAAACACTGACAACTGGGAAACACTGGCCTGTGAGCGCTCCAATTAGAGAACAGACTTTACCAAAGGTGCCATGGGCTTTGAAGACACTCAAACTCAGGATGAAAGGGAGAAACATGCTGAGAGGAAGGCATAATTTGCAAACCCTCACCGTGATCAACTCCCACCCAGAAACCTACGTCCCCACTGTAGAAGAATGTGTAGATCCAGAATTGGCCTCCAGAGTCACTTATGGACCCACTGCTAAAACCATGTTTATGGAAGACAATCTTACTCAGCTACGAGTTATCACCAAAGATTGAATTTTAGGATGATGTGCTTCAAATATGTCTGCGTAGATAACATGAAGGCAGTGTCATGAACAGGGTAGGTGCACAGGAGTGCTGAGAGGCACCATCTGGGGAACCCCTAAGGGAAGAAGGCTCAGAGCTGGAGATTAGTGGTAGGATGACAATGAGTGGTCAGAGGAGAAGAGAGAGCAGACTGGGAGAAGGAGGTGTCATTAGCTGAAGAGGCAACAGGATTTAGTGAGCAGAAAGAGTCCGTGGCAGAGAGCAGTCCAGAACCAGAGACAGAAGAGGAGGTTGGAGAGGGTCAGGGCCAAGAGACAGAGGTGAAGCAGGTTGCTGAAAAAGCCAGGGGATCTCTCCCTACTGCTGTGACCAGCTCCCCTCCCCGCTGGTCTCCCAGAACCAGAATAATAATGATTTATTATTAGTACCCCTACTGGGTTTCCCCAGCCACTCTGGGTGACCTCCACAAAGACCAAAAATACACTAAGATGTCACACATTACAAACTTCCCTAAACAGGGCTGCCTTAAGATGTCTTCTGAATGTCAGGTAGTTGTTTATCTCTTTGACATCTGATGGGAGTGCATTCCACAGGGCGGGCGCCACTACTGAGAAGGCCCTCTGCCTGGTTCCCTGTGGCTTTGCCTCTCACAATGAGGGAACCGCCAGAAGGCCCTCGGCGCTGGATCTCAGCGTCCAGGCAGAATGATGGGGGTGGAGACGCTCCTTCAGGTATACTGGGCCGAGGCCATTTAGGGCTTTAAAGTTCAACACCAACACTTTGAATTGTGCTTGGAAACGTACTGGGAGCCAATGTAGGTCTTTCAAGACCAGTGTTATGTGGTCTCGGCGGCCGCCCCCAGTCACCAGTCTAGCTGCTGCATTCTGGATTAGTTGTAGTTTCCGGGTCACCTTCAAAGGTAGCCCCATGTAGAGCGCATTGAAGTCCAAGCGGGAGATAACTAGAGCATGCACCACTCTGGCAAGACAGTCTGCGGGCAGATAGGGTCTCAACCTGTGTACCAGGTGGAGCTGGTAGACAGCTGCCCTGGATACTAATAATAATAATAATAATAATAATAATAATAATAATAATAATAATTTATTATTTATACCCCGCCCATCTGGCTGGGCCTCCCCAGCCACTCTGTGCCTGTGCCTCCATGGACAGCTGTGAGTCCAAAATGACTCCCAGGCTGCGCACCTGGTCCTTCAGGGGCACAGTTACCCCATTCAGGACCAGGGAGTCCTCCACACCCCTTGTCCCCCCAAAATAGTACTTCTGTCTTGTCAGGATTCAACCTCAATCCATTAGCCAGAAGACGTATGGAAAGCATGGAGCAAAGACAGAAAATACACTGGAGTCTCAAATTGCCCGGGAAGGACCTAGGGGAAGAGGAGACTTAAGGAGCTGTGATAAGGTAGGGATCTTGAATCCTCACAAGTGCCTCATTGGGGAAAGATCTAGCAGGGAGAGTTGTTGTGCTCACTAGGCCTGGCCTCCTGACTTGTTTTGTTTCTTTGAATAAAGAGAGTTAACTTCACTGACACCATGTGAGTTCTTGCTCTCCTGCTGCTGACTTTCCCCCTGACAGGCTGGCGGCATCAACCCTGCTGTGTGGGAATCCTTTACAGATGACCACAGTGCCTGGAGACATACAGCCAGGTTGTGCATCCGTAGCAATGACCAGAGAAGGAATGATTGCTGGGAGGAATGCAGAGAGAAGAAACTGTGTGGCGCATCTGCGGCAGCACAACTGGAAGCCTTCATCTGCCCCAACTGCAGCAAAACATGTCTCTCCCATATTGGCCTCTACAGCCACAGCGGGTGCTGTAACCTTCCAATAGTTTGACTTCACTCCCAAAGGCGCCTTTCTCCATAGTGTCCCAAGACAGACAGATGCCAACAACAACACCAATTTGCATTTTAGATTTCAGATTGCAATTCCTCCCCACCACTACTGCATGCCCCCACACTGCACTTAAATCTGCTCTGGAGGGTTGAAGAACAACACACCCTGGGCAGATCTTGGGGGGAAGGAGAAGAAGGGGAAGCTCCATTGCCCATGCAAAAGTTGTTCCACTTGCCCATTGGCATGGATACAACCCAGTATTAGTCTTAAAAGGTAGAGGTAAAGGACCCCTGACAGTTAAGTCCAGTTGCAGACCACTCTGGGGTTGCGGCGCTCATCTCGCTTTACAGGCCAAGGGAGCCAGCGTTTGTCCGTAGACAGTTTTTCTGAGTCGTGTGGCCAGCATGACTAAGCCACTTCTAGCACAACAGATCACTGAAACCAGAACAGCGCATGGAAACATTATTTACCTTCCCACCTGTTAATCTACTTGCACTTTTTGGCATGCTTGCGAACTGCTGGGTTGGCAGGAGCTGGGACCGAGCAACGGGTGCTCACCCCATCATGGGGATTCAAACTATTGACCTTCTGGTCAGCAAGTCCAAGAGGCTCAATGGTTTAGACCACAGCGCCACCCACATCCCATAGTATTAGTTTTAGTTCAACTCTAATGTTTCATACTGTTATTCTGTTTAGTTTTAGATATTGTTTGGTCATTTGGGGGATGGTTCATTACTGTCCTGGTGAGTAAGCTACCTTGAATATAAGAGAGCTTGGGGTGTAATTATATTTCAGCTGACCATTTTAGCATCTTGTGAATTGGCCATAAGGCTGTAAAAACCCAGAACAAATGCAGAAATATTTGATTGACTGGTGAAGCAAAGTCAGCAGATTCCAAATCCTTTGCACTGGCAAAGATCCATAAATACTCATACCTGCAATATATCGATCGTGGCAATAACTGGATTATATTTGAATGCTGATCAAACCCTCGCCACAACAGTTGTTATTGTGTTTATGGATAAAGCGCATGATGCATCCAAAAGAAACCCATTTCAGTGTTCTCTATTTGCCTGAACTTATTCCACCCTCGGTACCGAGGACATTTACCCAAACAGTGAAAGAAACCATTGAACCTATAGCAAATTAAGAAAATAGCCCATCAAACAGATGGAGGGGAAGAAAGGCTAATCAAAGAGTAGTTCAAACAAGTGGAAAATGAAGATTTAGGTTACAACTGTTTCCCCGACATCTTTGCATCTCCATTCATTCTCGGATTCCAAATTGCTCTTTATTCAACTTGGGTATGCCTCTTTAGCTAGCAAGATTCTTTTAAATGCCTCCATTTTAATTCACACAGACGATACTCACAGCTAGTGGTGAGACAAAGCTGATTAGCTCATTGGCTCCCTACTGCTATACTCGGTAAGAAATTTCTGATTCTGACATGTAGCTATTTGGGATTTAGCAGCGATGGAGTGAGAAAAGGCTCTGAACGGGCTGATGCTTAATTGGTGTCTAGGCCCTGCTTTGAGGATGAACCGGATTTGAAGTTTTGAAGTTAACACAACCTCTGAAAGGGTTTTCCTCTGATTTTGTAGAAGGAAACTGGTGATCTCCCCATACTAATTCTGCAGACAGCCCTTGCTGCCTGTTTTTTCACGCCGTACTCAGTCAAATAAGATGCATGAAATTCATTAGATGGCAGGGAATTACTGTAATAAATTGGACAGCAACTACTGGAGTGGCATATATATACATCTGAAACATTGACAAGGCTGTCTGGCATGTTCACTTACTTATTTATATTTGTTACCGGCCTCCCCCCATAGTTTCAGGTCTGGTAATGATATCAGAGATTCAAACATAAAGATGGGGTGTTTAAAGGAAAGGAAACAATGGGAAAGTGCAAATATAGGTAAACTCCAAATCTCATTGAACTCACTCTGTTGAACTCAATGAGATTTAGCCTACAGTCCTATGCACATGCACCTTAAAACAGGCTCCATTGAACTCAGTGGTGCTTATTTTTGAGTATACATGGACCACATTGTTAAGCATCCTGCCACACACTTAAGCCCCATTTACTTTAGTGGGCTGGGACTTGTCTGACTTTTGCCTGGTGTTTCTCCAGAGGGCAAGATCCAAAGGTCTTTGAGGCTCATGTGTGTACCTGGAGCTTTATAGGAGCAAGAACATACCCACCCAATTGTGGTTGCAATTTGCACAGCTTCCCAAACGGAAGAGCATTGGGTGATTTCTGTTGGTGTGTAGAAGCTCATGGGTCTTCAGAGTTTCAGCAAGCACTACAGAGCTCTCCTGAGGCAAAAATACAAGAGATGAAAGGTTAAGAAGACATACCAATGAAAGAAAAGTTCAACAAATAGTAGATAAAGCTAGGTAACTGGTATTGAGAAGATTCCCTGCAATCTAGATTTTTCCCCATTTCATGCTAGTGAATTTTATTTTTCTAGTCATTTTGACCCAACAGTTGCTTTGGCAATGCCAAGAATGGACCAGCTGGAGCTAAGAACTTTTAAAGGCATATTGACTGCCCATGACATTTTGATGAGGTTCTTTACTCCTTGGGCTCCACCGGAACATTGGTATATTCAGTTGCATACCAGCAAATTCAGGTTATGCCATCAAAGTTGACTGTTTTGTGCTAAGGAAAGTGATGAGAAAATGCCCCAAGAGTGTGAGGTTATGTCTGATGATGCAACATCTTCTAACCTCCCTGAAAACAAATCAGAATGAATGCCAGATAAATAGCTGTCTAAGAAATGAATCAGGGTGAAGGCTCAACAAAGTGGAAGCACACTTTGTCTCTTGTTTTTGGAATACAGTAGTTAGCAATAAAATAAAATAAAAACCTGCATATTTCAAATTTCATTGTGCTGTAGACCCAACAGAGATTGGAGCAATTAAAACGTTTCCTTCAAGACATATTAGTTCCATTGTAGCTACTGGTGGTCGTGGAGCTGATTAAGTTCAACGATGCCCCTGCGGCTGAACTCCATTAACAATCCACTCATCATGTCTTGAGCAATTGTTCGTACCATTTACATTAATAGCAACCTCAAGGGCCATTTTTGCTAATAGGATTTGTTTGTTGCTATTAAAAAAAAAAAAAAACACAACACATACAACACCCCCCCAAAAAAGAGCAATGGATGTAATCAACTTGGTGTCATTTGCAATCCTTCAGCAGAATGGGAAGGAAATTATTGGTTTCTGACCCCTCTGCATCCCATCATCCTCCTAGCTTTTGGAGGTAATCTGTTGAGAATATTTGGGAGGGGCTATAGGAACTGCAAGGGAGGTGGCGGCAGCGGTGGACGTTTTTCCAGAAATTGTCCCATCTCTGCTCCACTGATGGACACTTTCCATCAGCAGAGAGACACCAAAAGGATTCCATGCTGTAGGTGAAGTAATTATTAGTACTAAACAGCTTTGGCCTGTATACCTGAAGGAGCATCTCTACCTCCATTGTTCAGCCTCGGCACTCAGGTCCAGCTCTAAGGGCCTTCTGGAGGTTCCCTCATTGTGAATAGTGAGCTTGCAGGAAACCAGGGACAGGCCGTTCTCAGTAGTCGTGCCCGCCCTGTGGAATGCCCTATCACCAATAGTCAAGGAAATAAACAACTATCTGACCTTTAGAAAACATCTGAAGGCAGCCCTGTTTAGAGATGCTTCTAATGTGTGATGTTGTTGTTGTTGTTTAGTCATTTAGTCTTAACCGACTCTTCGTGACCCCATGGATCAGAGCATGCCAGGAACTCCTGTCTTCTACTGTCTCCTGCAGTTTGGTCAAACTCATGTTGGTAGCTTCGAGAACACTGTCCAACCATCTCGTCCTCTGTCGTCCCATTCTCCTTGTGTCCTTAATATTTCCCAACATCAGTATCTTTTCCAGGGAGTCTTCTCTTCTCATGAGGTGGCCAAAGTATTGGAGCCTCAGCTTCAGGATCTGTCCTTCTAGTGAGCACTCAGGGCTGATTTCCTTAAGAATGGATAGGTTTGATCTTCTTGCAGTCCATGGGACTCTCAAGAGCCTCCTCCAGCACCATAATTCAAAAGCATCAATTCTTCGCCAGTCAGCCTTCTTTATGGTTTAGCTCTCACTTCCATACATCACTACTGGGAAAACCATAGCTATAACAATACGGGCCTTTGTTGGCAAGGCGATGTCTCTGCTTTTTAAGATGCTGTCTTAAAAAAGCTTTGTCATTGCTTTTCTTCCAAGAAGCAGGGGTCTTTTAATTTCGTGACTGCTGTCACCATCTGCAGTGATCATGGAACCCAAGAAAGTAAAATCTCTCACTGCCTCGATTCCCCCCCCCCTCTATTTGCCAGGAGGTGATGGGCCCAGTGGCCATGATCTTTATGGTGTTTTAAATATTCTGCTGGGAGCTGCCTGGAGTGGCTGTGGCAACCCTGTCAGAGGGGCAGCACGATGGTGATAATCTACAAAGTCCTGAGTTAAGGCCATTAAAGGTGTTTTTGCACTTTTAAAAAATATGAAAATAGGATCCACTATGGGGCTGATAATCACCCAATAGGTTTCCTTCCTTTAGAGGAGGATTTTTCCTCAGTACTGCAGCAGGAAAGGGAAGAGATTCTGAGAATGACCAGGCTCCTCCCAGCAGATGCCCTACACATTAGATTTTAACTATAGATGTAATAAATTAAATGTACTGCTTACATCATAAGAGGATGCCCCCTGCCTGAAACCCTGGAGTGTTGCTGTCAGCCAGTGTCAGCAATACTGAGCTTGATACACCAATAGTTTGACATGGCATTAGGAAACTTGCTAGGTTCCTATAAGGAAATGACAGAAGAGAAAACACAGAAGAGAAAATCATGTTGGACATAACATTTTTGTGCACATTGGAGGAGTCTTACTTCAATGTTTGTTCAGAGATGCCCTGCGCAGATCAGATTCATGGAAGTCTCTTTGGAATGCAGACTCATGAAGCCCTTATATATTTGACCTACCTGGACCCAGCTTCCAGGATGCAGCATAGAAAGCATAAGACCTCCCCTTGCCTTCAGAGAGAAATATGGGTCCCTTTGCTATGTATGGAATGCCTCTCCCAATGTACTGTGATGTTTGCTGGGATTACAAACTCCAGTGTTGCAGGTTAAGCAATCCTTAGGTTTCTTTTTCTACAAAGTACCATTTGGTGTGGGACGCGGGTGGCGCTGTGGTCTAAACCACTGAGCCTAGGGCTTGCCGATCGGAAGGTCGGCGATTCCAATCCCTGCAATGGGGTGAGCTCCCGTTGCTCAGTCCCAGCTCCTACCAACCCAGCAGTTCGAAAGCATGTCAAAGTGCAAATAGATAAATAGGTACCACTCTGGTTGGAAGGTAAACGGCGCTTCCGTGAGCTGCTCTGGTTTCGCCAGAAGCAGCTTAGTCATGCTGGCCTCATGACCTGGAAAAACTGTCTGCGGACAAATGTTGGCTCCCTTGGTCAGTAAAGCGTGATGAGCGCTGCAACCCCAGAGTCGTTTGTGACTGGACTTAACTGTCAGGGGTCCTTTACCTTTACCATTTGGTGTGGACCATATTAAGGACCCACGGTCCAGAGATTGGTGGATATGCTGGTGACCTCACTCATTCCTCGAAGCAGGACTCAGCCTTCCTTCTCCATCTTCTGACATCACCAAGTTTGGAATTGAGGGACCCCCCACCTCTATAAGGGCTGAAACTTTCACTGAGATGAGCTTCAGTTAGCTCAGGTACAACTTCACATAGCCACTGAACAGGTCCCCTTCTATGATCTCCCCGCCACAAAGAATACATCTTATTTGTAAGCCATTTCTTCACACTCCAACAAGAGGAGCTGAATGATTTAACGTATTGTCAAGAGATGGCTTGTGATCATCAATTACTTAGCAGACTGGATCAAAGTACAGATTGCTTGGATCAGTCAATTACAGCCCAAATAGAATAAAGGCATTTCATTGTAATCAGGCCTTACGCAATTCAGCATGGATATTAAGGGAAATAAAGAACAGTCATAAATACATTGACCCACTTATCTCTTTATCTTTCTGCTTACTAAACATGAGCATTAAGTTGAAGCAAACCGATTTGAAAAGCAGAACTGAGCTAATTAGCTATACTGAATTACCAGAATATCCAAATTGGATTTCACTTCAAGGTTTAGTTGAAACTTATCTTAGCTTGAAGCTGATTCTGATGGGGATAATGAATGTATAGAAATAGGATGAAAAGAATATTTTGTCATTGCAAACCAGAGCTAAAAAGATATAGTTAAGGGACATTGTTACCACCCACTGACTACTTTGAACTCTTTGCACTGGTAATGAGCCTTATTTTACTTTTCATGGATAACCAGAACTGGGCTTTGACACAATTCAACAGGACCTAGTATTTATTTATCTGTCTATGGTATTCTTACCCACTTTCACCCTATGACTGAAGACTGGTTACAAAGCTAAAATACAATCACAAAAATAATGGATAACCAACAAACCATAAAACGCTGAAAGCATACAATGGGTACAGCTAGCAATACCATTTATACAGAAGGGAACTAAAAAACACACAACATACTTCCACTTTCAAAGGCCAGGGCAAGCATGTTGTCATGAGAGTACTGACAGGTTTCACAGTTCGGCGCAGCTCAGAAAACAGACAAGGCTACTCCAGCTAAATTGCAGTTAGTAGTTTTATTAGAGAATCAGAACAGGAAACATATGGAGACCGTCTTGTACTACCCACTTCACTGTATTCCCTCTTTGTCAGGCCCCTCACTCTGTCCCAAGGGACCCTCTCTGTCTCTGTCTCTCTCTGCTATATTTTGTGGATTAAACACTGGGTTCTGGGAGAGAGAGGAAGGCCTGTGGTGAAGCTGCTAAGTTTGACTCCTGTCTTTGCTCTTTGCTGTGGCACCTGTCTATTTCATCCTCTTCATCATCCTTCAAGCTCCCAGCCTCCACTACCTCTCAGCTCTTCCTCTCTTCTAGGGTGTGTCCTGTTTCCCACCACCAGGGGGGCTTTTGGTCAAAACGAGAGCAAGAGCATCAAGTCATACTAAGGACAATCCTAGCTGTGATCCAAAATCACTGTTCAAACAGAGTCCTGGAGAAGATTCGTTTAATTCACCGCCAATAGCAGGCCCAAGCAAAGCTCCAAGAAAGAAGGTTTGTCAACAATATGTGGATAGCTATTTGACTCTCAGTTTTGCATGGACTGGAGATGAAAATGTCCCTCAGCCTATGTGTTTGATTTTTGGTGAGAAGCCTTCCACTTCCAATATGGCACCAAACAAGATGGAAAGACATCTGTTGTCAAAACATGGAAATCTGACAAGCAAGAATGCTCAATATTTTGAAAGGCTTTTGGAACACCAGAAATGCCAATGAACATATTTTGGAAAATGAGTAAAATAAGATAAGATGCAATGTATATCTTACCAAGTGGCTGAATTGATTGCTCAACAGACAAAACCACATACGGTAGTTGAAAAATTGATTAAGCCTGCCTGTGGCTTGATTGTGAAGAATTTGTTTGGTGGTGATACTGAGTGACAAGTTATGGAAATTCCTTTATCTGATGATTCAATGTGCAAAATGCCAGCTAATATTGAGAAGCATGTTTCCAAAACTATGGAGAATTCTAAATTTGCCATTCAACATTGGTGGGAAAGCACAGTTGCTTGCCTACACCAGATGAAATAATTATAGAGTTTCTACTTTGCAATGAACTAGTAAAACATACCAGAGGACAAATTATTTTCCAAACCTTGTCTGAGTATTTGTGAAAAAAATGAGATTCCATAGGTTCTTGTATTGAAATTTGTACGGATGGAGTGTCATGTATGACAGAGAACAGAAGAGGCTTGGTGGTACACATCAAACATAAAAATTTAGATGTAATATCAGAACACTGTGTTTTTTACATAAAGGTAAAGGTAAAGGTACCCCTGCCCATACGGGCCAGTCTTGACAGACTCTGGGGTTGTGCGCCCATCTCACTTAAGAGGCCAGGGGCCAGCGCTGTCCGGAGACACTTCCGGGTCACGTGGCCAGCGTGACATCGCTGCTCTGGCGAGCCAGAGCCGCACACGGAAACACCGTTTACCTTCCCACTGGTAAGCGGTCCCTATTTATCTACTTGCACCCAGAGGTGCTTTCGAACTGCTAGGTTGGCAGGCGCTGGGACCAAGCAGCGGGAGCGCACCCCACCGCAGGGATTCGAACCGCCGACCTTTCGATCGGCAAGTCCTAGGCGCTGAGGCTTTAACCCACAGCGCCACCTGCGTCCCATGTTTTTTACATAGAGAGGCATTAATCACAAAAACCCTTGTAGCTGATTTGAAGATGCTTCTAGATCAGGCTGTGTGCATTGTGAATTTCATCAAAGCAAAGCCACTAAAAATGAATTTGTTTGCTCAAATCTGCAAAGACATGGAATCCAAACATCAGTGCCTAACTCTGCACCCTGAAATTTGCTGGCCACCACACAGAAAGGTTTTTAATCAGGTGTTGAAATTGAAAAACAAATTAAGAGAGTTTTTGGAACAAGAAGGTTTCACATGTAAGAAGTTCATTTATAATTTTGGGAATGATTCATGTTCTTATTATGCAGCTGCATAGTTTTATACTTTCTGAATGTCCCATTGTCATATTGTAAAGTAGTTGTGTTCTATGTTCTAAATCAGGCATAGGCAACCTCGGCCCTCCAGATGTCTTGGGACTACAACTCCCATGATCCCTAGCTAACAGGACCAGTGGTCAGGGATGATGGGAATTATAGTCTCAAAACATCTGGAGGGCCGAGGTTGCCTATGCCTGTTCTAAATCAAGCACTGCTAGAAGTTGTTTCTTTTGGTTTCCCAATGTATTTCTTATCAATAAAAGATTTGGTATGGCGCGAGCAAATTTTTATTCTGAACGTGTGGCCCAGAAATTGTTTTTGAGAGCCATTGGCTTAGAGTATCTGAGAAACATGGTTTGGGAAGCCTTTGAAAATAATTGGGCATATTTCCTGGATTATTAGTTTTCTTCACTGGGTGCATTTCCCAAAATTACCGCAGTAACATACATATGAAAAAGCTAGGAAATAATCCATACTCATACCTAAATTTGCATGGGCATCTATGTTGTGTATTTATTTATTTTTTGTATTATGGAAAATCCCCAGAGGCTGGTTCTTCAGTGCCATCTCCTGTGGTGAAACTTCCTTCTCCGTTTTCATCCCCGTGGTCAGATCAATATCTAAGTATGTCAGGTTTCTTTCCTTTCATATTGTTGTTGTTCTGAATAAATCACAATGGAGCAAAGCTTCCACACAGGGAAATGAGATGATTGTGTACATTTGTCCAAATATGAAAAGGGGGGGGGCTAATGAATTTCCTGCTTTATTATTTTTATCAGCATAGTGACTGCAAGGAGAAGACTCCAAGGAGAGGCATGGAATATGAGAAGTACTCAGTAAGAATAAATAGGAGGTGTGTGTGTAAAGGTGTTGAAAGCTATATCAAGACAATATATTAATAATATAGGTTTGTGGGGCTGGTTATCAGCCTTTAATGGAATCTATCTGGACTTATTTGGCTATAATTGCATATCTTACCATTATTAAGTATGTTTCAGAAAAGCAGATATCTTACAGAATTGGACTAATTTGCACAACCTTGAGATTATTTTATAATAATAGCAAACTTAGGCGCTGCATTAGGAGGGCTATGCTGCAAAAATCAGGCTAGTGAGAAACAAGAGGGAGGCCTCAACATACTTGGAGAAATCTCAAGCTTTGCAGAAAAAGAAGTATTTAGGGGGAAAATCTGGGAAAACCTTCTAATGAGACCAAGCATATTTAGTGGCCACAGAACACTGAGTGTCTATCAAAGCAGGTCTGGGGAACCACCAACCCATAAATAGGAACTGACCTGGCAAGCCTTTCTGGACACTGTACCAGACCCCTTTCTTGGTTGCAATGGTGCCAATATTGGTAATGGAATTAGGAGAAGCAATGGCAACAGAGAAGCACACCCAAACCAACCAACTGTTCCATGTTCCCTCCTCCACCAATGTTTCCTAGCTTTCCCTGCCTTTATGGTGGTGCAGCAATGCTGATAACAACAGAACACACACACACACACACACACACAAACACACACACACACACACACTGATCTTCTTTGGAAATGGGAGGAGTCTTCTGGATCACTCATTACCAGTGCTAGGAAAACATCGGAAACACTGATCTAACTTCTGAAAGTGCTCAGTGGTCACTGAAGGACATCCTGCCCTACACATCTTCCTCTTCACCTGATCCCATTGCTCTGTGGGGCTGGCACAGCAGTTGCGTCAGGGGCTGTTTTTGGAAGTGGGAGGTGAGCTAATGCTTCGGGACAAGTAAAAGGAGAAGGAGGAAAACAGGGTATGTGACCTTTATCCCCACCATACTGCTGGCAGTGAAAATCCCCATCAGTTGAACAGCGGGCGGAGGGGCACTAAGTAGCATGTGATAACATGTGTATGTATGTTAAGTATGTGTGATTCATAGAATGTTAGAGTTGGGTCGTCTAGTCAAATCCTCTGCAGTGCAGTAGTAATAATAATAATAATAATAATAATAATAATAATAATAATATATTATTTATACCCCGCCCATCTGGCTGGGTTTCCCCAGCCACTCTGGGCCGCTTCCACAAAGACCAAAAATACACTAAGATGCCACACATTAAAAACTTCCCTGAACAGGGCTGCCTTAAGATGTCTTCTGAATGTCAGGTAGTTGTTTATCTCTTTGACATCTGATGGGAGGGCATTCCACAGGGCGGGTGCCACTACCGAGAAGGCCCTCTGTCTGGTTCCCTGTAGCTTTGCTTCCCGCAATAAGGGAACCGCCAGAAGGCCCTCTGCGCTGGATCTCAGTGTCCGGGCAGAATGATAGGGGTAGAGACGCTCCTTCGGGTATACTGGGCCGAGGCCGTTTAGGGCTTTAAAGGTCAGCACCAACACTTTGAATTGTGCTCGGAAACGTACTGGGAGCCAATGTAGGTCTTTCAAGACTGGTGTTATGTGGTCTCGGCGGCCACCCCCAGTCACCAGTCTAGGTGCCGCATTCTGGATTAGTTGTAGTTTCCGGGTCACCTTCAAAGGTAGCCCCATGTAGAGCACATTGCAGTAGTCCAAGTGGGAGATAACTAGAGCATGCACCACTCTGGTGAGACAGTCTGCGGGCAGATGGGGTCTCAACCTGTGTACCAGGTGGAGCTGGTAGACAGGTGCCCTGGATACAGAATTGACCTGCGCCTCCATGGACAGCTGTGAGTCCAAAATGACTCCCAGGATGCGCACCTGGCCCTTCAGGGGCACAGTTACCCCATTCAGGACCAGGGAGTCTTCCACACCAGCCCGCCCCCTGTCCCCCAAAAATAGTACTCTTTTGCCCAACATGGAGTTTGAATCCTCAACCCTGAGATTAGGAGATTACGATTAAGATTGTGTGAGAGAGAGAGAAAATGAAAACTGGGAGTGAGGTGGAATAGAGCATCCTGGAAAATTGCCTTTCTGGCTGCCTAGAACAGGAGCGCTTTACACCGCAACACCCACATCCCCCACACCCCATTGTCCTTTTCTAATCTCTGAGTCTGTTATTGTAGAACAAGGCCTCGATGATTGATTCAATTCATGCACACACTCTCCAGGATAGTTGCTAGATAGTAGAACAAGGCCTCGATTATTGGTTCAGTTCATGCACACACTCTCCAGGATAGTTGCTAGCAACTTCCAGTATGTTTGGGTAAACAAAGTCCTGATATGCAAGCCCATTTATTTCAGTTTTCTTTTCAGAGTTAATTAGGAAGCATTAAGTATGGAGGAGGGCAGGGGGTAAAGAATTTTCAGAGACATATGCCAAGCAGTTTCTGCAGTAAGTCTAATTAGAATTACCTTTCTCAGACATGCAAAGAAGCCATCGCCAGAAGGTCATTAGGAAGAGGAACGCAAAAACCATTTAGGATTCATTTGGGTCCTGAAAAAACACCCCTAAGAATGTATTGTGTTTGTGTGCTTTTCTCTCCCGCTTTCATAACATAAGAATAAAGATTGATTTCCTAATTTACTTCTCAGGTGAAAGCAAAGCCTGCCTTTTCTGTTTAAATGTGTGTGTTTTTCCTAATGGTTTTTACAAACATTCCACTAAAAATGATATGACTCACCAGCTTTTTCCTCCACACAAATTTTCAGCTCTTAGCTCTTGCTCTGCTTCTCCCTGGGGTTCATACAGTCAGCTGCAATCTCCGCAAATCACCTTGTGGTCCTATAGATCTCTATTCAGGCACTGCTGTAATTGCTAAAAAAAATAACATCCTGATTGACCTTGCATACTTCCAGTTCATGAGATACATTTTTGATATGGCCAAATGCATTTGAATGCCCCAAACCATTTATCTCTTCTTTTTTAATGCTTGTGTAGTTCTTCTGTCTTGTCCAGCCATAAGGCTACTTTTCAAATGATGTTGGGTTATGTGGACTCATGAGAAAGGTAGGTTTAAAGGTGAACCTACCAGATCTGTACTACCTTTTGAAGTTTCCACTTATCTGAGGGAAAGCGTTATAGCGCTGGGGTAGGGCATCTGCTTTGGATACAGAAGGTCCTAGGTTCAGTCACAAACATCTCCAGGAAAGGCTAGTAAACAACCTAAAATCCTGGAAAGCCACAGTCCATCACTGTAGACCAGCGTTTCCCAAACTTGGGTATCCATCTGTTTTTGGTGTACAACTCCCATCATCCCTATCTCGCAAGTCCAGTTGTCAGGGATGATGAGAACTGTAGTCTGAAAACAGCTGGAGACACAGGTTTGGGAAACCCTGATGTAGACTACACTGAAGGAGGTGGAACCAATGATTTCACATAGGATAAGACAGCTTCCTATGTTCCCCAGCCAACTAATATGTATAAAAAGCCATATGTTAGGGTAAAGTGTGCATATAAATACATATATTAGTGAAATGTGCATATAAATTCATATATTAGGGGATGTTGCTTTGCAAAATATGCATACAAATGTGTATTAGGAGAAATTTGCACTACAGTGCTGGAGAACTTTCATGTGGACTCTTTAGAAAAACATTGTAAACTGATGTGGAAATGGGGAGGATTGAACTTGATTAGAAACATGAGAAAATGAAGGGGTGGGGGAAACATCCCTAGCCAGACCCGTGAAAAAATGTTCAGCCTCAATGGTTAACTGCAACATGCTCTGAGCTGAAAAGCAATGGTGGAAAAAAACCTTGGGAATTCCATATCAAAGAAGCAGAAAGCACCAAATATGCAGACCAAATTTATCAAAAGACTAATGTGGGCTATTATGTCATCCAACAACTGCTAGATGCCTATGCTCACTCCAAACCCACACAAACTGTTGCAGAACTGCTGGTAGTTCTTTGGGAGGCTGTAAAAAACCCTAGCATTTCTTATTTATTTTGGTGAAAAACTATTTGTGGAATTATTGGGTGAACCTGTTTCTCCTCCTCCTCATTTTCTCTGTATAAGATGTTGCATTGTAAAGTGTTTGTATTAAGCTGCCTTAAGAATGCGAGGAACAGGTTGGGGCAATAAACAAGGAAGTGGACTCAACTGAATACGTGGGGAGATTGGAGGTGATGTTTATTCTTTCTGTTTTGAAAATAGGAGGCTTCGATATGGAACATGAAGACAGAAGGTGAGTATATACTTCACTCGAGATTCACATTAAAAGATAAAGGTAAAGGTACCCCTGCCCGTACGGGCCAGTCTTGACAGACTCTGGGGTTGTGCGCCCATCTCACTTAAGAGGCCAGGGGCCAGCGCTGTCCGGAGACACTTCTGGGTCATGTGGCCAGCGTGACATCGCTGCTCTGGCCAGAGCCAGAGCCGCACACGGAAATGCCGAGATTCACATTACAGAACTGTAAAACAAAGAAAGTAAGATTCAATGGTCTTCTCTCTATGAAACTCCCTCATTTCCAAACCTCAGCCTTATAGTAGGAAAAGTAGGAAAAGTAGGAAAGTAGGAAAAGAATATGTAATTTATAGGTCTATGTATGACCACCCTGTTCTAATTCAGGGTCTGATTCAGCACTTTGAAGCAGCCCTGACCTGAGATGATCCAGGGCTGACCTAACCAAGATGTAGTTACAGGTAGGTAACTGTGTTGGTCTGCCGTAGTCGCAACAAAATAAAATAATCTGAAGAAGTGTGCATGCACATGAAAGCTCATAGCAATAACAAACTTAGCTGGTCTCTAAGGTGCTACTGGAAGGAATTTTTTTTATTTTGTTCTAACCCAGATGGGGAACCTTACACAATGTTTCATTTGTCTGCCTGCTCCCCTATGCCACCACCCTAATTGACAGTTCCAAATTTCTCTAGGTGAACCCAATCCAAACTAGGGTGACCAGAAGCTGACTCAACCCACCAGTAGGATCTAGTGGGATCCTGAAGTCAACTTGAATTGCCCTGATGCAATCCAAGATTCAGCCCCAGCTGGTGCACAGCCCTGGTATTTGCATATTTATCCAAACTGGAAAGCCACTTCCGAGCTTGGGAGGAGGTGGGGTTGCAGGCTTCACGCCCTCTCCACGTGCGCGGGGGCTATTCCCTGCCCCCACAAGATCAGGGGAATCCTCGGCCACGTCATCCACCCGGCCAGCCGGGGTGTGTGTGTGTGTGTGTGGCTGGCCCTATTTAGGGCCAGCGCGGCCAAGGCTCCCCCACTTTTCGCTGCGCCAGCCAGCTGATCTCTAATTGGCAATTGGCTTTATCCAATTGGTTTTTTGCCTACCTCGTAGCAACTCGTCACAACTCCGCGGCATTGGCAGTTAGACATTGGTAAAGGAGGGTTAAAAGTATGTGGGGGGGGGGAGGAAGCGCCATCGCCTTCCCCCACAGCAAAGGGTAGTCTGATAAAGGACTCGGGGGGGGGCATTGCCCTGTCCGAAGCCTATGGAGGTGAGGGCCTAAGGCACGCCTCCGAGCGGTGACCCTGGGGGAGCTCCTAGTTGACATGCCTCAGCAGGACTCCCCCTGCTGGTGTTAACCCTTGCCGGTCTTCATGCAATCGGGCTGAAGCCAGCTAGTCGATAGGATCAATGCCTAAGCCAATACCGCTCATTCCTGTAATCAATAAAGTTGTGGCCTATTTTGCCCATTAACCTTAATACTTGGTGTCCTGTGTCTTTATTTCTTCCTGGGGGGAGGCGGGAACTCGCCATGCAAGTCAATTTTTCAGCAAATCTCTGCTTTCAGATTTCCCCCCTCCAGTATAAATGCCATCCCTCAGAATCCCATGGAACATGATGTCATTGGAAATAAAGATTCACCCGAGACCCAAGTGAAAAAATATGGAACATTCTTTTTGATCCCCAGCATCTGTCTCTTTGGCAGATTCCTAAGACTCTTGTATTGGCATCTTTGAAATAACCTCTGCATCTGTCGTGAAGCAACTACCTTGTCCTTTCCTGCTACATTATTGTGCAGTGATTCAATTTGTTTCTGAATAATGTCTGTAATTTTATGTGATTAAAGCTTCAACACAAATCACCTAAGAGATCTCTAAACCAATCCAGCTATTGCAATGTGCGGGACTTATTAACTGTTGACAATCTTCCCTTGCCTGCCAACAAAATATTTGTTACAATAATAAAAAAAAAGGCTTACAGTTTGTAATTACCACCCTGTTCTGGAAGGATGCCATTTTCTACAGTTCTGGAAATCTCTAGTTATCATGCTCTAGAGGAGATTTTCAAAACGGTGTCCAAGTCTCTGGGACTTCAAGGCTGATCACACAGCAGGTGGAATGCCTTGCACAATTCATGTAACACCAAATTTTCAGTTCTAATTCTACAGTCCTTAGTCTGATCACATTTTAGGGATGGGGGGCAAATTCAAAATTCATTGCATTTGAAGGTGAGCCTCCCTACCTAATTTGCACTTTCTGAAACCTAATTTGCACTGTGCAAACCAAAGCACAGATTATCTTTCAGAAGTTGCAGCTCCGAATTTTGCAGTGAAGTTCTCCAGCCACACAATGTGTACAAAGTACACTAGAGTGAAATGTGCTTAGAAATACACATATTATGGAAAACAATGTACACAAATGCATTATATTGGGGAAAACTGCTTTGCAAAAATCTGTATATTAGGTAAAATTGCATACAAAATTGTGGATGTTCTCTCGAAAATGCTGATGAATTTTCATGAGGACTTTTTGGGGGGACAAACTGATCTGGAAATGTGGAGAACAGAATACATTATGCCCAGATCTTATGCACATTTAGTTTTTGTGATTTCAATTATACACCAGCAAGGTGAGATGCTCTCGTGAAGACAGGTTGTCCTGCAAGATCTTGCACAGGTATACCTACCCATCCCTGAACCATAGTGCTGAGCTGGCTTTCCCCAAGAAGCAAGGCTGAGAGCTTAAAATCTCTTTTCACACCAGGTAACCCCAAGTGGACCAGATGCTAGAAGACCTTTTAAGATGTTGACCTTGTTTCCATGGAAAGTCTGCTCAGTGTTCTGGCTCTGGGACTGGATAGGGATGCTCTCTCTCCTCTTCCTCACTGGTTGCCTTATAGAAGGCAGGCTGGCTAGCAATGGGGCAGCACCAGGGTATATGTATTCCCCTTGGAACTGAACCCCAAACAGAATAAGACTGGAAACTGAAATTGACCCATTTGCCCATCCCTGAATCCCAAATGGGTCAGTTCATGTAAATGGCATCTGGAATGCAGTGGGGGAGACTAATGCTATCCTTAGCACAAATCCTGAAAGGATGGTCCAGAGTTAGGGGTCAGGTGGCACATGGAGAGCTGCACTGATCATTGCAATGCATCCCTAATTATTGCTATTGTATAATTCTAAGAGTATTGTATAATTTTAGAATGTTGCATAATCTTTGAAGCAGGCATGGCTGTGACTATCATGAAAGTATTCTGCACTTCTGAATTTGCCACAACACTACTAAACATGGGATAGAGATAAATGAACTACTGGGGGAGAGGAGAATCACCCAAAATTGAATGGATCTCTGCCTAATTTGGGGTGGTTTCCGCTTCCCTCAGTAGCCCCCAGTGGCATAGCTTGGGTTGCCAGTGCCCGGGGTCAAGCAGAGGGGGTGGGAGGGAGGGAAATATGCAGAATACGCATCTGCATTCAACTGCCCAATGGCATCCACGTTGGCCAGGAGATCACAGCCACAGAGATAAGGAAAGAAGAGCCATTCCACTGTCTGGAGAGGTCACTTCCTGGTTCACATAGAGAAGAAATTTTCAACAGAACCCAGCAATGGAAGCACAAAGCTGTATTGTGGCAGCACTGGGTGCTGAAATTTTGCTCCCTAACAATTTGCACCTGGCAATTGCCCCTGCGGCTCCCAATTTTACGTCACCAGTAGCCTCTTTAGCATCATACCACATCCCCTTCACAAGACCTTCCAAAAGAGCTTTTGGGAAAACCAGGTGGCAGAGAGAAGGTGGATACAGTGGTACCTCTAGTTACGAACTTAATTTGTTCCGGAGGTCCGGTCTTAACCTGAAACTGTTCTTATCTAGAGGTGTGCTTTCGCTAATGGGGGCCTCTTGTTGCTGCTGCGCCGCCTGCACATGATTTCCATTCTCATACTGGGGCAAAGTTTTCAACTCGAGGTAACTCTTCCAGGTTAGTGGAGTTTGTAACCTGAAGCGTTTGTAAACTGAGGCGTTTGTAACTCGAGGTACCACTGTACTTTCCTTCTACAAACTTCCTTAAGTTAACTGATTTTAGGATTGTGTTCTACATTTCAAGTATCCAACACATCCCACCATGACCCCTCAACCTCACCATCGACCAGTGGACCATTGCATGTTCTGAAAGTTCTGAACCCAATCCTTTTTTATATCGAGCTTCATTGTGTTTGTAATTTGGCTTAAGTACTTTCCAGACATTTAGGATTATTTTACACAGGCTGTGATAAGAAAATGAATGAGCTTATACAGTTGGCATAATGTGGAGAGAGGAAATGGAACATTTAGCTGGTTATCAAGTGATAAATTCGTACTCTGTGTTTCAGCAATGATTGATGTATGCCAGGCAATCATATGCTTGACCCATTTTAGGAACTTCTGCCTGAATGTAGATTATTCCTGTCAGAAGCTATAAAAGTTTTGAATGCTGATTCCAGAGAACTCATTACCATACTTCTATTTGCCCCCCCCCCCTCCTGCTGTGTGTGGGATCATTGCTGGTGAGATTTCCAGAACTTCCTCAGACTACAATTTGATGACACTACTTACTGGTGAGTATCTTCATTGATTTCAGTTGAATAAGCCCACACTTACAAATCTGAGAATCACAGCTTGATGTGTTATTTATTTATTTCAACAACTGATACACTGCTTTAATATCGTAGTCTCTAAGTGGTGCACAATAAGGTCACAAGAAAGGAACAATAGACATAAAATCAGCCAAAATTAACCATACAAGTGCCCACTGAAATATGAATGCTTTCCTGAATGCTTCGACAGAGAGGAAACCTGTCTCAGTCAGTAAGGGGTTCCACATATTTGGACCCACAGTACCTAAATTTGATTCCAGGTGGATGAAAGCCATGTGTCAGAACCATTGGATGGCGGCTAATAGAGAATCCCCCAGGACTTTGGGTGGCATGCATATTTGTGGTATGATAAGGTTAAAGCACACAAAGCATTTAAAAATCATATTGTCAGGAAAGCATTGTTTAATGTTTGGATAAGATATAAAGATCTACTTGAAGGTAAAACCCCAAGGTGGTTGACACCGATGGAAGCAAAGGCTCAGAAAAAGCTCAATATGGAGGCCAAATGGCCGAAATATTGGGAGATTTTGGAACAAGAAGGAGACAAATTGAAACTGCAGAGCTTTGAGAATTTAAAAGATAAAGTGCGAGATTGGCTTCATTATCATCAAATAAGGGAGGCTTATAATTTGGACAAGAAAATTGGCTTCCAGGTGGAAAAATCAAAATTAGAAACAGAATTGTTAGATTCCAGTACTAAGACACTATCAAAAATGTATAACTTGCTGTTGAAATGGAATACTCAGAATGAAATGGTGAAATCTGCTATGATAAAATGGGCACAAGATGTTGGACATAACATTATGTTTGCTGACTGGGAACAGTTATGGACCACAGGTATGAAATTTACGGCATGTAATGCCTTAAGAGAGAATATTATGAAAATGATATACAGGTGGTACATGACACCAGCCAAGCTTGCAAAAATATATCATTTGCCCGATAATAAATGTTGGAAATGTAAAGAAAAGGAAGGTACATTCTTTCACCTTTGGTGGACATGCCCAAGGATTAAGGCTTTCTGGGAGATGATTTATAACAAAATGAAAAAGATATTTAAATATACTTTCTTGAAAAAACCAGAGGCCTTTCTCCTGGGCATGGTCGGTCAATTGGTGCCAAAGAAGGATAGAACTTTCTTTATGTATGCTACAACAGCAGCAAGAATACTCATCGCGAAGTATTGGAAGACACAAGATCTACCCACCCGGGAAGAATGGCAGATGAAGGTGATGGAGTATATGGAACTGGTGGAAATGACTGGCAGAATCCGAGACCAGGGAGAAGAGTTGGTAGAAGAAGATTGGAAGAAATTTAAAGTCTATTTACAGAAACACTGTAAAATTAAGGAATGTTAGAGGGAGATTGGAAGGAAGTTAAGTGGTTTTTAGCAATAATGTTGTTAAGGGGTACATAAAAATGGTTTGTTAACATGTAAAAATGTAAAATTATAATTTATTATGATAAAGTATCAAGATAAATGCAAAAAGGGTAAGAACTTGCTGAAATAATTATTGAACTAGAATACAAAAGAGGGAGGTGTGAGGAGGTCAGGGAAATAAGTAAATGAAAGACAAGATATGGAAAGATTGAAATGTTTTTAATTGTCTTTTTATTCTTTTTTGTATTTTGTACTCTTTTTTGTTTTCTTTTTGTCTTTTTTATTTCTGTAATTTCTTTGAAATTTTAATTATTTTTTTTATTTTTTTTTAAAGAGAATCCCCCAGGACCTTGGTGACTGGGTGTCAGGAACTGGGCAGAGGAGGAATGGTGGAGTCTGCCTCCCCACCTGACCCTTCCAGAGAAGAAGAAGACAGTTTAGAATGACAACAGGGGTTTGAGGAGATCACAGCTCAGAGGAAGATGAGGGGGGAAGTTGGGAAATAATGGGAGAGGAGAAGGAGGCAGAGCAGGAGCAGCTGGCTGACAGGTTATCACTAGGAAGCCTTCCACAGCCACCATCTCCCAGAACCTGGCGAGCCTTAAAAGTAGGAGAGCAAAGAGCTCAGAAACAAAGGGTCTTCAGTGCCACCCACAGAAGAGATGACAAATGAGAGAAGGAAAAGGGAAATTGATTGGGACAACACCATTATTCTAAGAGGCTGCATTCCAAAGCCTCTCGCTGTAAACATTGAATAAAAAGGAGATGGTAAGGGCTTTTCCTTGTCTTATCCGTTCCTGGCAACCTGCTGTGAGGGTTGGTTCCTCTGCAGCCTGACATTGGGCAGGGTTACAAGGGAACACACAGTCCTTACGGTATCCTGGACTCAAGTTGCAAAGCACCACATTGTTAAGGTGGTAGGCACAGAGGAGACACCAGTCTCTAAAAACTGAGCAGCACAAACTGCATCCCAAGCAATGCCACACTGATGGTCGCAGGTACGATCCCATCATCTCCAGGTAGGATTGTGGGAGACTCCTGCAGGGAACAAGATGCTCACTGTCAGTGCAGACAAGAATGGGGTAGGTGGAGTGATAGTCTGACTCAGTATAAGGCAGCTCTCTAGGTTTCAGTAAAGGTAAAGGGACCCCTGACCATTACGTCCAGTCGTGACCGACTCTGGGGCTGCAGCACTCATCTCGCTTTATTGGCCGAGGGAGTCGGCGTACAGCTTACAGGTCATGTGGCCAGCAGGACTAAGCCGCTTCTGGCGAACCAGAGCAGCGCACGGAAACACCGTTTACCTTCCCACCAGAGTGGTACCTATTTATTTACTTCACTTTGACGTGCTTTCGAACTGCTAGGTTGGCAGGAGCAGGGACCGAGCAACGGGAGCTCACCCCGTCACGGGGATTCAAACCACCGACCTTCTGATCAGCAAGTCCTAGGCTCTGTGGTTTAACCCACAGCACCACCTGCGTGTAAAAGATTTTTTTATATATTAAGAATAATACGTATCATACAGAATGAATTCTGTTACTTCCCTTTTCTTCTGAGATCCTCGTTTCCCTCTGCCCACCTCCCATCCATGCTGCTGCTTTAGTCTGGTTTGAAAACTACACAAGATTTATATGTGCTGTACGTGATATTGGCACAGTGATACCAATATTCCTGATAAAAAGATAAAGTGGAGAATTTGCACAGGCTTTTTTCCAGCCTCTGAATGAAATGGAAGGAACTGTATAAAGAATATTGATGCGAGTAAAACAATCCCTTGTATGCCTGTAATGCAGTGATCAGATCACCAATAACTCGACTTTTTAAACGACCATCACAGAAGGTCACCATTTCAAAAAGAAGTCAAATAATAATAATAAAAAGACTGTAAAAAATAATAATTGTCGGGTGCTGTTCTTGAGGTCAGTTTGGGTGGCCAAGCAAGGATTAAATAGCTTCTGTTTTTACTCTCAGTCCCGAAGCAACAAATGTGTTTCACAGTTTGGCCAGTGATTTTTTCAAATACATTTTTTTTAAAAAAATAATGATTTTTTTTATTAAAGATTTCTTGGTTCACAGAAGTATACGCAGTGTCGCTTTTTTAAAGTTACATTTTCTACAGGTCAGTTTCATTTGTTGAGACATTAGTGGTACATTAGGAAGAAAAGGGGGAAAGAGGTGGAGGGAGCCATGGTGAGTGGGAGTGGGGTCAGGTGGCGATGTTTCTGTTTTACTTAATGTATCTCTGGGGTTTTGTGTCAGTATCGTTTGTGCAGATTCTCTGCTATTCACTTGTGTTCCTTTGGTGGTGAGAGAGGTTGGGGTTGGCCTAGGGTGTGGTTGCTTGTTTGTGATTGGCTGTGGTGAACTTTGTTTTCATGTGTGTGGGGGGTGGGTGGGTGATTTTGAATCAGGTTAGCCATATTGATTCGTATGCTGTTGGTGGATTCTGGTCGTTGTATTGTTGGGCTGTGTATGTGATAAAGGGGAGCCATACTTTGTGTGTGAAGACCCCCAAAACCACCCCCAAATGAAGACACAATAGACACAGATTTTAGTTTAAGGTATTTGGCATTAAGTTTTGGGCACAACTTTATTGATTACAGCATGTGAGTGGTTGCTTAGGCATTGGTTCCAGACTCCCTGAACCTGCACAGTGGCAGGAAAAGGACCGACAACTGGGCACCACCATATGTCAGTAAGGGAAAGCATCCTGGGGGAACGAGAACTCCTTCGATCTCACAGCTCACCCCAAATGCTCCCAGGGGCTCTGGCGTGGCCCTAGCCCCTTGACAGGGTTCAGACAAAAGCAAGACGAGCCCCTGGATTCCTTTAATGAAATTCCCTAGCAGCAGCAATGGAGGGGCAGGCACAGCCAACCACGTCCCCTCCCCAAAACATTGAACCAAAGGCCTAACCGCCAACCTTACAAAGTTGTGACGATTTGCTACACGGTAGGCAAAAACCAAGTGGCAACAGCCAATCAGCCAAATGGCAAAATTCCTACTGGGCCCCTGCTCCAAAACAGACACCTTAAGAACAACCCTAAATATAGGGAGAGGAGGGTGGGTGATCCGCTGTATGTCGCAAGCAAGTGAAACTCTGCAGTGAATGTGCGGCAGCTTAAGTAGCCCCTCAACCGCCATTAGCCAACCCAACTGACCAAATTTCTGCCCCAGCAACAGAGGGGCAACCAATGGGCTGTTGTGGCCATCCAAACAGTCTCACCTCACAACAGGGAGACAGTTTCTGGTGATCTCACCACAACACATGCACTCCATGATGGAGGACCCAACCTCTCAGAATAGCTTATATGTTTTTTTGTTTTGTTAAAAGCATTGGATGTATATCCATGCATGATATATGAGCCAACAACTATTTGGTCATGGTAGGATCACAGAATCAAAGAGTTAGCAGTCCAGCCCCTGCTCAGTGAGGCACATGCAGGAACACAGGAAACCACAACTTCTCAGACTCAGTTTAAATACTTCCAGTGAAGGAGTGTACACCGCCTCTCAGGGTAGTTTGTCCCATTGTCAAACACAATGGTTCCTTGTGCCCATTGGTATTGGTGGGGTTGAAGGCAGGGAGGTAACAGCTGGAGGAACCAGCACCATTGTTAGGCTGGGCCAAAGCCAATGAGGGGCAGAGCCAACTAATTTGAACTTTCCTCGGTTCCCTTCCCTGCTGAGTTCCATAAGGACAATACTGACATTATATTTGTAGCTGTATAAATGAGTCCAAAATATCTGGGGAAGTCTGGAAGAAGAATGGGCTGGGAAGTAATCAGACTAGTGACCCATTGAAATATTTGTGGGAATGTTCAAGGTGGCAGGAGAGAATATTTTTTTTTATTAATATCCTTCCTAATTTGCGATAGCAAGTTCCTTTACTTAGCAGAGTGCATTCCCCTTTTTATACAGCAGAAAACTTGTTGCAAACTCGTGTGAGTTTCTTAAGACAATACGCAATTCAATCTGGCTTGTCCAGATTGAAATGTGTTGCAATATTTTCCTGGTAAGACCCCTTGAATCCCTCCTAAAAGAATAAAAACACCACAGTCTCATTCATAAGCAATAAAAAGAAAGTTTACTCACGATCAGGCAGAGCACAGAGTGATCCCTAAAGGCAGGTTTTAGGTTTAAAGTTCCAAACATATACAAACAGGTTGACCCCATAAGGGAGATTTACATAGTGACTGCAGGCTAGCAGTCCAGCAGTTCACAGGATAAAAGGAAGATGGAAGAGAGAGTGGCAGCATGCCTTGTCCTTTTACCAGGTCTGGATAGGTCACGCCCACCCATTAGTCACATGCAAGGAAGGATGCTCCACGCCAGGAAGAACAGGAAGTTTCAACTGGCTGGACCAAACATTCCTTTGCATGTCCACTCTAGCAAAACAAGGAATGTTGTATTTGACTGCTTCCAGTGGATGACATCCCACAATATTGCCATGTTACATATGGGATAATATATATTTATGAGCTAATCAGACTCTTACATGAAACATTAATTTTCAGGTCCACGTCATGAGAGACTGGAGTGTATTTTACATATGGAAAAGTTTTTGTCACAACTTGGGAGGGATATGACTTCCATCTATTTTGATGCCTTTTTGTGATTCCCATTTGTGGGCGTTTTTAATACATGCATCTGGATCTCCAAATGAAACGAAGATTACTTCTCGAGTGCAGAAAGGGGAATTATAGAAAAGAGTCTGAAGTAGTGAGTGATAGTGCTTGCATTCCAAAGAATGGAGATAAAATGGAATCTGGGCGTACAAAGTATCCCCACCGGCATCAGTGTGCTTAATTTTAAAGGCATGCTCGAATAAAGTTTATGAAAATAGAAGGTGGTTCACCATGCCTGATGGAGCCGAGGCAATGTTCAAGTGCGCACACCCCTCTCTGTCTTCATGAATAAGGATTTATTTGTTTTTTTTGGAAACTCGGTGCATTTTAGCTCCTCTTAATACATTTCGCTTTAATAATTGAGCATGCTGAACCCAAAGTTGTCACATGAAGTGGAAACAGGGGAGCTTTGCGAAGGAATTCTTCCTCAACTCTGGAGCACAGCTGCAAATGGCCTGATTATGGCTTCCCCATATGCATCTTCTTGGCCACTGTGAGAACAGGATGCTGGACTGGACAGAACTTTGGCCTGATCCAGTGAGACTCTTCTTATGCTCTTATATAAATGTTGTACTCAGACATGCATATAATATTTACTGCAATATTTACTACAAAACCAGACTCATAGGCTAGAAGGGAGCTTACAATGGTCAAAACTTTGTTAGGGAGTTTATTAGTTCTCAGGGTGGTTTCCAATGAAGAAATTTAATTAGTGCCATTGGTACAGTTGGACTTCACTCATCTCTCTCCATGTGCATGGTGCCCAAGAAGGTTGTGGGGAGAAACCTTAGAACAGATTGGGGGGCATGGAAGAGGAGAGGGATGTTCTGTTACACAGCCAGAAGTCCTTGCAATTACAGAATTACTTCTTTGGATAACACCCACAGAGTTTGGCATGGCAGGTAAAGGTAAAGGACCCCTGGAAGGTTAAATCCAGTCAAAGGCGACTATGGGGTTGCGGTGCTCATCTTGCTTTCAGGCCAAGGGAGTCGGTGTGTGTCCACAGACAGCTTTCTGGGTCATGTGACCCGCAGGACTAAACTGCTTTTGGCACAATGGGACACCAAGATGGAAGCCAGCTGCACGGAAATGCCGTCTAACTTCCCACCACAGCGGTACCTATTTAGCTACTTGCACTAGAGTGCTTTCGAACTAATAGGTTGGCAGGAGCTGGGACAGAGCAATGGGAGCTCACCCCTTCATGGGGATTTGAACCACCAACCTTCTGATTGGCAAGCCCAAGAGGCTCAGTAGTTTAGACCCACATTTGCCATGGTATAGGGCATCATACACACTCGGAGCAGTCTGCTTGCCAGACAACGCCCACATGCTGGAATAATGTTAATGGAAGTGGCATAATTCTTGGCCCCTACCCTACCCTGGAACAATCTGCTACTGGGAGGCCCCTTCTATAGTCTGACAGTGCGGCAGCTGTGCCAACCTCTCAAGGTGGGGCTGAGGCCTTGAAGCAACACCCCAAAACCTCCTGAAGGGATCCTCTTAATGTGAAGTGGAGTGACCATCTCCTGCTTACCCGGCTGTGGCTAATGCCCACCACACACATTCTTTATTATGGCCCAAAGACCCACAAAAGCAGTTTTGAAAGCGAAACACAGCAGAAATACAGAGAAAACATTCCAAAGCAGTTACTATGTTTTATCCAGAGCATGTTGATTTCTAATTCTTATTACCTCCAAGAGAAATTTTGCCACGGCCAGGGTAATGTCATTTGTCTTATCTTCAAGAAGATACTTGAGATAGAAGGTTTCAGAATGTCCAGTTAAATTTACCAATAAGGGTTTAATTAATTGATCCCCGGCTTGTTCACACAGCCCACAGCGTAGTAAGATATTCTTCGTGCAATCGTCGGCCAGTGAATAAAAGCAGAGTCTATTCTGATAAGGTATACCAGTCAGTCTGTCGTTTAGAACTTCAGATGGAAATACATTTAATCTGGCTACCATGGAGAGTTGTGACAGGTATTGATGTAAATCAATAACTATGAAAAATACTGCTGTGGGGAATACCTTATGATGTGCAGTTTGGTCAGTGCTGTGAGCAGGGCTTTTTTTCTCTCAGGGGGAACTCACAGGAACTCAGTTCCAGCAACAAGGCAACAATCAGGTGGGCTCTATTGCCATTGTAAGAGAACAAGGGAGGTGTTCATGGTGAGTTCCAGCACCTCTTTTTCTAGAAAAATAGCACTGGCAGTGAGAAAAATTCATTTCCAGACCCATCAAGTGGGAATTAGCCTTCTTACATACCAACCACAACTTTAGACAGTGAGTAGGGAAGACTCTGCCAGAGATAAGGAATGAACCACTACTTTAGGTCCTGGAGCATAGAATGGATCAGAGAGAGCAAAGTCACACCCACACCATATATTTGAAGGACTTTTATGCCACTTTAACAGCCATAGCTTCCCCCAAAGACTCGTGGGTACCATAGTTTGTCTCTTAATAACTTTCAGCAGTCTTAATGAACTACAGTTCCCAGGATTCTTTGGGGGAAGTCATGTATGTGGTGCAGTAGTGTTTCAAATGTGTGGTGTGGATTTGACCTAAGTTCCTTCTCAGGTCTGCTCTCCAGCCCTGACTCCTTAAAGCTGCCTAGTGCTGTTGATCTGTTCTTGGAGGAGGAGGAGGAGGAAGAGGAGGAGGAGGAGGAGGAGGAGAAGAAGAAGAAGAAGAAGAAGAAGAAGAAGAAGAAGAAGAAGAAGAAGAGGAAGAAGAGGAGGAGTTTGGATTTGATATCCCGCTTTATCACTACCCAAAGGAGTCTCAAAGAAGCTAACATTCTCCTTTCCCTTCCTCCCCCACAACAAACACTCTGTGAGGTGAGTGAGCCTGAGAGACTTCAAAGAAGTGTGACTAGCCCAAGGTCACCCAGCAGCTGCATGTGGAGGAGCAGAGACGCAAACCCGGTTCACCAGATTACGAGTCTACCGCTGTTAACCACTACACCACACTGGCTCTCTGGAGGATGACATTTTCTATTTTTTTAAAAAAGGTAAAGGACCCTGGACAGTTAAGTCCAGTCAAAGGTGACTATGGAATGTGGCACTCATTTCAGTTTTCCGGCCAAGGGAGCCAGAGTTTGTCCGCAAACAGCTTTCTGGGTTATGTGGCCAGCGTAACTAAACCGCTTCCAGGGCAACGGGACACCGTGACAGAAATCAGAGCGCACTGAAACGCTGTTTACATTCCCACCACAGCGGTACCTATTTATCTACTTGCACTGGCATGCTTTCAAACTGCTGGGTTGGCAGAAGCTGAGGCAGAGCAGATTTTCTATGGCTATGGTGCAGCTGAGAAGCATTACACCTTGTGAGACGCCCACTGTGCCCATTCTGAGTCAGGCATGTTTTCCCCACACTCATGTGGAACAGAAGCAAAGGCCCCATTTAGCCTTGGACCCAGGGCTTAGAATAAAAAAAGACCCAACCTTTGAATGTTACTGCTAATCTTACCCTCTTGACTGAAATATGTCCCTATTCAAGGAGAACGTTGAACTGTCACCACTGACCCCAGCCCTCTGGAAGCTGCAAATGCTATAATAAGTACCTTGCACAGATGTTTCATAAAATTCCAATTGTGCACTCGTGTAATATTGAAAGCACGGGAGATATGCATGTATATTCCACTGCTGAACTTTCTTTCAAATCCCATCCTATCAGTGTTCAATGTGTTACTCTACGTAAGAGAACTGTAAAACAGATCGTAATCTCCTTTCGTTTCTATTTTGCGTTAAAGAGTTTGTATTGATTTGAGAGTCATTGCAAAGAGTGAATGATGCAATTTTCTTCATTCCCAAGGATTTGCAGGCATTAAAAAAAAGGAGTCATTTTCTTGGTTGTTTCATACATTCGGAATGCCTCTATTGCCCAGGTTTCTGTCTGATAATACAGCTTTTAACATTCAGGTTGAGAGCACAGGCTTTGAATGTAGCTTTTACTGCTTATTGAATTTTATGTCAGAGAGTTTGATTTCAGTTGTATTTTTTATTGGTTTGATTAGTTTTATTATGTAAAACACCCTGTGATACGACGCCTGATGGCACAATAAAAAATATCTATGGAACACAATGAAGCGTCCTCGCCAAAGGAGGCAAAAACAAGGAGAAAACTATTCAAAAATGCTTCACAGTTCATTTTAGTTCCATGCCTAGAAAAGCATGCAAAGTCCACCCACACATTCAAAAGCAAGTATTGTATTTCTTCCAAATAATTTCTGTATCCACTAACTCGTGAGTAATGAACCTGATTAAAGGTAAAAGGTAAAGGTAAAGGACCCCTGGACGGTTAAGTCGAGTCAAAGGCGACTATGGGGTTGTGGTGCTCATCTCGCTTTCAGGCTGAGGAAGCCGGTGTTTGTCCACAGACGGTTTTCTGGGTCATGTGGCCAGCAGGACTAAACTGCTACTGGTGCACAGAGGACTGTGTCGAGTGCCAGAGCGCACGTAAATGCCATTTACCTTCTGCAGTAGCGGTACCTGTTTATCTATCTGCGCTGGTGTGCTTTCAAACTGCTAGGTTGGCAGGAGCTGGGACAAAGCAATGGGAGCTCACTCCATCGCAGGGATTCGAATCGCCAACCTTCTGATCAGCAAGCCCAGGAGGCTCAGTGGTTTAGACCACAGCACCACCTGTGTCCCCAATGAACCTGATTACTGTGCAACCAGTATATCAAATACATACATTCATTCTGCACATAGCCTACTTCACCCCACCTTAAACTCATAGCAATATTAATTTGACATGGGAAACTATAAAGTTTTTATTTTAATGTAAATGGACTTCCTCATTTATGATATGTGTAGTTTGTAATTGTAACCACAAGACTTTGTTGTATTTTTCTGAAATTTGCTTTTTTCAAACGAGCTAATTTCAGTCTCCGACTCAGCCACCACACTAATTTCCTTGTTTCTCCCTTACTGAGAAGTCTGATCTTACAGCTCCTCATACAGACATTTTGGTGACACCCCAAAGCAAAATACTCTCACCGTCTTTCATGAAATTAGTTTGCTTGATGGAACTGGAACTTGCAATAATTATATGAAGTAAAAGATAAAGTTTACAGATGTGGTTTTGCTTGCAATGTGGTAAGTTAAGGAGTCAAACGCAATCAAAAGCCAAAAAAATTAACAGTCCAGCATAACCCGGAGAGCAATATTTATTCATTTACTCAGTTATTTATGTCCAAATATCTGAATCTGTGATTTCTTACACTACACTAAGCCATGCTGCATCTGCTTAGATAGGGTACCTGTGGTCTTCCAGATGTTGTTGAACTATGTCTCATCATCACTTACCATGATGGGACATGGGATGGACTGATGGAAGTGGAAAGCTATAGATTCCCTATCCTTGAGCCAAGACATGATTCATTCCGGGTGCTGTTGTTCTTTATGTCCTGCTCTGAGGATGTCACATGACCCTTTTGGGTTTTTTAACATGTTTTGTTAAAACTTTATTGCAACATAACTAGACAGAGAGCAGAGCTCCAACCAGCAGCTAGAACTGGAAGAGAACTGCAAGATCCCAATCAGGCCCAAAGGCAATAGCTTAACCAATTAGCATGCACAACATAATGGATTTCCTATGCAAGCTGAGAGAGAAACAACCAGAAAGGGACTCTGGAGGCAGATCAAATCATCAAAGGAAAAGAAGAGTTTGGATTTGATATCCCGCCTTTCACTCCCTTTAAGGAGTCTCAAAGTGGCTAACATTCTCCTTTCCCTTCCTCCCCCACAACAAACACTCTGTGAGGTGAGTGGGGCTGAGAGACTCCAGAGAAGTGTGACTAGCCCAAGGTCACCCAGCTGCTGCATGTGGTGGAGCAGAGACACGAACCCGGTTCACCAGATTACGAGTCTACCGCTCTTAACCACAAGGCAGGGGAAAACCAGTTGTGGTGAACACAGCCATGGACCAGTGAAGAAGCTAGGGAAAGTGTTTAAAAGTTGGGAGTGCACTGGAACTGGGCGGAGCCAATGGATACATCATATAATGGAAGGGCACTGGAGAGGAAGAGTCTGGGGAGCAAGAAAGAGCAGGTAGGGCCTCTGGTAGGGGTAGCACAACTGTCACGTAAATTCCAAGATTTGAGCCAACTGGGCTCAAGAGACAGAGATTGTGAGGGTGGTGGTTGAAACCATCAGAAATGCCTTTGAGATGAGTGGCTACAAAGACAGCCTCAAAGGTCAAGGGATCCACAATTCATAGCCTTGAAGGACCAAGAGTGACATTAACCTTGCTCTACTTCCTGGACTTTCCCCTCTATTTCTGTTGCTGGAATAGAACTGCTGGTGGACCCAGAGCCAACAGTACAAAGATGCGCCACCTGAATAGCTGCAGGCAGGCAGAGACTGGCTGAGGACATACAATGCTTAGTAGGGCAGGGTTCCATATGCCCTAATGGACAAGCCCCCAACATTGGCTGTTGTCGAACCAGAATGGGTGCTGAGCAAGCAGAATATGGAGTTGACTGTGATTTTTCAGTAGTAATGCCCAGTGTGTTTGATAAGGTTGCATAGGATAGCAATCACAGTCTGTCCTTTTCATGCTGAAGCCTGTGCAAATGCTGTGTCTCAGCTAAAAGAGTGAACAAGTTAATGCTGTATGTGCTGGCGAATGTTGCACATTATTAGATGAATTATGTTCTGGAGGTTTGGGCAAACCTCAAAGCTGGCACAGGGAGTGTTAAGTTGTGGGTTGACATAGCAGATGACACAGTGATTTCTCCAAGTAGCTCTTTATTTTGTAAGCTGGAATAGAACTGACTGCAAACAGCTCAGCCGGCCTGCTTTTATAGGCAGCCGGCTGTCAACATTGTAGCAACAACAGCCCAGCGTTTCCTGCCTAAAATAACTGACGTGGACCTGAGTGAAAACTATATACAGTATCCCCCTGCTGGCCCAGGGTGAAACTTCACTACATAACAGGGAGCAAAAGAGGTAAACAGAAAAAAATGCCTTCCCTTTATCTGATGGGTCTTCCTATGTTCTTTCTATCCATTGGTGAAGCCTTCTATTTGTGGAAAGGAAAGTCAAAATTCAGCCCATGGAAAACTTGCATTGTTGATGTAAAATGCTTGCAATATTCAGCCAATCAGACAAAGCTCATTGCAGTGTTTTCCAGTACCTTGAGTGTGGGGTGGGATATAATGTTTTGACACCTGAATGCTGGGCTATGTGTGTTTATTGGGGGAAAGAACCTGATATTTGTGTTCAATTATATCAGAGGGAGGAGAAATAGAAAAAAATTCTGTGTGCAAGGCTAGCCCTGCTACTAAGTTACTGGTTCCTCAGACTGTCACAGCATAAAGTCCACTAGTTTAAAGAGAAAGAGAGTGGAATAGTGTGAAAAGCAGTATAAGTAATATCAAATTCCAGACAACAACACATCCTGAAAAGCAGCAAGTGAGAATGTTGCCCAGTACATAAAAAACTCTCCGGAACTTCAATAAATTATGTATTTTATTTTTAAAAGATGCACACAGCAAAGCAGAAGTTGCTTATTCCCTCCCTGCCCCCATCTCACCTCCACTTGTTATTGCCCATGATGCGAAATGCTTGAAAGCTAGGCTCCAAATTAGGCAGCTGTTTTGAACATGTGGAGACGGAACAAGTGGTTCCAGTGGGAATCAGATGAAAGCTCTCAATGCTCTTTTCCTCTCCCGACTGACTACTTTTCATCAGAGAGAGAAGATACATTACTGCCTCGCATGACCACTAGGCATGGCAGTGCACACTAATATTTGGTTCGCTTCCTTTCCTCGATGGCCCCTCGCACATCTCCAAAACGATGAAGCATAAAGTGAAAGGAAAAGAATGGGTGTGCATTGATAGTTTACTTGTGAAGATTCACGTGTGATTTTCAAGTGTGGTAACATATTTAGAAGGGGCAGTAGCTTCCGATGCTATGAAATGTGTGCAGAAGCAGAAAACTGCAGCTTTGATCACTGTAACCCTGAACTCAGACTAAAAGCAACCAAAGGCTGTGTTCAGATATGGAGTTTATTGTGTTAGTTTCCCGAGTTATACTGCTGGAGATGCTGTTGTGGCATCTATTGTCCCTTTTGCACTGTTATGTTATGGAACAGTGGCTTTTTGACTGAATACCAACACGCTGCAGTAAATTTTATTCACACCAGTGGTTGTGCTGTGACACAACAGCAAACGTCATTGGCATGCCTTCCAACATTTCTCCAATGAAGATAGGATGTCCTATTCCATATTATTAATAATAATTTTATTATCTATATCCCACCCATCTGACTGCATTGCCCCAGTAACTCTGGGTTAGGGCTGCTGTACGTACAGGTGTCCTAAAAAAGAAACATTAAGCATTAAAAAACTTCCCTATACAGGGCTGCCTTCAGATGTCTTCTAGAAGTTGTATAGTTACTTATCTCCTTGGCTTGGGGGTCACATAACTCCATACCCCCCAACATTTCTCCAATGAAAACAGAGATGTCCTACAATACCCTCCAACATTTCTCCCATGAAAATAGAGGCATCCTTAGAGAAAGTGGGGCATTCTGGGATTAAATCAGAAACTGGGACAGCTTCTGTAAATCCAGGACAGTTCCTTGAAAACAGGGATACTTGGAGGGTCTGAATTAGACAAGTCACTTTCCTAAATGGGCATGTCCGCTTTTGTTCCCCCATGGTTCCCCCATGGAAATAGTGAGAAAACTGCCTGTCAGGATACAGTCCCAAGCTTCACCCCATGATTTCCCAGGTTAACAGTTGAAAAGGTTTTCTTGTCTCCTCTCAAAGCAATTAAAATGGAAACAAAATGTAAAACTACCACTAGATTGCACTAGAGGTAGCATTTGCACAGTGTGGGAAATAATACACACCCCTAGATTAAGTTAAATCTCAGGGCTAGATTCAAAATTCTGTTCAATTCAAAACAAATAAGCAAATAAGCAATTACAGGTGGAGCAGCAACATTTATTAGTCACTTTATACAATGTCTCAAAGCAATTTAAGATAGAAAACAAAAAGGCAGGTTTCACCTCTCCCTTCCCAATACTTTTTTTTTTTTATCCCTCTTTGTTATTCCAGACATATTTGGGCTCATTATGAACTGGAAAACTCCTCACATGCCAAATCGAATGGCGTTCTGATCAGAGTGACTCTGCGTTTTAACCTCCATTCGTGAATAAAAGCTTTTTAGTGTGAAGATAAGCATAAATAAATTACTGGGCCGGCGTCTTTACACATCACACCACTGCCTTTATAATCAAAAGGAAATAACAGTTCTGGAGCAGTGTAGAAAAATAATGGGGCCTTGTAGGGGGAATCGTCCTTGCTGCAAGCAGAGGTTAAATGAGGAAAGTAGTTCCTTTCTGCAGAAGAATTTACATTTCTTTGTAACGTGACAGCTTTCACTAGTAACAAAGCTAAATTTAACCTCGCTGACGATTGCCATCTTGCAGCTCTCTGGTTACACGGAGCATCCTGAAAATGTAGTCCCTTTTTTGCTCTAAAACTTTTCATGCTTGATCGCCCTCCCAACGTGCATATTTCTGGAACATTTGAGGAAAATCCTTCCAGCTATTTTGGAGTTTACGAGGGCGCAGAAACACACACACTTACTCGAGGTAACAAAAACCTGACCACTGGATTGCCTTTAAAGCAGCTCAACTTTGAGCTTTCTGAACTTGACATGTGCCTAACCTTTCTTGATTCATGGATGCTTTGCAAAGTCGGAAAAATCAAAGATCTGTAAAATAGGCTCTTCCCCTGAAATTGTATGCAGTTTCTTTTTTCTGTGGTATAGTCTGTTGAATTCAAAATGACTCTGCAAAGGGAATCCTTCATAGGAGCAAATGATCTACCTTCTGGGAAGAAAAAAGGGGATTCTAAATATTCAAGAATTCATGGACTATATTACTGGTATGGATGTATTTAGTCAGCCTTAGGCACTATGCGGTTGGAGCTTGAAAGGGGCACCATTTTGCTGTTCGACCTCAGTCAGCAAAATAGGTTGGGCCAGCCCAAGGTTGACCACTGTGGGAACAAGGTCCTTGGTCTGATCCTGCAGGTTTTTTTCTTATACTCTTATGTTATTGGTATGTGTGTGTATTGCTATTGCAATGCAAATAGGGGTACTGTCCAGCTAGGTTTGTGAACCACTCAGTTGTGGTCCATTGGTGTGCTCCCCTCCCAGCTGTAGCAGTGCTTCCACTGACCAGTTCTGGGGCAAGGGAGCCAATGATGGCGGGGGAAGAACTGGGATTGTGTCTGATGTCCCCCTTCCCATGAGTGGCAGTGCTGCTACAACTGGAAGGACAGTGCAGCAGTCATTAGGGCTGAGCAGAGACATTACCTTGCCAACAAAGGTCCGTATAGTTAAAGCTATGGTTTTCCCAGTAGTGATGTATGGAAGTGAGAGCTGGACAATAAAGAAGGCTGATCGCTGAAGAATTGATGCTTTTGAATTATGGTGCTGGAGGAGACTCTTGAGAGTCCCATGGACTGCAAGAAGATCAAACCTATCCATTCTGAAGGAAATCAGGCCTGAGTGCTCACTGGAAGGACAGATCCTGAAGCTGAGGCTCCAGTACTTTGGCCACCACATGAGAAGAGAAGACTCCCTGGGAAAGACCCTGATGTTGGGAAAGATGGAGGGCACAAGGAGAAGGGGACGACAGAGGACGAGATGGTTGGACAGTGTTCTTGAAGCTATCAGCATGAGTTTGACCAAACTGCGGAAGGCAGTGGAAGACAGGAGTGCCTGGCGTGCTCTGGTCCATGGGGTCACGAAGAGTCAGGCACGACCAAACGACTAAACAACAACAACAACAACAAATATATCATCCAGAACTGGTTTGAATTCCATATTGCGATATTGGTGTCATAATTATTGACCTGGCAATATATTGTGAATCATGGTGTGGGTGGGTGCTGGGCAAAGATTGCAATGTGGGGGAAACCATGAAGCCAGCCAATGCCTCTACGTAGCGCCATCCTAATTTCAGACATCGTGTTATGTATATCGGTATATTGTGATGTTTAGCAGGTGATGTATCACAATGTTGAAAACCAGATATTGCCCAGCCCTAGCAGTGATTCCCCTCTTTACACACCACAACAAGAACCATCTCTAGCATTCCTTTTATTTCCAAACAATCCACTCTTGAGAAACGGATAAAGGATGGGTAGATTGTAAAGATGGATGAGAAAGCCATAATGAACTGTACCTCTCTGTAGACGATCGCCATTCTTCATAGTCTGAGGAAAAGACCACCAGCAGCAAAATTCACATTCCTCCACAGCCTGGCTTTTAAAAATCAACATTTCTCCACCTCTTGCTTTCGTCTTCCTTCCAAACAGGTCTACCCAAGAGAGTTGCAATAGCTGTTTTAATTACGAGTCACAAAAGAAAGAGCAACAGATGTATAAACATATTTTAGGTATCTATTAAATATCTGCTGAATTGTTATACTCCTGTTGGCTCATTAATGAAATCTCCATGGATTAACGGCTGATTTCTAAACACCTTCATCTACAAAGACACAAGGAAGATTTGCATTTTCACCTTATGCACACTAATTACAATTTCTTTTATATATTCCTAATTATGCACCTTTCCCTTTCTTCCCTTGTTTCTTCTTAGAGAAGGGCTGATTGAATGTCTGACTACAGTTAAAAATAAAAGGAGGAAAAGCCATAATTGGCACATAAATACATCTTGCTACAAAGTCTTTATTCATATCAATCAAGGTTAAGTGGTATCAACTGGTAAATAAAGCAGAGAAGTACCTTTGGATTTGAAAATGAAATTACTTGAAGAATTGTTTTCCCTGTCATAGTCAAGATTGTTAAGGTGGGTGTGCTTAACCCTAGATATAAATAGTCCTATATTCCAGGCAACAAGAGTTTACTGTTAAACAGGAGAGAGAATCAAATGCCCATTGGGCATGGCCAAGATCTTGGAGCTACCTTAAGGTAGCTTCATCAATGGCCTATGTTTTCTACCATGGGGGCAGCCCACTAACTCTTTCTTCTCTCATGCTGTACATGAGGAATGGGAACCCACAAACCTCTAGATTTTGCTGCTCCAAATTCCACCAGCACCAACCAGCATGGCCAAAGATTAGGGATGATGAGAATTGTAGTTCAGCTTCTTTTTGGTGGACAAGGTTCCTGATCTTTGCTGAACACAAAGCCCAGAAAGGCAGCCAGAGAGCCATCTGAAATATGTATGATCATTTCCAAATGCAGAAATGTACCTAGTGGCATTTCCGTGTTTGAGGGAGCCCTGATCAAAGTGCCCTCACTACGTTTTCCATAGTGGGCTTACCTGAAGGTGGCAGTGATGGTGGCAGGCAGGCTGAAATTGCAGCAGCAGCTTGGAAGGATGAAAGGAGTCTGTGAACTGATAAGGAACTGATAAGGTTCATTACCGAGTCATGTGCAGTTCGATAGACCACTCTTCTTCCCAGGCTGAGAAGAAAAATGGTGAAAACAGGTTATTTATTGGGACAGAGTGACTTTTGCAGCTGTTGTTAAAGTTACAAAGCAATGGAGCATGGGACAGAGTGAGGGAGAAATTTCTGGAACAACAGTGAGATATCAGCTCCGCCCAAGGCATGATGGATAACAGCAACAACCGGAAAAGATAGACGTAACATTTTACAAGGAAGAAACACCACGGAAATAATAATTGCCACCCACAGGAAGAACAAGGAAATAGTTTGAGTGCCTCACTTGTAGTTTTATAAATCATTTAATGTGTCAACACAAATAGAAGTTATGAATATTGCAGTTGTTGTATAAGGGATCATTATGATGAGTGGAATGCAATTGAAATTAATAAGATTTTGAAACACAGAAATAAATAAAATCAAACCATCAATTCTAGCATGCAAGGGGCCACCTTATCTAAATTATATAATTTGGTATTTGAATGATTGGCGATTGTATTATAAATTGGTATTGTTATAATGTGGCTATTATTGGATTGTAATTGAAAACTAATAAAAATTATTATGAAATAGCAACAGCACCCTGAGCCATGCAAAGTTGGGTCCAGACACCATTTTAATTTCCCACAATGCCCTGATCTCGTTGGGCTTTATGGGAAATTAAAATGGCAGCTATGCTCAACTGCTTGGTGGTGCTTGGAGCATCAGGCCTAATATCTTTTGAAGGGGGAGCCTGGATAGTTCACAGATTGCTGTGATCCTGGCAACAGCTCAAGGAGGTTGGATGCTGACACCATTCTTCATATATTTGACATGCATCGGGCAAGCATACAAAATTCACTAACAAAATTCAGTAAACCTTACACACACACACACACACACACACACACACACACACCCCGCTATCCCAAACAAAGTTGCCTCATTGCTCTGATCTGAGGGACATCAGGTTGACCCATGCTGGGTTGACGCGGGACCACCTCTGCTCTAGATCTGCTCCTAAATAAGTTTGGGTGTGGAACTAATGTTTAATTAAGGTTTAAAACAGAGCCATGAGAATTTGGGAAGGAGAACGTGAACTGTTGAGCACAGCAGTGATACTGAAAGTGTGTGATGCTTGCAAGGGTCTTCCCTAAAGGAAAGCCTCTTGCATAACATTGTGGTCCACCCCAGGTCTTGATTTTTTTGCAGGGTTCCCCCCAAAAAAAATTAAATAAAACCTGCCTGGTGCCTTCCCCACTGATGGTCACATATTGTTCTGGCCATCCAATATGATCCATAGTGCATTATACCTGTCTGAGTTGAACTCTTCCAATGCCTAAATCCATCTGAATAGGGCTAACTTGCTTTGGGACTTGGCTAAATCCAGGGCACATCCCTAGTGATAACTGGCAGATGACTGATAAGCAGCAAGGCCCTTTCAGTACTGGCACAAATACTTTGGAATGCTCTTCCCTTGGAGACCCATTGTTGTTGTTTAGTCGTTTAGTCATGTCCGACTCTTCATGACCCCATGGAGCAGAGCACGCCAGGCACTCCTGTTTTCCACTGCCTCCCACAGTTTGGTCAAGCTCATGTTGGTAGCTTCGAGAACACTGTTCAACCATCTCATCCTCTGTCATCCCCTTCTCCTTGTGCCCTCCATCTTTCCCAACATCAGGGTCTTTTCCAGGGAGTCTTCTCTTCTCATGCGGTGGCCAAAGAACTGGAGCCTCAGCTTCAGGATCTGTCCTTCCAGTGAGCACTCAGCACCATAAGAGACCCTTGAGAGTCCCATGGACTGCAAGAAGATCAAACCTATCCATTCTTAAGGAAATCAGCCCCGAGTGCTTACTGGAAGGACCCATTGTTAGTTTGGTGCAAACCTTGTTAAGCCAGGAGGTTTTGAGTGACAATTGTTGCCATTGATTCTCCTTAGATCCTGTTACAGTTCACTTTTGTCATTTTCTAATACTTTGGGACCTGGCTTGAATATTACTATTTTGTTGCTGTTTTATCATGTTTCTCCCCTCTTGAATAAATAATTTGTGTGTTGTTGTTGTTTTTAAAAATGTACATTCTTGGCCACTCAGAATTTCTTAATAAGAAAAACAGTAGGCTATTTTAAGGAACAGAATAAAATAGTCAGAATTAGTGTTATATACAAAGTCCACTTGGGTAAATTGGGTATTCTGTGTGCATTAGGAGGAAACTGTCTTCAGCTGTGGAACTGGGAGATTAACAGTGTTTTCCTCTTCATTTGAAAATGAACTGTAAGTTGCAAACCTTTACAGCTGGCTTTTATTTTTAATTATGTGAAACATTTATTGGTGAAGCACACTGCTTAAGTTGCAATTAGATGAAAATGTGTTATCACCATATAACTTATATTTCCTTTCTGCACATGGATTAGACAATTTGAGTTCAATATTCATTCACTGTTTAGCATTTTATTGTGCTAAAATGAAACACGCATGCACACGCACACACAAATGAACATTTCTTCCCCAATCTTAAATTCAGATTGCACTTTTCTGACCAGTTTGCATTTTTCAAGTCCTCAAAAAATTGTCTGAATCTTAGTTGCCACCAAAGGAACTGGTTTTCTCACTTTAAAAGGAATATCATATTTTTTCTTAGATTCAGTGTTCCACATACTATTCATCCTTCATTAATATTCATATGGCAACTATTGACATAACTCCAGTATATCTGATATAAAATAGTAAACTGGTGTTCATTCCTGAAATATCTGATTTCAGCAGAGCTGTTCTCATCTGGAAGCATAATTGCTATTCAACAAAGTACTGTGCACCATAATCTCAACAGCACTATGCTATCAGCTTCAACTCCCATCTCCTCCAAGGCTCTTCACTGTGTCAGTTCAGTTGCCAACCGAGATATATTATATCTTTGCTTCGGAAGAATAGAAAAAAAACACACACAGTCCAGCCAATTATATTTTGTGGTTTTCATTTGCTTTTCTATTTTCTCTTTCTTTTTTTAGGCTACAGTCAAGGATGGCAGATATAAATAAACAAATCTACTCTTGCTTTGTCCTCCGTAACTATTTCACATGCGAGAATTCATTATTGTAGCATTCTTAACCTCACTGACAGCAGTACTTACAGTCACAAAACGATCCAAAAGTGCTTGCTCCAAAAATAATAATAAGGGGAAATATATGCAGTCCACATTCAGTCTTATTTAGGGAAGAAATGTTTCAAATATTGTCCTATTCTCTGAGCTGAGTTGAGGAGGAGTACCTAGGTAGCAGGTGGTTCACACAGGTGAATGAGGTAAGGGAATTAAGTAATATCATGGGGGCGGGGAATGAATTTACCTTATTGGACAGAGACCATAGCTCAATGATAAAAAAAACAGGATTTGCATGCAGAAAGGATCTAGACATCTCCAGTTGAGAAGTATCAGATAAAACATAATGGGAGGGATCTCTGCCTAAGTTCCTGAAAAGAGAATACCATGCTTGGTGGAAAAATAGGCTGCTCTGGTATAAGACACCTTCCTGTCTTCTGGGTGTCAAATTTTGTGCAAGCAATGGTACACAATGGATGTAGAAGCATTAGGAAGACCTACTATTCTGCAATCAGTACACTCAAGTTGAAAGTGGGAGAGAGAGGATAATTCTGGCTTACTCATAGCTGCGTGCAAGATGAAAATTTGAAAGAAGGCATCAGGTACATTAGTGGAAATGATAACTAGTGCAGAAATAAGTAACTCCACCAATTCTTTCATAGCATTATCCTGTAATCCACAATCAAGCAAGCTGCCATTTATAAGTGTTCAGATGCTCTCAGTGAATGAGCCATATTTTATTTTCTGCTTGTAGTGCTGCATCTTTCATTAGAAATTCTTCTTGAAATACAAGGGGTTGGTGGGGCTGAATTGAAAGTGTTCCCAAAGAATGGGGGAGAACTTCAAATAATGGTTTTTTTTGGGGGGGGGGTCAGGAGAGATTATTTACCTTATTAACTGTACAAATTCATTCTTAATTTAAAAATAAAGAAATAAACCCCTGTGCCCACTTGCAACAGCAACATGTTCTCTAGATGCGGACTCCCAATTTCCTAGAATGCCCATAGGGCAATCTGAACAGCATACTGCTACAAGCAGTTGCAGAGCTTTTCTTGAAAATATAAATAATAAGAGCAACAAAGACCTCTGAAGAGCTCCTGGTCAACTCACGTGAATAAGCACACAGAAGTCCATCCCCCGCTTGCAAATTTCTTCAAATTATCCCTGCTTCCCAATTGCTGTAGAAAATGTGCTCTCTAAACCTTTCAGGAAGCAAGATCCACTGACAATGAGGGAACAACTTTCAACCTACAATCAGAATTTAGAGGCAACCTGTATGTTTGACAGGTGGTTTTTTAAATGCACAAATAGAGAGGTTGTATGGAACTTATTAACAGCAGTGGCCAAGATTTTGAGAGAAAAGGAACTGAGAAATTCCAAGGCACCTTCTTTAACGGAGCGGTTAGCAAGAAGCATTTATGGTGGCAGAACTGTCCAAAACAGGCAAAGGCAAACTTGGACCTCCAGATGTTTTGGGACTACAATTCCCATCATCCCTGACCACTGGCCCTTTAGCTAGGGATCATAGGAGTTGTAGTCCCAAAACACCTGGAGGGCTGAGTTTGCCTATGCCTGGTCTAAAATAAGGGTGACCAACACCCTTTGGTCAAGACTCATATCCACCAATGGCAAAACCTTGGGGTGGGGGGTACATGCCCATGTTGTCTGTGGCTGAAATGGATGCGACCAACCACATTCTCATCAGTGTGTGTGCGTGTGTGTGTTTGTGCATTTATGCACACACATGCATGCACACACCAAAATGTAGTATCCCAGGCTTTGTAGCTCTGTTTTGTTAAAATGCTAGAGGAAAGCAACACATGGGACAGGGTTACATGTGATTTATCACTAGAACCGGCCCTACCATTATGGCGCATTGGTCAGCTCAGACACAAGCTGCTGAGGGACATGGATAGGGCAGAGATTATCAGCCCTGCACCCTTTAAACTAGTCTGCTGCTCTCACCTGGAGGGTGGTGTCCCATCACCATTGTTGAAAGTTTTGAGTGTTGGCTTCTGTGCACAGAACTGGGAGGTGAGTCCCATCTTGTCCTTTGACTGAATCCATTATGTTCCATGTTCCATGTCTCTGATATACAGTGGTACCTCGGGTTACATACGCTTCAGGTTACATACATTTCAGGTTACAGACTCTACTAACCCAGAAATAGTGCTTCAGGTTAAGAACTTTGCTTCAGGATGAGAACAGAAATTGTGCTCTGGCGGCACGGCAACAGCAGGAGGCCCCATTAGCTGAAGTGGTGCTTCAGGTTAAGAACAGTTTCAGGTTAAGTACGGACCTCCAGAATGAATTAAGTACTTAACCCGAGGTACCACTGTACAAGAATACGGTATGTAGATTTATTGCTTAGCATGTGTGTTATGTTACTTGTTTTTGTATAAAACTACATCACATTATGTTCATTTGTATATTCCAGCCGTATGCATAGCTGATGAAGCCCAGTTGGGCAAAACAAGGAATTATCCTAGAATCCTTGTCTTATTTTCTGCATGTGCCATTTTTCCAAGTTTTTCATCTGAAACCTGCATACAAGGAACGCTAGAATTCTTAGAAGCATCTTCACGTGGAACACTACAAGATTGATATAAGAATTCCACACTGTGGATATTTACGTGACAAAGGGTTTGGTAATATTTTGACTTTGCCTCAGGCAGAAAATTGTCTTGTTCATACTTTATTTTGCCCAACTAGTTGTTAGCTTTGAAATTTAACTAACATTCTGATTTAGTCAAATAACTTTTGCAGTAGCTCGTGGATTATTCAGTGCTGCCTACCAATAATTTATTGATTTCATGGTGAAACTGTGGGGTAATTTACACCCATGCATATCCCATTATATGTTTATAAATGTTTCTGAGGCTCAAGTAAAAACTAGTTTTCTCTGTGATAGTAGTAATCGTCTCTCCTGATCTCATCAGCCAGACCAGCTGTTCAGATGTTAATCCTGGCTCCTGTTAGGCAGCCATGGGGGTTTGATCAATCCTCATCTTTAAATCAAGCTCTGCAATCAAGACTAGCACTACTTTTGATGATGATCGAGATGACACTGCTAATTTATTTTGTTAATAGAATCTAGTGCTGGAATGAGAATTCCTCTGTTACCCACACATCATCCATTAGAGGTATATTACCCTTGTTAATGAGCATGCTGTTAGCCTTTTAACCTGGTACTAATTTTAGTTTGTGTGGTTGAGCATAGACTCCTTTTTATTCCAAAAACGGCTTGCAGGGAAGGAAGTTTACCTTGCTTTCCTATTTTCTTTTCTGTATTTCCCAAAGGGTTAGGAATACATTTTTTTCTGAAGCTACAATACATTTAATATTAGGACAGAAAGTGGTTGAAAACAGAAGAAATGTGAAAATATTATTTTGGTAAGATAGCAATTCTATGTGCTGTTTCTGTGTTCTGCGGTTATAGATCTGAAGGACCTACAATTCTAACAGGGATTTAGGATAGGTCTAAATATGCAGTGGTAGAACTGTGAAATAACAGAATGGGGTGTTATCGCTTCATAAATCTGCTCCACTTCTTAGTGGGGAGGAGTTGTGGTGGACTGTGTGGCCACCCACTCCCCTCCTGGGAGTGGGGGACGAAGTCCCACATTGCCAGGGGAATCCTGGTGATGTCATCGGCCAGCCGGCCAATCCAGCAGCTGGTGGGGGCGTGGCCGGGACCATTTAAAACTAGGGCACGAGCCAGAGGGCTTCCTCTTGGCTTGCTTCTTTAAACTCCCACCCTCCCTCCCTATTTTACAGGTTTTCTTCATTGGCCTTGCTATGGACCTTGGTTGGTTGCTGTTGAGAGGACTGGTAGGAATTTTTCCACTTGGCAAAATTGGCATGGGGCCATCTGGTTTTCGCCTACCTCGTAGCAATTGTCACAACTTGGTAAGGTTTTGCGGTTAGGCACTGGTTGATCATGTGATGGGGAGGGGAGGTGTGGCCATCTCCTGTCCCTCCAAGTTTCAGGGTATTCCGTTAAAGGAATCCGGAGGTGTGGATCTTGTCTGAAGCCTGGGGTGAGGCTAGGGCCATGACATGACCCTGACGGAAACATCTGGGGGGAGCTCGAGTTGGTATGCATCAACAGGGCTCCCCCTTCTGGTGGTTTACCCTTACCGGGCTTCCTGCGCTATGGGCAGGAGTCAGATATAGTTGGGTCCATCAATGCCTAAGCCAAGACCGCTCACAGTCTTTAATCAATAAAGTTGAGGCCAAATTTGCCCAATAACATTAACTTAATATCTGTATTAGGGGACGCGTGTGGCACTGTGGGTTAAACCACAGAGCCTAGGAGTTGCCGATCAGAAGGTCAGCGGTTTGAATCCCCGTGATGGGTTGAGCTCCCATTGCTTGGTCCCTGCTCCTGCCAACCTGGCAGTTCGAAAGCACATCAAAGTGCAAGTAGATAAATAGGTACCGCTCCGGCGGGAAGGTAAACGGTGTTTCTGTGTGCTGCTCTGGTTCGCCAGAAGCAGCTTAGTCATGCTGGCCACATGATCCAGAAGCTGTACGCCGGCTCCCTCGGCCAATAAAGCGAGACGAGCACCACAACCCCAGAGTCGGTCACGACTGGACCTAATGGTCAGGGGTCCCTTTACCTTTACCTAATATCTGTGTCATATTGTGTTTTATTCCTTACGAGGGGGTGGTTGCGGGGTCTGGACATGCAATGCAGGGAAATGTTACATTTGAATATTTCATGAGTTTGTTCATTTTTAATGCATTTTTAAAAGCAATCCCATAACATTATCACATCTGGATATCACATCACTTCTTTGCTGTGCTAGTTTTATGTTCAGGGAAGTTCAGGTAATTCATCTCCATCCAAGGTGGCACAGGTGGGCATCTGTTGCTCTCTCACCTGCCCTGTGCTGCCACTTATTGAGAGGAAGATGGGCAGGGGAGAGGCACGGGGAGCTTGGCATTGTACACAGTGTTCTGGTGGGAGCGTCAAATTGACTCTGCCAACATGCACCACGCTATGCCAAGCTCCTGGCACCTTGCCCCTCCCCTTGTTGCTATGTGGCAGAGACATAATGTGTTGAGAAGCCAGACGAGTAAGACTATTACAGCAAAGTGGAAGAATAATTCAGTTTCAAATGAATTACTGCAGTGTAGCATCTACATACAAACATTAGATCTTGAGTGTAGTTCATCTAGTGTCGTATCCTTAAAAGGATTAAAAATGTTTTCTTAAATATATTCATATCCTGAAAAATTAAAAATATATTCTTGAAAAGATAGAGGACGATATGGTGTTCACACAGGGTCCCTGAACGTTTCACCGTCTATTGATCCCTGTGCCACCACTTTATTTCCCGCTGCCACCACCCAGACCCTACGTGGTACAATACTGAGTCCATTCAGGATTAAATTGGAACATAAACTTCTGTTTATTTATTGCAGTTTAACAAGCGTGTGGTTTCATAAACGGTATCGGTCAATTACAATCATGGGGTGCCTATCCAGACCTATAACTTCCACTACCTGCTCTCGCTCACTAAACCACCTCTCAGATATTTACTTGTCTTCCTAGCCCCTAACTGTTCCTGACTCAGCTTATTTTGCTACACTAATTCAGCATACCCACAGACTCTATCCCAATTCACTCCCACTCCAACCAACCATCCAACTCCCCCCTTTGCCCCTCCCAGAGCTGGTTTTATAGTCCCTCTGACTCCACCCCCCTGGGTTCTGATTGGATAACCTGTTTAACTATTTCACTTCCAGCACTCTCATATTTTAACGGCACATACGCTATATAAACAGAACAATGAACAACATAAAATATCAACTGACCAACCTCTTTTTAACAATTTCTACCTCATTGCAACCCAGAGTCAGGCAGTTGGACCTTTAAATCTCAGGCCACAAATCGAGAATAATGGTCAAAAAAGTGGTGATTGCTTGACCAGACCACGACAGCCCCAGCCCCCGGGATCATAAGAAAGGAATAAATACTCTGACAACGTGTTATGGAATTAAAATTAGGCCACAATTTTTATTAAACTTCTGAATGTAGGAAGACCTTGGCTTAGGCCTTGGGCTTGTACCCAGCCCAGGCCCCCAGCTGGGGGAACTGGGGAACATCAGGGTAAATGGGATATGGGGGTACACTGCGAGATGTATGTGTAGCAGGCAGTCCAGCCCATATCCCCGCATGTAGGGTAGTTCACTGGCAACCTTTCAGTGTATGGCCAGTGACACCCATTATATAACCCTTTTAAGAGCGGACCCTGGAATCAATGCCACAGGGGGGTGAGTCACCACTTCAAACCTCCACCCCCATTATAGGGAAGAAAAGACGAAAGGATTCCACCCAAGGCCATAAACCGCCAAAGTTGTGACAAATTGCTACGGGGAAGACAAAACCTGCCAAGGCAGGAAAATTTCTTCCCAGCCCTTCAACAGCAACCAGTCAAGGACCGTAGCAGCTCCCGCTAAACAGGAAGAAAATGTTAACCTGCAAACAAGAAAACATTAAACTAAGGGAGGGGAGGGAGGATGAATCTCCTGAGCCAACTGCCTGGCTACTGTCAGCTCCAACCCTTATATATAAATGGGACTGGCCCCATCTCCCAGAAATGAAATTTGATTACTCAGGCTCCAATAATAACACTGAGAGGCAGACCAGCCCCTGTTTGCCATTAAGTTCCCTGGGAACTGTAGCACTGGGCACGATCCCACAAAGGGCATCCACAATGTAAAGTGTGAGTGCTCATTCCAGCACGGCACACTGGTATTGCCAATTTTTTAGAGCAGTATATGAACCAGTGAAGAGATTGCCACAAACTGTCATGCTAACATAATCATGTGGTTAAGAGAGTGACTGAATAACTCTTGTCTTTGGCAATATCACAGTCTGATTTCTGCTGACGATCAAGGCAAAGAAAGGTGTCTGAACATTTCAAAGCAGTCCTAATATCTTACAATCCACTTTTCCGAGCATAAAAGGAATGCTTGCTAATCGCTCTTTGCAATACAGCACAGAATTTGTGTCAATTAAAAGGTTTAAAAGTGGAATACCATGGAGACTCCAAGCAGAATCAATCTGGATCAGACTCCACGGGTGCAATTTCATCAGAGGCTTTCTGTAGGAAATATCATGAAGGAAGCCCTGCTCCATTGCTAGCAAGCAATTTGTTTGTGATCTAAATTTCTCATTGACTTCCATGGAGCTAGAATCGCAGCAGCTGATATGTGGAGAATCAGAACTACAAACAAGGAAGCCAGATGCCTGGAATTAAAATGCCTAGGACTAGGTGTTAAAAGATGGCTTGTTTCAAAGACTAGGAATTCATAGCCTCCATTTGTTATTTCACTCCATCTTTCATCAGTACCAGCCAGTATGGCCAATGGTTAGGAATGATGGGAACTGGAATCACACAAAATATAGAGGGTCACAGGTTCCCTCTCCCAAGTCTGTGTGCTTATCGCATTTTTAGAGGAATGCTTGGTAAACTCTAAGACAAAAGTCTGACATGAACATTCCTCCAAATGCATGAAAATATGGGAAGATAAGCTGCTTCCTAACATTTTCCCCAAACTGTTTTACAGAACTTGAACATAGTCCATAGCAGGTAAAAAGGTAAAGAACCCCTGGGTGTTAAGTCCAGTCAAAGGCGACTATGGGGTTGTGGCGCTCATCTCACTTTCAGGCTATCTGTTTGTCCACAGACAGTTTTCTGGGTCATGTGGCCAGCATAACTAACTAAACCGCTACTGGCGCGTGGAGGACCGTGATGAGTGCCAGAGTGCATGGAAACACCGTTTACCTTCCCGCCGCAGCGGCACCTATTTATCTACTTGCACTGGTGTGCTTTTGAGCTGTTAGGTTGGCAGGAGCTGGGGCAGAGCAACAGGAGCTCACTCCATCGCAGGGATCTGAACCACCGACCTTCTGATCAGCAAACTCAGGAGGCTCAGTGGTTTAGACCACAGCACCACCGCATCTTGGCCCTGTCATTTGTGCCATTTATGTTTGATTAGACTGTTTTAGACGTTGTCTGGAAAACACACAACTTATCTTCCTGGAAGACTCTCTTCTTGCTACACATCACTATTGGTTATTACCAGGCAGAGGTGGACTTAGGTCTTTCAAAACTCAGCAGCACCCTGTGTGAGCCCAAAATTCGGCTCCCCCTACCCCACCTCTCACCTTTCTTTCTGCTCTATTCACTATGTCAGGGTTTTCCAAACTTAGGTCTCCAGCTGTTGGTGGACTACAACTCCCATCATCCCTAGCTACAAGCACCAGTCGTCAGGGATGATGGGAATTGTAGTCCAAAACAGCTAGAGACCCAGGTTTGAGAGATCTGGCATGATGTCATAGTTGTGATGCCCTGCAGCGCCCCCTAGACTTGGCACCCAGTGTGACGGAACTGGTCTCACTGTCCTAAATCTGCCTCCATACCAGGAAAAGAGAGTCAAGTTGGATCAGTAACAGCTTTCCTTTTTTCGGCCATACCATGAAAGCAATATTCATCAGTCCAGAATCATGGGCAGAATCAGTCCACCCCCATCAACTCTCAAGCCTGAACCTTGTTGCATGTGCTGCACAGCTGGTTCCTTATCTCATGTCATGGAAAACAGACATGGTTTAAATATAGTTGTAAACTGGATCCTTTACTTAACACCAGCCGTTTCAGCAGAAGCTAAGAAAAAAGGAGAAATAGAACATAAACTCACAAGTCAAGAAGGCCCCTTCCCCATCTCAAAAATACATTAACCCCTTATGGGCTCTTTCTCTCTCTCAGCATAGTGTTGCTTATTCTAAAAAAGTTGCTTATTCTAAAAGCATAGTCATCTTAAGGCATGTTCACTGAGTTTCCCCACCCCTTATTCCCTCCAAAGGAATACTTCTGCAAACCTTGTGTATCCTGCAAGCCTACTGACACCTCCCTATTCTGCTTGGATGTTGCTGATTTGGCTACATAAGCAACAGCACTTTCACATGGATATTGGAAACAGAGGGAATGATGCAAAATAAATACTGGGTGAGATTGATTAGTCCCAAACAAACGAAGCAATTGTGAATTCCCAAAGCGATGGCAATTCTTTCAGGAGACGCTTTCCAACAAGGCTCTTTCCTCTAACTCTACCTGAGGAAATCACCATCTGTCATTGAAGAAAAAAGTGTGTGTGTGGGGGGGAACCTTTCATGAAATCGCATGCTAATCTCATGAATATGGATGTTTGGCAACCTCAAAGTTGTTGAATAGATGAGTATCTGGCTGCCAGATGCAGTGCAAATGTGGTGTGAAAGAATCTGTTAGCAGAAGAAAGCTTTTAGATGTGAATGACATTGATGCCTAAGGAAAGAAATAAAAACTATAGTGTTATGAGAGGATGAGATGGTTGGACAGTGTTCTCGAAGCTACCAGCATGACTTTGACCAAACTGTGGGAGGCAGTGGAAGACAGGAGTGCCTGGCATGTTCTGGGTCACGAAGAGTCAGACACGACCTAATGACTAAACAACAACAACAACAATCTTCCTGTGTTGAGGTGATCACCTTGGCGATGGGCCATTAAGGAAATATGCAAGGTGGCAAATAGGTGGGGCCCAATAGTTAGGAGGGACGCAGGTGGCGCTGTGGGTTAAAGCCTCAGTGCCTAGGACTTGCCGATCGAAAGATCGGCGGTTTGAATCCCTGCGGCGGGGTGCGCTCCCGCTGCTCGGTCCCAGCGCCTGCCAACCTAGCAGTTCGAAAGCACCTCCGGGTGCAAGTAGATAAATAGGGACCGCTTACCAGCGGGAAGGTAAACAGCGTTTCCGTGTGCGGCTCTGGCTCGCCAGAGCAGCGATGTCACGCTGGCCACGTGACCCGGAAGTGTCTCTGGACAGCGCTGGCCCCTGGCCTCTTGAGTGAGATGGGCGCACAACCCCAGAGTCTGTCAAGACTGGCCCATATGGGCAGGGGTACCTTTACCTTTACCTTTAATAGTTAGGAGGACAAAGTCTGAGTTGAGAGTTTGCAGGGATGTGACCTAGAGGTGAAGCAGCAAGCTGGAGAGAGAGAGAGTGCAATGTTTGATGTCTGGTTGAATCCACGGCTGTAGCGATGGGAGAAACAAGACCCTTTTGGAGTGTTGCTGCTGCGAACCCCTCCATCCCAGGCATGGGTTGTCTATATATGAAAATAAACCATATATCCTAAAGACACCACAGTCTCCTCTCTCCCTTATTCTCAAAGGAAACATGAGTAAGCACCTGGAACCCCGGGGATCTTACACCCCTTGGAGATTGGTGTGCCAGGCAATGATATATAATTTTATTATTCACAGTAGCCACATTATAGGCTCTTGAACTCTGGTTACCTCCATTAATACATCATATATATCCATTTGTGACCTACTGAATAGCATTATTGAACGGCTGGTTGCACTGGCTGTAATTCTCAAGCCACTTATGAAGGGAAAGTCCCAATGGGTCTAACCTAGAGCTTGAGATATATGAGTCTTTCTATAGTGAAATGACTTCAATTGCATTTGAAAGCTCAAATTCTTCTTCTTATTTTTAAACTGCAAGTACTGTGGACATCTCTGAGGATATATTCACAAGTAAGGCTTAAATCAGATTTGAGTCTCTCTCGTGCTATTTAAGTTTCCGTCTCCTCATGGGACATATTTACATTTGGTGCCTTACCAACAAAAAGCTTCATGTGTGAAAACACCAATGTCTCTTTCAATTTCCATAACTTACTGCCTTGTTCATAACTCCCAGGACCCCTCGCTAGATAGATACTGGCCATCATATTCCACAAAATATGCCTTATTTCCTTCTCATTTTTGCCATTGCACACAAACTCATATGTGGTTCAGAAGAAGGTCTATCTAATCCAGTAAATTTCTGTGGCTAGCAACATGTCTTGAAACAGACAGAGCACAAAGCTTGTAGACCTCTCCTGATGTTGTTTACAGTATCTAATTAACTCTTATTCACCAGTCACTGATTGGTTTTGTTCCATTCATTTGTCTAATCTAGGGGTGGAGAACCCTTTCCAGTCACCAGGCTGGATGCTTAGGTCTCCCAACTCCCACAGGTGCTGCCCGCCTGTTGGTTACCTGATGTCCCCATAAAGTCAAGAGAAATGTTCTCCTTTGCCCATGAAAAGTTGCAGGACATTGCATGTGCTGATGATCAGAGAGAATAATTGGGTGCACTCTTCCCACCTTGGATCAAATCTATGCTTCCAGGTGTCATAAGAAAGCTGCAGAGATAGTGCAGGATAGTGCGCACCCCGGAAATGATCTCTTTCAGCTTCTGCCTTCTGGAAAAAGGTACAGGGTTATAAAGACTAGGACTAGCCACCTGAGAAACAGTTTCTATCCAAATGCAATTTTGGTTTTAAACGCAGTGTAAGGTAGTCTCTATGGGAGTACAGTGGTACCTCGGGTTACATACGCTTCAGGTTACAGACGCTTCAGGTTACAGACGCTTCAGGTTACAGACTCCGCTAACCCAGAAATAGTGCTTCAGGTTAAGAACATTGCTTCAGGATGAGAACAGAAATCGTGTTCTGGCGGCGCGGCGGCAGCAGGAGGCCCCATTAGCTAAAGTGGTGCTTCAGGTTAAGAACAGTTTCAGGTTAAGAACGGACCTCCGGAACGAATTAAGTATTTAACCTGAGGTACCACTGTATATTGTATTTAATTATGGGGTATCAGAGTTTTAAGGGGGCTAACCAGGCTGGGATAGCTGGGATAGCAGGCTTGTTGGTTTTGAATGTCTGATGTAGATGTTTCAGTTTCGTTGTTCTGTATGGGACAATGACAATAAAGATTTTCGTATCGTATCGTATTGGCGGCACTGCAACAGTGCTTCCTTTACCCATACGGTTTCAGATCAATTCACACAAACAAAGGCTGATAGGTGGTACCTGCAAACCCCTCTTTCAGCAAGAATATGTGTTTTTACTTGCCCTGCACCTGACATCATATATATCATCAAGTGTTGGGCAGGTGGGTGGGGCTTGAGCAAAACAGCATCATTTGTGCAAATAGATCTGCGACTCCTTTTTAAAAAGTCATAGAATCATAGAATTTTATAGTTGGAAGGGACTCTACAACACCCTGCAGTACAGGAATCACAATGAAAGCATCCCCGGCAGATGACCATCCAACCTCTGCTTAAAAGCCTCCACAGAATGAGAGTCTACCACCTTCCAAGGTAGACTGTTCCACTGTTGAACAGCTCTTAGTGTCAGAAAGTTCTTCCTGGTGTTGAGTTGGAATCTATGCAGTCTGTGCCTTAGTCTGCTAAATATATGTCTTGTCTCTAGTAGTTTAGTCTGGTCATTTTCAGACTTTGTGCATTCTGGGAATGCAACACAGAAGGTCAGTGCATTGCAGAAGATTCTGTGGTAGTGGTCAGACCTATTGAGAACCCCACTATTTCTTCATCTGAGCTGGACGTTTAAGCAATACTCCAGCCCTCACTGAGCATTCAATCCCCCAAAGCAATCTGGATTGTGTGAGAGAGTGTGAGAGAGAACGGGGATGTGCTAACTGCCCATGGGACGGAAGAAGGTCTGCTTTTCTTGTAGAGGTTTCCCACATGATTGAGTCAGGGGCAGCCATGCCAGGAGGGAAGCCAAGCCTTTTTGCTGAGGTGACAGATTAGGGCAGATAAAGAGGGCACCAAAAAACACAGGTCCAAAAGATTAACTGCTTGTGCCACCATTTTCCTGGGGAACTTTCCTTTAGTGCTAAAGCACAGCAAATGTCATTCGGTGGAATACCTGATTGATGTTTGCTCCAATTCAGTGCTAAGGAGCAGGGTTTCCCAGGGTAAAGCAGTGGGATATATAATAATAATAATAATACCTGAAGGAGTGTCTCCACACCTATCATTCTGCCTGGACGCTGAGGTCCAGTGCCGAGGGCCTTCTGGCAGTTCCCTCATTGCGAGAAGCAAAGCTACAGGGAACCAGGTAGAGGGCCTTCTTGGTGGTGGCGCCTGCCCTGCAGAACACCCTCCCATCAGATGTCAAAGAGATAAACAACTACCTGACATTCAGAAGACATCTGAAGGCAGCCCTGTTCAGGGAAGTTTGTAATGTGTGACATCTTAGTGTATTTTTGGTCTTTGTTGGAAGCTGCCCAGAGTGGCTGGGGAAACCCAGCCAGATGGGCGGGGTACAAATAATAAATTATTATTAATAATAATATGCTGCCCATCTGACTGGGTCCCCCCATCCATTCTGGGTGGCTCCCCACAGAATATTAAAAACCCAATAAAACATCAAACATTAAAAACGTCCCTAAACAGGGCTGCCTTCAGATGTCTTCTAAAAGTCAGATAGTTGTATGTTTCCTTGACATCTGATGGGAAGCCGTTCCACAGGGTGGGCACCACTACTGAGAAGGTCCTCTGCTTGCTTCCCTATAACTTCATTTCTCACAGTGAGGGAGCCACCAGAAGGCCCTCAGAGCTGGACCTCAGTGTCTGGGCTGAGCGATAAGGGTGGATGAGCCCTGAGTGTGCCCATTGTTACTATCAGAAACTGTTCCAAACCAGGTTGTGTTTGGAGTTGCTGGCATACACTATTAGGCACGATCAAGAGATTCAAGGTTTCGTACATGAACAAATGGAATCTAAAAACCTCTTGGCATGTTAGAGTTGTTATTGCTTATTAGAAGGTACAAATCATCTATACTGGAACTAATAAATTTGATTAATCATTTTGGTGTAATTTGTGTGGCTATACAATTAATTATAGCCAGTAGACACTATTAAGTCATCCAGTTTATGTGCTAAGTGGCAATTTTATTGGTTCCAGAGGTTATAACATACTTAGATATTTTGGTTCCCACAGATATTTCTCAAAAAATTACATTGAATTTAAATAGATGGGAATGTCTCTTGTTGTTATTTGGGGTAATAAAACACTTGAGATGACTATTTTCCATGGATAGTGTGCCTTGTGATATTCATTTATATATTTCCCAAATACATTTTCAAAAACTAAGCAAAGTCAAAGTTTAAGAAGTTTCTTTGGTGGATTTCTCTACCTCTACCTCTACCTCTACCTCTACCTCTACCTCTACCTCTACCTCTACCTCTACAGAAAGATATGGATGGCTCGTACACCCCAGGTATTGTGGTTGCTGACCTTGAGCCAAGTGAAGTCAAATGGGCCTTAGAAAGCACTGCAGATAACAAGGCCAGTGGAAGTGATGGTATTCCAGCTGAACTATTTAAAATTTTAAAAGATGATGCTGTTAAGGTGCTACACTCAATATGCCAGCAAATTTGGAAAACTCAGCAGTGGCCAGAGGATTGGAGAAGATCAGTCTACATCCCAATCCCAAAGAAGGGCAGTGCCAAAGAATGCTCCAACTACCACACAATTGCACTCATTTCACACGTTAGCAAGGTTATGCTTAAAATTCTACAAGGAAGGCTCAAGCAGTATGTTGACCGAGAACTCCCAGAAGTGCAAGCTGGATTTAGAAGAGGCAGAGGAACCAGAGACCAAATTGCAAACATGCGCTGGATTATGGAGAAAGCTAGAGAGTTCCAGAAAGACATCTACTTCTGCTTCATTGACTATGCAAAAGCCTTTGACCGTGTCGACCACAGCAAACTATGGCAAGTTCTTAAAGAAATGGGAGTCCCTGGTCACCTCATCTGTCTCCTGAGAAATCTCTATGTGGGACAAGAAGCTACAGTTAGAACTGGATATGGAACAACTGATTGGTTCAAAATTGGGAAAGGAGTACGGCAAGGCTGTATATTGTCTCCCTGCTTATTTAACTTATATGCAGAATTCATCATGCGAAAGGCTGGGCTGGATGAATCCCTAGCCGGAATTAAGATCGCTGGAAGAAATATCAACAACCTCAGATATGCAGATGACACAACCTTGATGGCAGAAAGTGAGGAGGAATTAAAGAACCTTTTAATGAGGGTGAAAGAGGAGAGTGCAAAATATGGTCTGAAGCTCAACATCAAAAAAACGAAGATCATGGCCACAGGGCCCATCACCTCCTGGCAAATAGAAGGGGAAGAAATGGAGGCAGTGAGAGATTTGACTTTCTTGGGCTCCATGATCACTGCAGATGGTGACAGCAGTCATGAAATTAAAAAAATGCCTGCTCCTTGGGAGAAAGGCGATGGCAAACCTTGATGACATCTTAAAAAGCAGAGACATCACCTTGCCAACAAAGGTCCGTATAGTTAAAGCCATGATTTTCCCAGTAGTGATGTATGGAAGTGAGAGCTGGACCATAAAGAAGGCTGATCGCCAAAGAATTGATGCTTTTGAATTATGGTGCTTGAGAGTCCCATGGACTGCAAGAAGATCAAACGCATCCATTCTGAAGGAAATCAGCCCTGAGTGCTCACTGGAAGGACAGATCCTGAAGCTGAGGCTCCAATACTTTGGCCACCTCATGAGAAGAGAAGACTCCCTGGAAAAGACCCTGATGTTGGGAAAGATGGAGGGCACAAGAAGAAGGGGACAACAGAGGACGAGATGGTTGGACAGTGTTCTCGAAGCTACAAACATGAGTCTTACCAAACTGCGGGAGGCAGTGAAAGACAGAAGTGCCTGGCGTGCTCTGGTCCATGGGGTCACAAAGAGTCAGACACGACTAAACGACTAAACAACAACAACCTCTACTACCACCAAAGTTTCTTTGGTGGATTTCTCTACTACCTCTACTACCTCTACTATTATTTTAAAGGATCTCATCCTCAAGATCAGAAAGAGGGTCTAATTTTCCAGCTCCTGGTCTCGATTTACTGATTGTGAAGAGACCAGAGATCAAAATGTAAGTCCCCACAAACAGGACACAATCCCTAATACAAATGTTTGCCCTCCAACTTGCAGTGGAGTCATGGCTGGATGGATGGAGTGGGGCTAGCCGGCACATCCCCTGTTTCTCTCCCATGACTCTGGTTGCGTTTATGGAATTATACTCCTGAACAGGTCTTCTACTGCTGCAAATGTAAAGGAGGGTGACTCAACTGGCAAAGCTATCTTATTGTATGCTTCTGTGGAATCCCAAAGTTCCACAAACGTATGTTCCATGCTCCTCTCTGATCCACGTTTTCTCTTTCCACTTCTTTCCGATATACAATTATTTTTCAAAACCTTCCTTGAACTTTCTAAAACAAGGGTCGGCAACGTGCGGCCCATGGACCAGATGTGGCCCATGAAGACTGTTTTACCGGCCCAGGATCTGCCCCCGAACTGAGCTTGGCGAGTCCCCAGTGCACTGCGCTAAACCGGTGAAGCACAGTGCGGGGACTCAGGAGCCGCGCTGGAAATCGCATCTGCACACGCGCAGATACCACAAATCGTGTCTGTGCATGTCCAGACACTGAAAATCGCTTCTGTGCAGGTGCAATTTCCGGTGTCTGGGCATGCGCAGACGCAATTTCCGATGTCGTGCTGCACCAGTCCAGCCCAGTGACAATCTCCATGGGTGCCGATCCCTCTTCTAAAATGTTCAATCTGCTGGATGAAATAGCGGAAGAACGTTGCCTCAGGAGAGTGAGGAAAATTCTCAGGGATGATTCACACCCTGGCCGGCACTTTCTTGATCTCCTACCCTCAGGCCGAAGATATAGAAGCATGATTAGTCACACCAACAGGGTAAACAACAACTTCTATCCATGGGCTGTTAGGCTGCTGAATGAAAAGATAACAACAGGGCAACTGACTTTCGGGTTTGGTGTGTGTGTGTCAGTAAACGAGGGTAATTAAGACAAAGACAGCTGAGGGGGGGTGCTCGTGTAATCTCACTGTATACAAGTTGTATAATGACAATAAAGTATTTCAATAAAATGTCACTTCAGACATTCCTGTAGGTGCCCGTCCACCCATGAGACAAGATGAGGTGACCACTTCAGGTCGTAGGGTCTACTGGGCCAGTAGATGCTGATGTTCTTACCCCTGGTTCCTGAGCTAGATCTTCTCCCACCCTTTCTTCCCTGAAGGCGAGGGAGATCCAATTAGGCTGACTTTTTGAGGTGCCAAAATGTCTTGAGCCAGCCCTGCTCCTGTAACTTTATTCTCCATATAGCATGCAAGAAGGAAAGAATGCAAACACTGCAAGGTATATAAATACTGCAAGGTTTCTGTCATGTTCTTATTTTGTAGATGAGAGCTGTATTCAAATACATGCCCTTCCCTACTCTTTTTCATTTAGTTTAGCTTTTAAACTCTGAATAAATAAACTGAAATGCAAATTTCAGGTCTGAAGGTGGCAGCATTTATAATCTGCGTAAATATTCCATGACTGTTTGTGATAACGGTCTATTATTCTCTTGCCTATTTTTAACTTTATACTTTACACTTCAATTGTTCACTAAATGAACTCATTTGTAATCAAAAAATTTATCATTAATTATCAGCCATTCAATCAATATTCATTTTAAACGCACAAGATAAAAAATTCCCCTGTGTGATCACCACTAAGAAAACAGGAAATTTATTTTCATCAGGGCTCTATGCATCATTAAGAGATAGTTTGTCTTATTACAGCCCGTTATTAATGTTCAGAATCCATTTAATTTCACTTTTAACTGACTGTGGCAATTAGATAATTGATTTAATCTGCAAGCTTTGGTGAATTGCACCGCTCTGAATTGGTGTCAATATAGTATATGCTACTAACCTGCAGACTGAATTTATGGATATCCCTGAAATGATTAATTTTGGGTCCCCCCGGTCTGTGAATCAGATGTACAGTGCTGCTGGATAGATAGTTTATGTTGATTTTTTAAAAAACTAAATACCTTTTCAGATACTGAATCTAAATTCGTCCTAATTTTGTTGTAACAGTATTTCGGCAGGTTGATTAAGAATAATGTTCTGGAGATGCTATGTTTGTTTTGTTATATTATATTATAGTAAAGGATACAACAACAACAATTTATTACTCATACCCCGCCCATCTGGCTAGGTTTCCCCAGCCACTCTGGGCGGCTTCCAACAAAATATTAAAATACAATAGTCTGTCAAACATTAAAAGCTTCCCTAAACAGGGCTGCCTTCAGATGTCTTCTAAAAGTAAGATAGTTGCTTATTGCCTTGACATCTGGTGGGAGGGTGTTCCACAGGGCAGGCACCATTACCGAGAAGGCCCTCTGCCTGATTCCCTGTATCTTGGCTTCTTGCAACGAGGGAACCGCCAGAAGGCCCTCAGCACTGGACCTCACAGGAAGATAAATAATCTGGTATAGCAGGGATGGTGGACTTCATGCCTAGGCATTGAATGCATCTGCACCTAGCTTTTCAGGTTCTCCATTGCCGGCCATACCTCTCACTGACTCTGCTTTATACCTTTCTTGGGTGCTCTTGCTTGGTTAGAATGTGTTCTTGAACTGTGATAATGCATCTTGCTTGCTTATAGGGAGGATGGAGGTGTGTGTATCAGTCTGCATGGAAGCCTCTGGTTCTTGCATGTGACACCTGTTGCTCCATCCAATCAGCATCTGCTCTCACTCTTTCTTCTTGCGTTCGACACCTTGACCTTACTATGGACCTCAGCTGCTCGCCTGTTGAAGGGGCCTGGTCAGTGGCAAAGCTGCATGCACTAACACTGGGGGCGGAGAGCAGGCAGGGGTGTGGCACGTGTCCCAGGGGCATGGAATGCCACCCGGGGGCATAGCACGTATCCCAGGGCGTGGCACGGCATCCGCGAGGGTGTGGTGTGCGTCCCGGGGTCGTGGTGTGCCACCCATGGGGGCATGGCGCCCAGCATGGTGGGGGTATGTGTGGTGCGTGTCTGGGGGATTAACCCTGATGGTACCCTCTTCCTGATGGTGCCAGGGGTGGTGCGCTCCCCCCCTTTCCTCCGCCAGTGGGCCTGGTAGGAATCTTTCCACTTGGCAGATTGGCACCAGCCACTTGGTTTTTGCCTGCCTCGTAGCAAATCATCACAACTTTGTAAATTTGGCAGTTAGGCATTGGAAAAGCTTGGTTGATGGGAGGGGAGGTTGTGGCCATCACCTGCCCCTCCCCTTTAAGGGTATTCCATGAAAGGAATCCAGGGGTCGTGGTTCCTGTCCGATGCCTAGGTGGTGGCTAGGGCCATGGCACTACCTCTCCAGTGACCCTGAGGGGAGCTAAGAGTTGATGTACAACCCTTCTGTTGGTTAACCCTTGAGAGACTACCTGCATGGCAGGCAGGAGTCAGATATAGTCGGTTCCAGTCCAGCGCCTAAGCCAATACCAATCACAATCTGTAACCAATAAAGTTCTGGCCTTTATTAGCCCATTAACCTAAAATACTGGGGTCCACATGTTTTATTCATCAAATATGGGGTTGTGGGGCCTTAACGCGCAATGCATCTTTCTTGCTTATAGGGAGGCTGGAGGTGTGTGTATCTGTCGGCATGGAAACCTCTGATTCTTGCATGTGACATCTGTTGCTCCATCCAATCAGCATCTTCTCTCACTGATCAGTGGTATACAACCCTCAGAAGATGCCCAAGAGGGATTGTGGGCTATCCTTACAACCCAGACCTAAATAGCTAGAACAGCCTTCCTCAACCTCAGCCCTCTAGATGTTTTGAGACTACAATTCCCATCATCCCTGATAGCTAGGGATCATGGGAGTTGTAGGCCAAAAACATCTGGAGGGCTGAGGTTGAGGAAGCCTGACCTAGAATTATACCATTTCTGATGGCAGGTGGGAGATTAAACGTTTTACTCCTCCTGGAACGTAGCTTCCTGGATTAGTTTTAAATGAAGCTCCTCTCTGTTAGTTTTCAAAATACAATATTGATTTTCGGAAAGCGGAGGAGGTATTTGGGAGAGGGCACTTTTGAAGGATGAGGACAAAAAACTCACCCACACTTCATATGCTTTTTGTCTGCTCCTGTTCACCACTTTGAATTCTCCAGAATGCTACAAAACAATGCCCTTCATTGTAAACATGCCAGCGAGAGTCAACTACGTGGGTCGTAAATTTAAAATTCATTGTTCTCAATTTGTTGTGCAAGGAGGTGTGTTTTTAATTAAAATTTAGAAGATTGTTGAATGTTTGCTGCAATTTACATTGCCCCTAGTCCCCATTTAATTAAAAAAAAATCCTTTATGATAAATGCACATAGTATATTATTCTTGCCTTTTCAGAGTTAGATATTACTCAAGATATGCATAATAATGTATTAAAGCAATGTCAGATGGCGTATGCTGCTGGCAGAAATCACTTAACTGGTAGACTCAAAGTCCTTGCAAAAGTGGTTGAGGGCTCTTGCAAATAATAGGGAATTTTCCAGCTTACGAGATCACAGCATGACAGTAATGGAAAGAATCCAGATGTTCATTCTTGTCCAGCTACTTGCCACATGGCAGGGCCATTTATCTTCTCCAACTCACTGCTTAGATCAAGGGTGGGGAAGTTTTTCCAGCCCAAGTGCTGCATTTTCTTCTGTGCAACCTTCTGGGGTCACCTGTTATTGGTGGACAGGACCAGAGGCAGAAATAGGTTGGAAATGCTCCCTTTGATGGAACTCCTAATGTCGCAAGGAGCTGGAGAAATACCAACTTAAGACTCTAGAAAATATTTTTTTAAAAAATGGTTATGAGGACTTTTTGAGTGGCAAAATATGATGGTTGGAGGCTTGGGAGGGAATTGTGGAAAAATACAATCATGCAGAATGGGGGAAAACACACCACCACAATAACTAGATCGTATTTATAAGTAGAATTATTCTGGAGTGTGCATCAGACACAATCGGCAGATAGGGAAACAGAATTTTTTTCCATTTTTATCTTTCTCTTCTTTCGGCATCCTGTTCCCACAGTTGCATGATGAGAAAGAGAGCGAGCTCTGAGCAGGAAGGAAGTAATAAGAATTATCTTTCTATTGTTATTTTCCCCACCCCTCCAAGCAGAGGATGTGACCTCACACAGTGCCCTCTAGGAATTTACAGGAACTCTGTGTCTTACCCTTTTGCTCACCTAGCAAACATGGAATTTTAAATTTTGACTGCAGCATCACTTTCCTACAAGAGGTAGTCAAGATAGCACCCTGACCCTGACAGCATGGTCAGTGGTCAGTAGTGATGGCAGATATATTCTAGCATCATGTTGGCTACCCCTAAAAGGTAAAGGGACCCCTGACCATTAGGTCCAGTCATGGCCGACTCTGGGGTTGCGGCACTCATCTTGCTTTATTGGCTGAGGGAGCCGGCATGCAGCTTCTGGGTCATGTGGCCAGCATGACTAAACCGCTTCTGGCGAACCAGAGTAGCGCACGGAAACGCCGTTTACCTTCCCGCCGGAGTGGTACGTATTTATCTACTTGCACTTTGACGTGCTTTTGAACTGCTAGGTTGGCAGGAGCAGGGACCGAGCAACAGGAGCTCACCCCGTCATGGGGATTCGAACCGCCAACCTTCTGATCGGAAAGTCCTAGGCTCTGTGGTTTAACCCACAGCGCCACCCACGTCCCTGTTGGCTACCCCTACTTTATGTTAAAGTTTTAGTCCTCTGCTTGTATTATCCATATGTTTTATCCTGGTCTTGGTTAGCTTGCCATGTGTGGTCTTGGGAAGAGAATTCCCTTTGACCTACTCAGCGGAGAACACCAGCAGTTCACAAATGCCAGATGAAGTTCTGCAATTGTTTGCAAAATTGATATGAATCTGGAGGTGGGAATCCTGGGGTTCTCACCCCGTCTTCAATTTGCACACCAATTATATCTTGTGTTGCTGGGATACACAAAAGGTCTAGAAACAACATTAGGCACAGAGAACAGCTGTACTTAACATGCATCTCCCTTCCTATTTGTATATAATTTGTGGATAAACAACATTAGACTTTCCCCCTAAACTTAAATATATAAAGCTATAACTGCTACAAAAAGAGTATTAAATTTCTAACAGATGGGGAAACAATTCTCACACGTTGTTTCCCCCAAGTGCAAGTATAAAGCATTCATTTCAGGGTTGATTATGCTAGTTGTTAATAGTTTTACCAGCTCATTCAAAATACTCACAGTGTGACACCATTCCACAGTTCATTAAGGACCCTAAAGCGTGATCTTTTCTCTCTCTCCTTCTCCCCCTCCCTCGTTTTCAGAATACAATATTGATTCTCCGAAAGCAGGTGGCAAATTATCGATAATTTTCTTTATGTTTTCTAATGTGTCTGAATCAACATCATCACCTCCCAGCAAATGAACAGGTGTTCGGAAAAGACTTTTCGAAGGGTGCGTGTGCGCAGTCAAATTAGTGGTGAATATGATCACTCCTAGGAAGCAAATGCCTGATTACTGCACCAGTTTTCAAATATTTTATTCAGAGCATGAAGAGTTGTCTATAATCCAATAATGTTTAAAAACACACACACACACACGTAATCCCCCATTAGGCATCCACATAACATTTTCAACTTGGTCTCAATTATGCGAGGCACTTGGAGACTATTAAGAGTGCCTGAGTTCATTAAGGACACATTATTCAACCTCTACCCTGGAAATCAGCTTGATAAGCCGTCTGTTGAAGTTTACTAAAAGGGCTTACTGTTTCATACACTTCTGCAACACCCCCCCTCCCAAAAAAAACCCCAACAACACAATTCTCAGTGCCCAGTGCCTAAAAGAAACAAGGAATGGCTCTTGACTTTCCACTGCTCCATTGAGACTAATCTCTTTCTCCCATTCACAGCTGGGCTGTAGACAAGGAGATAGAAATCAGAGCAGCCACTTCCTTAATTGCTATGATCATCTGATGGATGCCTTGGAACGGCTGTGTGCTCGGGCTACAGCATTCTCACTGAGAAGAGATATTGTTTTCATTTTTTTGTTAAATAATTTTTATTAGTTTTCAATTAGAAAAATCCAATATATGCACATTATATCAATACCAGATTATGCCGCACATTTCTCATTAGCATTAAAAAGTAACCAAAAAGAACACATTTCACACACACACACACAAGTCCCTGGACTTCCCAAATCATCTTACATTCCAAATCTCTTCACCCAATTTTTCAACTACTAAACAACTAAACTTGTAATATACTGCACTGATATTTTAAACATTCAGACCACTTTACACATTACACATCTATGCTTTCAGACTATTTCCCCCTTTAAAATTATCCTTGTGCAAGTGTTTAATCCATGTCTGCTGATGTCCCAATTTATTTACAACCACTGGCCCCTAAATAAAAACCATTTTCCAGGCTGTTACCCATTCTTTTTTTCTTACTTTGGCATATTTAAATCTCCTCCAAAAGATGCTTCCCGTCTGTCTCCATAGTTGTGAACTGAGAAGAGATATTGAACCATAACTATTGGCTCCACTCAGATGTGGGGTTTATTGCCATAGTCTTTCTTGCTATAAAGCAAGTGCTTCTTCACCGGTTTCTAATATTCCTTTCACAGTGCCTTAACTAATGCATTATTGAACATTGGCTTTTTTTTGCCAATGCCATGCTAAATTTCAGTGACCATGGTGTCACTAGAGATGTCACCGTCCTTTATGTGCATGCATTCAGCTCCCCCACGATTGATCCATGAAAACACTGGAAAAGAACCATATACCAGAATCCTTCCCCAAAATTCATCCCATGGTATGATCAAGAATAATGGCAGGAAAATTACAGTGCAAAACTCCTGTGATATTCTGGGTTAATGAGGTTGCAGACTTCTCTTAACATGGAAATGAACACTAAACTTCCACCAAATTCCTCTGGATTTCCAGAAGTGGCTTTTGTGCCATGAGGAATGTGATTATGGTCAAGTAAGGAGGCCATGGAAAGATGGAATAAAGTGCAAGATGAATTGTCTCTTCCCCAGAGCCAAGTCTGCTGGAAGCCAGAGAACAACCAACATGCATTCATATTGAATATAGGGCTGGGCGATATCTGGTTTTTCAACATTGTGACACAGCACCAGCAAAACATCACAAGATGTTGATATATCACAGTGTCTGAAATAAGGATGGAGCTATGTAGAGGCATGGGCTGGCTTCGTGGTTTTCCCCACATCGTGATTTTTGCCAGCACCTGATTATTCCTGCAGTGGTACCTTGGGTTAAGAACTTAATTCGTTCCAGAGGTCCATTTTTAACCTGAAACTGTTCTTAACTTGAGGTACCACTATAGCTAATGGGGCTTCCCACTGCCGCCAAGCCACCGGCGCACGATTTCTGTTCTCACCCTGAAGCAAAGTTCTTAACCCGAGGTACTATTTCTGGGTTAGCGGAAGCTGTAACCTGAACACAGCTATCAACTTTTCCCTTTTCTTGCGAGGAATCCTATTTGGAATAAGGGAATTTCCCTTAAAAGAAAGGAAAAGTTGACAGCTATGAACCTGAAGTGCCTGTAACCTGAAGCGTCTGTAACCCGAGGTACCACTGTATATCCAATAAGGGCTGGGCGATATATCAGTATATTGTCCAAAACTGGTTTGAAGTCCACATTGTGATATCAGTTTCATAATTTGTTACCTGCCAAGAGATCATGAATCATGGTGTGTGTGTGTGTGTGTGTGTGTGTGTGTGGTGCAAAAATCACAATGTGGGGAAAAGTCAGCCAACGCTTCTCTCGATTCCTGCAGGTCCTGTTAATTCTGCCAGCTCAGCTCTGAAGAGCCAGGGTCGGAGCCGAGGACAGTGGAAGCATGGCTTCAACTCTCTCAGGTCCTCCACTCCCTAGGGGTGCTTCTTCCCACCTTTGGACTTTGGGTCCTTCCGGCCCCCTCCCAAAAATATTGGGGGGGGGGCAAAAGGGTTCGGTCCCCAGGAGATAGTGCCCCTGTCGCTGTTAGTTGACCTGCCCTTTGCCGTCCCAGCCCCAGCGGACAGTCCTGGCCATCGTGGTCGTCACGTCGTCACACTTTTGAGCACAAAACAAACCTGAAGGCAGCATCTAGTGTAAAGAAATGCAAGATAATCGTCTTTTTCTGCAAGCTCATTACTGATGCATGAAGGCTAATAGTTCTGAGTAAAACAAGAGACAAAAGCTATTCCCCCATAGAAAATACTTCTAAAGTTAATCCAGGTTCAACACCCCCCCCCCGCCCTGCCTCCGCTTCCCCACATTTTATGTTTATGCCAAGTTTCAAGGAAGCCTCAGGGAACAATCTCCCCTACTTCAGCCAATTTAGCTGTATCTTGCTTTAATATTTATACTATTTTCTTTTTTTACAACGCTGAATGGTGTTCTCACTTCAAAGACAGCCATCCAGCAGGAAGGGGGGGGGGACCGGCTCAAGATGAAAGTCTGAATTCAAATGGTTCAAATAACCCTCTCTTCATTTTCTCTCTCTTCTGTCTCTCTTTATATATATAAATACCTCCGCAGATACATGCGTATAAATAAAAATAAATAAATTAATATTATTTACAGGGTTTCTGAATGTTAATAATGTTGCTGCCTTCATTTCTCTCTCTCTTCCCTCTCCTTTACCCTTCAGGTTTTCTTTTCTACTGTGATTTAAACTCTCTGTCAGACACTCTCCTATTGGCGGAGCTGTTTTGAGCAAGTCTAGAGAAAGTGGTTGCCCTGGCAACAGAAAGTGTAATACAATATGTAAAAGATTTCAGAACAATTCTTTTCCCCACTTACCTCCAGCCAAGCACATTTCCTAGAATTTTTGCAAAAATAAAGGAGGCCACTGTTCCCCCCTGATTAATAGAAGAGCTGTGAATAATGACATATTCTATCTAACCCCCTCAGAATTAACAATAAAGCCTCCTGTTTTCACACAGCACAGAAAATGTGTAGCATATTGTAATGTAAAACCAGCACTTTGTACTGTATGTATACAGCGTGTGGTGTATTCTATAGTTAATGACAACAATTAAAATATGACATTTTTCTCAGTCGTGGTATAATTCTGGACATGCCCTCAGGTATGTGAAGTGCTAAAGGGGGGGAAATGCTGTTTTTCAAAGTCTTTTTAAATAACTGGAAAATATTTTATCTCCAACAATCATTGTTTTCAGGTTCCTGTAATTTATATGCTTTTTGGCAGGGAATCGCTGGCAAAATAGCAAAGAAAATGTCTGTCACATGTTGAGTTGCAGAGGACCCCAGAAGCACGAGATCAGACGCAGCTATAGGCTGTAATAATAATTTTCTAGCATTTGTAGAACCACAGAATTGCAGAACTGGAAGGCGCAACGAAGGTCAGGAATGTTTTGTCCAACACAGGGCTTGAACCCACAACCCAGAGATTAAGTAATTAAGAGTCTCAAGCCCTACTGACCGAGCTAACCAATGGTCTGGTGGCACTGTAGTCTAAATCACTGAGCCACTTGGGCTTGCCAATCAGAAGGTCAGCGGTTCAAATCCACATGACAGAGTGAGCTCCCGTTGCTCTGACCTATCTTCTGCCAACCTAGCAGTTTGAAAGCATGCCAGTGCAAGTAGATAAATAGGCACCGCTGTGGCGGGAAGATAAAGGGCATTTCCTTGTGTTGTGGCACTTGTCACGGTGTCCTGTTGCTCCAGAAGTGGTTCAGTCATGCTGGCCACATGACCCGGAAAGCTGTCTGTGGGCAAACGCCGGCTCCCTCGGCTTGAAGCGAGATGAGCACCGCACCCCATAGTCGCCTTTGACTGGACTTAACTGCCCAGGGGTCCTTTACCTTTACCTCTTGGCTAAACGGAACCCCTAAGCCCACCAGGTACGTTTTCACCAAACTTCCTAGGCAGCTGCCTCCCATGGTTGAATGGTGACATAAAGTATTCAGTGAGCGTTATTGGAATTGGTGGCTGGACTAAGATAAAGTGGACCTTCTAGTCTTTGGTCATTCAAGTTCCTGGATTAGTTGACACTTGACAACTATCCTATGGAGGCTGCTCCTTATATATGGAAGTTATACCCAAACTTTTCTCCAGGAAAGATCAAGACAGCCTACCTGGGGTTGCCAGGAGGTCTCACATTCAAACACAGAGCAGAACCAGAGCTGCCTAGCATTCCCTGGCTTGGTTACGGCAAATTTGTGTGCAAACTGTTTGTGTGTGGAGTGCCTCACCATGTAGCTGGGACAATTCAAACAAACAAACACACAATATATTTACCATTTTCAATTTTAAAAGTCAACACATATCAAACAATCCATACATTAATCTTTGGCTTCTATTGCGTGGACAGCCCCCCCCCCCCCCCGTCATGTGGAATAACAACTCAAGACAACGTGCTATGGGATTAAATTGGCCACAACTTTATTAAATTTCAAATGTGGGTAGACCTTGGCTCAGGCATTGGGCATTCTCCCTCCCCAGTCCCCAGCCGGGGACCTAGGGAGCTTCAGGGTTATCCAGTGTGTGGGGGGGGGGATGGGCCGGCTCTGGAGAACATATGTTCAAGCAGAGATAGCAGCCCCCATTACGCCGCCGCCACAGGGGAGAGCAATGACGACCTTTCGGCGTACGGTCAAAACCTCCCTTCAGAAACCCCTTTAATGGGGAACCCTGGTATCACCGCCGCAAAGAGGAAGATGGACTAAAGGATTCCGCCCAAGGCCTGATACCGCCAAAGTTGTGGCGTTTTGCTACAGGAAAGGCGAAACCTGCCAATGCAGGGAAATTCCTTTCCGGCCCTTTAACAGCGACCTTAACGTAGCAGCGCCCGCATACCTGTGAAGAAAACCTGTTAACCTGTAAAACCTGTGAAGAAAAGTTAACCTGCAAAAGAAGACATTAACTGAGGGTGAGGATTCCCAGGTAAGATCCTCCCTCTATTGTGTGGGCAGGTAATCCCTCCCCTACCTGGCCTGGTCTCCTTGGAAACGCTTCCCCCAGGTGGGATTGGACAACTGACTGAGGTAGGCGGAGACCTCCAGGTATCCCACCTGAGGGAAGGCAAAGCCAAGCCTATGCTGATGGGGCGGCTCCAGATCTAGGGCTGCGCGCGTCCATGCATAGGGCGCCCCCCGTTTTAAGCGGGGAGCGGTCATTCCCCACCTTCTCTGATTCACTGCAGATCTCCTTTACTTCTGCATACTTTAATTGCTCCATATTTTAACACATCCAAGTCTTCCCTTATTTATATTTTTACTGCTAATTCTATTGTAACCCTGCTAATGTTTGAAGGAGTTTACAATAATTTTTCAAATATTCCACAAACTTTTCCCAATCATCCTTAAAATTCCTTCCTTCCTGTTCTCTTAATTTCCCAATGACAATTTTCTTCATATTCAATATTGTCACATACGTCATTTTTTATTATGATTCAATTTGTAGATCACAACTTCTTTTTGTTATGGAAAGTGTTGCAATGATATTAACTCATATTGAAGACAAATTGCGAGAGAAGGAAATTTGATTGAAAATATAAATTGTACCGCTCACAAAGTCTGACTCTACATTGCTTGGTGCCCAGAGCTGTTGTTGCTGCTGTGCTTGTGCACAATGTAACCACATTAGATAGTTTTTTGTAAGTCATGGTTTCAAGCATTGTCAGTTGGCAATCTTCACAGAACTTTAGCCTAATGGTTGCCATCAATTTGAGTTTGGATTGGATTTGATATCCCGCTTTATCACTACCTGAAGGAGTCTCAAAGCGGCTCACAATCTCCTTTCCCTTCATGCCCCACAACAAACACTCTGTGAGGTGAGTGGGGCTGAGAGACTTCAAAGAAGCGTGACTAGCCCAAGATCACCCAGCAGCTGCATTTGGAGGAGCGGGGAATCGAACCCGATTCACCAGATTACGAGTCCACCGCTCTTAACCACTACACCACACTGGCTCCAAATTTAATTTATTTGAATTAATTTTAATGAAATGATTTTAGAATGTTGTATTATTTTGTATTATGTATTATTTTGTATTATGAAATGATTTTAGAATGTTGTATTATTTTATTGTTGTTAGCTGCCCTGAGCCCGGCTTCAGCTGGGGAGAGTGGGATATAAATAAAATTTATTATTATTATTATTATTATTATTATTATTATTATTATTGCCAGGTCTTGATCGGTGCTGTTCCTGGGAAGCCACCTGTATTCATTCATTCATTTACTTTGCATACCACCCTATACCCATAGATCTCAGGCCCGTTCACAACATAAAACTACAATATATAAAAAGCACAAAATACATAATAAAAATAGAAACAAAGACAACCCAATAACTCCCCTTCCACATTTTAAAAGGACATCAGATGTCAATCAACCCAAGACCTGGTTAAAGAGGAACATATTCGCCTGGTGCCTAAAGGTGTATAATGAAGGTGGCAGGCAAAGCTCCTTGGGAAAAGCATTCCACAAATAGGGGGCCACTGCAGAAAAGGCCCTGTTCTCATGTTGCCACCCTCTGGACCTCTCATGGAAAAGGCACCCAAGGAATGGCCTCAGAGGATGATCTCAAGGTCTTGGTAGATTCATAATGAGAGAGGAGGTCCTTGAGGTATTGCAGTCCTGAGACATTTAAAGTTTGATAACACTTTGAATTGGGCCCAGAAGCTAATTGGTAGCCAGTACAGTCAGACTAGGATCAAACTGTCCCACCCAGGTGAGCAACCTGGCTGCTGAATTCTACACCAGCTGAAGTTTCTGAACCATCTTCAGGGGTATTTTGCTATATTTATATCCCACCTTCCTTCAAAGCAGTGTATATAGTTCTCCTCCCAGCATTTTATCCTCACAACGAACCTGTGAAGTAGATTATGTGGACTTGCCCAAGGTCACCCATGACATCGTGGGAATTTGAACCTTGATCTCTCAGCCCTCTTTCATATCACTGGAATTTGTGGGCATCTAATGAAGTACACAGTTCAACATTAGTCCAGAAGGTGCGAATAAGCTTAGTCTGCATCAGAAATCTGAAATATCACGTTCCTCATCTGTCTCTGATTGTATCCCATCTATCCTAAACAGTTCAGTGTGGTGGGTTGTAAAACAAAGGCCAAGCTAGGAAAATAAGAAGCAAGAGTAGTGGTATTTCTATATAAAAAAACAACACAAAACCCAGCTCTATATTGTAATGATGGTGTGTGTGTGTGTGTGTGTGTGTGCGCGCGCGCGTGCCCTCTTTGAGAAATGTTATCAATAACATGATTTTACTATGAAGGACTTTGGCTATGCAGCGAAAATATAAATACTTCAAAGACCAATTTCCATTTGTATTGTCCGCCTCTGAAGATGGGATCATATATTTAGGTTTGACAAAAAGCGGACTGTGCAGCAGGTGTGCGAATACAGTGTGTTTAGTATCTTAGCTATTCTGTCTGCATACAACCAGAATATAATTCCAGCAATTCTAAGAGGGTTTTCAGTGCTGTAAATTTTAAGTATTTAGCATTTCTTCCTTTGCTATTGAATTTCTCTAATCGCCATCCATGATTTTGTCCCATATTTTTAAACCTCAGACATGCTTTTGAAAGCTTATAATTTTCTGCAGAAGTATTGTTATGAGATTGGTGGAAATGGCCTCAGTTAGTGAGCATTCAAAATTACCTCCAGGGGAGGACTTCCGGAGGCGGCGCGAACGGCAATGGCTGCCCTCTTCTAATCGGGAGAGGGAAGCTCCGCTGAGAACGGGTCGTCCGCTGCGGCGAAGCGGAGACCCATTTTGGAAAACCACAGGTGGCAGAAGCCTGTGGTCCTGGGACCCGGCGGGCGCCAGGAGCAGCCCCCAAAACGTTGAAGGAACCCCGTAAGGGGCTCCGGATCGCGGAGGGGGTTGCGGCGCTGTGGGTCGTTCCGCAATCGGCGGAGTGAAGCCACGTTGCTGCTGCCGGTGAGCGCTGACCTTTCTCCCTGGAAATTTCGATCCGGAAAAGCAACAACCCGTGAGTAAAGAAGGACTTTAAATAATTTGAGACTAAATTACGGAATTTGGCTGAAAGCGGAGCGACGTAAAACAGGAAGTCCGTCTTCCGCTGTCATTGAACTTCAACGCAAAGTGCTGGAGGAGTGGAGGTTTGAAAAGAATCTTCAGCTAAAATTGATCAAGCACCCAGTGAATTTTCTTTAAATAAAATAAGGACTTTAAGTATTGGACTATCTGATTTTTATCTGCAATGTGATACCTTTCTTCTATTGGAATTTCAATTTGGATGAGAAACCCAGGTGCTGGAGCTGCCTGAGCAACTTGAGCTGTGTATCAGAACTTGCAAAAATCTGAGGGTTTGGACTTGTTACTTTGAAGCATCAGTTTGAAGTTCCAGTCTGCACTGTTGGATACAATGTGGTTGTTAATACCTACTCTGCTTAAAATTTGTTATTGAAGGTCCCTGGACATTGAACTTGATTTTAGTAAAGATATTATAATTGGATAATTCCCTTGAGATATTTTAAGCTCCCTCTAGAGGACTTGGGATTTACAGCAGTGACTTTATTTCACTTTCCTTTTCGCCGACCTCCTGTTTTGTCTTTCTCTGGGCTGCTGCTTTCTCGTGGGAACAACTCAGCTTGACCTTGACTTTTAGATAACTTTGGAATGAGTGGCGTAAGAAGAAGGGGAAGAACTAGACAAACAACTTTGACAACTTTAACCTCAGTCTCGCAGGCACGTAGATCATCTGTGCCCACTTTGCCTTCAGAGGAAGGAGCTGCTGCTCTGTCAAGGGCAGGAGAGGGAGAAACTGAACAGTTACAACTGGAAGATATGGCCTTAGGAGCAGATGCTTCTGTTCTAGAGAAAATCTTGGAAAAATTGGAATCTTTGGACAAGAGAGGGGAATCTCTGGATAAGAAAGTTGATGAACAAACAGCTAAAATTGATCAAAATACAGAAACTCTAAATAGATTAACTGGACAAGTATCACAGAACGCACAGGCAATTGGGCAGCTGACGGAGGCTATTTCAGAAAATCGGAAACTGGCTGAGGACACTAGTAAAAAATTGGAAAATTTTGAAAAAGAGGTAAGACCAATCTGCAAACAAGTAGGTGAACATCAGACCTATCTATCTATGATTGAACTGAGGAACTGGGAGAGTAATTTAAGGATAAGGTCGATACCGGAAGTGGAAGAAGGCAACCTAGCTGAGTTTCTGACTAAAGAATTTTCCAAGTTCTGTTTTTTTTTTTTTTAAAAAAATAATTTTTATTGATTTCCAAATTTTAACATACACAAAAACAACAACATAAAAACAAACACAAAAAATCATATTTTCTTTACCTTATTTCCATAAACCTCTTTTCCCGGACTTCCCCATACCTTCCCCTTTTTGCATCCTTAATTTTAAACAATTGTTCAACAACCCTTTTTAGCCAATTAAATGTAAGTTCATTCTCCTTTTCAATTCCACCCTAAAATCAAACACAATTTACTGCTGCAATTCTGCGTCCTCCTTTCCCTCAGCATTTTAGCACTCCTCAATTTTATAATAATTCTTGAGATACGTCTTGAACTTCTTCCAGTCTTCTTCCACAGTCTCTTTCTCTTGGTCGCGGATTCTGCTGGTCATTTCTGCCAGTCCCATAAAGTCAATCACTTTCGCCTGCCATTCCTCCAGCGTGGGTAGCTCTTGTGTCTTCCAATACTTTGCTAGGAGAATCCTTGCTGCCGTAGTAGCGTACAAAAAGAAATTCTTATCCTTCTTCGGCACCAACTGGCCGACCATACCCAAGAGAAATGCCTCTGGTTTCTTGTTAAAGGTGCACTTAAGCACTTTCTTAATCTCGTTATAAATCATTTCCCAGAAGGCCTTAATCTTTGGGCAGGTCCACCAAAGGTGGAAAAAGGTACCTTCAGTCTCTTTACATTTCCAACATTTGTTATTGGGCAAATGGTAAATCTTCGCAAGCTTGACTGGGGTCATGTACCACCTGTAAATCATTTTCATAATGTTTTCTCGTAAGGCATTACATGCCGTAAATTTAATACCTGTGGTCCATAACTGCTCCCAGTCAGCAAACATAATGTCATGACCTATGTCCTGTGCCCATTTAACCATAGCTGGCTTCACTGTCTCATCTATTGTATTCCACTTCAACAGCAAGTTATACATTCTTGATAAATTCTTAGTATTGGGTTCTAACAGTTCTGTTTCTAGTTTCGATTTCTCCACCTGGAAACCAATTTTCCTGTCTTGTTTATAGGCCTCCATTATTTGAAAATAATGGAGCCAATCTCGTACCTTGGACTTTATTTTCTCATAACTTTGTAATTTAAATTCACCACCTTCTTGTTCTAAAATTTCAGAATATTTCGGCCAATTAGTTCTCATATTAAGTTTCTTTACCTCCTTGGCCTCCATAGGTGAGAGCCACCTGGGAGTTTTATTTTCCAATAAATCTTTGTACCGTATCCAAACATTATACAGTGCTTTCCTGACAATGTGATTTTTAAAACACTTATACACTTTAACCTTGTCATACCAGATATATGCATGCCAACCAAAGTTATTATCAAATCCTTCCAAATCTAGAATGTCTGCGTTTTCAAGAAGTAGCCAATCTTTTAACCAGCAGAAAGCTGCCGATTCATAGTAGAGTCTTAAGTCCGGCAGGGCAAACCCCCCTCTTTCTTTAGAATCGGTAAGTATCTTAAACTTAATTCTGGGCTTTTTGCCCTGCCAGACAAATTTAGATATATCTTTCTGCCACTTCTTGAAACAGTCCAGTTTATCAACAATTTGTAATGTCTGAAACAAAAATAACATTCTAGGCAATACATTCATTTTGATTACTGCGATTCGACCTAACAAGGAAAGCTTCAGGTTTGACCATATTTCTAAATCTTTCTTTATCTCAGTCCAGCACTTATCATAGTTATCCTTAAATAAGTTTACATTCTTAGATGTCATGTTAATCCCCAGGTATTTTACACTCTTTGCCACCACTAACCCAGTTTCCTCTTGGAATCTCTCTCTTTCAACATTTGTTAAGTTTTTTTCCAGTACCTTGGTTTTTTGTTTGTTCAACTTAAATCCTGCGACCTGGCCGAATACTTGAATTAGTTCTAGAGCTCTTTTGGTACTAGTGTCTGGCTCTTGCAAGGTCAATACTAAGTCATCTGCAAAGGCCTTCAATTTGTAGTGTCTGGCTCCGAGAATTTTCCAAGTTCTGGAACCTAGAGGAAAAGGACTTTAAAATTGTGTCTGCTTTCAGACTTGGAAGACTTGTAAAGAAAGAAAAGCCCAGAGACTGTTTGATAATATTGAGATCAAAGGAGGAAAGGGATAGGATTTTGGGCCTACACTACGGGAAGTCACTGGACATTTTGGACAGAAGAATTGAGTTTTACAAAGATATTCCTAAACAACTGTTGGACCTTAGATCCGCCTACATTGAATTGGTTAAACTGCTTAGGAGCAACTCAATTACCTTCAGGTGGGAATTTCCTCAAGGATTATCTTTTACCTTCAGAGGGAAGAAGGTCAAGATCAGAACATTGGAAGATAGAGACAAATTCCTGACCACATACGGAGAGGACCTTCAAAAAGGAATTGAACCTTTTGGGCCTGGAGCACTGGCGGTACCGTCACCCTTGGAATCTGAAGATTTAGCGATCAAGACACCATCCCTGGAAAAATAACCAGAATATCCCAGGATGTCTCTGCAACTTCTGAGCTGGAATATAAATGGCTGTAACATTCCGGAAAAAAGGAGGAAAATATTTCATATATTAAAGAAAGAACAATTGGACATTATTTGCCTGCAAGAAACACATGTGACTAGGCTCCATAGAAAAGTGCTAATAAATAAAAGATTGGGCCAGGAATTTATTTCTTCGGACAGAGTAAAGAAGAGAGGTGTGGTAATTTATGCAAAAGAGAGCCTGTCACCCAAATTCCTATTCAAAGATGAGCATGGAAGAATTTTGGCAATTGAGATACAACATCAAGGAGAGAAAATTTTGATATTAGGAATTTATGCGCCAAATGAGGGGAAATCGGAATTTTATAAGAAGTTGCATGAGACCATGCTGGACTATTTGGATTATAGCAACATCATTTTAATGGGAGATATGAACGGGGTCGTATCAACCAATATGGATAAGTCACAAAGCCAAAATGTTACAAAAGACGGCAGACTACCAAAGACTTTTTTCGAAATGACAGACAATATGGATTTAATCGATATTTGGAGAATGAAGAACCCCTTGGGAAAAGAGGGAACATTCTTCTCTGAAGCCCAGCTGACTTGGACAAGAATCGACCAAATATGGATAACTAGAGGTCTGGCACCCAAGGTCAGAAAGGTGGAAATCTGCCCAAAGATCTGCTCCGATCATAATGCAACAAAGATGGACATGACACTACTACCAACCGGTTCCTTTAGATGGAAGATGAATGACAATCTGTTCAGAGATCAGGAGATCATTGAGAAGGCCCAAAAAGCTTTGAAAGACTATTTTGAGATAAATATGAACACTACGGTGGAAAAAAGAACTATCTGGGACGCAAGTAAGGCTGTAATGAGGGGGTTCTTGATACAACAGAATGCTGTAAAGAAAAGGAGACAAAATGAGAGGAAAGATAAGATTTTGGAGAAAATTAAAGAATTGGAGAAGAAGTTAAGATCAAATCCGAAGTCACAGCCGACTCTGAGAGAAATCAAACTTCATCAAGCACAATACTCTAAACTGATAAACCAGGAAATAGAGTGGAAGATTAAATTAATGAAACAAAAAACTTTTGAATCGGCAAATAAATGTGGGAAACTGTTAGCTTGGCAGTTGAAGAGGAGACAAAAACTAAATACAGTTACAAATTTAGAAATTGAAGGAAGAAATATTCAGAACCCTGTGGAGATTAGAAAGTGTTTTCAGAGATATTTCAAAAGACTATACACTCAAGGGCCGCAAGATGAGATTGAGATTAAACAATTTTTGGTGAAAAATGGATTAACAAAATTGTCACAAGAAAATAGATCAATCCTGAATTGCAAAATAACACGACAAGAGATTGAACAAGCCATTCAGAACATGCAATTGGGCAAATCCCCAGGGCCAGATGGGCTGACCTCCAAGTATTACAAGACATTAAAAGACTATCTGATACAACCACTGATGGAGGTCAGCAATGAAATTTTGGAGGGGAAGAAGGCGCCGGAATCGTGGAAAGAAGCTTTTATCACATTGATACCAAAATCGGAAGCTAAAAAGACACAACTTAAGAACTATCGTCCCATCTCCCTTTTAAATGTGGATTACAAAATATTTGCAGATGTTCTGGCAAGTAGACTTAAAAAAGTTTTAAATGAAGTAATTCACAAAGACCAGGCAGGCTTTCTCCCAGGCAGACATTTGTTTGCTAATACAAGGAATATCATTGATATTTTGGAACTTCTGCAAACAGACATTAATACAAAAGCAGTGTTAATTTTTATAGACGCGAAGAAGGCCTTTGATAATATTTCTTGGAAATTTATGAAGGGAAATTTAAAAGAAATGGGAGTGGGACGGGGTTTTGAGAATGGGATTGATGCTATATATTCAGAACAAAAAGCTAAATTGATAGTTAACAATGTGGTTACAGAAGAGTTTAAAATTGAAAAAGGAACATGACAAGGCTGCCCCATCTCCCCTCTGTTATTTATTTCGGTTCTGGAGGTGCTCTTGAACATGATTAGAGGGGTCCGGTTGGTGGAAGGAATACAGGTCGGAGCGAAACAATACAAGCTTAAAGCTTTTGCAGATGACCTAGTTTTGACTCTGCAGGAGCCAGAATCTAGTACGAAAAGAGTGTTACAATTGATTCAAGACTTTGGTCGGGTGGCGGGATTTAAATTAAATAAACAGAAAACTAAAGTGTTGGGGGAAAATTTGACAGATACAGAGTCAGAACGGTTTCAGAGAGAGACAGAACTAACCGTGGTTAAAAAAGTAAAGTACATAGGGGTAAACATAACAGCAAAAAATCTGAGTCTTTTTAAGGATAATTATGAAAAATGTTGGTCAGAAATTAAGAGAGACTTAGATAGTTGGACAAAATTGAAACTTTCTTTGTTAGGCCGAATTGCCGCTATCAAGATGAATGTATTGCCAAAAATGTTGTTTTTGTTTCAAACATTACAGATTGTGGACAAGACGGAGTGCTTCCGGAAGTGGCAGAGAGACATCTCTAAGTTTGTCTGGCAGGGCAAAAAGCCCAGAATTAAGTTTAAGATATTAACTGACGCGAAAGAAAGAGGGGGCTTTGCCCTGCCAGACCTAAAGTTGTACTATGAGGCCGCAGCTTTCTGCTGGCTAAAAGACTGGCTACTTCTCGAGGACACTGACGTTCTGGATTTGGAAGGTTTTAACAATGCTTTTGGTTGGCATGCATATCTATGGTATGACAAGGTTAAGATCAATAAGGCCTTTAAGAACCATATTGTCAGAAAAGCAGTGTTTAATGTCTGGACAAAATACAAAGACTTATTGGAAAATAAAACTCCAAGGTGGCTTTCACCGCTGGAAGCTAAGGCCCGAAAAAGACCCAATATGGAGGCCAAATGGCCAAAATATTGGGAAATATTAGAAAAAGATGGAGACAATTGGAAATTGCAGAGTTTGGAGAAAATTAAAGATAAAGTGCGAGACTGGTTACATTACGCTCAGATTAACGAAGTTTTTAAAAATGATAGAAAGTTAGGGTTCCAGGTGGAGAAATCGAAATTGGAAACAGAACTGTTAGAACCTAAGACTAAGACACTCTCAAGAATGTACAACTTGCTGTTAAAATGGAATACACAAGACGAAATGGTTAAATCGGTTATGATAAAATGGGCACAAGACAATGGGCATAATATTATGTTTGAGGACTGGGAAAGGTTGTGGACCATTGGGTTGAACTTCACTGCATGTAACGCTTTGAAGGAAAATGTAATGAAAATGATATATAGATGGTACATGACCCCAGTAAAACTTGCCAAAATATACCATTTGTCTGATAATAAATGCTGGAAATGTAAAGAAAGTGAAGGAACATTCTTTCACCTCTGGTGGACTTGCCCTAGAGTGAAGGCTTTCTGGGAAATGATATATAATGAGCTGAAAAAGGTATTTAAGTATACCTTCACTAAGAAACCAGAGGCCTTCCTTTTGGGTATTGTCGGCCAGAAGGTGTTAAGGAAGGACCAAACATTTTTTATGTATGCAACAACAGCAGCAAGGATACTTATTGCTAAGCACTGGAAAACCCAAGATCTACCCACACTGGAAGAATGGCAGATGCAGCTGATCGACTATATGGAACTAGCCGAGATGACTGGCAGAATCTGAGACCTGGGAGAAGAGAAGGTTGAAGAAGACTGGAAGAAATTTAAGATTTATTTTAAAAAGCATTGTAATTTGGTTGAATGTTAAGAAGGATGCTAGATCATAAATAATTGACCACCATTAAATTAGATGGAATTAGGACAACAAGTAGATTGAGGGAAATATAAATCATTTGGAGAATGAGTAGACCAGGTTTAAAAGAATGGGACCTAGTAATATAAATAAGATGATAATTTGCTGGTTAAAATTTAAAAAGATGTAAATGGGAGCGGGAGATGTGAGGGAGTCCAAAGAGGTTTTGAAAATTTGTCATGATATCTATATTGCTGATTACATTTGCATTTGTATTCAAAAACTTTTAATAAATATTTATAAAACAAAAACAAAAACAAAATTACCTCCAGGGACCCGTCAGCAGCAATCTTGATTTCTAAGACCTCTGGACACATTTATTTATTTATTTATCTTAAAATATAGACCCCTCTTTCTCCCCAAAGGCCCCCAAGGCAGCGTAATGGATTAAAACTACAATCAATGTTTAAACGACAGCAGGGAAAACAAAGCAACTGCACGTTCAATATAGTGGGAATCAAATCTGAATCAAGACATTTAGGCTTATATTCTAAGAGTATAACCAGAAAGAGTGGATTCCCCCAGAAAGTCAGTGTAGAAACAACATGCCAGGGGAAAAAACAACACATTTCTGACTGTTAGGTTATGGTGTAAGATGTGATGGTGGTAATAATCGTAGCAGCAGTAACAGGCCTGTACAGTGGGGCAGCTGCATATTGTCACCCTGGGGCCTTGGAGGGCTAAGCTGACAAGGTGGGGGCTGCCAGGGGGCCTGCCAGACTTCTGCTGCCATGCCAACCCCAGTGTGCTGGTCCTGTGGGCTAACCATGAGGTGAGATCCAAGTCCAGTCCAAGGTCGAGGTTGCTGTACGGAGGCAGCCCATCAAAGCTGAAGCTGGGTCCAAGGCAGGGAGTCGGGTGAGGTCAGGAGATCTGGCAGGACAGGGTGCAGTCAGGAACAGGCTACCAACAATGTTGCTCCCGCAACTTGGGACTGGGGCTGGCTGGCTTTTATCTGCCCCGAGGCATAGGGCGGCCCCGGTCCACAGGTGACTCACCTCTCCTGGCCTGGAGGTGAGCACTCCTCCTGCGGGAACTTAGTTCCCTCCGCCTCTCTGCCCTGAGCCTCTGCAGCTCAGGAGAGGCTGGAGGGTTACCGGACCCAGAGGCAACCTCAGCCTCCCCTGACGGGGCTGAGAGTAGAGCACCTGTAGGCAATGGGTCCTCCATCACCTCAGGAGCCAGAGCAGACTCAGCTGGTGCCTGCACCTGAGGATCCAGCACAGGTGAGGACCCTTCAGGCTCAAGTCCCAGCCCCAGCTCAGCTGGTTCTAGAGGCGAGGACTCCTGTGCAGGCTGGGATCCCTCAGGTTCAGCCTCCAAGTCCGAATCCCAGGCCATCACACCCAGACTCCAAGTGTCCATATTTTCCAGGGACAGTCCCAGATTTACCGAAGCCTTCATGGTTTATGATTTGATCCTGGAATGTTCCACTTTTCCTTAGGATGTCCCAAGGTCTCAGCCATGGATATGCAGGACCACAAATTGTCACTACTGGCCATTGGGCATGGTAAGTGGCCCTTGTTTCATCAGAGATCTCAGGGTTGCCATGAACAGATGCTTAGTGTTACGGACACTGGGCAGCATGATCAGGAAGCTATGTGACATTGGGAATGGTCTCAGTGCCACAGCCCCACTGCTCCTTCTGTGAATGGAGACCCCTTCACTGGGATAATGTATGATGTCAGAAGTCCAGGTTCCCAGCTTGATAACACAGTAAGTGTAGGCCATTAAAAAGGAGGATTTATTGCAAAAACAAACAGATCATAGCTCCACAAAGCACCATTACTCAAGATGACCCTTCTGAAGACTTCTTCCGGCGTCGACAGAAGATATTGAACTTACGACCCTTACGTCTCTTGTTTTGCTTCCTATCTAGCAGCCCTCCCATTCGCCAACTCTTCAGACTTAGTAGATCAGCTCCAAGCTCTTCCTGTTCTAATAGGCTGTCTCTGAGTCTATTCACACCTATTTGTGCTTCCTGCGAGCTTTGGCTGTGTTCTAGCCTGCTCTCAGCTAAGGCCTTATCATCTTGCCCATCAAGGTCAGAAAGAGCCGAAGTTTGCAGCTGCCGGCTCTCCCCTGCCTGACTAACACCTGAGCTTCTCTGTTCCTGGCTGCTTTCTGTAGTTGGCTGCAAACCTTTGCTTGGAGCTGGCTCATTCCTGACACATGAAGGGGTTGAGTAAATTATGAACAAAGGGGAAGCAGAGCCCTATGAAACGGGAGAGTGTTTGCTTCTGTTACATTTCCCCCCTTCACTGCTGAATGTCTCTGGGAGGATTAAACAGTTAAGGAGAAAGGTGGATAGATAGATAACTGAGTTCTGGAATAACACATGCAGCACATAAATGGAGAAATGTTGCTAAGGACCAAATACTCTGCACCCATCTTTGTGTGCTTGAGAGCATTATCTCCCTTCCTGACTCCACTAATGTGTTCTCTCCAGAGAGAGAGAAAAAAAGGTGTGCCATGATTTTAATAATGCAATTATAGCACAAGAATCTGACAAAAGGGAAAAAAAAACCATTTAACATTCAATTTTCCCAAATGCCATATTGTTTTTTTATATTGTATTTCAATACATCTCACAGAAGCGGCTTGTCTCATTCATTTTCTATCATATGACATAAAGATTTCTCACTATCTGCTCACTTGCAGAGTCAAACCAAACCTGCACCAGCGAGGAGACTAAAGTACACCCAGACCTTGCTCTTCTGACGCTCGATGCTTGTCAGCATCCAGTAAATTCTTGTTTACAACATCTCTTTCTGATTTCCTCGGAGAAAGCATCCCATGGAAGTGGAGTGAACTGAACCCTAAAGGAGCAGCAGCTGGAGACTGGCAAGTAAATAAATAAATAAAAATGATAAGGAAGATGGTGTGTGTGTGTGTGTGTGCGCACACACACACACACACTTTACTCACTTCTGTTTGGCTTGCCATCAGGCACTTTTGCTTCAGATAGGCACGTTTTCACATTCAGTTCTGCCCAAACGCTCAGATTTCATAGTGCCAAATGCAAAACAACCCGAAAGCTGCAATTCTAGAAACTCTGAACATATTACAGACCACACAAAAAAGTGCTCACAGATAAAGGAAAACAAATACAGTAGCGTCCTTAAAAGCTTCACTTAACCCAAGTTCTCCCAGATCCTGTTTTCTCAGCCTGATCAAGAGGGACTTTCCTCGGGTGTTTTATTTACTTATGAAAAAATATTTGCATACCACTATTCATTTAAAAAAATCAAGGTGGTTTACAACAAACATACATATTGTTACAAGAGTTGTGTGACACCCCCACTCTCTGCCGAGCAATAGCAAGATCCCAGGGTGTTCCAAGCACTGGCTACTCAAGAGAAGGTGGAAATGAATGGAAACATCTGCATGGATCACGACCTGGCTGAGAGCAAGGAAGGGATGCAGCATCAAAGTCCTATTTCAATTCCTAGCATGAACTGCTTCACTGCAGAGAGAACATTCCCTAATAAAACAGCTCCTAGGAAATGGACAGGGCCAGATTACCCTTAATGGAAAAGACCATTCAAAGCTGTCGTACTCAGAGACAGAGACAGGTGGCGTGTTCATCTGTTGTCTCCATTGACTGATGACAGCTTTCCAGATTTTAAGGCAGGAGTCTTTCCCAGCTATACCTGGAAATATCAGAGACTGAATCTTGGACCTTCTGCATGCAAGGCAGTTGCTCTGCCACAGATAAGTTGCTCTATTTTTATGCGTGGTTCCACAACTCTTTGTATTATTTATTTCTTACATACACCCTTTATCTCCCAAGGGTCTCAAAGTGGTGGACATAGTTCTCCTCTCCTCATTCCATCCTCACAACAACCCTGTGAGGTAGGTTAGGCTCAGAGATGGTGACTGGCCAAAGATCACTCAGTGAGCTTCATGGCTGAGTGTGGATTCAAACTCTGTTCTCCCAGGTCAATCGATTTTATTGCATTAGCCATATGGCCATAGCATAATATACATAGAAATAACAACATAAAATGGGGGTGGGGAGGTAAAAGTGGATGTCGTCCTGGGCGAATACTTTGGAAAAAAAAAGGGGGGGGATAACAAAAGTAACAGGGGATTTAAAACATCAAGTGACAGAGAATACAAAAACAGGTTCAATTGTGCGGCGTATCGACTACATCTGTGGTATTAAAGAAGAAGTTGGTGCCGCTTTCCTCTTCATCACACTAAGCAGGAAGTTAGCTGTCATCTCAGTAATCCAACAGTCAGAATCCTGCAGAAGAAGGGGCACTATCCAAGGCTGGATTGGGAGATGAAGCTAGTTCACGAGAGGAGTTAGAAACCGAGATCTTTCATCTGTCTAGTTGGGACAGAAGAGCATTACATGTTCCATAGTCTCCAGAGCCGTGTCATTGCAGGTGCATGTTCTATTTGCGATGGAAACTCTGGAGTAACGACCCAACAAAACTGCTGTAGGAAAACAGTTGAGACGGGCACAGGTAAAGGCCCTTCGCTTAGCCTCCGAAGGAATTGTGAAGCAGTATAGAGGGAGCCCTTCAGGGGGTGGAATAGCTAGGGCTAGGCCTGAACACGGCCCTCTCGCATGGGAAGCTGTGTTAGAAAAGTCAAGTTGCTGTAGCTTCTTTTTGATTGGAGGTAGGGCCGCCGGGCTGATACACTCTAAGTTAAAAACAGTTTTGCGGTTCAAATTGAGAAGAGAGCGGAATTTGAGATTAATTGTGGTTTTCCAAGGGTTCTCCCAGGTCCTAGTCCAGCACTCTAACCATTACACCACAATGGCTCTGTTGTTCTGCAGCTGATCATTGTTTAGTCATGTCTGACTCTTTGTGTCCCCATGAACCAGAGCATGCCAGGCACTTCTGTCTTCCACTGCCTCCCACAGTTTTGTCAAACTAATGTTAGTAGCTTTGAGAACACTGTCCAACCATCTCATCCTCTGTCGTCCTCTTCTCCTTGTGCCCTCAATCTTTCCCAACATCAGGGTCTTTTCCAGGGAGTCTTCTCTTCTCATGAGGTGGCCAAAGTATTAGAGCCTCAACTTCAGGATCTGTCCTTCCAGTGAGCACTCAGGGCTGATTTCCTTCAGAATGGAGAGGTTTGATCTTCTTGCAGTCCATGGGACTCTCCAGAGTCTCCTCCAGCACCATAATTCAAAAGCATCAATTCTTTGGCGATGGTCCTTCTTTATGCTCCAGCTCTCACTTCCATATATCACTACTGGGAAAACCATAGCTTTAACATGCAGCTGACTAATGGAGACCAAACACAACAAATTATCAGCACCTTCCCTGCTGATTCTCGAACCAACATTCCTCTTGCTCCCCACTCTGATGCCTTTACCCACAAAACCACGTGGGCAAATCCTGTTGTACCAGCAGTTTTAAAATAAACCAATTGGGAATGAGATATGGCTGGTTATCCCTTCCTGCAACTTATTCATTCAAAATTACTTTCAGGTGCCTTACTACCTGTTGGAGATACAGGAGCTTACTTCTGAGTAAAAACACCTAGGATCAGGTTGTATGGCGTATACTTCCTTAGGGTGATAAGAAGGCAAAAGGTCCAATAAATAACCTAATGAAAATAAATCTATAAACAAGTTTCTCTGTATAACTGTATGAAACAGAATAGTAGATTATGGGACCATCTCAGGTGCTCAATCTTTGTAGGATTTCCCCCTCCATCATCATCATCATTATTATTATTATTATTATTATTATTATTATTATTATTATTATTACCATTTGGATGCTCTGTATTACAATCTGTACACTGTTTGACTCTTTCTCTGAGTTTCTGTTAGCATCTTTCCTGCAAATTCCTCCACCCCCTTGAACCATAATAGAAGCTTTGTTCCAATGTTGTAAAACTTAGTATTCCAAGTCATGGTGACAAGCTCTATTTGAGTACCAGTCACGAGCAAGGGAACATGATAATTAGTCTGGAGGTCAAATTCCTTAATTCTACTGATTAATCAAATTTCCATTTTTTAAAAAAGAGAGATCTAACTCCACAGTGTCTCACAAACAATGGTACTGTTGTGCAGTTTGCAACAGTCACACACCTTGGTCACTCTCCCCAATATAAGCTCTAAAAGGTTTTAATGAAAGAAAGCCAATTAGGAGTAAGCTGGTTACTAAGAACATAATCAGGGTCATTCATTGGTAACAAATCAATCAACAAAATGCTAATCACCTATGCTGTTGTAAGCCTGGATTAATCTATTAGTAATTAAAGTGAAGCGCAAATCAAACATCTATCCTAATTGTAGCCAAAAGGCACAAATGCCTTTTTGTTGACCGACACAGACAACACTATTTGGCAGAATGTGACAAGACTGCTGATACTTTTTTTCAGGTGCTTAGGTGATTCTTTAAAAAAGAAAAAGAGTATATGAATTAAAGAGTTATTTCCCCCCTCTTATAACTGCAGGGTGCTTTGGATGTTTGCCTGTATTATAAAGCAATATTTGCTGGAAAAATAATAATTTATTACAGGGTATATTAAGCAACTCTTTGTCCTCAAGCAGACACACGTTTTGTTCTCTATTTCTCCCATAAACTGCTCTCCTTAAAAATGCTGGTGTGGAAACCTTTAAACAGATTTTATAAGACCTCGTGTTTCTATTTCTTTATAATTATATCAACATATATATATATAGTATTTTGATAGGAGTCCTGGTAAGCAGGCAGGGAGAGCTTGGGTTTTTGTGTATGTGTTTTGCAGCATATTAAATCAGAGGGGAACTGGTAGTATTTATGGCAAGCTCATGCTACCAATAAAGTACTGCAAATAAAAACTGTTTTTCAGTTTTCATAGGGCAAGGGCTGTGCAGGCCAAGCTGCTAGTTGACCGTGAGCACCTTATGCACAAATATCTAGGGATGTGCAGAAGACAGTGGGTCCATTCAGATGTTCTGGGATTCGGAGTGCTGGTAGATTCCATTCTATAGCAGAGGAAGATGACATAATAATAATAATAACAATAACAACAACAATAACAACAACAACAACAACAACAACAACAACAACAACAACAACAACAACAATAATTTATTATTTATACCCTGCCCATCTGGCTGAGTCTCCCCAGCCACTCTAGGCAGCTCCCAATCAAATGTTAAAAACAGTACAGCATTAAATATTAAAAACTTCCCTAAACAGGGTTGCCTTCAGATGTCTTTTAAAGATAGGATAACTGCTTATTTCCTTCATATCTGAAGGGAGGGTGTTTACAGGGTGGGCACCACTACTGAGAAGGCCCTCTGTCTGGTTCCCTGTAACCTCACTTCTCACAATGAGGGAACCGCCAGAAGGCCCTCGGCACTGGATCTCAGTGTCCAGGCTGAACAATGGGGGTGGAGACGCTCATTTAGGTATACAAGACCGAGGCCGTTTAGGGCTTTAAAGATCAGCACCAACACTTTGAATCGTGCTCGGAAACATAATGGGAACCAATGCAGATTTCTCAGGACCAGTGTTATGTGGTCCCGGCGGCCACTCACAGTCACCAGTCTAGCTGCCGCATTCTGGATTAATTGCAGTTTCCGGGTCACCTTCAAAGGTAGCCCCACGTAGAGTGCATTGCAGTAGTCCAAGTGGGAGATAACTAGAGCATGCATCACTCTGGAGAGACAGTCTGTGGGCAGGTAGGGTCTTAGCCTGCGTACCTGGTGGAGCTGGTAGACTCATTTATAATCATAATCATAATTATAATCATAATCATAATAATAGGCAAATAGACAATGGCCATCAACTCAATGTGTCCTCAACCAGTTCCTCCCTCCCTCCCTTCTTACTTACAATCAGCCTACTTGCCAGTGTTGCTTATATGGTACTCAGCAGTGAGGAGAAGGGGGAACAAACCAGAAGGAGTTGGTTCTGCTGATCACAAGCTCTGGCTCCACCTGACAGTTTTGTCTTCCTGCCTTCCACCCTACCAATGACAATGGGCACCAGCCAGCACCATCTAGTACAGGAGGAGAGAACCTTTGCCCCTTGAGATGTTGCTGAACTACAAGTACCACCAACTCTGGCCATTGATCATGCTTGCTAGGGGTGGTGAGAGTTTCACCTCAGCCACATCTGGAGGGTCATAGATTCCTTACTCTGGGTCTAGTAGAATTCCAGCTTGAAATCCAGATTCTGGAATACTGAGACAGAAGAGACTCTCCTACCAGATGTTTGCAAAACAGAAAGCCACAAAGAAATCTGGGATAGAAACGTCTAATTTTTGTAAGTGTTCCTACAAACATCCCTTAAAAGCAGGGATAAGGTGATAATCGAATTGTCCAAAGCTCTGTGGGGCCGCACTCTGAGCAGAGATTTCCCTGTCTACTACAATGTGGTGTGTGCAGCCAATAGGATTTTTAAAAATCATTTTCTGGTATGGAATCCAGCATTCTTTAAGACGGGCTTCTGTCATTTTCCCTCAGTGCAATTGCGAAAGGTGACAGACCCAGCTGTTTTGCTAGTTCTAAAAATACTTGATGATTGCTTAGCAACTGTACATGTTGCAATGGAGCTTTCTTCAAAATTCTATAGGTATACAAGATTATCATTAGAAATGCATTTAAACCTCAGGCCCGGTTTCATCTGGACTGCATAGTTACATTTGCAGTCAGCCATAAAGTGGGATTATCATGGAACAGTGCTTTGTGGTAGTTGATATAGTCAGTCATCAACCTTTCATGATCACTACAAAGTGCCACTATATATACACATATTACGTGTCCTATGATAACAGGTTCAGGGTCTACTACAGCATCTTCAAAAGCAGAGACATCATCTTGCCAACAAAGGTCCATATAGTTAAAGCTATGGTTTTCCCAGTAGTGAGAAGTGAGAGCTGAACCATAAAGAAGGCTGATCACCGAAGAATTGATGCTTTTGAATTATGGTGCTGGAGGAGACTCTTGAGAGTCCCATGGACTGCAAGAAGATCAAACCTATCCATTCTGAAGGAAATCAGCCCTGAGTGCTCACTGGAAGGACAGATCGTGAAGCTGAGACTCCAATACTTTGGCCACCTCATGAGAAGAGAAGACTCGCTGGAAAAGACCCTGATGTTGGGAAAGATGGAGGGCACAAGGAGAAGGGGATGACAGAGGACGAGATGGTTGGTTAGTGTTCTCGAACCTACCAGCATGAGTTTAACTAAACTGTGGGAGGCAGTGGAAGACAGGAGGGCCTGGCGTGCTCTGGTCCATGGGGTCACGAAGAGTCGGACACGACTAAACGACTAAACAACAACAACACAGGCACCCAGAAACCACATAAGGGATTCATATACTCAACCCAACAATACAGGAACAGTCTCACTACTGTAGCTTCCTATTAGGTAGATCACTATTGCTTACAGTGGGGAGAGGGGGTGGTCAGTGGGGAAGTCAGTGCAGTTTTTGTTGCTGCTGTTGCTGTTGTTGGCATCTGTCTGTCCTGAGAGACCATGAAGTGCACTTCTGGGGGTGAAGTCCAACTGTTGGGCAGCGTTCATGGAAGAAGAAGAAGAAGAAGAAGAAGAAGAAGAAGAAGAAGAAGAAGAAGAAGGGGGTTTGGATTTGATATCTCGCTTTATCACTACCCGAAGGAGTCTCAAAGCAGCTAACATTCTCCTTTCCCTTCCTCCCCCACAACAAACACTCTGTGAGGTGAGTGGGGCTGAGAGACTTCAAAGAAGTGAGACTAGCCCAAGGTCACCCAGCAGCTGCATATGGAGGAGCGGACGTCCTGGGATACCCAGATGACAACACCCTCCTCTCGGCTTCACTGATGAGGTCCGAAGGAAAGCAGAGCAATGCATTTGGCACAAGCTTGGCTGCAGGAGTTGCCAGAAAGAGGAGAACAAGGACACCATTCATCCGTCTTAGGGACTCCACTCTGGATTAATGTAGGGTTTACTCCTTAGCCTTTTCTTCTCCCAAAGATATTCCACAAAGCAGTGGAGATTTAAGATCAGAGGTTCTCCTCTTCTAGATGGGCTATCTTCCCAGGTTGACAAGCCCACCGAGGGGCTGAGGAAGAGTAATACTGTGGGTTTGGTTCATCCCAGGTGTCACCTCTGAGGGGGATGACAATATGCCATGCGGCACTCACAGTGGGACCTGTAGCATGCCCGAGCCACACGTCTCTCCTGGGAGTGACGTGGTGCCTTGGGTGCCCACAGGCTCTGCGCTGCCCCAAATGGTCCGCCCGTCACCTCCCCCTCAGCTGTAGGGTGGCTGAGTGGGAGGAGGCAGGCAGACTCCTTGGAGGCCCCACGGAACATCCTGCCCCGGCTTGCCCCACCCCATGGGCAGCTGGCCCCACCCCTGGGTGCAGGGCATGCCTGCCACCCCAGGTGTCCAATTGGCTTGCTCCACTGCTGGCCTCACCTGCCCCTTAGAAACTGCCTTCTTGACCATTGGACCTTCTATTGGTCTCTGTCCCAATCTGCTGGAGCCTGTCTCCACATGCAGGAGAAGTCCCTAAGTCATTGAGGGTTTGAGAGCCATTGGCTACCCTCACCAGGTTTAGCCAGCCAGTCAAAGTCCTTCCCACAGTTTGGCCGCTGACACATGCTGACAGTTTCTAGGAGCCACAGGTGAGAGCTCAGCGCAGGTTGGGAACCAAAAGTGGACAAACTACCCCAGAAAGCACATGATGTGTCGCTCACCAGAGGTTTTCCCCCTCTCCTAAAATCTCATACACCCCTAGCAACTCCAGATTGCCTCTGCTAGTGTGTTAGCACTTTACTGCCACTTTGCCCCTCCTCATCTCCTGTGCAGGAAGCAACAGTGGTCCATCTGCTGGGAAGCTAGCATACCAGCTGTGCCCCCTCCAGCAAGCCATGTTCCTACATTTCTATTTTTGCTTTTAAAGCATTTCAAGCGCATTACTCCCTGTAAATATCCATAGTAGTTTAATGGGGCTGCAGTGCTTCTCTAGTCACTGGAGGTCATGATGGAACATGATCAGGCAGTCATCCCAGCAGTATTGAAGTCCCATAGCTTGTTACATCCACAAGCCAGATGGATTGTGTCAATTAAGAAGAAAATGACTCGATCAATAAAGATACGTGAAGTGGTACAGTGAATGACGAGACACACTAAAAACATTTTTTTTAAAAAAAATGTCCTAGGAAGACACACTGATAACTTGCCCATAAATATGATCATGCAATAGACATATACCCCTAACCCCCACCCTCTAGCGCTCTCTCTCTCTCTCTCTCTCTCTCCATTGTAATTCAATTTACCTGAATTGTCATAAGTATTTTTATGTCTAGCACTCAATCTAAAGATGCAATCACCTGGCAAAACAAAGTGACTTGGAATGAGCCATTTCAGTTTATTGTGTAAATAATGTTTCTGTTAAAAAGAGGAATGAATATGTATTTAACCTGTAGAGCGGAACAACTCTGAAAGAGCTGTCTTGGTCTATGAGCTGCATAATATGGTACACATTGTAAAAAGCCACCTAATTATGTATTTATATATGGCTCTTGTCAGTTTACATCAGACACTTAACATTATTTAATCACAGTTGGTATCTTCGTTTCCTCTATCTGCTTTGCTTTAGTATTGCGCAGATATTAAGAAACATGAAATCTTATGTTTATTGCCTTCTGAAGATGAATGTTTTCATGGTAAGTAAATGTTGGGAATAACATTAAAGTAACCTTGAGGATGCGGGTGGCGCTGTGGGTTAAACCACAGAGCCTAGGGCTTGCCAATCAGAAGGTTGCCAGTTCGAATCCCCGCGACGGGGTGAGCTCCCGTTGCTCGGTCCCTGCTCCTGCCAACCTAGCAGTTCGAAAGCACGTCAAAGTGCAAGTAGATAAATAGGTACCCCTCCGGCAGGAAAGTAAATGGCGTTTCCGTGCGCTGCTCTGGTTTGCCAGAAGTGGCTTAGTCATGCTGGCCACATGACCCAGAAGCTGTACACTGGCTCCCTCAGCTAATAAAGCGAGATGAGTGTCGCAACACCAGAGTCGGTCACGAGTGGACCTAATGGTCAGGGGTCCCTTTACCTTTACCTTTAACCTTGACATAACTATATTGAAATCCCTATATGTGGTCCCAGATCTACCAAAGGTCCCTATTTTCCGGGGTCAGTCCTGGATTTACAGTCCTGCTTTTCCTTAGGAGGTCCCTATTTTTATCAGAGAAATGTTGGAGGGTATGGAATAGGACAGTGGTGGCGAACCTTTTTGAGACCGAGTGCCAAAACTGCAAGCCAAAACCCACTTATTTATTGCAAAGTTCCCAAAATTGTTGAGCTTTTTTTGGGAGAGACAAAACAGACAAAACAGAAAAATTGCTGCAGTTCTCGCCATCTCCCTCCCTCTTCCCTGGCTGGCTCACACTTGGATCTATATCTATATCTATATCTATATCTATATCTATATCTATATCTATATCTATATCTATATCTATATCTATATCTATATCTATGCCTTGATGAAACTGATCAAGGTGTTCCATACTGGCCCTCTAATGTTTTGAATCCAATTTAATTTGGATTGTTTCAAAATGCAGGGGAAACAATACACCAAATTCCAAATTATGTGTATTTGGGTTGACCATGATGGTAATTACTTTCAAAGTATCTTTGAAATTCCAATGCAGTTCTCCCATGAAACAATGTGTACAGAAATTCACATATCAGGGAAAGGGCACAGAGAGATACATACATACCAAAATGGGGAGATGGTTTGCAAAAATGTGGATATTAGTCAGAACTGCATACAATAATATGTTTATTAGAATAAATTCATACTATGTTGCTGGTGGATTGTCATAAGTATGTGTGTGTGCTGAAGAAAAGCAAAGAACTGAATTTACAATTCGAAAAATGAGAAACCGTGCGAAACCTACATTGACAGATTTGTCTTACCCATACAGCACAGAAATAAACAGAGATAAATCATTTTAATAAAGGAATGTAACAGACTTCTCTGTCACTTTTCCTTCACTTGTATGATGTCTGTCATCAGTGATAAATAACCTCATGGAGCTATTTTACCACTATTAAAATCTTATTCTGAGAGCATTTGTATGGATTCCATTCAAATGAGCAGCACAACACTTCATTATGTGGCTATTTCTTTAAATACTCAAAAGAGTTATTGACAAAAGGAAAGCAGTCCTGTTTTTATCTACACACTCTTTGATATTTCTGTTGCTCACAGTCAGCCTTTGATTGGCAGTTTAAATATAGGTCTTAAAAGCACACCCCTATATTTCTGTCCAAGCAACTGAATCTATACTTGCTACGAAGCTGAAAAAGATTAAGGATATTCATTGAGGGAATGTACCTTTACCTTTTGCTTTTGTGTGCAATTTGGACCATTTTCTGGTTCAGGGTTAAAACGAAAGACAACGTCTGGTTTGCAGATAAGTCAAGGTGAAAATCAGGTTTGACTCAGTTTTGCTTCTTTATTGATTTTGCTGCAACCTGAAGCATGTAGCGAAGCCCAAGGAGCTGTGTACCCCAGGCGTTTTCAAACGAAGAAAAATGTTGTTAGGAACCCCTGCGAAGTGAAACCATCAGTGTTTTGCAGAGATCCACTCCAAACATACTTTTAGAAATTGTTTTCTATGCATGAACCTTGCAAAGTGACTGATGATGTTGCCATGAATTTGGTAGGCAGCATATTAGTCACAATCAGGGAAGCTGTCACATGCTGTACATCATCAAATCAAAGGGAACTACATCCTTCCTTGAAAATCACAAAAATGTCTTGCGTGTCCACACTTAATTCCTTTTCAAAAAACAAATTCTGGACCTATTGAAAGCAGCCATCTCAAATTGTCTATCACTCTTCACTTTTGTGGTTCATCGCCACAACAGCTACTCGCTTTGGGTTTTAGTAAAGCAAACAGTTTAATTTGTCAGTGTCTAAATGATATTGAGTGTCAGAACAACTTGGCCACAAGAAGGAAATTTTGCCCATGGTATGACTATTTTCCACCTTCCCATTTCAACTCTCTGGTACCCTATCTGCATAACCTAGCAATTCTAAAATATAGATGCGCTTTTACTCTTGCAAGATTGAATGCATTGCCCTCGGCTGTACTTGAGGGACGATTCCAACAGATTCCACACGAAAAACACTTAAGTCCCTGTGGAGATGGCAGTACCGAATCGGTGGCGAAGGCCCTTCTAGTTTGCAGGCTTTATAAAGACTTGACAAATGAGATTATCACCCCTCTTTTATTGCCCATTCCGGGTCGCCCAACCACTGCCACATCATCCTTTCTCTTGGCAGATGAACATCTGACAGCAAAGGTTGCAAGGTTTCTAGCTGGGGCAATCAGAATAAGATCCATTATTTGACTACTGATTCAAAACCCTGAAATGTATTTTATATAATTGACTTTTTATTTCTACTCTTTGTATATCGTATTGTTGTTTCATTGCTACGGCCGATGGCTGGCACAAATAAAGATTTGTTCATTCATTCATCTTGTAAAGATGTTTTCCTGCTGCTGAGATAGCTCAGTCAGTAGAACGTGAGGCTCTTAATCTCAAGCTTGTGGCTTTGTTGGGTGAAAGCGATTTCCCGTTCCCAGGGAGATGACGTTGTGGGCTGGGAGCAAGCCCTCCCCATGCGTGCAGGGCAGGATCGTCCCCGTGCCATTGGGTGCTCATCAGCCGCTTACCCTTAGGCTGTCCAATTAGGACAGTCCAGGGGTGTGGCATGGGCTATTTAAACTGCCCACGGCTGAGGACTCCCCCTGTTTTTCTCCCTGCTTGGGGAGTCCCTAGTTGATGTGCATAAGCAAGGCTCCCCTTATTGGTGGTTAACCCTTCCAAGACTTCTGCAGACGGGCAGGAGTCAGATATAGTTGTGTGGTTTCCAATGCCTAAGCCAATACAACTCACATTCTGTAACCAATAAAGTTGTGGCCTTTTTTTGCCCATTAACCTAAAATGGAGGCAGTGAGAGATTTTACCTTCTTGGGCTCCATGATCACTGCAGATGGTGACAGCAGTCACAAAATTAAAAGACGCCTGCTCCTTGGGAGAAAGGTGATGGGAAACCCAGAAAGCATCTTAAAAAGCAGAGACATCACCTTGCCAACAAAGGTCCGTATAGTGAAAGCCATGGTTTTCCCAGTAGTGATGTATGGAAGTGAGAGCTGGACCATAAAGAAGGCTGATTGCTGAAGAATGGATGCTTTTGAATTATGGTGCTGGAGGAGGCTAGAGAGTCCCATGGACTGCAAGAAGATCAAACGCATCCATTCTTAAGGAAATTTGCCCTGAGTGCTCACTGGAAGGACAGATCGTGAAGCTGAGGCTCCAATATTTGGCCACCTCATGAGAAGAGAAGACTCCCTGGAAAAGACCCTGATGTTGGGAAAGACTGAGGGCACAAAGAGAAGGGGATGACAGAGGGTGAGATGGTTGGACAGTGTTCTCGAAGCTACAAACATGAGTCTGACCAAACTGCGGGAGGCAATGGAAGACAGGAGTGCCTGGCGTGCTCTGGTCCATGGGGTCACGAAGAGTCGGACACGACTAAACGACTAAACAACAGCAGCAACAGCAACAACCTAAAATACTCTTTCATGTGTCTTTATTCCACTTCCTAGGAGGGTTTGGGACCTGGCCACACAAAGATTTCTGCACTGCATGGAGTTAGACTTGGTATCTTCATGGTCCCTTCCAACTATATGATCCTACGATGATGATGGACACTGTTCAGATGTTCAGATAATTTTCATTACTAGTTGACAGGTGGGGAAATGGCAAAGAGATCAGAAAGAATAATCCTAATTTTAAAAATTTGCTTTTTCTCCTCAAAGATAATTCACATTCCACCAAGATTTGCAAATATGGGAAGGGTTTTCGTTTTAACAGAGACTTCATGTGGTTAAAATAATTCTGTGTGTGAAAGGGTTTTCATATAGCCATATGGAAAGGTGAGGTGTATGAGTCAGTGCGGTGTTTGAGTCATTTCCATTCTGTGCCAGTTTAGCATGTGTTTATTCGTAAGTCCATCAATCCCATTTCCACATTCGAAAAAGTATTTAAATGTATTCAAGTATTACTTTACCACATACTAATATTTAAATGATAAAAATAATATATCTCAAGGTGTGCATTTCTAAAGGTATCTTATCATAAATGCACTTTTTGATATCTTTGAACTTCATCACAAAATTCAGAGAATTGTGAAATCTAAAGGATAACCATGTTCTGCTCTGTATATTAGTTAAGGAGGTTCAGATTAGGTCCACTCACTTAAAAAATGCAGGTCAAATGAAATTTTCCTTCATCCTAATGGAATGAGTATGAACATTATGTTCTGTGAGCAGGACCAGTTATTAGGATCGAAATCAGTGTCTGAGGTTGAGACTTGTGACACCTTTTTTATTTATTTTTTTATTTTTTGAGGAAAGACTTCCAAATGCAATGGTTCTTCAGTGTGAGGTTTTTTGTGATCAGCATTGGTCTAAAGAATAGATGTGATTCTGAATTAGGGAAGGGGGAGCAACTTCATTCCATTCACATTTAAAAGCAAATCTACCTAAATCACACTTCCTGAAACAATATTTGGCCCAAAACACAGCCGTCCTTCAAAATTCGAAAGATCTTTGGGTTTGTCAGGCAAGTTTCATTTAGTGAGCCACCTTTGGACCACAATAGGTTAAAAATAAGAATAATATTTTTTTCCAGTTATATTTTATCAAATTTTCAAGAAATTCACATAAACATTCCAGTACATGGTAGATTTTATTTTATTTTATTTTTTGTCAACTTCCCATCCCATTTTCCATCCTATCTTCTGGATCTTCTGGTAGTTCCCTCACTGTGAGGGAGTGGCGCCTGTGGAACGCCCTCCCTTCAGATGCCAAGGAGATAAAGAACCACATAACTTTTGGAAGACATCTGAAGGCAGTCTTGTATCGGGAAGTTTTTAATGTCTGATGTTTTATATATGATGTAAGCCACCCAGAGTGGCTGGGGAAACCCAGCCAGATGGATGGGGTATAAATAATAATAACAATGACCGCTCCCCACTTAAAACGGGGGGCGCCCTTTGCGGGGACGCGTGCAGCCCTGGATCTGGAGTGGCCCCGTCAGCATAGGCTTTGCCTTCCCTCAGGTGGGATACCTGGAGGTCCCCGCCTACCCCAGTGAGTTGTCCAATCCCACCTGGGGGAAGCGTTGCCAGGGAAACCAGGCCAGGTAGGGGGAGGGATTACCTGCCCACACAATAGAGGGTGGATCTTAATTGTTAATCCTCACTTGGCTCCAGAGCTTCTCCCACCCTACCCACCCTCAGTTAATGCCTTCTTTTGCAGGTTATCTTTTCTTCATAGGTTTTGCAGGTTAACCTGTCTCCACAGGTATGCGGGTGCTGCTACGATAAGGTCGCTGTTAAAGGGCCGGAAAGGAATTTCCCTGCATTGGCAGGTTTCGCCTTTCCCGTAGCAAAACGTCACAACTTTGGCGGTATCAGGCCTTGGGCGGAATCCTTTAGTCCATCTTCCTCTTTGCGGCGGCGATACCAGGGTTCCCCGTTAAAGGGGTTTTTGAAGGGAGGCTTTGGCCGTACGCCGAAAGGTCGTCATTGCTCTCCCCTGCGGCGGCATAACGGGGGCGGCTATCTCTGCTTGAACATATGTTCTCCAGAGCCGGCCCATCCCCCCCACACACACTGGATAACCCTGATGCTCCCTAGGTCCCCGGCTGGGGACTAGGGAGGGAGAACGCCCAATGCCTGAGCCAAGGTCTACCCACATTTGAAATTTAATAAAGTTGTGGCCAATTTAATCCCATAGCGCGTTGTCTAGAGTCGTTATTCCACATGACGGGGGGGACCACTCGGGATCTGGGGACTCCGCCTGTCCACGCAAATATTATTCTTATTTCTTATTATTCCCTCTCTCATATCATTGTTGTTGTTTAGTCGTTTAATCATGGTGTCACATATCATTACAATAATACAATAACTCTCATTCCTTCTGTTGCTCATAGTTCAAATCCTCCTTGCAAATTTATCACACTCTAATATTTCTTTAAAGGGTCTGAAAAAGTCTTCCATTAAAAACAAATTTCAATGAACTGATTCCATTATGTATGGAATAAGAACACAGGAAGTCTATCTAGCTTTGCATCATCTGCACTGGTTCTCTAGTATTTCAGGGAAGCCAGAATTTAATGTCTCTCTGGAAATGCCAATGATCAAACATAGGCCCTCTTACATGCTAGGTGCATGTACTATTCCTGAGTTACAGCCCTTGCTTCATCTGCTCACATGAGTGTGATTATTCATTGTGTTGGTGCTGACCTTCAAAGCCCTAAACAGCCTCCGTCCTGTATACCTGAAGGAGCGTCTCCACCCCCATCGTTCAGCCCGGACACTGAGCTCCAGCTCAGAGGGCCTTCTGGTAGTTCCCTCCTTGCGAAAAGCAAAGTTACAGGGAACCAGGCAGAGGGCCTTCTCGGTAGTGGCGCCCGACCTGTGGAACGCCCTCCTAGCAGATGTCAAGGCAATAAACAACTACCCGACTTTTAGAAGACATCTGAGGGCAGCCCTGTTTAGTGTTTGTTGTTTCATTGTGTTTTTACTATATATATATATATATATATATTTTTTTTTTTTGGGGGGGGGGCACCCAGAGTGGCTGGGACAACTCAGTCAGAATGGTGGCATAAAAATTATTATTATTATTATTACTGTTAAGAACCATAATCACAAGAAGCTCAGAAGCACACAGCATCCTTGACCAGGAGTCACATCTGTACTGGGGAAAATTAATGGATTATTTGAAATTTTATAGTATACATATAAATACATTAGGAGCATTAACTTAAACAAACAGTTAAAATTGCTGTTAAAAGATGACTAGTGAGTAATTATTAATTGGATTAATGAAGGAGATGCCGTGTTAGAACTTAAAAATATATAAGAAACTGCAAAAGGAGTGGGGGGAAATCAAAAGATATACATTTTTTGGAAAATTTGGGTTGTATTGATGTCAAAATATTATTGAAAAATTGAAAGATAAAAAATAATTCTAAAAAAAGGAGTCATGTCTGTACTTGGCAACTTCTGAAAATGAAAAGTGAAACTTTCCCCTTTACTTTTATTGACATTCCCTTACTTTTCCATTGCTTTTCTTGCTCCTGAAATATTTTATTTATAAACATATTTTTGCAATGCTACAACTGTTGAGAGAGCATGCTGTGTTTTGAATGAAAGGAAATATCTTCCATGAATTTCTATATGAGCGGTGTGTTTCCTGAATCCGGTTTTCAAGCTCAACATGGCAGAAATGCACTCAGGAAACTCACCACATGCTGTAACTGAATGTAGTGGCACTTATGTTGAAATCCTGCCTAACAAATGCAGATGAGAAGTATGGTCTCCGTTCCTTTTGTGTTCTTTCCTCCTTGCTCTGTTGATGTGATGACTGACAACCAATGCCTTCTGCATATTGTCATGGCCAACATAATTGGTGGAATCATAGCAAGAAGTGCATTCCTGGAAATTACTCTCAGATCCATTTAGAGAAAACATTTGAAAGGAAGTGCACAGGTGCAGCTTTTAAGAACTTCCCTCATTTTGAAACTCACACATATGTTGCAGGAAATAAAGGGGAAATTACAGCTATTAGCTGAGGCAGGAAATGTATGCACCAAATTTAGCTCCACATGAAAATTAAAATCCAAACTGGTAACAATTCAGTCTGGGATGAGTGCATCGCTCTCTCTCTCTCTCTCTCTCTCTCTCTCTCTCTCTCTCTGTGTGTGTGTGTGTGTGTGTGTAATTTCTTCTCTACAAAATAAAAAAATTCCTTCCAGTTGCACCTTAAAGACCAACTAAGTTAGTTCTTGGTATGAGCTTTCGTATGCATGCACACTTCTTCAGAAGAAGTGTGCATGCACACGAAAGCTCATACCAAGAACTAACTTAGTTGGTCTTTAAGGTGCTACTGGAAGGAATTTTTTTATTTTGTTTTGACTACGGCAGACCAACACGGCTACCTATCTGTAACATTCTTCTCTACAGTTTTTCCCCTTGCTGGTTTTGGGCGTTAGCTGAGTCTGTCACTTTAAAAATGATTCCTGCTCTCTCTTTGTGGGGTAATTTCCTCCCCTCCCCCCCGCTCCCCTGCCATCTCATTTTTGTGTGGATTGTAGGAAATTTAGGTAAGATGCTTCAGTTGTAACAAAGTTCTGAGCATAACATTTAAGGTTGCCGCTGCAGTTTCATGGATCATTAACAATTTGCTAATATTGTTTTAGCTTGCAAATTAGTGCAGCTTAGTGACTAAGGGAAGGTTCCGTAGCTGTCATCAATCAGGCTAAAATTCTTCATGCATGAGATAAAAAAACGATTTTTTAGCCTTTGAGGCTCAGGCAGCAATTACTGTAACAAAAAAGTAATAATAATCCGGTGGGGGCGGGTGGGTGTGAAAACATTCCCCCCCCCCTCCAAATTATCTGAGTGGTTCCATTATGTATATGTCTTGCTGTACAAAAAGAGAAACAGAGTCATACCTCTGAATTAGTTTCTTTCTCTGCTAATAATTGGCAGAGAACTAGGAATAATTGGAAAGGAACTAGAAAAAAATAAATCTGAATGAATATTTGATATAAAAACAAATATATTTTTTCTTGCCTCTCATGTGTACCTTCTCCCTGTCAACATCTAAGTGGCTTTAGTCACCTAATTGGTGTCAGGAAGCTTGGAGTCCACTCTAGTGGAAGCGGAGATGGTTTGTTTCCTGCTAATATGCCTTTTTGAGTTTAACAAAGCTGGATGCTGTCAGAATGAGGAATGGTGGAGACCACCTCTCCAGCCTGACCCTTCCAGGGAGGAGGAAGAGGAAGACAGTTGAGATTTACAACAGGGGTTTGTGGGAGGTAGCAGCTCAGAGGCAGAGGAGGGGGGAAGTTGGGAAATCATGGGAGAGGAGGAGGAGGAGGAAGCGAGGGGACAGCTGAAGACGGTGTCATTGGAAAGCCTTCCAGACCCACCATCTCCCAGAACCTGGTGAGCCTTAAAAGTAGGAGAGCAAAGAGCTCAAAGACAGAGGGCACTCGTAGAGGAGACAAGAATGATGAATGAGGAAGTGGGAGAGATGAGGGGTGGAGATTTCACTCGGGACAACACCATTATCCAAGAGGCTGGGTTCTATAGCCTCTCTCTGTAATACAGTGGTACCTCGGGTTACATACGCTTCAGGTTACATACGCTTCAGGTTACAGACTCCGCTAACCCAGAAATATTATCTCAGGTTAAGAGCTTTGCTTCAGGATGAGAACAGAAATCATGCGGTGGCAGCGTGGCGGCAGCGGGAGGCCCTATTAGCTAAAGTGGTGCTTCGGGTTAAGAACAGTTTCAGGTTAAGAACAGACCTCCAGAAGGAATTAAGTTCTTAACCCGAGGTACCACTGTATTGGAATAAAAAAGGATGGTAAGAAACCTTCCCTTGTCTTTATACTTTCCTGGGCTACCAGTCGGAAGCCAGTGACAGCTTCCTGACAGATACCACACAAAAACCAACATCAAAATACAGTCTCTCCAAAAGAGACATCATCATCACTATTATTATTATTATTATTATTATTATTATTATTATTATTACCCCTTCCAACAAAATATTTAAAATACAATAAACATCAGAACATCAGACACTTAAAACTTCCCTAAACAGGGTTGCCTTCAGGTGTCTTCTAAAAGTCGGATTGCAAATTGCACCCAGCAGTTATAATGCCTGATGTTGTCACCCAAGTGTTTATAACTTGAATAAGTAAAGGACCCATGGACGGTTAAGTCCAATTGAATTTGACTATGGGGTACGGTGCTCATCTCTGCTTTCAGGCTGAGGGAGTCAGCCTTTGTCTACAGACAGCTTTTCCGGATTATGTGGCCAGCATGACTAAACCACTTCTGGAGCAATGGGACACTGTGACGGAAGCCAGAGTGCATGGAAACACTATTTACCTCCCCGCTGCAGTGGTACCTATTTATCTACTCGCAGTGGTGTACTTTCAAACTGCAAGGTTGGCAGGAGCTGGGACAGAGCAACGGGAGCTCAACCTGTCACGAGGATTCAAGCTGCCAAACTTGCAATTGGCAAGCCCAAGAGCAGGCTTCCTCCAAGTCAGACTTGAGACTACAATTCCCATCATCCCTGACCACTGATCCTGCTAGCTAGGGATCATGGGAGTTGTAGGCCAAAAACATCTGGAGGGCCGAGTTTGAGGAAGCCTGCCCAAGAGGTTCAGTGGTTTAGACCACAGTGCCACCTGCATCCTTTGCTTAATAATGATGCTTTCCTTTCACAGGACCTTTGCTGGATTCCACACAAAAGAAGACCATGCAACAAATGTAGGCGATGGGCTGCCTTCCAGGGCTCCCATAACCTCATACCAGTTCCCTTCTGTTGTATCTGGCAATATGGTAATAGATTGTGCGGGGTGCGGTGGGGGTGAGAAAAAGTTGAAGGAGGGAGAGATGCAGGTGACAGGTAGTATCTTGCATTAAACTCAACCAGTTAAAAATGCATTAGGCTAGACACAGAAGCTGCTTAAAATGTTATAGAAGCAGAATTCACATTTCCCTGAGTGTCTGCCCTGAAAACACATTCCGCCGCTGCCCTTTGTCATAGCAGGTATATGTTTTGTGGAAGCTCTAAAAATGAACAAAATGATGCCTATGCAGTTCTGCATCCCAACAACTGGATATCCTGTTTAGGGTAGGAATATTCAAAGCATGTACTTAGTACTTCATTATCAATCCAATTTTCACAGCCCAAAAGAAGAAGAAAATATGCTGACCTCTTTGAATTTCACTTGATGCCCTGTGTGTTACAAATCCTTTAAAAAGTAGGACTGGAAAACTCTGTTAGTGAGTCAAAAAGTATACCTTACCCTCCAGTCATATAATCCATAAAATAATTAATACATAACTTGTATGGTGCAAGTATGCAATCAAATGTTTGAAGACAGCCTCACATCCAAAAGCTTCCTAGGCACACAGAACTAATTAGTATATTTTAACTTAAAAGGTAAAGGTAAAGGGACCCCTGACCATTAGGTCCAGTCGTGACCGAAACTGGGGTTGCGGCGCTCATTTCGCTTTGTTGGCCGAGGGAGCCAGCATATAGCTTCCGGGTCATGTGGCCAGCATGACTAAGCCACTTCTGGCGAACCAGAGCAGCGCATGGAAACACTGCTTAGCTTCCCGCCGGAGCGGTACCTATTTATCTACTTGCACTTTGATGTGCTTTCAAACTGCTAGGTGGGCAGGAGCTGGGACCGAGCAACGGGAGCTCACCCCGTCGCGGGGATTCGAACCACCGACCTTCTGATCGGCAAGTCCTAGGCTCTGTGGTTTAACCTACAGCGCCACCCGGGCCTTATATTTTAACTTAAAGGTAAAGGTAAAGGTACCCCTGCCCATTCGGGCCAGTCTTGCCGGACTCTAGGGTTGTGCACTCATCTCACTCTAGAAGCCGGGAGCCAGCGCTGTCTGCAGACACTTCCGGGTCACGTGGCCCGCGTGACAAGCTGCATCTGGCGAGCCAGCGCAGCACACGGAAACGCCGTTTACCTTCCCGCTGGTAAGCGGTCCCTATTTATCTACTTGCACCCGGAGGTGCTTTCGAACTCCTAGGTTGGCAGGCGCTGGGACCGAACGACGGGAGCACACCATGCCATGGGGATTCGAACCGCCGACCATGCAATCGGCAAGTCCTAGGCGCTGAGGTTTTACCCACAGTGCCACCCACTTAGGGTCCATTCAAATATCCACCTAGCAAGTGATTCGTTTACTAGGTCTGCTTCTTGTTTTGTCTTTCTGTCATGAGCTACCTTCACCTTTTCCCTCTCCTAAAAAAAGCCTCAGTTCAGTCTGAAGCTGTCAAACTGTGGCTGTGTCAAATGCCACCTTCCTGGTATGCAAAGTGTTAATGGATATGGGTTACCCTTGGTCGTACAAGTAATTCTAATCATGACATTTATAATCGAATTATCCAAGAGAAATGTTATTACACTTAGATTTATCTAATACCACCACTGTATCTGAACAACATAATGCAATCCATCCATCAAAAAAGTAATCATTTACTTCTGTTTCTTTCCATTTTTAAGGACATTTTTCATCAGCTTGGCAAAATGAATTATGAGCCCTATTTCAAACTTCACTTTCCTTTACAAGTTCATTTAGGAACATCAAAGTTTTAAAAATGGGGTGGAAAGAGAAACAAACGCCTATCAGCATTTCTTCCAGGAATAATACCTTTTTGTTTGTAATATTTAATGCAGCAGCTGTTTTAAGCTAAGTAACAAGATGTGCTACATCTCCAAAGGAAGGTAATTTATTCCAGGGGCAAACTCTTCTTTTATTAGATGTCAATCTATACACACTGCGTGGATGAGTGTTACAGAATAGAGACATATTTCAAATGTAGAAATTTGAAGGCTAACATTTATTTAAAATATTTATAGCTTGCCCCTTATTCTAAGATCTCTGGGTGTGTATAAGTGCGTATAATTATGTGTGTGTGCATGTGTGTGAGCGCGCACATGCACACACACGTGCACACTATTTATGGATAACAGTGAATAAAATTCATATTTTAAAAACATCAGAGACTTCAGAAATTCAGCATGAAGACTACCAAGGGCCTGAGGAAACATTGTTTTAAGCAGGTATCTCAAGGTAAAGTTGGTAGGCTCCAACCAAAATTGAGAGGGAAGGGATTCTCATAACCATGGTGCCACCACAGAGAAGTCTCCTCTCGCACATCACCTGTTGGCAGGCCCATGCAGGCCCTGGGTGAGTCCCCAGTCAGTTGGTAGGCCCAGGGCATTCTTGGCAAGCCCCTAGCAGCCCCCAAAGGTCATCTAGTCCAACCCACTACGATGCAGGAATCTCAGCTAACGCATCCATGACAGATGGCCATTCAACCTCTGCTTTAAAAACCTGCAAGGAAGGGGAGGCTACAACCTCTTGAGAAAGACTGTTCCACTGCTGAACAACTCTTACTGCCAGAAAGTTTTTTTGTATGTATGTTTAGTCGGGATCTCCTTCCTTGTAACTTAAAGCCGTTGGTTCGAGTCCCACCCTCCAGAGCCGGGTAGAAGGTGGAAAGTCATGAAAGGTAATTTAAGATGTTCATAATGGAGAGGGATGTGTGTGTCTTTATTCAGGGGTCAGCAAACTTTTTGAGCAGGGTGCCGGTCCACTGTCCCTCAAACCTTGTGGGGGGCTGGACTATATTTTGAAATAAATAAATAATAATAAAAATAATTTATTTATTTATACCCCGCCCATCTGGCTGGATTTCCCCAGCCACTTTGGGCAGCTCCCAACAGAATATTAAAAACACGATAAAACATCAGACATTAAAAACTACCCTAAACAGGCTTGCCTTCAGATGTAAGATCAAATGCAAAGTGGGAGAAAGGCAACTTTAACATAGAGCAGGGCTCAGCAAACTTTTTCAGCAGGGGACCGGTCCACTGTCCCTCAGACCTTGTGGGGGGCCGAACTATATTTTGAAAAGAAAAGAAAAAACAAACAAATTCCTATGCCCCACAAGTAACCCAGAGATGCATTTTAAATAAAAGCACATATTCTACTCATGTAAAAACACCAGGCAGGCCCCACAAATAATCCAGAGATGCATTTTAAATAAAAGCACACATTCTACTCATGCACCAGGTATGCCCCACAAATAACCCAGAGAAGACATTTTACATAAAAGGACACATTCTACTCATGTAAAAACACGCTGATTCCTGGACAGTCTGTGGGCCAGATTTAGAAGGTGATTGGGCCGGATCCGGCCCCCAGGCCTTAGTTTGCCTACCCATGCTTTATATATCTGTGTTTTCTATATTTCCCCCCATTGCAGCACTCCAGACCATGCAACAAAATGGTCTTTTGCAGTGCAGTCCTTTATGTTTTGGGTGCTATCCAACTAAGCCATGCTCAGAAGAAAACCCCACTGAAATCAGTGAGACTTACTCCCAGGTAAATGTGTGCAGGACTACAGCTGTCTTCCTAGTTCTTTCACAAGTATAATTTATTGCAAGTTTTGGATATTTCACATATCTGAACCTTAGTAGCATGCCTCACTAGAAGATACTAAAGAATGTGGTGGCATATAATAATGATGTATAATGCATTATTAACTTATTTATAAAGGTAACTGTGACAGCTGGCTGTGTATCGAGCCCTAATAAATGACATTTAATATGGAAAAGCAGTATATTAGGAATAAGTATTGAATGTCTGTAACACAGACTTTTCAGAGACAGCGATGTGGAACCAGTACCATTAAATACACTGATTATTTTTTTTAAATTTTAAATTGGAATGAAAGTAATGGAACTTTCTGAAAACCTTTAGACTCATCTTGAAAGAACGTTACGCACTTCAGAAACAGCGAAACTAGGGATGTTTGAATCTGTTAATTCCAGTTTCTACAGCTTTCGAATATTCCTTTCTTAAATTCAGTTCTCCATATTTCTGTGTCAGGATGCAATTTCTTTTGTTTAAAAAAGAATCCACATAACAATTAATTAGCATTTTACTGTACATTCCCCCTAATTTACATATGCTTGCATATTTTGCCCAATCTGCACAGCAATTTTCCTAAATACACTGCATTCTTGCTTATATATATTTCATTTGTGTGGTGTGTGTGTGTGTGTGTGTGTGTGAGAGAGAGAGAGAGAGAGAGAGAGCGAGAGAGAGAGAGAGAGAGAGAGAGAGAGAGAGAGATGGACACTTTACCTGATCATATGCATTTTCGCATGTGCTACTTAGTTGGAAAACTGCACAATTTGAAAGAAGGATGTATTTGTTTTTATATTGTTTTGGAAAGTGTGAATTAGGTAAATTCTCCTTAAAATGTAAACTGAGATTATCCCCCCCCCCCAATCCCTAACATACCAGACATGTATGTGTGTGCTTGCATGCATGCAAACATGCACACACTGTCTATAGCTTGCAATATGACTGGGCCAGTGGAAATAGGAACTGAGGAAGAAGATCAAACTGTTTCTCATGTATAGTGGATTCTTGAGGGTGCAGTAGGAAGACAATAAAGAGAAATCAGAAGTGAAGGATAAGCATAAATACTTCTGAAGGTCAGTAATAGAATTCTAAACTGAATGTCAAAAGTGGGACAAATAGCTCGGTCATCACTGGGTACAGGAAAAAAACAAAAAACATGGCAGGTAGCAAAATCCAAGATGGAAACAAGGCAAAATTATGACAACTCTATATCCTTCAACATTTCTCTGATGAAAATAGGGACGTCCCATTCCATCATCATCATCATCATAATTTTACTATTTATACCCTGTCAATCTGACTGGGTTGCCCTAGCCATTCTGAGCTGCTTCCAGCATATATAAAAACATAATAAAACATGAAACATGAAAAAACCTTCCCTATACAGGGCTGCCTTCAGATGACTAGGGGATTGGATAACTCTATACCTTCCAACATTTCTCTCATGAAAATAGGGACATCCTACCATACCCTCCAACATTTATCCAATGAAAATAGGGATGTCCTAAGGAAAAGCGGGACATTCCGGGGTCAAATCAGAAACCAGGATGGCTTCTGAAAATCTGGGACTGTCCCTAGAAAACTGGGACACTTGGATGGTCTGCAATTCACTTACAAGCCAGCCACCATGCATGTGCTACAACAGCATGGATACTTTTTTACTCTAATGGTGAATGGTAATGGATACTTTTTTTACCCCAAAGTTTTGTTATTCAAGGGAACTTAAAAGGGCTTGTTTTCTGCAGTTCTTCCTCTCTTTCATTGTTGGAATACAACTGCTGGACCCTGGGAATGCAGAATAAAAAATTTAAATACATTTCTGCCAGCTCTAAATTTTGACTGTCTTGTGGGTCTACACTTTAGGGCAATCAAAATCCTACATAGGGCAGGCCAGCGGTGCGGTTTGGAGTCTGTGTACTACGTTTATTAAAAGTATCTGTTAAATAGTTGGCCATATTGACTTTCCTCCCTAAAGAGACAACATCCACAGAGGTCAGGCTGCATATATTTGTTATTAAGTGCCATCTTTTTATACTTGAAAAATGAGCAGTCCAAAACAACTGGCTCAGCATATTTGCAGACGTTCATACATAAATATGTTTTATTATGGCTGGCAGTTGCAAAAAAGGCAAGGCTGAGCACAATCTCAGAAACACCTCCATGTTATTGTTTCCACAGATCTTCCTGCTGGGAAGAGAAGAAGGGAAATTGCTTATCTCATCCTCCTTAGAAACAAATGGGCATAATCCATCAAGCAAACAAATCGCATTGATTGGAAGGAGAGCGTTTTTGTGCTGCGTCCCCTTGATGCTTCTCTTTGAGGCACCTGTCTTTTAGTTTAAAATGTGATGGTTTGCATTATTAAAGTGATCTGCTTAATAATTCATGCTTAAATCACCTTAAAAGATATCATAAAAGCCAGAGAAACAGCCCCATCAAACACTTCCTTAATGAAAAGTTGTAAAGCTTTGGGGTTTTAAAAAGGGAAAAGGAAAAGAAACATGCCCGTTTGGGCCAACATTTCAGCTAAATTATTAGGAAACAAAGAAAACATGGGTTTTCTAGGAAGAAAGTAAATGATGTTTGCTTTCCTTGGCTGAAAGGAGAACCTAGTAGATAATTTAGAGTACTGATTTCCAACCTGAGACATCAGCAGCAGTTTATGGCATGGCAAATCAGGAGGAGGAGGATCTGTGGACTTGGCTGTGGAAAAGAACCAGGGATGTGTAGGAAGGGGGGAAGAATATGATTCAGATAATATCTAAAGGAAAAACCAACTAATTCACATTTTCCCAAGCAAAACAAGAACTGAGACAAAGCCATCCTTCTAAAATCACAATTCCCCAAATCTTGTAATATAGCTCTCCAGCCGCATACAAAAAAGCATATATTAAAGTGTGAATAAAAATTCATACATTTGTGAAAGCAACATGCAAAAGTGTGTTACATTAGTGGAAATTGCTTTGCCAAAATGTGGCTCTAAACGGCATACAAGGATGTTTCTATTAGGAGAACTTTGCACTAAATGGCTGGTGCTTTAATTATTATTTTTTTTAAAAAAAAAATGCAAACTGATGTGGAATGTGGAGAACTGAATTTAAGACAGGAACAACGAGAAACCGATATATTCATTTTTAAAATAAATAGAAAAATGATGGAATTGTTTTAATTTTGACCATGGAACCCTTTGTAATCATAGACCACTCATCTTTTTCCTCTTGGTATATTTTATTATTGACTCAGTAAATTGCATAGACTGTATCCTATATTTCTTTATTGGCAGCTATGACAACCCAGTATTTCTTAAACTTTTCCCCCTTTTTGTCTGTAACCTGTCATTGTTCTCAATATTCAAAAAACATTTTTTTTTTTTTGGGGGGGGGTAAACTTCCTTAACTCAGATCCAATGTGAGAAGATAATCTCTGATCCTCTCCATCCTTGATCAAAGGTTTTGAGTTCACCTTGAGCTCACATGTATTTAATTCAAACAATACCATCAAGATAATGAATGAGCAAGCTGCACAAAGTCCAATTCAGCAGCTAAGTCCTGATTAGCAGAAATGTACCAATTCAGCAGCTGTGGATCTAATGTCCCATTTGCACAACAGAACGTAGGTGCATAAGAAGAGCCTGCTGGAGCTGGGCAGTCCATACCTTACCCCTCCACCAACCAATTTTAACCAATGCCTAACCGCCAACCTTACAAGTTGTGACGATTTGCTACGCAGTAGGCAAAAACCAAATGGCAAAAGCCAATCAGCCAAATGGACAAAATTTCTACCAGGCCCCTGCCCCAAGGCAGACGACCCCATGACAGGCATAGCAGGGTCAAAGGACAACGGACCCCCCCCCCCCATTTCAGGGAGGGTGGGCGGGTGATCCGGTGCACGCAGCCCAAGAGAAGGCCCCAGACTGCAAGCCCAGTATTTAAGACCTCTGACCCCTCCCACAATTTAGCAACATAACATTCTCCCCAGCAACACTCCTTGCCCAATCACAGCATGTGGCCAATTTGCCCGACAACAGTGGGGTGGCCTTTTGGCCCCCACCGCAACATGTGCTCTCTGTTATGGAGAACACGCTTTCCGCTGTTCCTTTTTGGTGGGTGGTAGCGGAGCCCCCATATTCCCTCCATTTTTGCACCAAAAGTGATTGGCCATGAAAACTGAGTTCCGCTTTAATTTATCCACAATTAGATTTACTTAGGACAGGGACTTTATGGGGACTTTAATTATTTAGTCTATGAATCGAAAAGGAGCACACATTTGATTTACTGTCATTCGGTTGGCTGATAAAGATCAGCCAGTTGATAAATGTTGCAAATGAATTTTACTGATCGAACCTATCCTTTCATTGGTTTTGCACAAGAATTAAAGATTAATTAAATCAGACAGGCTTCTAATGAGAGACTCTGACCAGCCGTTCTCTCCACGTAGTTGGAAAACATAAAGCAGACCAAATAGGAAGTCTTTCAAGATAGAGAGAGCTTTGGCTAAACAGAAAAGGGGACATTTGTGCTGTTCTGTAACCACCGATGCAAATAATGTAGAACATTTGCACTCTGCCTATTTAGAACAATAATTGCTTTGGACCCAGCATTGGTAACACATTAAAAAATGAGCATGTAATCAATATCAAACTTGTAAAGCATGTTATCAAAAAAAAAAAAAAATGAATGGGGGGAGGGAGAGACTGAAACAAATTATACGCTTGACAGAGGTAAGTGTTGATTTTAAAAAGAAAGCTAAATCTCCTGGTGGTGCAGAAAGAATGCTTTTCCAAACTGGTGAATAGAACAAAACCTTTCTTAAAGAGCAGCCATTTAAAACTCCCTAATCACATTTACTTCCCCAAGCATTTCAGCACACTATTGAAAAACAGACCCAGGACACATAATCATTTGCCACACATATTGCCCCAATCCTTGGCTTTGTGTTCCCCTTTCACCTGAACAGAATCTGTTCAGATGTAGAATATTGTTGGATTTCTGAATATAGCCAAGATTTACTCAATAGCTAATTTTAACACTCTCCAAAAGAAGCATTTGCTACAAACATTCTGATCTCGAGCCACAGATGCTCCCATGCCAAAACAAAACCGGCTGTGATTGGTTAGTGACATGCATGGGGGAGGGGAAAATCACATCAGGAAGAGAGCCTAGATGTGAATTCATAGAAAGGTTCAGATGAGGATAGCCTTCTGCATCTCATGTCCCCTTTAGATGTTGCTGGCAGCTGTTTCCATGACACTCCTGGTAACAGATGAGACTTCCACTTGTGTTGTAAATGCAAACCATAGGGTTAAAAACCAGTAAGGCTCTGAATCAATTAAACAGTTTTTACATTACATCACATTTTAAGATTCATATTGCACATGAGAAAGTCTGAGATAGCATACTTAAAGCAAGCTTTTTTTTAATTATACAGCAATAACAAATTCTCTAAGTAAAAAAAAAGTATTAAATTAAGAAAACAATTATTATGCAGGTTAGAGGCGATGATAGTACAGATTTGGTTGGTTTTTATAATTAGAACTTTCAAATCTCATGATAATTCTATTTAGTAATGAATTGTGATAAGGGTGAGTATTTATAATGTATAATTTAACTACATTTGAAAGAAAAACCATCATTGCTTTTTCTTAAATGCCCTTTGTTGCCCAAATTCATTTGCATTCCCCAGGCTGGTTTATCTTTTTGTAAATAAGAAACCAAACAGGTGACTGATATGAAAGAAAGAGAAATGTAACCCAATAAGTGGAGCTATGCAGAATTATGTCAAAATGTTGTGTGTGTGTGTGTGTGTGTGTGTGTGTGTGTGTGTGTAAGATTAAGAAAGAGAGAGCCCTTCCCCAGCCACTGAGGCCACAAATTGAGATTTACCACAAGGTCTCACCACACTTGGCACAAATTGATATTGCTAGAAATAATTTACTCTGGAGGCAATAAAAAAAAAAGCAAAGGTGATAATGCCTTTGCGTTAAACATGAAACACGAAATGTTTAAGAAGCATGTAGAATGGATCTTTCTTTTTCAGCAGATACTGTTGTAGTAGCTGCAGAAGAACCCCACTTTTGCTAAATTTCAATGGCAATTCCAAATTGGAGCTGAGTCTTCTATGTTATATTATCACCACAGCACTTCATCTCCTCCCTAGTACGCTGGGACAGTCATATAATTCTGGGTATGGCTTGACAAACCCCAAAGAGTTGTATGAAAAAAGAAACTTCCATTTCAGGTTACTAGGATAACACAATGTGTTAAATTCAGCTCTCCATCTGAAAAATGGAAATATTAACAACAAAACAGCAAAGGTATGCTATGAGGTTACCAAGTTTAGAACAAGATTCGCCTAGTATCTGTAGCATTGGGAAGCAACTGCTTCTTTCCGATTTGATTGGTTATTCAAATCCAAACTGGAAGTGTTAAATTCAAAGCTGTTTATCCCCATAAGCTATAATGAGGAATCTAAAAATGGCTATAACAACACCTCCCTTTTTTAGTTAAGTGAATGAAATTCGCAAGGAGAGTGGCTCTTCCACAAATTTCGGGCAAATCCATTGAGCGGATTTTCTGTGAGGTATTTTTCACATGTGTGTGCGCACGCACATGCACACACACACAGACGTCTCTATTTTCTCACAGAATTGGATGTACTTTGTAGGCATGGTTGGCCCTTCTGTGATGATAAAGCCTGCCAACTTTGGTATGATAGGCAGGGCTTTCTTTCAGCCGGAATTCATTGAAACTCAGTTCTGGCATCTCTCAGGTGGGCGCCATTGCCATTACCTTACCTTTTATAAGAGAACAAGGGAGGCATTCATGGTGAGTTCCGGCACCTCTTTTTCTAGAAAAACACCACTGATAGCTATAGCAATTTTTCCACAAGCAAAGACTTTACTATTTTAAGGTGGGTAAAAGAGAAACAATTTAACTTGCTCTAGGGTCTTGTGGGCAATCAGAAAACTGGTGACATATAGAAGGTTCATCTGGGTAACTGAGTCATAATAGTGAGTCATAATAGTGAGTCATAATAGTATACCTGAAGGAGCATCCCCACCCCCATCGTTCAGCCACTGAGGTCCAGCTCTGAGGGCCTTCTGGCAGTTCCCTCACAGCGAGAGGTAAGGATACGGAGAACCAGGCAGAGGGCCTTCTCGGTAGTGGCGCCTTCCCATCAGATGTCAAGGAAATAAACAACTATCTGACTTTTAAAAGACATCTGAAGGCAGCCCTGGATAGGGAAGTTTTAAATGTTTGATATTTTATCGTGTTTTTAATATTCTGTTGAGAGCCATCCAGAGTGGCTGGGGAGACCTGGCCGGAGGGGTGGGGTATAAGTAACAAATTATTATTATTATTATTATTATTATTATTATTATTATTTGGGATTTGGGAGATTACTTAAGGGACAAGCAGGTTTACCTGAAAATGGGTAAAAGCACGAGATCTAGAGTAGACGAGGGGAACCTGTAAAAAAAAGAAGTAAAAAATATATATATTAATAACTAGGCAGTAAGAGTTATCATGGGACGTGGGTGGCGCTGTGGGTAAAAGCCTCAGCGCCTAGGGCTTGCCGATCGAAAGGTCGGCGGTTCGAATCCCCGCGGCGGGGTGCTCTCCCGCTGCTCGGTCCCAGCGCCTGCCAACCTAGCAGTTCGAAAGCACTCCTAAGTGCAAGTAGATAAATAGGGACCGCTTACTAGCGGGAAGGTAAACAGCGTTCCGTGTGCTGCTCTGGTGCCGGTTCGCCAGAGCAGCTTCGTCACTCTGGCCACGTGACCCGGAAGTGTCTCCGGACAGCGCTGGCCCCCGGCCTCTTGAGTGAGATGGGCGCACAACCCCAGAGTCTGTCAAGACTGGCCCGTACGGGCAGGGGTACCTTTACCTTACCTTAAGAGTTATCTCAGCAATGCTTTTGCTGGCTTGGTCATATCCACAGAATGGAAGATGGCAGGGTCCCTAAGGATGTGTTCTTATGGGGGGCTGGCTTCAGGCACCAGGCCCATTGGCAGACCAGCTGTGTGCTACAAAGATATCTTCTCCCCATGTGACCTCAAATGACTCTCTCTTCGTTGGTATTTTAATATGATCAATTCTGTTGCTTTCAGGATTTTCGTTTGTGTATGTGTACTGCATTGAAAGCTTCCCTTTGACATACAACCAGTTCCTATTTATATTTACTTGTAGGAATTCCCAGTGAGTTAAATGGAGCTTATTCCAAAGTAAGTGTGACTATGTACTTTCGGTGGCATTTTTTAAAGCATATTTATTTGTTTGTTTGTTTTGCTCATCACTCAAATTCCTCTTTTTCTGCTTTCTGAAACCCCAGTGAGTAAATGAAATACAGTTCCTAGGTATAGAGAAAGGATTGACTTCAAAACTGGACTCCTCTTACAGGTCACTGTACTACTTCCAACAATTTCTTATCTCACAGTTAACTTGGATACAGTCCTTAAAGCATTTTTTAAAAAAGTGTTATTTAAATTCAGTGCTTGTCTTGAAAGTACTTATTATATCAATTATAAGCTACTATGGAAAAACTCCTTTTAGATAGGCAGTGTATAAATTCTTAGAATCATGATCGCCGCTGGATGCTGCCGCTGGCGATCGCTACGAAGGTCCAGCGCACGGCGAGGAAGACGCATTGTCACAATAGTGAGTCATAATAGTGAGTCATAATAGTATAACTGAAGGAGCATCCCAACCCCCATCGTTCAGCCACTGAGGTCCAGCTCCAAGGGCCTTCTGGCAGTTCCTGTTGAATGGTTTCTTTAAATGTGAAGGTTCATCATTGTTCCACCCGATGTGTATGTCTTTAAGGGGCCAGAGCAAGGGCCAGAGCAAAATAACAAGACCCAGCTTTACAGCTGTGAAACACAGCAGGTGCTGCTGAGTTGTATTGATTAAGCTGTGTCAGCAATTGGGTGTAGTATATAAGGAGCAGCACCTAGCTCTCATTACCCTGGGGGATGGGTTGGTGGTTGGGTCTGGTTTGTTGTTGATGTATTTAGTCTGTAAGGGGTTTTTGTTTTGTTATTAAAACCTTGTTTAAGTACTTTTTGAGTCCCTTTTTAATGCATGGTCTCCCCAGCAAGCTCTATGCAGCGCTACCATACTGCAAATAGCCAACATCTTTGGTTATGGGCCCAGCTGCTAAGTGGATGACTGCATATTTTTGGACTCTGAGAAACGTTTGAAAACTGCTTCTCCTGTTAGTGTAGTTTCTGTGGGTCTGGAAGATTTCCAGAATGGTTGACCGGGTTCCAGAAGCTGAGAAGGCTCTGGTCTTCCCACAGCTGACAGATGAGAACTATAGTTTATGGTCTTTTCGGGTGGAGGCATTTTTGACCTCTAGAGAAGTATGGACCTATGTAACTGATGACCCTCCTGACCCTGTAACTAATGCTTGGTCAAAAGGAGATGCAAAAGCCAGGGCGATAATTAATTTGGCAGTCAGCGACCAGCAAGTAGTCTATATAAGGAATAAGAAAACTGCCAAGGAAATGTGGGACAGTCTTGCAGCAGTGCATATTAGAAAAGAGTCAGCGTCTGCATTGACGTTTTTCAAGCAGTTGTACCAGACAAAGTTGCAGCCTGGTGGTGATTTGGCAGCACACTTGAGACGTCTGGAGGCAATACGCGGCGAATTAATTCGAAGGGACATGGACATACCTGATATTCAGTATGTTTTTATCATTCTTTGTTCCCTTAATGGGGACTTTTTTTCTTTTTTCTTTTTTTAAAAATAATATTTTACCTTTTCCAACAATTTAAACACTACAAAAAATAAAAAACAATACAATACAATACAATACAATACAATACAATAAAACACTACATTACACTAACAAAACACTAACATTAAACTAACAAAACAAAACAAACACAATTTAAAACACATCAAATAATTTCAATATCTTATCTTTCATTCACTTATTTCCGTGACCTCCTCACACCTCCCTTTTTGTATTCCACTTCTATTAATTTTTCAGCAATTCCTTTCCATCTTCCTCTATTTTTAATCCTATAATTATCTTAACACATTCTAACCTTATTTTCTCTTTAATACTCTATTAATCTATTTATCCTTAATTCCTTATAACATTTCTACTAAAGCCATATAACTTCATTCCAACATTTTCCTAGCATTCATTACTTTTACAGTATTTCCATAAATAGTCTTTAAACTTTTTCAGTCTTCTTCCACCGACTCTTCTCCCTGGTCTCGGATTCTGCCAGTCATTTCCGCCAATTCCATGTAGTCCATCAACTTCATCTGCCATTCTTCCCAGGTGGGTAAATCTTGTGCCTTCCAATATTTTGTGATGAGTATTCTTTCTGCTGTTGTTGCATACATGAAAAATGTTCTATCCTTCTTTGGCACCAATTGGCCGACCATGCCCAGGAGAAAGGCCTCTGGTTTCTTCAGGAAGGTATATTTGAATACCTTTTTCATTTCGTTATAAATCATCTCCCAGAATGTCTTAATCCTTGGGCATGTCCACCAAAGGTGAAAGAATGTACCTTCAATCTCATTACATTTCCAACATTTATTATTGGGCAAATGGTAAATTTTTGCAAGCTTGACTGGTGTCATGTACCACCTGTAAATCATTTTCATTAAGTTTTCTCTTAGGGCATTACATGCTGTAAATTTCATACCTGTGGTCCATAACTGTTCCCAGTCAGCCATCATTGTTATGTCCAACATCTTGTGCCCATTTAATCATAACTGATTTCACCATTTCATCCTGAGTGTTCCATCTCAGCAACAAGTTATACATTCTTGACAAATGCTTAGCCTTAATGAGGACTTTGATGGTATAGCTAGCCAGATATCTGCCGTTCCACCAGCGCAATTAACTGTGGAAGGGGTAACGGCAAGATTAATGGGCGAGTTGGACAGAAGGGAGGCTTGTGCCATAAGCACTCCTATTTCCAGAAAAAATGAGGAACGCCATATGCAAACTTGCGGTGATACAACTGCATTTAAAGCTGCAAAGCGTTGTTGGTTCTGCAATAAGCAGGGACATTTTGCAAAGGACTGCAGAGCCAAAAGAAAGCAAAGTACTCCCAAGCCTGTTTCTGTTCATCAGTCACGGTTGTCAGCCCAGCAGTCGACATCGTACCGTAAAGACAGAAACGAGCCGTGAGCTTTTCATGCTCAGACAACAGATCGTAAAAGAATTAAAGGTGCCAAGTGGAATTCTTTTCTTGTGGACTTAGGAGCATCTCACCATATTTGCAATGATTGAAGCTTATTTCTTTCTTTCGAAGAGGAAATTGGTAATGTACATTTAGCCAATTCACAAGTCTTGCAGTCGCTTGGCAGGGGTACTGTTAAACTTGACTCTTTAAACATTACAATAGCAAACTGCATTTACTGCCCGTCAGTGGACAATTTATTATCAGTAAGGTGTTTTGCTCGTCAAGGCATAACTGTGCGTTTCTTAAAGTCAATGTGTGATTTTTTTGATGGGAACAAACATCTATTATATGCCCGGGAATCTGATGGTTTATATAGACTGTATTTTCGCACCTACTCCCAATCGCCTATAAATTGCAGAGCAGCACAGTCAAGCCAGGGGTTGAGGAATGTAAGGCCACATTCTGGGTGTGTCCATGAGGCGCACAGAATTCTAGGACATCTGAATTTTGCTGATGTAATTAAAACAAAGAATATTGTTAATGGCCTCAACTTAAAACCATGTAAATTCTTTATGCAATGTCTATCCTGTTGCAAGAATAAGATTAAGGTTGCACACAAGGGTAGGTGCTCAGATAGGAAAGAAACTGAGCCATTTGAGCGCGTACATTGTGATTTAGTTGGGCCACTCCCACCATCATTAGAAGGTTCTAAGTACTGGCTCACTCTGATAGACCAGTATAGTAGATATTGTTGGACTTATGCAATAGCTGAGAAGTCCCAAGCATTTGAGAAGTACAAAGTTTTTTGCAACTGGGTAAAAACACTTTAACAAACCTATTAAGAACCTGTTTTCTGACCGGGGCAGGGAATTTGTTTCTGAGGATTTTGAGAGTTCCCTCACTACAAGAAGTGAGGTTACAGGGAACCAGGCAGAGAGCCTTCTCGGTAGTGGCACCTTCCCATCAGATGTCAAGGAAATAAATAACTATCTGACTTTTAGAAGTCATCTGAAGGCAGCCCTGGATAGGAACGTTTTTAATGTTTGATATTGTATCGTGTATTTAATTTTCTGTTGGGAGCCGCCCAGATGGGCTGGGAAAGAAGCAGAAGAAGAAGCAGCAGCAGCAGCAGCAGCAGCAGCAGCTGGGATTGGGGAGGTTACCTGAAAATGGGTAAAAGCACGAGGTCTAGAGTGGACAAGGAAAACTTTATTTTTAAAAAATATTTATATTAATAACTAGGCAGTAAGAGTTATCTCAGCAACACTTTTGCTGGCTTGGTCATGTCCACAGAATGGAAGATGGCAGGATCCCTAAGGCTTTGCTTTATATGTGTGTTTTTAATCGTTTTTTAAATTCAGTGTTTGTCTTGGAAGTATGTATTATATCAGTTATAAGCTACTATGGGAAAACTCCTTTTAGATAGGCAGCATATAAATTCTTACCTAAACAAATAAGTCCCATGTCTGGGATTCACAGAAAACATTAATACAGGCCAAAACCATTGGTTCTCCAGGCTGATGGAGAAATGCTTCATGAGGTGGGCAAGATTAATAAGGCCGAGGACTAAAACTGCCAACGATGTTTGCCTAGAGCACAATTTTAACAGCAGTATGCACACCTATTTAGATGCAACATCTGTTGAGTTCAGTGGGACTTACTCAGGACTAAGTAGGTTTAGGAGCAATGAAGAAGCCTTTTCCACCTGAGAGCTACATTCAATTGTGGACAACCTTCTTGGATGGCATGCCAATAGTTGACAGAGTGGAGGCAAAAGTGAGCAGAACAATGAAAGTGAATTTTAACTTTGCACCGTAGGCTAGATCCTTCCCAGAAATCTCTTCATCTTCCATACAGGCAAGCAAGGGACATTATCCGAAGCAGGGCCATCTTTACCCCGGGGTGCAAAGGGTGAGGGGCACCCAGGCGCCAAATTCTGGGGGGTGCCAGGCACCCGCCACCGAAGCCGCCTAAGCACTTAACTATCTACCTGTTATGAAATAATAAATATTTTTGATCAAGCTAGAAAAACAAAATACATATATACCTAGGCATACCTAGGTATACCTACTGTTTCACTAAAGGTCTTTCAACTTTGTGCGCTCATTTACCAAAGTTGTGCTGCACTAGTGGTGGTGCTTGCCATTCACAATGGTGGTGCTTGTCAGACCCAACGATGGCGCTTGTCATTCTCAACGGCGCCATGCACGTGAAATTAACTCTTACATCAAAATATTATGTCTTTGCAGCCCGGCAACGCATATGCTAAAGACAGCACTGATCAGAGGTAAAGGAAGTCTGGGGAGAGTCCTGAGGGCCAGGCTAGAGGAGCTGTGAGGTGCACAATTGGCCCCTGGACCTGAGGTTCCCAGTCAACTTGCAGTTGAATATGGTTCGTACAACTTGTGAATATGGTGGTTCGTACAACTTGTGAATAACCCATAAAGATATGATTAACAAAATATCCATCCGCACACCATTTTGATGCCCAGTACAGACTCTGTGCCTTTTCTCAATCATCTGCCCTGGAGATCACTAATAAAGAGTTTGTTGTTTTTATTTTTTAAGTATTTCAATGTTTGTGCATTGAGGAGCGGGGCAGGAGGCGGGAAGAAGGTAGCCTTTCATGACGGAGCGAAATGTCAATGGAAGCCTGATCAGAGCTGAAACACTATCCAGCTTTTTAAAGTTATTTATATTTCAATTACATAAAGGTCAAGGTAAGGATTTATTCTTGTAGCTTGACAGTAACTTTCTAATTAGAGCTGATGAGTCTGAAAGAAACAGTTGATTAGCAAAATTGCTTCTTTATTAAAATGTTTTCCAAAGTTGTCAAGCAGCAAGGAGGAGAGCTGAACGACGAGATGCAGCAATGACCCTAATGAGTCTCATGTTTGTGGCTCTAACTACCAAAGTCAAGCAAGAGGAAAAACAAACACTTGCATTTGATATTTGGGGACTCGCAGAATCGGAATTTGTCAAAGTATGACATTCAATTATTTGTGCTTGTATTTTTTATGAGTCAATTATTTTTCAAGCTCCCCTCTTGCTCTTTCTGTCTCCCTCTTGCTAGAAAGAAACATACTTTTTTTAAACAACAACAAGAACAAGAACAACAACAACAAATAAATAAATAAATAAATAAATAAATAAATGTTGTGATAGATTTTCAAAAGCTAGGTAACAATGCCCGGTTGGTATGGGGTGGGGGTGGGGGAATCCTAAATCTGCCATCAGGCTGAATTTCTTGCACACACATCCAAACACATTCACAGGACTGTTCTCCTTGAAAGTGTCTGTGTGCATGTGTACCCACTTCTAAAGTAATGATGCATGCACACTGCACATTATTATTATTATTCAAGAGATGGCATTATCAGCTCTTTCACAGGAAAAAAAAAATAAACCAAAGAGGCATAAATCTTATTTTCCAAGCATATCGCTGGGGTGTCATAACTTAGCATCATTCCCATGACAATCTGTCCTAGGAACATGTCTAGGCTGCTACTTGAACTGCTGGAAGAACATTTTATTTTATTTGGGGGGTGTGGAGAGGAAGGGAGGTAAAAGAAATAAAAGCTGAGCCCTCACAACCTTGCAAAGGCAACATTGCCACCTCAACATTTGTAGACTTCAGAAGTTATCAACTATCCAACATGGTGGTTGAAGGGAGGAAACCATAAGAAGCTGCTTTATACTGAGTCAGATAGTTGGTCCGTCTGGTTCAGTGTTGTTTACACTGACTGACAGCAGCTCTATGAGGTTACAGACTGGGGTCTCCCCTGGTCCAAGTTGGAGATGCTGGCGGATGAACCTGGGACCTTCTACATTGAAAGCATATACTCTGCTACTCAGATCTGGGCCTTTCTACCTAAAGCCCAGCGTTAGTTAATATTGGTTGCCTTGGTGAGCATGCTGACACATCTTGATGATGTTAAGCAGCTTATCCCAATAAACTTCTCACTACCACGTAGCTCAAGGAGAACTGGTGAAGGCGACCCTCTCAGGCCCTACCTAAAGCTGTCAAGCTCAGGTTGGGTGAAACAGTCAAGTGCGTCATTGACTCATCTTTAAACTGAGGAGACAAAGAAGTGCAGCTATCAAATAACTGACTAATCTGGTGTCTGGAGTCAGGGTGGTACCTCCCTACTAAAGAAGACACCAGGAGGTTTCTCCTAGGTTTCTCCTTGGGTTTGCAAAATGCCCACATGGTTGTGGTTCGAGGACCCGACCCCGCGAAGTGAAATGAAGACACAAGGACATGTGATATAAGGTTAATGGGCTAGAAAAGGCCACAACTTTATTGATTACAGCAATGAAAAGGTATTGGCTTAGGCATTGGATCGAAACAAGTGGGTTTATTCACCAGTAGGTGGAGCCTGTTGATGCTGATCCAACTATAGGCTCACCTCCTGCTGTCACCGAGGGTCGTGCCATGGCCTCCCGCCAAGCAGGCATCGGACAGAATACACGACCGCCAGATTCCTTTAACGGAATACCCCTAAACATTGAAGGCATAGGCGATGGCCACACCTAGCACTTCGACACACCACAACACATTATTCCAATGCCTAACCTACCCACCAATACCACAAAAGTTGTGACGATTGCTACGAGGTAGGCGAAAAAACCAAAAAGCCTAATGCCAAATGGAAAAACTCCTACCAGCCCCCCCGGACAACCAGGGCGACCAACCTAAGGTCCATAGCAAGGCCAATGACCTAGGCCCTAACTAAAAGGGAGTGGAGGGTGGGTGACTCGCAATGGGACGACGAGGAATGAGGCCAGGGAAAGGCTGGCGCTGCAGCAAAAGGCTGCTGAACACGCCCCCTCCGTGGCACCTGGTTGGATGGCCATGGGGGGGGGACGTGAGCACCAGCCAGGTGAGCTGGAGGCAGGGAGCAAATGCCCCCTGCTGGGCGGTGCTCGGGCTCCCGCCCACAACCACTCCCCTCTCTTTCAGGGAGGAGAGTCTATGGAGAAACTTAGATGCAGTTGACGCTCCTTGATAAGTTAAATAACGTCGTGGGTTTTTAAACCACAAATGTAGTCTCCTGTATTTGTTCCATGAGGAACACATTATGTTTCTGCCTATAAGATATATGCTTGGTTAATGTGATAGTGCAATAAAGATTTTTAGTGCATAATTTCTGCCTTGGCTATCTTTTTGGCAGTGACATTAATTAAGCTCTCCTAATATGTTGAAGGCTCGAAAGCTTTGGAGAACACAGTTGGTTTAGCTTCTTAGAACAGTGGGATTTATCACAGCTTTAGGGATAACCTAACGGCTAGCAGGTCATGCACTATATTGATATTCCTATTTGTAGAAGAATGGGGATAATCCTAAGTGCATTTACTAGAGAGTAAGATCCATTGCACTCAGTGAGATATGCTTCTGAGAAAACATGCCTTGAACTGCACTAAGTGCACTTATTTGTATAAGATTCTCTCTCTAAGAAGATATTGTTGCTGGGAAATGGGATGTGGGTGGCACAGAGCCTAGCGCTTGCCAATCAGAAGGTTGGCGGTTCGAATCCCCGTGATGGGGTGAGCTCCTGTTGCTCGGTCCCTGCTCCTGCCAACCTAGCAGTTCGAAAGCACGTCAAAGTGCAAGTAGATAAATAGGTACCGCTCCAGCGGGAAGTTAAACAGCATTTCAGTGTGCTGCTCTGGTTTGCCAGAAGCGGCTTAGTCATGCTGGCCACATGACCCAGAAGCTGTACGCCGGCTCCCTCGATCAATAAAGGGAGATGAGCGCCGCAACCACAGAGTCGGACATGACTGGACCTAATGGTCAGGGGTCCCTTTACCTTTACCTTTATGGGAAAACCAGCTATGCAGTGATAACGTTGATATTGTATACACTGTTGAGGCAATGAGATATTTTGTGAATTAGTGGCTATAAGTCTAACAGTATGGTATTGTACAGACTGCATGAATGGCATAGGCGCCATTGCCAAGGCAATTTTGGCCCCCTAATGTATTTTTTGAGAGGTTTCCAAATTTCAGAGGGAGTTCGGCTCTGCCCCCTGGCTCCTCGCAAAGTTGTCTGAGGTTTTGCCAGGCCCCCTCAATCATCTGGAGAAGTTGGCACCAAGGATAAGTGGAAATATATAGGCATATATACTACAGTGCTTGGCGTGCTCTGGTCCATGGGGTCACGAAGAGTCAGACATGACTAAACAAATATACTACTGTACTGCTGGGTAGCTCAGTTGATTAGAGCATGGTGCTGATAACACCAAAGCCACAGGTTCGATCCCCATAAGAGACAGCTGCCTATTCCTGAGAATACAGGAAGCTGCTTATACCAAGTCATACTATTGGTCTGTTAGCTTTGCATTGTCTATGCTGAAAAGCAATGCCTCCTTAAGGGTTCAGGCAGATGTCTTTTTCCAGCCTTAAGTGAAGATGCCAGGGATCCAAAATGAGACATACCTAGTATGTGTTCTGCCAATAAGCTGTTTTCCTTTCCTGAATAGCTATACACAACCTTCCTATTTTGGCAATGTTGTTAGATCTGAAGTGATCCTATCCCCACTTATCAGGCAATAAGCACCAGTGGGCTTAGTGGGACTTACTGTGGGGTCAACAGTGAAAGAATTGCAATGCAGATTTTCAAATTATCAATAAGAGACACCGCACAACCTAAGACAACAAGGCATGATGCACAAAATATTTTTGTTTTTAATGAATTAAAAACAATCCATCATCCACTTGTTAGATGTAAAGCACTGGCAGAAGATTTAGGGATACACTTCTGCAACAATTCCAATGAGTCGAACAGGCACTGCTCAGGAAGTTGAGCAAAGACAATAATAACTTTTATTTATAGCTATCCAATTCTCTGTCCTAGTTGCTTGATGAGTTTCATCTTCTGAGAGATAAATTAGAGGCTTAGCTGTATGTTCTAGGACATGTTCCAAATGTATTTTTCAAATGTCAGCTACGTACCTGGCAATTAATAGCTGCATGAAGAGGCACCCCTTGGATTTGACTTTGGTGTCAGATATGTCTTGTGGAGCGAGTGCAGTGGGCTGCTGTGGTGCCCAACCTGTTGGAGTAAAATATACTCGGAGTTGAGTGTTGATGTCATGCTCTTTATTTCAGCTCATGGTAAACAGTGAGTGAGTGATTTCCCCCAAAACCTCTGGCTATATATACATTATTTACACAATGGGTCCTGCATGATTGGCTGATTCAACTTCCCTCCTGGAGCCTGATTGGACTGCTCCTGCAGGCCAATCTGGTTGCTGATTCATTTCCTCCTAGAGCCGGATTGGGCGACTCCTGCAGACCAATCAGGTTACTGCCTTCTAGGATCCCACCTGTCTATTGTTCTAGGATCCAAGCTTAGTACATAATATGCAGGAAAATGGATGAGAGTCTTCCATGTGGAACATGCTCCCTGCTCAGCTATATAAGCAAGCCACTTCCAGCTCTTTCCTTCCTTTGAGCTGTACCTCATGTGAGTCACACTCAGAACTGATCCACTGAAATTAATGTGCATGACTTAGTTTGCTCCATTAATTTCAGTGTGCTTTGCTCTGAGTAGAACTTAATCAGATGTGACCCATTGTATCTGGGGCAGGGACAAGATACCTTGCTGCCTGAGGCAGAGTTACACATGCCACACCACTCCCAGTCAAAGTACCTAAGACCAGTCAAGATATTTTGGCACCCGAACAGAAAATCCCACAAGTGTCTCTTCCTATTTCTGAGAGTAAAAATACAATAACAATCAATTAAATAACTGTCCTTTCATCTCACCTCAAATCAGCTGCCTGGAGTGGTTGTCTAATGTTAGGGTTCCTGCTGTGGTGGGAAGGTAAATGGTGTTTCTGTGCGCTCTGGCTTCCATCACTGTCATCTGTGCACAAGTAGCAGTTTAGTCATGCTGGCCACATGGCCCAGAAAGCTGTCTGTGGACAAACGCTGGCTCCCTCAGCCTGAAAGCGAGATGAGCACCACAACCCCATAGTCACCTTTGACTGGACTTAACAATCCAGGAGTCCTTGTCCTTTACCTTTACCTTAATGTTAGGGTTGACTCTGAATTCCTGTCTACTTTTACACTACTTGCAGCTGGCTAGCTATTTACCTTCACTGTATTTTTAAAGGGCTTGTGTCATTGCAAGGGAAGGAAGGCCCTGCACTTTTGAATGACTCAATTTTTGAATGTTCAAGCAGGCTGGGATCAGCTAACCTTCAAAGAAGACCTTCCTTAAACAGAGGAATCTGCCTTATAACCAGTGCCATTTTTTCTAGGAAAAAAGGTGCCAGAACTCACCATGAACACCTCCCTTGTTCTCTTAGAATGACAGTGGTGCTCAGTTCTGACAACTTCAGCTTAAATTAAGCCTTGCTTATAACTAGTCATACTATTTAGCCTGGCATTGTTGACACTGAAAAGCAGTGACTGCCAAAGGTTTCAGACAGGATTCCTTCCTGACCTTCTGATTGGCAAGTCCTAGGCTCTGTGGTTTAACCCACAGCGCCACCTGCATCCCTACAATAATATGTTAATTTCTAGTGCTGTACATGGCCCCTCTGACCTGACTCAGGGCCCCAGATCCATCCCCTGATCAAGTCAGGAGCCATCGTGACAAATCTGATGACAATATTTTCATTACTGCACTTTGGAATGGTTCAATCCACCATCTTAATTCAAAATGACATCCAGTGCCATCTAAGCATGAATAAGAAAACCCATACTTGAGAACCCTCATGCCAAATTGGGTGACAATATCTCAAGAACAGAGAGATAAACCACTTTCCTAAATGTATAGCAGATTGATTTATTATTATAAATACCACCCACTCACATATTTGCCACAATATATGCAAATGCAATAAAGATACAAAAATAAAATCCCTGAAATGACTGGCTCATTTAAAAAAGGATTTGAAACAATTTCCTTTACTTACTGCTGTTCTTTCATTTTCCTCTCCCCTTGCCTTCCACCTAACAGCTGCACAAGGTGGCTTATAACAGCCATAAAACTAATCTAAAAACATCATACACATTAACATTATTAAAAAACAAACAAACCCCTAAGTATCACACTCTGAAAACACCAGACAGTAGAACAGCAACACAAACACTTTCAAGCATACCAATCTGCTACTCAAATCTGCCACCATAAAAAAATATTGAGTACACATGTTCAGGAGCTCCTACCTGCCACAGGCACAGGCACTGATCTTGCAGATGTCAAGTAATTATTGTTTGTGAAACTTCTGCATAGAAAAAGTTATCATCATCATCGTCATCATCATCATTTTCTTGTATATGGGAGTTGCCTGTAAAACAAATGTATATGGAAGAACAGTTTAAAATCTCATACAGATGCTGGACTTATATATACTTAGAAGGTAGTGTGCGCACGCTCAGAGGATGACCTCCAAACCATCCTAAATATCTTTGCAGAAGCTTACGAAAAGCTTGGCCTATCACTCAACATCCAGAAAAAACCCAAAGTGCTGCACCAAGTACAAAACAACCCCTCTGCAGCGCCACAAATCCAACTCAGTGGTGTAACGTTGGAAAATGTTGGTCACTTCTCCCACCTAGGCAGTTATCTTCCCACAAGGGCCAATATTGATGCCGAAATCCAGCATCGCCTGAGCTCTGCAACTGTGGCTTTCTCCCAATTGAAGTGCAGAGTGTTTGAGGACCGGGACATTCGCAGAGAAACCAAAATGCTTGTTTACAAAGCTATTGTACTACCAACCTTACTATATGCTTTTGAAACATGGACCACTTATAAACGTCATCTCCAACTGCTCAAAAGATTCCAACAATGGTGTCTCTGAAATTTTTTACACATCACTTGGGAAGACAGGCGAACTAATATAAGTGTACTGGAAGAAGGAAAGATCACCAGTGTTGAAGGAATGATTCTTCAACATCAGCTTCATTGGACTGGTTATGTTGTGCGGATGCCTGATGATCGTCTTCCAAAGCAACTACCTTATTCTGAACTTAAAAATGGAAAGCATAATGCTGGTGGTCAACAAAAGAGGTTTAAAGACTGTCTCAAGGCAAATCTCAAAAAAATGTAGTATAAACACTGACAACTGGGAAACACTGGCCTGTGAGTGCTCCAGTTGGAGAACAGCCTTTACCAAAGGTGTCATGGGCTTTGAAGACAGTACGCAAGGGAGAAATGTGCTTAGAGGAAGGCACGCTTGGCAAATCCACACCGTGATCAACTTCCGCCCGGAAACCTATGTCCCCACTGTGGAAGGATGTGTGGGTCCTTAACTGGCCTCCACAGTCACTTACGGACTCATTGTTAAAACAGTGTCTATGGAAGACAATCTTACTCAGTTACGAGTGATCACCAAAGAAATACTTCACTTAGAATGTTTGTAGAACATCATCAATAGGCGCTGAAAAGATAATAGAGATGCCAGAGGCAGATTTAGAGCAGTGTAAGTATGCAAGGAGGCTGCCTTCTCAAAGACTGATGATTGCCTGGCTTCAGGAAGAAGGCTGGAGGACTCTAGGACTCTGCCAAAGCCTCACAGTTCCTTCCCAAAGCCTGGGTTAAGCCAGTGCCATGAGGGCTCTGGAAAGGGCATAAAATGTTGGTCTCACAAAGCACGGCATATTTCCAAGATTACTCGAGATCTTCCTATGCCAGATATATAATGCCGGGAGGTCCTGAGAGTAGATGACTCCAGACTAAAGGCCTGATTCCAACAACATGTGGAATGAACCTCCTGATAAGATGGTGCTAGCAGGATGCCCTCTCCTGCAAAGTACAAGGATCACTTGGAAAATAAGGGATGAGCTTTTAGGTATTTTCCCAAGCTGTACCAAGCTTTGAACTTAGTCGGCTGCTGATTGGCAACTACTTTGGACCTTGACAGTAATTGCTAAATTTTTCCAGAGGGCTGTGGTACAAATCCATACAGAGATATTCTGTTTGGATTCACATTTACTGCTTTGTTTCTGTCTATGTTTTGCAGCGCGGGTGGCACTGTGGGTAAAACCTCAGTGCCTAGGACTTGCCGATCGTATGGTCGGCGGTTCGAATCCCCACGGCGGGGTGAGCTCCCGTCTATCGGTCCCAGCTCCTGCCCACCTAGCAGTTCGAAAGCACTCCTAAGTGCAAGTAGATAAATAGGTACCGCTTTATAGCGGGAAGGTAAATGGCATTTCCATGTGCTGCGCTGCTGCTGGCTTGCCAGAGCAGTTTTGTCTCACTGGCCATGTGACCCGGAAGTGTCTCCGGACAGCGCTGGCTTCCGGCCTCTTAAGTGAGATGAGCGCACAACCCTAGAGTCAGACACAACTGGCCCGTACGGGCAGGGGTACCTTTACCTTTATGTTTTGCTTTGTTGCCTTCCAATGTCTATATGTTCCACAAAACTGGATCCATTTTGCAGACACAAGTTCAGGCTCAGTTTAAAAAATGTTTCAAAAATTGTATGGGGAACGTGGACTGAATTTGTTGATTATTGCTGTTTACATGGTCAAATCCCTACTTGCCCGCCTTTAACTTTCTGTAGAGCTCAAAAGAAACTTGTGCACACATCAAAAACTTCTTGTCTTTGTCTTCCATTTTGCTCTATCCTAAAAAATGGTGCTACCCATGCATAAGAGTGTGGGGAAAACTTAAAGATTTAAAAAAGAAAGGGGGGGGGACTTCAGGAAGGAACCCAGAACCAGCCAATTAGGCTATTGAGCATGCTCAGTAGTTGCAGAATGCTGACTAAGTTGCAGGAGGAATAATAGAATAGATAGAGTTGCAATATGTCTGTATTTTTCTGGCGGAAATGGCAGAAGTGACATCCAGGGGGAATTTCTGGAAAATGGCGGTTCGTTCTGGATTTTCGGCAGTATAACCAAAAAAACAAAGCTCAACAACTTGGGTTATTTCTCAAAAAAAGGTCAACGATTTGTTTGTGTCCGGATGAAATATGGCAACCCTAAGAATGAAGTATACAGAAAAAAGGGCAGGAGGAGTAATTGAATGGATTTTGTTGCAGGCCCCAATTGAATGGATTTAATAATGGAATCGTCAAAAAGAAGAAACATCAGTTAATGGTGACATTTAGGTCAGAACCTCATGGTATGTGAGTGTGTTAAACAAAAGACCAGCAGATCCTTCCTTCATTGCTGCTTCATTGCAACAAATCACACATCTGAACTGTTTTATCTCCCCTTACAGATACCAAAATGTGCTTTCACATATTTCCAGTTGCTGTGCTCTAAATTCTGCTTCTGAAATCTAAGCTTCCCATTCCCCTTGTGCCTCATGGCACTTGTTTTCCTTTACTAAAAAGTGGCATATTCTCTCACGGAAGATATTTAAAATAATACCTAGTACATATCTCCAGCAAAGCCATTGTCATCTGTGTTTCCCCACCTAATTGATCAGCTCACACTTTATATGCTACATAGATGAACAGCTAGCCTTGTACCTTGCTCAGAGCTTCAGTACCGAGTCAGCAGTCAGATCATGCGTCAGTGATTGTTTATATTGTAGACTGAGAAGAGTAATTAGAATTGAATCCTATGTGACTAATATGTGTTGATTACCGCTAGCTGACCAGCGAAATGTGAAGGACAACTGGGAAGTTGGCAACTATGATTAAAACTGATAACTGGGACTCTTGCAAAGAATGAAAACAGATGAGAATGCTAGCTTCCGTCAGGCTTCCTCAGAAACTGATGCTAGGCATATGGCCTTGTAATAAGCATCTAAATGGATCAACTTTCCCCTTGCAACTCCACTGGACATGATCTTCATGGCATGTCTGACTCATTTATAGATTGTTTGGAAATTGCTTTGCTTAAGAGGAACGTTGGATTACTTACGCACTTCTATTATTGTTTTAAATTCAGAAGGCTTAACAAAGGATGGAAAAGACTCTGTTCGGCTATTTTATTGTTCTTGCTAGGAGTAGCAGTGCCGGGACGTGGGTGGCGCTGTGGGTAAAAGCCTCAGTGCCTAGGACTTGCCGATCAAAAGGTCGGCGGTTCGAATCCCTGCGGCGGGGTCCCAGCGCCTGCCAACCTAGCAGTTCTAAAGCACCCCCGGGTGCAAGTAGATAAATAGGGACCGCTTACTAGTGGGAAGGTAAACGGCGTTCCGTGTGCTGCGCTGGCTCGCCAGATGCAGCTTGTCACGCTGGCCACGTGACCCGGAAGTGTCTGCGGACAGCGCTGGCTCTAGAGTGAGATGAGCGCACAACCCTAGAGTCTGTCAAGACTGGCCCGTACGGGCAGGGGTACCTTTACCTTTTAGGAGTAGCAGCAGCTTACTATTTAGCTTAGGAAATAATATGAGTCTTTATGCAGTGCTATTTTTTCTAGAAAAAGAGGTGCTGAAACTCACCATAAATGCCTCCCTTGTTCTCTCATAATGGCATTGGCGCCCACCTGAGAGGTGCTGGAACTGAGTTCCACTGAGCTCTAGCTGAAAAAAAGCCCTGGACTCTTCAGTCATCAAATATATCAGGGACAAGCGTTCTATCATTCTTCAACACATGCAAATTTTCCATGGGTAAAGAAAATTTGAGCATTATATAATCCAAACACTATAGCCTGCTGTAGTCTGAAGGGATACAATCCAGAAAATGTTGCACTGTGATTCTGCTATTTATGTTTTAGACATTTTTCATGTCTCTCTGTGCGTATGCCTGTATGCGTTATAATCTGCACTGCTATGACTATGGTTGACACAATTCAAGGAAGATTGATTAGTTAGCATATCCTAGGGGAAGGGTGGGGAACCTTTTCCAGCAAACCTTCCTGGGGGGCACATACCAATTGTCAGGGACCGTACTGAGGAGGACTGCACTGAGGAGAAACGGTGGGAGCTGCCCCCTCCACCCTGACCCTGAATCTTCCCAGGAGCAGGAGGACAGTATAGATTTAGAACAGTGGTTTGCAGAGGGGCATAGTTCAGAAGGCAGAAGCTGGGAAATACTGGGTGGGGAACAGCTAGTAGAAGAAACACTGGAAGAGAGAGAGTTAACAGATTCACAGTCTCTGGACAGCATTCCCCCTCACCCCCCCCCCCCATCCCCAAGGACACAGAGAGCTCAGAGAGTGTTAGAACAGAAAGCACAGAGGGTACAAACTCAAGTTACAAGACGTAGGAGGCGATGACCCTTAATTGGGAGCACTGCCATTCTAGGGAGATGCTTTCTTTTGTCTCTCGCTGTGTTTATTAAAGAACCTAACTGGTAAGACTTTCCTTTCATTTGATCTGCTTATTTACTGCGAGATTTGACATCCTTCCACAGGGCCTGCAAGATGGAGCTGTTCTGCCAGGCCTTTGGTCAGGGTTCAGTCTGACTCATTTTCTCTTTGTAGAAGAACAAAGGAGGTTTCCCAGCCCGCTCACAGGTCCTTATAATATCAGTGGAAACAGTTGGTCCTGGCGAGTATTAACCGCTTTCAATTTTAACCTGAGGAATGTTGTTTGTTCAGTTTTAATTTTAATTTATTTGAATTAATTTTGGGGTGCATTTTAATCAATTGATTGCTTGTTTTTATGCATACTGTATTACTTATATGATGTCAGCCGCTCTGAACCCAGCTTCGGCCGGGGAAGGCGGGGTACAAACGAAATATATATATATATAATTATTAATGCCACGGGGGAGGAAGCTGATTCCCCGATGCCTGATACCAATGCAGGGAGTGGCATAAATGGGTATGGTTGTGCTCACCCTAATCTCTACCCTCCATCCTGGTAAGCAAGTGGGATTGTCACAGTTCAAGGACATATTCCAGCTTGTTAAAATCATTAGAGAAGGATGCATACCAGGGCCAGTGGGGAGTGCAGCCTGGGTGTCAGGAGTGCATGCAGGAGCCAGGCCCTGTGACTGGTAGGGCCTCACAGGACTGGGGCCTTCCTGAGTTTGGCCTGGAAGGGCAAGGCATGGCCACACAGGTGAGGCTTGACAGAAGACTCGTAGCACCTGGTGGCAAGGGCCGGGAGGGGTATATAAGACCAGCATTTCCCTCTGGCTCTTTGCCACAGCAACACACTACCCACCTAGCTGTGCTTTGGCTTCCTGACTCCTGGTATCCTGGCTCTTGGACTTCTGTTTCCTGACTCTTGGACTCTTGGCTTCCTGACTCCTGGTTTGCTGGTTTGCTGACTCTTGGCTTTCTGACCCCTGGACTGCTGTTTCCTGCTTCCCAACCTCTACCTCCTGACATACCAAGCTGAGACTCTGACTGCCTGTAACCCATACTGTGACAGTGGGGGAGTGCAAGTAGATAAATAGGTACCACCCCGGTGGGAAGGTAAACAGTGTTCCCATGCGCTGCTCTGGTTTTGCCAGAAGCGGCTTAGTCATGCTGGCCACATGACCTGGAAAAACTGTCTGCAGACAAACGTTGGTTCCCTCAGCCAGTAAAGCGAGATGAGTGCTGCAATGCCAGAGTCGTTCACAACTGGACTTAATGGTCAGGGGTCCTTTACCTTTTTAAAAAGTATACAAAGTGTGAAGAAAAAATTAAGATACTTTACATCAATTAATTAGACATTGAAAAAAATACCCCCCCCCAACTAAACTGTTGACGCTACAACAACATGGCAGGGAGATGGCAGGTACAATGTTTAATTATTTCACTTTAATGTTTGTTGGTCTGTGCCTGGATTGAGGCAGTTGCTATGTGCTTGGAAGTTGAGGGGAATAGAAAAGGTGGCAGTAATTGATAAAAGTTGTTTGGTGGGTTATTACCAATTTGCATTTTAAATCCAAATCCCTACAAGATGTTTATTCATTCTCTCCTATGCAGAACTGATGAGCTCCAATCACAACAAATTAAATGCCACAATTCTGTCAGTTGTTTAGCATATTAAACACTCAGAGATACCTTTTGTGTGTGGGGGGGGGAATCTTTGGGGAAATGGAATACCACATTATATGCAAAATAACAGAATGGATGTCTGTAGAGGGGCGGTGAAACAAACATAATTTAAGAAGAAGAAAAAGCATGAAAAACAGTCATACTTTATTGATATGGATACCTCTGTACCGATATAGGAGATGCAAGAAAAGCAATTCTCTCCTTTGCTCCATTTTGTCTCTGGAAGTTGCCAGGGGATGTTGAAATGCTTACAGGTGAGAAGGATTGGGCAGGCCATCTGTACCTGCTGAAGCATCTGCCTGTTATATCAGCGGTAACTCCAAAAGGTGTGGCCCAGCATGTAAGCCATTTAACTTTCAGATGCCCAAGGCAACTGTGTGAGGAGCTGAGTGAGCCATCTGTATCTGGTAGCTATGATCATAGACAAATGCAAGGGGGAGGAATCGGCGCACAGGGTCCCCCCCCCCTTTCAGTGCTCCTGAGAACTCATGCAATGAATGAATGAATGCTGAGGTAAGAGTGAATTGTATGCGCCAGATGTTCAAAGCTGGACAATTGCAGAGCTGCTGGTCTGTGACCAGGGTGAGCTAAATGAGAAAAACTATATTCTGATGGAAGACATTTTGGGCACGACCTTGAACAAACTTCACCACTTTCCCATGGCGAGATTATCATCTTGGCAAAAGGTATATTTTTGGAGAGGCGTTTCCTTCATAATCTGCTTCCCACCCACATTTTATCTATCAAACTCCAACAATACTTTAGAGGCTTTAGAAAAAACGTAGCTTCAAAATTAGCTGAGCTTCTTTCTCTCTGTATGCTGCTTTCACGCAAGATATACATATATATTATATGGAATATCAGAAATTGGATGTGGCCTAAATATTTTCCTTTTAACTTCATTTATTTCCTCCCCCAGTTCTACATTCCTGGATGTAAAAGCACTGAAGCATCCTAAATAGTTCTGATTAGGTGTTGTGTGTGTGTGTGTGTGTGTGTGTGTGTGTGTGTTTTAAAGTACTCTGAATTATAAAGAAGAAATCAAACTGCAGTCCTGGGGGATACAATTCTGTTTGTGGATTGTTCATGCCAGTCTTGTGGATTGTTCATGCCATTGTTCATGCCAGTCTTGAAATCATAGGAAGAAGAGTGGCTGCTTAATTCGAGAGGATTGTGACAGCCACTGAAGTCACTGGCAAAACAAGAACAAAGGCTGATACATGTGGCAAGCCTTGTCTTGTGGAAACTCTATGCATTTCTTTAGATTCTCATTGGGACTCACAAAATGGGAACCCAATGGAATTCTAACTAGTCTTTCTCATCTCCAGATAAGTTTCAGATCATTCTCTGCATGGTATTACATGTATTTTGGAATCCTACTTGGAAAGGTTCAGTAGAATAGATTACAGTGTGTTTTTAAATTAGTAATTGATTATTTGTATGGAGCCCTCAGGTGATCTAATCCATGATGCTGTACAGTTGTGATTAATTGAAAGACACATACATGGAAACACTGAAACAATAGTCTTGCAAGTGGAGTAGGCTGATAAGTTTTTAAGTAAGGTGATGTCTTTTCTGCAGAGAACCAATGCCCAATTTCACACATGCTTCCTTCTCTTCCATTTGAAGGAATATGTGCTTCAGCAATAGAACAATTTCAGTCCCATAATTAAGACATTAAAGGTCTAGCTGTTCTTACAAAGTTTCTTGCTGCTGAACTCAGTTGCAGAATAGTTCTGGCAGAGGCAATAATATTTGTTATTAATTTAGCAATTCATTTCTTTTCCGTGCTAAATTTGTGTCATATCAAGGAGAAGCCTGAAATACTGATTAGGCATCAGTAAGAAAGGGATATATTCATTATATGCTAATACTCCAACATCAAATATTAAATTTCATTATAATATTGATAATCAGGACATCATTTATGTTATTTAAAGTAGCCTACTTCCTAGCATTTCTGCAGCCTGTGCCACAGCCCAGTTAACCTAAAAATACTTGGATTCATATCCATTTTGATCTAGAAAAGTCAATGGAATTAACAGACTGATAACAGGTAGCACTGTGCCACAACTCCAGCCTTTTAAATGAGGTTTGCCAATGTGATTCCAATTATACATGATATATGTATAAATGGGGGGATGCGGGTGATGCTGTGGGTTAAACCACTGTGCTGCTTGGGCTTGCCGATCAAAAGGTTGGCGGTTCGAATCGCCGTGACGGGATGAGCTCCCGTTGTTCAGTCCCAGCTCTTGCCAACCTAGCAGTTCAAAAGCATGTAGTACAAGTAGATAAATAGGTACTGCTCCAGCGAGAAGGTAAACGGCGTTTCTGTGTGCTGCTCTAGTTTCGCCAGAAGCGGTTTGGTCATGCTGGCCACATGACCCGGAAAAACTGTCTGCAGAAGTAGACAAACGCCGGCTCCCTCGGCCTGTAAAGCGAGATGAGCACAGCAACCCCAGAGTTGTTCACTACTGGCCTTAATTGTCAGGGGTCCCTTTACCTTTACCTTTACATGTATAAATCAAGGGTGAAGAAGCTTTCTCAGCCTGAGGTCCACTTTTTTTCAACCTGAGGGCCCGTCACACACCACTTCTAAGCAGGAAGCATAATCACAATTCAAAGACACATTCCAGCCAGATAAAATCACCAAGAGGAGGACACAGTGCATAGTGAATAGTGTATCCTGGAAAACCAAAGCTATTGTACTACCAACCTTACTATATGCTTGTGAAACATGGACCACTTATAAACGTCATCTCCAACTCCTCAAAAGATTCCATCAACGTTGTCTCCAAAAAGTTTTACACATCACTTGGGAAGACATGCAAACTAATGCCAGTGTACTGAAAGAAGCAAAGATCATCAGTGTCAAAGCGATGATTCTTCAACATCAACTTCATTGCACTGGTTGCGTTATGTGGATGCCTGATGATCGCCCTCAAAAGCAACTACTCTAGTCCGAACTTAAAAATGGAAAGCGTAATGCTGGTGGTCAATAAAAGAGGTTTAAAGACTCTCTCAAGGCAAATCTTAAAAAATGTAGTATAAACACCGACAACTGGGATTGACCATGAAACCCCCAAGGTTGGGGTATCTGCCTGATGGGATTCTGCACCCTGGTCCCTCAGTGAGACCTTGTTTGCTTGGCTTGCAGCATCGCAGGGTTCAACATTATCTGACTCCCATGGAACAGGTTTGGAGTGGTCCAAACCTGGTGGATCCATCCCATTAACCTGGGGCTTGTGGAATGAGGAACTGAACCTGGGACCCAATGCCATGCCAACCCTTCCTCTAATTTTATCCCATCGCCATTGTACAGCCTTGTTCTTTTGCTGCTCTCATGGGTCACATAGGGGAAGGCACCTGATAAATAGGTACTACTCTGGTGGGAAGGTAAACGGTGTTTCCATGCGCTGCTCTGGTTTGCCAGAAGCGGTTTAGTCATGCTGGCTACATGACCCGGAAGCTGTCTGCAGACAAATGCCAGCTCTCTCGGCCTATAGAATGAGATGAGCACACAACCCCAGAGTCGTCTGCGACTGGACCAAACGGTCAGGGGTACCTTTACCTTTTTATGGCACATACTGTAGGGCCAGGGGGGGGGAGGGAAGTGGCACAGATGGCACTATGGTCTAAACCACTAAGCCTCTTGGGCTTGCCGATCAGAAGGTCGGTGGTTTGAAACTCCACGATGGGGTGAGCTCCTGTTGCTCTGTCCCAGTTCCTGCCAACCTAGCAATTTGAAGGCACACCAGTGCAAGTAGATAAATAGGTACCACTGCAGTGGGAAGGTAAACAGCATTTCCATGCGCTCTGGTTTCCGTCATGGTGTCCCACTGCACCAGAAGCGGTTTAGTCATGCTGGCCACATGACCCAGAAAGCTGTGGACAAACGCTGGCTTCCTCAGCCTGAAAGTGAGATGAGCGCCACAACCCCATAGTCACTTTTAACTGGACTTTACTGTCCAGGGTCCTTTACCTATACCTACCTTACTGTAGGTAAGGGACGCAGGTGGCGCTGTGGGTTAAAGCCTCAGCGCCTAGGACTTGCCGATCGAAAGGTCGGCGGTTCGAATCCCTGCGGCGGGGTGCGCTCCCGCTGCTCGGTCCCAGCGCCTGCCAACCTAGCAGTTCGAAAGCACCTCCGGGTGCAAGTAGATAAATAGGGACCGCTTACCAGCGGGAAGGTAAACGGCGTTTCCGTGTGCGGCTCTGGCTCGCCAGAGCAGCGATGTCACGCTGGCCACGTGACCCGGAAGTGTCTCAGGACAGCGCTGGCCCCTGGCCTCTTAAGTGAGATGGGCGCACAACCCCAGAGTCTGTCAAGACTGGCCCGTACGGGCAGGGGTACCTTTACCTTTACCTTTACCTTACTGTAGTGCTGCCATATGTCCGGAATTTTGAAAAACAGCAACAGCGAAATGTCTGGGCTTTTGCCAACAGAACCAGGAAGTGTATGTTTGAGTATCACTGCCTTTTGGGGGCGATTTCCCAACTTTTGTGTCTGTGTTTTTACTTCTTGGGATATGGCAACCCTCACATACCGTGCAGCAGAAAAGGGATGCAAGAGCTCTCCATGTGGATTCAGGCTTTTTTCCTCCTTGGTGCTGAACACTGTGGAGATACAAATTTAAAGTGGCATGAAAAAAATTCCACATTGGCATGGGGAGCCCCTGTGTATCGATACCTTTTCAAACTGTGGTAGCTATCACGGGAGCCATTAAAAGCGGCCTCTCCATACCCCGGCCTCGTATTTCCCCCATGGATGAACAAATGATATGTATGATAGCAACCACATAGCTCTACCACACTGTGTTATTCGTGCTGTGTGATTTTTGCCGATATTCCTCACGTATTTCGGAACATCTCCTACTCTTTTAATAGGTGATGTAGAGATTAAATGGCAGCTGAGTAGCCTGTTGAGAACAATTAACTCGAAGCAGATGGCACTACACATACACTTCTTCAAGGCCTTTTCCTTGTCTAGGATTTTGGCTTTCATTGTTGATTTTGCCCCCTGGGTGTATTAAGGTCTTTACTGATAGATTTAAGATCTTGCTGACATTTGATTAAACAAACTTCACACAGAGACCATATTAAATTTTAATATCTGTCAGAACTGAACAGTAGTCTTTATCAGATGCTTTCACCCCAGGTCTAACATTTAATATCTCATAAACTGCCTAAAGAGGAAGGCAAGAAAAAAAAAATCCTGGTAACACAATGCAGATGAAAGCCATCAGCGAACAACTTGTTATCACACGGTTGCCTTAAGGCCAATAAGTGGCAGTGCTAATAAGTACTGATAGTCGTAGAAGTCATTTATTGTCAATCAAACGCAGCTAATGCCACACTGGTATTGAACCTGAATTTTTTGCACTGGCCTCCAATCCTAGAGAGAGAATTGCTCGTGTAAAGCAATTTTTTTTGTTTTACACAATTCAATCTGTTCCCATTCATAAATTACCATGACAAGATGGCTGCCACAGTAAAAGTCACATTTTGATTGCTATCGTGCAAATCGCCTAGATCTTGTAGGTATAACCCATGCCAGTACCATGCCTCTCTATGGAAATGGGATTTGGTGAAGTAAAACAGTCTGAGCTCACCTACCCAGTGTTTCTCATTACAAAGTTCACCAACCATGATGACATAAAGTCCTAACCTTAAGAAACATTATGTTTCTGGGATTAGCCATCCCAAAGGAGTAACATATCAGACCTTCCACGTATCCCTATTTTCCAGAGATGGTGCCAGATTTACAGAAGCCATCCCAGTTTCTGATTTTATTCTGAAATGTCCCACTTTTCCTTAGGACTTACCTCTTTTCATTGGAGAACTGTTGGAGGTTATGGTAAGCTGTCCCTATTTTCATAGGAGAAATGTTGGAAGGTATCGTTATGCAACCCCTGAGCCAAGACGATACAACCTTAGAAGACATCTGAAGGCAACCCTGTATCGAGAAGTTTTTTTTTTATGTTTAATGTCTTATTATGTTTTTATATCTGTTAGAAGCCACCCAGAGTGGCTGGGGCAACCCATTCAGATGACAGGTATTATTATTATTATTATTATTATTATTATTATTATTATTATTACAACTATTATTATTATTATTATTATTATTATTATTGAATAGAATGTCCCTATTTTCATTGGAGGAATGCTAGAGGGTATGACAAAGGCATTAAGCTCTAGTCTACCTTTGCTAGAAAGTGAGACTCCAGACTTTGTGAGAATATGTGGGGTATTATACTGATAATGACCACCTGAACTTTCTGGGCATGACCAAACAGCTGTGTCTTGAGCCAGGCACACACATTCAATGATTAAACAGGACACATAGCTTGGGTCAAGCCACAACTTTATTGATTACAGATTAAGGGTTTGTCAAAGCATTGGGAAACTGTTTGACAAGGAGGTCCAGCAATGAACTGGATGAGGAGGTGGACTAGGCCCAAGGTTTAAATGTCCATGGGGCAGACTGGAGCAAAGCCTGCCAGCTCAGTCTGATCTGCCCCGGATGGGGCCAGCCTAACAGCCCAGCTGCCATTGGTCATTTGGCAGGCAGGCTGCGATCCACTTCCCATGCATACATGAAGCTGGAGAGGTCCACACAGGCCTGGAAAACCCCTTTGCTCATCAGATCCTGGGCTGGCATTGGCACAATCTCATAAAGGAACCTGACCAGAGGGTAAGCATCATTATCAGGCAGAAAATGAGATGGTATTGTTGGCCCCAGGCTGGGTGTGACACCAGTTCAAGTGGCTTGGAGTAACCGCAGCCATCCGAAGCCATCGTGAAACCTTTCCTCTTTCAGGCTGTATAGGGGGACGGTCATCTCTTCACTGTGCATGGCCGAATAATGTAAAGCATAATACTTTCCTCATTTGCCATTAGAGTCTATTGAACGAGCATGTGGTTTTATTATGTCCATTGCTTGTTTGGGTCTTTGAGATTTCTTCCGTCCTTAATTTTTTATGAGTTTTTGATTGCACCAGTACTTTTATTGTTGTTCGGCATAGGAGAAATCTCTCCACGTCTATGGAGTGAAGAGCATGGATGGTCTTATCTGCCAGATGATACATAAGTCATGTGGAACTGTGTGGCATGCTGTGTCTCCTCCAGGTGATAAAGACTGTGCCTCCTGAGCAAACACAATTATCAGATCAGAAAAGAATTTAGATATAGGAAAGGCCTGTGCGGTAATCCAATTTTTCTTCCCGCCCAGGTACAATTGTTCTCTACAATTTATTTTCAAGTGATTTGCCCAGTCCAGTGAGAGATGGTAGTCTAATAATGGATAAGGCTGCATTGTTCAATAAGTTTTTGCAGAGAGTTTAAACTTCTCTTTATTTGGTTTCCTTTTATTATGGTTAGTGATGCTCTGCCAGGAAGCACAAGTATGCCATGAAAATGGAGTGATCACTCATGGCAGGAGGAATCAATGTGGTGCCCTCCATCTGTTGGTAGACTCCAGATCTCAACAGCCCCAGAAAGCTTGACCAAATATGATGGAAGTTGTATTCAACAACATCTGGAGATACCATGTCGACTACCTCTGAGTTATGGTGATACAAGCTGATACAATTTGAGATGACATTAACAGACTGAAGAACTGGGCCAAAATGAACAAAATGATTTTCAGTTGGGACAAATGTAAGTTCTATACAATCAGAATCACAGATATAGGATGGGGGATACCTGGCTTGTCAAAAGCACATGTGAAAAGGATCTAGGGGTCTTTAGTAGACCACAAGCTTGACATGAGACAACAGTCCGATGCAGCAACAAAAATAGCTAATGCAATTCTAGGCTTTATCAACAGAGGTATATTGTCCAAATGAAAGGAAGTAAGAGTAGAACTTAAAGGTTATGGTAAAGGGACCCCTGACGATTAGGTCCAGTCGTGTCCGACTCTGGGGTTGCAGTGCTCATCTCGCTTTATTGGCTGAGGGAGCTGGTGTACAGCTTCCGGGTCATGTGGCCAGCATGACTAAGCTGCTTCTGGCGAACCAGAGCAGTGCACGGAAACGCCGTTTACCTTCCCGCTGGAGCGGTACCTATTTATCTACTTGCACTTTGACGTGCTTTCAAACTGCTAGGTTGGCAGAACAGGGACCGAGCAACGGGAGCTCACCCCATCACAGGGATTCAAATCACCGACCTTCTGATCAGCAAGTCCTAGGCTCTGTGGTTTAACCCACAGCGCCACCCACGTCCCTCAAGAGTAGAACTTAGGGGATCTTATATAAAGACATATCAGGGACCTGGTAGAAGAAGCAGTGGAAGAGGACTGGAAGAAGTTTAAGAACTATCTGCAGAAATACTGCAAAGTTTATGAATTCTAAAATGATGTTGGATATAAAAACAATATGGCATTAGTGATACAGTGTTAAAAAGTATGTAAAAATGTAATAGAAAAAGGGCGAAAGATTAAAGTTATATTATGTCAAAAGTAAACAATATGCTAAAGGTGTTTAAACATAAGGAGGAAAGATCGGAGACATAATAGAAGTGATTTTAATAATTAGAAATGAGTTTTGAAAGAGGGCAAGGATTTGCTGTACCTGATTGGACAAAGAGGAACACATAAAAGGGAGGCGTGAGGAAGTAAAGAAAGAAAGTTTTGTAAACATGAATTTAAAAATTTGAGTTTTTATTTTCTATTTTTTATTTTTTTGATGTATATCTGTGACTGCTTTTGTTGTTCTGTATTTCTCTGATGTTTCTTCTTTTTCTGTAAAAATAAATATTTTTTTTTTTTTTTTAAAGACATATTTTGTTTGTATTTCTAAACATGCTTTATGGTTGAGAAAAGATAGGAACACATACACTGGGACAAAATATTTTTAAAAGTAATTTGGTACATTGTTTTGATCTGAGAATTGTTTGGAATAATATGGAAAACTGCAATTTTTGAAGGACATCTGTGGTCCATTTTGCATAATGATTATGCAGTTTCACAGTAGCATTCCACCCAAACCAAACTCCTCCTCCACAACACACACATACATCCCTAAGTAGGACCAACGTATGTTGAATTGTGCCCACGAGCATCACAGTCGCTCACCCCTCTCTGTTTATCCCATTTCTTTTTTACACAAGAAAATCTGTTTCCTTTTCAAAAAAGATTTGTAATAGTTACTAAACTTAAGGAGCAGCCTGCCAACTGTCAACTTCAGCTCTCTAGAGATGGCTATAAACATCCTGTAAACTTTTTATTTGTCTTTTCAAAAGAACACTTAAAGGAAAGAAGAAATCAGTTGCAATGAATTAGGAAGCAGCCATAAAGAAGTAGAAGCCACTTTCCTGTGAAGGTTATTTTTTCCAAAAAGGTTTTAAAAGTTTATCGAGGTTGCTATTTCATACAAGGAAAAGTTTTATATCACTGAGAATCCTGAACTTCTTTACCTACCTATCAGTGCTAAGGATGAGAGGAAGAGAGAGATAAGGGTGAAGCATGATGGATGAAGGACAGATCGTGAAGCTGAGGCTCCAATACCTTGGCCACCTCATGAGAAGAGAAGACTCCCTGGAAAAGACTCTGATGTTGGGAAAGATGGAGGGCACAAGGAGAAGGGGATGACAGAGGACGAGATGGTTGGACAGTGTTCTCGAAGCTACCAGCATGAGTTTGACCAAACTGCGGGAGGCAGTGGAAGACAGAAGTGCCTGGCGTGCTCTGGTCCATGGGGTCACGAAGAGTCAGACATGACTAAACAACAACAACAAATGATGGATGATGGGAGGTCATTGTCATGTCACATGCTGTACAGTGGTACCTCTAGTTACAAACTTAATTAATTCCGGAGGTCCGTTCTTAACCTGAAACTGTTCTTAACTACAGGAGCGCTTTCGCTAATGGGGCCTCTTGCTGCTGCTGTGCCGCCAGCACATGATTTGTATTCTCATCCTGGGGCAAAGTTCTCAACTCGAGGTAACTCTTCCAGGTTAGCGGAGTTTGTAACCTGAAGCGTAACTCGAGGTACCACTGTACGCCAGTTCTGCACCGCAATGGAACACCATTGACAAATACATGTAATGCATTTTTTTTGGTTAGGAATAAGCAGTAGCCACATTTGTCTAAACTGACATCAGTCTTTTTATCAGCTTTCACACGCTCAGTGGCCTTATCCACACTGTCAATGGATGATTGTGGGAGGCAGGATTTTGCCCACTGTCCAAGCTCTGGACCTCTTTGGGTTTTGCTGAAGCTATTGTTAGAAAACCCTCCCTCATACATCCAACTTTAGGACGCGGGTAGCGCTGTGGTCTAAACCACACTGAGCCTCTTGGGCTTGCCGATCGGAAGGTCATTGATTTAAACCCCTGTGACGGAGTGAGCTCCTGTTACTCTGCCCCAGCTCCTGCCAACCTAGCAGTTTGAAAGCACGCCAGTGCAAGCAGATAAAAAAGTACCATTGTGGCGGGAAGGTAAATGGCGTTTCCGTGCGCTCTGGTTTCTGCCACGGTTTTCCATTGTGCCAGTAGCAGTTTAGTCACGCTGGCCACATGACCCAGAAAGCTGTCTGTAGATAAATGCTGGCTCCCTCACCTGAAAGTGAGATTATCGCCACAACCCCATAATCGCCTTTGACTGGACTTAACCGTCCAGGGGTCATTTACCTTTTAACCTTTTACATACAACTGCATGTGCGTATTAGAATCTGTCCACACATAATCAGGAAGCAAATGGATGGAGTTGATGAGTCTATTTGACAAATAGGAATGACACATAAATTGAGTGCACCTGGAGAAAATGAATTCTTTTTATGTATGGATGGCAGATTCTGCCAGAGGCCAATGCAAAGTTTAAGGGGTCGATATTGTGATCACTGGTAGGTCACACAGGAAATTTAGCTGCTTGGGGGTGGGGGTGGTGATCTTGTGATGTGGCATGATGGCCACACAATTCTCTCAGCATTCAGTGAAAGCTACAATAGCACTGAGGGTGTCGAAACATTTACCCAGCATGCTATGCACATGGGAACGATGACTGCAGAATCCAGCTTCCTTGCAAACAAATGTTCTACCACTGAACAGTGACACTGTTAGAAGTATGCTGGGACTGACCAAGATTTAGGATTGTGCATATCACCCCTAAATCATTTCATGATGCTAGAATAAAAAATAAATAAATCTCACTGGCTAGACATGTATATATCGCCTACAATGTTGAGAAGCAAAGTTAACGTTTCTAGAAGATGCTTGCTGCAAATACATCTACTTCAGATTTACTGCATTTCTATTTCTATCTTTTATTTGTTTGCATTTGCCAAAATCATTCCTGACATGAGCAGAACATGACACTCATTTATGTAGCTACATTAGTAAGCTCAGCCTTGTTGGTAATTCACTTGCGGGTCTTAGCCAGTTACAAATGATTAACACAGTTTTTAAGCTTTGCCAGGTTCTGGAATAATTTATATGGAAGGATGGATGTCATGTCTATGCAGAATCATGTGAACTGATTATCCTGACAGATTAATAGGTTCCCTTGGAGATTATTGACAGAGGGAGATGTTTCAGTCATCCAAAATCTAGGGCACAATATTTATGGTTACTTGCAAATTCTCAAAATATTGTAGGAACAGGGCCATCTTCCTCAACATGTGGCATAACTCTTTTGCAAGGAAAGGTTTCAAAGGATTCTTTCTTTTTTTAGAGGAATATAGATCTCAAAAATCTGATTGCTTATATCGTGACCTTTTAAAAGTCTGAAGAAAAGGCAGAATCATAGAATTGTCAAGTTGGAAAGAGACCATGAGGGTAATAGACTCCAACATCCTACAATGCAGGAATCTCTTGCTCAACTTGAGACTCAAACTCACAACTCTGAGGTTAAGAGTCTCATACTCTACCAACTGAGCTGTAGCTTTGCATGTGTGTATCTATGTATGTCTTTTATTCCAATTTACGCAGTAATTATATAAAAGAGGTACATATATAAACACAATTAAAATAATTGTACATAGATGATAGATAATGATGATGATAGATATAGATAGATGATAGATGATAGATAGATAGATAGATAGATAGATATAGATAGATGATAGATAGATGATAGATAGATGATAGATAGATGATAGATAGATGATAGATAGATAGATATAAATAGATGATAGATAGATAGATGATAGATGATAGATAATAGAAATGGAAGCAAGAAGAAATACCAACGAAAGAAGAATGGCAGACAAAATTAATGGACTACGCAAAATTGGATAAGATGACAGGAAGGATTCGAAACCTGCAAGACCAGAGATTCACAGAAGATTGGAATAAATATGTGAACTATTTGAAGAGCAACTGTAATCAACAAATTACGCTAGTAGGACGACAAGAAGTTTTGTAAGGAGGAATATATGAAATATTGCAAAGAAGATAAAGAAGAGAGACAGTTATGATATTTAAAAGTAATAGTGAAAGTAAGAAATGTAAATTAAGTGGAAAAGATTGGAAAATATTCAGATGTGATTAGCGGGCGTAAAAAAAATTGTATAAGATATAAAAGTATGTTTTATAATTGTTGAAAATGATATGTTAAGATGATAGATAGACAGATGTGATAAATATAAAATCAGTTTGAAACAACAGCCCATACATAAAATCCAATTCCAATTCAAGACAGATACCAAATGGGATAAACATTTTAGAAAGCTTGTTGAAAGAAAAATGTATTTGGCAAGCACTGAAATGACATTAGAGAAGTCACCTGTCTGATACACAATGGGAGGACATTCCAAAAGGTAGGTGTCACTACATGAAAGGCTCAGTTCTGCAGTGCAGACCTCCTGATTGGATGGCATCTGCAACAAAGAGGGACTTCCAGGTAACCTGGTCCAGAGATTCTTAGGCCTTTGTAGCAGAACATTAAAACTGGCTTGGTGCACTGACATGATATGCATCCGGTGAGGAGCAGCTCTTACCAACCAGGAAGCTCCTCTTTGGTGAAGGCTCTGAAAGGACTTCAGGTCCCAAGATGCATGATGGCCTTATCTCAAGCCCATGTTGGCAAACCATCACCGGAGAGCTCCAATGGATATTTCTCCATTAATGGAGATTGTACACTAATGGGCACTTTAAGGGAATCCTGCACACCATTTATAACCTGAGATTAACCTGTGATTAAAAGCAAGGCTAATTCTCCAGATACTGAATGGTGTCCAGCATCCCACTGGCTGAGAACTAACCAGCATTCCCAAAGTGCTACCAGTGCAAACAGTGGGATATTCAGGATAGTTGCACCTTTTTCCACATGGTGCGATAATGAGCAGAGGACTGTAATTGACTAAGCAGTGACCGGGTATTATATTGGGTCAGTAATGAATTGTAGAAATGGGCAGGATAGGAACTGATTGGGCATTACCCAACTAAGTCATACTCAGGGTGGACTTATCAAAACCAATGGACTTAAGTTACATGCATCCAGTGATTTCAATGGGTTTGCTCAGAGCATAACCAACCCTGGTTATCACCCATTGTATATGGAGGGCTCTTAATTCTGAAGACTGCATAGTTTGATGGGGTTTATATCACAGCACGGTATGTCACTTGGTTCACATGCCTTCTTCATACTGAACTGGCACATGTGAAAGCCCAAGAGATTGTTAAATCAGATTCTTTGTACTCAACGGGCATGTTATAATAATAATAATAATAATTTATTATTTGTACCCCGCCCATCTGGCTGGGTTTCCCCAGCCACTCTGGGCGGCTTCCAACAGAGATGAAAAATACACTAAAATGTCACATATTAAAAACTTCCCTGAACAGGGCTGCCTTCAGATGTTTTCTGAATGTCAGGTAGTTGTCCATCGCCTTGACATCTGATGGGAGGGCATTCCATAGGGCGGGCGCCACCACCGAGAAGGCCCTCTGCCTGGTTCCCTGCAACTTGGCCTCTCGCAGTGAGGGAACCGCCACTGTTGGCGAGGGTCCAGTGTTCTAAGCTAGTGCTTCAGGTTTTATGCTGATTCCACAGAGTCAAAGCTAAGAGTCACACAGCTTTCTCCCGCTTCTTCTTTCAAAGCTGATGGAGAGCTGATAATAACTCAGTTTTCAAGACATTAAGAGACAGTTTATTGCAACTTATCCACCTCTGAATCTCCATCAAATGCTTTTGAAGTGCAAAAATAGGATTTGTCAAGATATTATCAGCACAAAGAAGCAATAAATCTGTATGTAGTCTGCATCAGAATGATATTTAAAGCCATTTTAGATATTAATGTCAATCAGCATAACCAGCGACAGGGAGACTGATGCAGAAGTAAATTGTCAAGGCAGTACGTAGGAGTGAGGAACACAAATCCTGTTAGAAATAATCGGCGGGATTTGCACGCATATCTCCCACGCCTAGTATTCCTTCTAATTGATCCTAAAACACATGGAAAACATGATAATTAGAAGGAACAATATCAAAAATAAGTTTAGTGGGGACCAGAAAAACTCCCACTTCTAGTAAAAAGGCCTTATTAGAAATTCAGAAGAGATGCCAATGCAAAGCTATATGCAGATAATGTCTAAAATTAAAACCAAAGAGAAAATGAGTGTCGGAAAGTATTATTGGAAGTAACAATTGATTTCAGTGGAGTATCTTGCTGTTTTGGACAGCAGGCTCTTTGGCACAAGTGCTGTGAAAGGAAAAAGAAGAATATTTAGGAACGAAAATCTGTGTGCCAATAGTAAAAACATTAAAGTTTCAGTAAATGCTACAGGCCCCTGATCATAGGATCATGCAGCCACACACAGGTGGTAAAAGGTACTCCTCAGCAGTGATGTAGCGTGGAGCATTCACAGGGTGGTTGACCTGGGTACAAAATTGTTAGGAGCACAAAATTTCAACACCCGGCGCTGCCTCAATACAGCTACGCACTTCCATCGCTGGGCTCCGTTGAAAACGGCTTCTTCATGCAAACCAGGAAGTCACCTCTCCAGACAATGGAATGATTTCTCTTTTTATATCTCTGTGGATATGTTCTCCTGGTTGACGCAGATGCCATTAACTGGTGGAATGTGCAGGCATACTCTGTCCATTTCCCTCCTTCCCACCCCCCTCCTCCACGTGACCACAGGTGCTGGCAACCCACGCTACGCCATTGTCCTTCAAATATGCTTCCGGTCAGGTTGCTGTATCATATCCAGGTTACATGGGTAATGCAAGAGTGGGGAATCCTTTTCAGCTTGAGGACCAGAATCCCTTTTGTGCAACTTTATGGGGTCACAAGCCTGTGGTAGGTAGAACAATGGGAGTAAATGCTTTGTACCATTCGCTGGTTTTTATGCACACCCCTCTCTATCCTCCTTCCATCCATTATCAGTTCAGTGATGCTTTCCAGCTAGGCAAAAGCAATCAATCAGGGTGTGAAGCAGGACCTGCGAGGGGGTGTGCTCTGCAGAGAGTCCCAGGGCCCATTTAGAGAAGTCTGGAGGTCCACATTTGCACCCTGGGCTTGAAGTTCCTCACCCCTGGTGCAGTGGATACATACAGTTTATATTGACAGGGTTAACATTATTATTGACTGACAGTGAAAACTATGAATGTCCAGATCTCTGAGAGACTCTCCAAGTGTCCCTATTTTCCAGGGACAGTCCCAGATTTACAGAAGTCTTCCCAGTTTCTGATTTGATCCTGGCATGTCCCACGTTTCCTTAGGACATCCCTATTTTCATTGGAGAAATGTTGGAAGGTACGGCTTGAGAGTCCCTTTTGTCCAAATGCACTTGAATATGCCGTGTTTATTTGTTCCTGTGCTGAAAAGATTATTCCAATGAATTTGGTTTCTTGCCAAGTACTTGGGAGGCATACGTTTTATTACTGTCTATTCCACATCATCTACACACATACTGTTAAACATTTCTTTTTTTTACTTTTAGCCAATACATTTAACATAGTTCAACAAACAGAGCAAATAAGATGCTGATTGCAGGTGTTTCTAAAAAAATAAAATAAAAAATGACTGGTTTTATTTTAATCCACTACATGCTAATTTATACTAATAATAATAATAATAATAATAATAATAATAATAATAATAATTTATTATTTGTACCCCGCCCATCTGGCTGGGTCTCCCCAGCCACTCTGGGCGGCTTCCATAAAAACCAAAAATACACTAAAATATCACAGATTAAAAACTTCCCTGAACAGGGCTGCCTTAAGATGTCTTCTGAATGTCAGGTAGTTACTTCTAATAAAGAGTTCACAATCCACCTCATTTTAAGTGCATTGAAGTTCTTAATTATTTTATTGGGAGATTTAAACACAGCCTTCTTTTTAAATCAATAGGTCTTAGGAGTGCTTAACTTTGGCTGGATTGTTTCCAGAATGCTTTTTAGTCAAATGTCAGCTAAATAATAAATTCCAGAAATAGAGATGCTGACCCCTCCAATTCTGTTGGGCAGATTTTTCCTTACATAATCCTTGACAGGTGGTATCTTTCGCATTTACCTGGTGATGGAATGAATGCATTCTCATCTCTACAAAAAAACCCCCAAAACTTTCCTGCTTTCTAACTTCCTCAGTTCCAAGGTCAAGTCTTCACTGGGTCTGAGTCTACATGGGCCTTGGCATAGTTACATCCTGATAAAATGACCATACATGTGCAAAAACAGATATCCATGGGACGTTTATTGCTTGTAGTTTATCATGGATGGCCATAATCCACCCAGAGCAAATATTTCTAGAGTGCCTAAATTAGTATTTACTAAATTGCTAGTTGGCAATCAATTTGTATTCACTGGCATGTTGGTAAATACAGGTTAATTGCAATCAATTAACAGCTCTTATATTGGATCAAAGCTCTAATTTAGACACAATGCTAATAGAATTCTCTGTCCCTCTATATAATTTACTTTACTGTAGTAACAGTTGAAAGCCTGTGGATTTTTCTTAAAGAAGGACATGGGTCTGCCAAAATACTTCTGGGATGTGTATATATTTAAAACATGGGCCCAAATGATCTTATTAGCAGCATTGGTATTTGTCATAGTGCCTTTGTCTGCTCTCGCATTCCATGGGGAAGCGAGTGCCAGACCACCAGGCAAACTGCAGGTGAGAGCCTGGTTCCTCTTCCAACTGAAGAGGAATGCAGAAAATGAAATTCCCCCAACATTTTCTGGTTATCTCCGTCTGTCTATCTCCTGTGGTGTCAGGGGAGACATCCATTCCCTGGCGCACAGGAAACAGGAAGCCCCAGTGTGGTGTAGTGGTTAGGAGTGGTAGACTTGTAATCTGGTGAACCAGGTTCGCGTCTCTACTCCTCCACATGCAGCTGCTGGGGGACCTTGGGCTAGTCACACTTCTCTGAAGTCTCTCAGCCCCATTCAACTCACCTCACAGTTTGTTTGTTGTGGGGGAGGAAGGGAAAGGAGAATGTTAGCCACTTTGAGACTCCTTTAGGTAGTGATAAAGCAGGATATCAAATCCAAACTCTTTTTCTTCATCATCCAGCCTCTTGTTATGAGAGTGATCAGTCAGATGCCTGTGGCAAACATGCAAGTGGAATCTGAGCATAAGAACACTCTTCCATCCTGTGGTTTTCCCCATCTGGTATTCAGAAGCATTGCTACCCCCAGCTGTGGAGAGAGATCTAGCCATTCTGGGTGGTAGCCATTGACACCCTTCTCTGTTAATTTGTCTCATCCTTTTTGGTGGCTATCATTGCCTCTTGTGGGACCGAGGTCCATCGTTTAGCTGCATGAAGAAGTACTATGCCAAACCTTCCAACATTCAGCTTCATAAAATGTTCCCAAGTTTTAGTGTTATGAAAGAAGGAGAAAACCTTTTCTCTAGCCACTATCTGAAAACCAGGCATAATTTTACACATTTCGATCATGCCTCCACTTTCATGTGTTTTCTCTAAACTAAAAAGTCCCAAATGTGTTATCCTTTCTTCATAAGCGAGTTGCTACATTGCCTTCATCATCTTGGTTGCCTCGGCCCAGTATACCAGAAGGAGCGTCTCCACCCCCATTGTTCTGCCCAGACACTGAGGTCCAGCTCCAAGGGCCTTCTGGCGGTTCCCTCACTGTGAGAAGCCAAGTTACAGGGAACCAGGCAGAGGGCCTTCTCGGTAGTAGCGCCTGCCCTGTGAAATGCCCTCCCATCAGATGTCAAAGAGATAAACAACTACCTGACATTTAGAAAACACCTAAAGGCAGCCCTGTTTAGGGATGTTTTTAATGTGTGACATTTTAATGTATTTTTAATCTTTGTTGGAAGCCACCCAGAGTGGCTGGGGAAACCTAGCCCGATGGGCGGGGTACAAATAATAAATTATTATGATTATGATTTGCTGAACTTTTTCCAACTCTACCACATCCTTTTTGAAGTGAGGTGAACAGAACCATTCACAGCATTCCAAATCTGCTTGCATCATAGGTATAAGCCCCACATGAAGTCAATCTTGGTTCTGCTCCTTTCTGGAGAACTTGGTTTCTTAAAGGACCAACTGTCTAACCTGAAGATGGGCACACCTCCTACATTCTGTGGCCTCCTGGCTGGTCCACTTCCTCTACTGTTGGACTGGTAAGGCATTTGGTTCCTCAGGTTCATGGAAGGGCACCCTAGCTTTGGCTCCTAGGCTGCAGTGCAGTGGTAGTTCTGCAGTATCTGCTTCTGCATCCTGGTCACTACCAGACTCCAGATTCTTGACACCTGCTATTTTAATTAACCCAAGACGCAGAGACCCAGTCTACAGCACAAATCTATGAGAACGAACCCTGATCAGACTTTCTGTCATTTCCAGGTGTATAAAGGTAAAGGTAAAGGTACCCCTGCCCGTACGGGCCAGTCTTGACAGACTCTAGGGTTGTGCGCCCATCTCACTCAAGAGGCCGGGGGCCAGCGCTGTCTGGAGACACTTCTGGGTCACGTGGCCAGCGTGACATCGCTGCTGTCCATTTACCTTCCCGCTAGTAAGCGGTCCCTATTTATCTACTTGCACCCGGGGGTGCTTTCGAACTGCTAGGTTGGCAGGCGCTGGGACCGAGCAGCGGGAGCGCACCCCGCCGTGGGGATTCGAACCGCCGACCTTTCAATCGGCAAGCCCTAGGCACTGAGGCTTTTACCCACAGCGCCACCCGCGTCCCTTCCAGGTGTATAGCCTTATTCTATAATGAATATATCTATCATTATTGAGTTATTCTTTATATTCCTTCTAAGACATTCTTACAACAGTTAGTACCTTTTGACTTATTTCTCATATGTTTCACTATATAAGTGTCTTTTTTATATATAATATTTATTAAGATTTTGCATAATAAAACAAATATCACAGTTAGAAAAACCAAACCAAAACAAAAAGACAATCAAAAATAACACAATCCAGAAATACAAAAAATAGAGATTATCAAAAGAAAAAGAACAAAAAATAAAGAAAAAATTATTTCTTACTTGCTATCTTTATAACCCTCTTTCCTGACTTCCTCACATCTCCCTTTTCTGTCTTCCTCTTTACACAATCAGGTTCAGCAATTCCCTACCCTCTTTCCAAACTTATTCAATATTATACATTTCAGCCTATTATGCATTTAATTTCCTTTCCTTTTAAAGCCATTTATCACATGTTCTTAGTAACTTAATCCTTTATATCATTTGTTTAGTCTCAACATAATAGTACTCTAGTCTTACCCCTTTTTTCTTCAAAACATTTTTACATTTTTCTTTTTCCCCTGTCACTGATGCCCTATTCTCTTTATATCTAACATCATTTTAACATTCAAACATTTTACAGTGTTTTCGGAGATATTCTTTGAACTTCTTCCGGTCCTCTTCCACCGACTCTTCTCCCAGGTCCCGGATTCTGCCGGTCATTTCTGCCCACTATATAAGTGTCAATCAATGCTGCCATAGATGTTATACCACTGTTATAGTTTCGTAAATATTTCTTATATTTATCCCATTTTTGTACAAATACTTGTGTTGCTTTTCAAACTATTAGTAAGTTGCTCCATTTCTACATATTCCTGTCATTTATTTTTCCAGTCTGTTATGGTTGGAACATTTCCCCTTTTCCAGTTCATTGCTATCAATGTTCAAGCTGCAGCCGTGGCATGTAGAAAAAACTCTCTCAAAATTTTTGGAATATTGTTGCCGAGAATACTTAGCAACAATAAGAATTATAGAATAAGGCTATACACTGGGAAATGATAGGAAGTCCAACTACACCTTTTTCTTTTTTTCTGGTTTTTTCTTTCTTTAATTCATGTTAATAAATAGATAAGATAACAAAAGATAGTAAAAATATGAATCAGTTTAATTTATGTAAGTAAACATAATACTACTTGTATATGGTTTTTGCTTATATGGAATATATATGTTTACTCAAGAAGATGTACAATACATATGTATATGTTATATGAGATATGCTATATGAAATGTGTCATATGATATAAGACATTGTTAATAAAGCAAAAAAGGGGGGGGGGGAGAATAAACCCTGATCATTGTGAGCAATAATGAAACCTCTGAAGAACTGGTAAAATAATTTGGGTTTTTTTGCACTTTAGGTAGATAGACACAGGGGCTGCACTGTGTCAATCCATTCAGGATTCCTAGATTTGGTGTGAATTCTGTATACAGGGATTGCCACGGGCATCTCTGAAACTCTGGAGTGTTAAACAGCATTCTCACTGTGCTTTTTCTTCTTCACACATTTGAATCAAAAAAGTTACGAAGTGGTGGATATTAAACGACAAATGGCGATATCATGTTCCGTGATATTCACCCTGAGCAAAAGCTCCACCAGTTTGGGGATAACGTGGCACAGAACTTTGTTCACAGTTTGACGGCAGTAAAATATTAAAGCAATTTCAGATCAGCAAAATGTCACTCTTCTGGCAGCTTCTGCAGGAGGCAATGTTTCACTACCAAAGTCCTGTTCTCAAGCAAACTCCTGATTGCTTCCTCAATGCCATTTTTAAATATCAGGACCACATCACCCCACCCTTGAGATTGAATTCTGAGACTAGGAATGGTTGTAATCTTCTTTGAAATACAAGGTGTTTAATTGGCATTGTGGCATCATGACCTAGTTCATTTCTCTGATGCAACCTATGTTTGTTTCATCGGGATCAGGCAACCTGAAAACTGCACTTTCCTCTTCTGTTATTTATACAATGCATAAAAGTAATGCCCTGTAATGTGCTATCACTGTGTTCCTGTTCTGAAAGTTTGGCCTTGTCTGTAGAATTCCGCGAGACATTTGAAATGATAAACTGCGTTGATTGCCACTAAATCACCATCTGATGACAGTTTTGCAACAACTTTGTTGCCCCTCAGCCCTGCTACAACTTTTCTGTGTGATTGTGAAGGCTGAATGTCATTGCCTCTTTGTTTACCTTTATCACTTCCATCACAGAAAAGACACTGGGTGTCAACTTTTTCATTTGCAGTAGAGCCTGCCGCTTCTCCTGGTGTTAACAGGACTTGCTAAACAACTTTGTAGACCTTGTTTGTGTGCCCAGTAAGATTTGTACTGTTAAGAGCTCTGAGTGATCCACGTCACAATGCAAGTGTGTTGCTACATTAGGGGAAGAATTGTAACTCATTGATAGAGTACACACTTCTTATGTAGATGTTCTAATCCAGGGATGTCCAACTCCCAATAGACTGCAATCTACTCACAGTATAAAAAAAAACTGGCAGTGATCTACCCATTGTCGTTGGATGGATAATGCGGGAAGGGGATCACTGGGGGGACAGAGATCTAACAGGATCTACCAGGAACACCATGTGATCTACCAGCAGATCACGATCTGCCTGTTGGACATGCCTGTTGACTAATCCAATGTTTGAGTCCTTCCCTCCAGAGCAGAAGAAAAGAAGCTTGTTCCCTCTTCCATGTGACAGCCCTTGAGATATTTGAAGATGGCTATAATATCATCACCTTGCCAACAAAGACATCACCTTGCCAACAAAGGTCCGTATAGTAAATCTATGGTTTTCCCAGTAGTGATGTATGGAAGTGAAAGCTGGACCATAAAGAAGGCTGATCGCCGAAGAATTGATGCTTTTGAATTATGGTGCTGGAGGAGACTCTTGAGAGTCCCATGGACTGCAAGAAGATCAAACCTATCCATTCTTAAAGAAATCAGCCCTGAGTGCTCACTGGAAGGACAGATCGTGAAGCTGAGGCTCCAATACTTTGGCCACCTCAGAAGACTCCATGGAAAAGACCCTGATGTTGAGAAAGATGGAGGGCACAAGGAGAAGGGGACGACAGAGGACGAGATGGTTGGATAGTGTTCTCGAAGCTACCAGCATGAGTTTGACCAAACTGTGGGAGGCAGTGGAAGACAGGAGTGCCTGGGGTGCTCTGGTCCATGGGGTCACGAAAAGTCGGACATGACTAAACGACTAAACAATAACAACAACATTATATCTCCTCTCAATCTGCTCTTTTCCAGGCTTAACATACCCAGCTCCTTCAACTTTTTGGCTTGGTTTACAGACCCTTGATCATCTTGGTTGCCCTCCTCTGTACATGTTCCAGCTTATCTCACTTTCAGCTAGCTACCTTTTGGAAGGCCAAAGGATAGCTACAGTTATATTTAATAAACAAGAACTCCTACTACCGATTGTTATGAGATGTCACTTTTGATATACAGCTTTTCATCAATGTGTGAATAATGGATAATGCCAATTAAATACTTCCCCTTGTCTTAACTTTTTGTTGCAAAACACTCCATTTGAAAACTAGTGAGTGATACAGAAATCCTTTAAATAAATAAACTAGTGAGTGATACAGAAATCCTTTAAATAAATAAACTACCTCAATGGATCAGCCCCAAATGGCTGGGGGGAGGGACAAGTTCTAAGTAGAGATTTTTGAAGTTGCGACACACACCTCTAATTGCCTGTGTTTCTTACGGCAAGAAGGGAAATAATTTGCTAGCTTTGAATGCAAATCAAAATTGAACATAACCTCTAAAGACACAATCCAGTCAAAAGTAAGTATCAAATATCATTGAGTGAAAGTCTTCCAATAAAACTAATGGGAGTTAAAAATGTCTGGATTGTGTCCAAGTCACTTTGTCGTCAAATTGAGAGTATCAGGAGGGAATTGATTAAAATGTACTGCCCTATCAGTGACAATTTCTTTGTTTATTTGCTAGAAACAGGAATAGGAGGAAAATTAGAACTGTGCTTCAGTTTGCTCTCTTTCCATACAAATTGCAAATAAATTAGACTGAATTAATTCCACCACCCAATGGCATATTTTAATGAAATATGTGTTATTTCCACACATAGTCCTTACACATAGCCTATAAGAAAATGCTGTATATAAATTCAATTAGAAAAGGAAGGGGGAAATTGAGACTGCTGATCATTCCCTGAGAGCATGTAACAGCACTTTCTGGGCTTTTCTTTCTTATCAGTCTATTACATGGAATATGTCCTGTTACCAGACTTCAAATGGCTTTGTGGATTAACATGAGGAGTGGACAGAACTTCAATAACAAATAACTTCCAAACACCCATTTCTCTCTTTTCTTATCAGTGGACTGTACTTGAGTGACAGCATCCATCTCACCAGAAGCATGTTGCTCAGTCTTTGCACCTTCTCCAACACAAAACATTAATATAGCCTCAAACGATTTTGAGACAATATGAAGACGGAGACCTTATTTGGTTCCTTACTGTATCAAACAGCTCTTCTGTGACAAGTGTAAGATCGACACTTGAAGTATGGCCTCTCCCCGCCTGTCAGAAACATCCCAGGAGCAAAACCAAACTCTAAGATAATAGCTCAGTGGCCAAGCACCAGCATTTTGCATGAAGAAGGTCATGAGTGTAGTGGCCTAGCATGTGAGGGACCATAGGGGCAGTGGTCCCGAGGGCAAAATTGTCAGGAGTACAAAATTTCAACACTCGGTGCTGCCTTAATACAGCTGCACTCTTCTGTTGCTGGAGTCCATTGAAAATGGCTTATCCATGAGAACCAGGAAGCGACCTCTCCAGACAACATGCAATGGCTTGGGTCTCTCTCACAGATGCGAGACAACTCCAGCAGTAATTTTCTCAGATTTATTACTCAAACACACAAATCGTCACAGAGCTCAGTCACTCAGCGTCCTCCTCCGATTCTGCAGCTGCTGAGACTGAACTCCACTCCTTCCTCTTCCAGCAATAGAGCCCCCACTTTCGCTTTCTTTCCCGTTCCCACAACTCTCAAACTCTCTCGAGTCTATGAGTTTTTGGATAGGCTATTTCTGGTCTCCCCGACTCTGAGTCTGAGCCTAAACTGACAATCTGTGTTTTCCCACTCGGACGCCCCCTTCCCTGCTCTCTCTTCTCGGAGATCAGGTTACTACTGCAGTCTGCCTCCTCTTGTTCATTTCCACATTCCAGACTAATCTCTTCTCCCTGATTGCCAGCATTCTCAGCCTCTGTCAGTGACGGGACGTTGCTGACACAACAGAACAACTCTTCTTATTTCTGTGGCAATCTTCTGGGTGACATAGACACTATTAGGCTTTTGAATGTGAATGTGTACTCCATTCGTTTTTCTTCCTCTCCGCCTTCTGCATGGCCCCGGGCATTGGCAACCCACACTACACCATTGCCCAGGTGCAATTCCTGACATCTCCAAGTGGGGCTGGAAGCCCTGGAGAGCCACTACCAGTCACTGTAAACAATACTAAGCTAGATGGATTAATGTTCTGACGCAGGAGAACCAAGGGGTGCTGTACAGCAGTCAATGGAAAATTTCATTGAGCGCTATACCATGGAAGCTTGGTTCTCGAACAGCTCCTTTCCCAAACATTTCGGTTCCCGAATGTCGAAAATCTGGAAGTAAGTGTCTGGTTTTTTAACGTTCCTCGGAACCCGAACGTCCGACGTGGCTTCCAATCTGCAAAAAGCCTAGCTGTCAGCCAATTGGAAGCCACGGCTTGGAATTCGAACATTTCAGAAGTCAAACATCCTTCCTTTTTAAAAATAAAAAAAAGATTCATGTAGACCGAGTCTCAGAATAAGACAGGATTCTATGTTCCTAAGTGCATTTAGTTTAAACAGTGAAGCGGCTTTTGTTTGCCTGTGTAACTGGAAGGAGACCAAAAACTGCATATATACTAATCAGAAGCACACATTGTTGTGCTATATGGTATATAGGCTGGGTGCAGGATTAAACCATAGAAAGGCTCCAGCGAAAGTATAGCACTAGTGAAAATGAACTTTCCCCATCTTTTCTTCCATGCCATTCCCACATCTGCTCTGAAAGAACAGATTTAGTGGGTGGAAAGGGGAATAACATTAAGTTAAGCAGGGAGAAATTATTGTGCTGGTGGAAGGCTCTTCTTTGTGCTGCATTGAATGCAACCCTGGCTTACTGCAATGTGCTCTACATGTGCTCTTCAGCTATGTCTGAAGAGCCTTCAGCTGGCTCAGTGCTGTGACAGGTACCTCTTCAGGAGACCTTGCTAAACCTATCCTAGAGCAATCGATTGCAAGGCCCAAAGTGCCTTTCAATGATTACCTTTAAAGCTCTAAATGGCATTCATCCAGGATACTTGAGGGACAAGCCTGTCCATTCATTTAGGTAAAGCAGGGAGATCCCTCTCTCTACTACACCTGTTTTGGAGGCACACCTAGTAGAGACAAGAGACAGGGTTTTGTGGGTGGCCATCAGAAGGTGGACATTATTGGTCCTACCCAAACAACAATGGCTGTATGACTCAATCCTGGTAAGCTAGCTTGCATTTAAAGAATGGAACATTAGCAACAACAAAATAGTCCTATTTTTACTTTTAAAGGTGTGGGTATTTTTTTGTACAGAAAACTAACTGTTCACCTGATATTACATTTCTGATCAGTCATGGATTATTAATTTGACTTTCTCTGAGTAATCCTGAAGCAGGGCTTTTATTTATCCAAGTGGTTAAGTGTCTCTAAAGTCAGGGCACTTTGAATTCTTAAGTACTTTGCAAGTGATATTAAGCTAAATGAATGAATCAAGGCTTTTTCATAAGGCCTCCCACACATTGCTGTTTATATACCTTCCAAAATGTGCTCATAATGAATTGTTGGTTCCAAATTTTTGTGCCTTAGAACAAAGGGGAAATGTAAGAAAAGGGCGCAAGTTACATAAAATATAGGCTTCGTGACACATTCTGGAAGTTGAGAAACTTTCAATTCTCTGCGATTTTCATCAAAGATATCATGGAGATACCTTCATTTTACAATTTGTTAATCTATCAGGAGGGAGAATCATGTTTTCTCCATGTGGGGTTCACAATTCTGCAAGGTAATAGGGCAAATGAATGGACAATAAATAACTTGACATGTCAAAGAACACTCTCATCAGAGCAATGGACCCACACAGCCTGAGCCCATGGGGCAGCAGGTAGCTCTTACTTTAATTCTGCCAACCCCACAGCCAGCTGTCTAACCACGCTACTAGAATTGTCACTACTGATTTGGGCAGCAGTGGCTATGTGGGGGGCATAGCATTCTTTTACTATTGCTGCCAGCACTGTGCTCATTCGGATGACGTTTCAGGATGTGCTGGTGGTGAAGTCAGGAGAGCTCCAAGCTGGTGACAGAAGAGGTAGCTCACCTCTCTTACCATCCCGATAAGTACAGCACATTTGGAAAGATGCCACTGCCTTTACTGTGCCTCCAAAACCACTTCTGGGTTGAGGTCACACAATATCAGTGAAGAATACATTTTCCCGATGCAGCAGTCTGTGGGAAAAAATGTCTTTCATTCATGCCCAGTAATGTCCAGGTCTTTGAAGCAACAGCAAAAGGAGCAACAGGAATTCTGCCAGCTAAATTCCAAATCCTGACAAAAGGAGCAAGACAAGGAGAACTTAAAATCAGATCTCTCTGGTGGGTTTCAATCATTCCTTATAATAACAAAACAGTCAAATATTTGTAGAGAAGGTGTAACTCCGTATCCTTTCACCTGTAAATTGCCTCCTAAAATATTTAACATTCTGAGGAAGGGTCCTATTATTTCAACCTCTCTGTGGGGTCAGTTTCACACGTTAGGGTTGCTATAAAACCATACATACAGTAATAACCTCTTATATTCGTTGGGCTCCTTGACATAATCTAAAGATTTCTTTCAGAAAACCTTGCCTGCCCTCCACAGGGTTGAGTTCCCTTAGGGAGGTTTTAAATTACACCTCATTTTTCTAGCTTCAGAGACTCTGGCCTACAATTTGTAATATTCAACATCATTAATCCATTTTAATTAAAACTTGACTGCAAAAATTCATCCCAGTCTCAGTTCTGCCAGAGCCAGTGGGGGTTTACACCAGCAAACACTTTGGTCCTCCAACTGCCAGTCCAACTCTGAATGTTCATTTATTTTCCTCTTCCAGCTCATTCTGGATATTCGCATCCTAATTTGAGAAAGAAAGAGCATTCACTAACGACTTCACAAGCACTATTAGCTGTGATACTTCTTTTTTTTTACTTTTTTTTTTTTTACATATTTAACCAGCCAATTCTCTTCCCATATCATTTAACATTTTGAAACCAGCAATAAACTACTGCTAATGTATCATTACTAGCTGTAAACACATGAGACTCAAGTCACCCAAAATAACCTATCTCCTGTGAAAGTAGTGGAAGATTACACATTTTGGCTCCATGCACTGCCAACCTACTCATCAGCAATTTGGCCGAGCTGTAGAAGCCTCTCTTTCCTGATGAGGAATTTATTAAAAGTACATCTCTCTCTTACAGCCTCTGAGTTTTTAAAATATGATATTCTGGGGGCCCTATATAGCTATCAGGAATAGCAGGATCAGGGGGACATGGGTCCTGATCCAGCTGTATGCATGCTAGGCACACATACTTACTTTGGGAGCAGGCCCCATGGGTTTCAGGGGTTCCTGCTCCTAAGTAGTGCAGGTTCTAGTGGGGTTACTCCTGAAATAACCTGTTAAAAGATTAACACTTCTGGTGGTAACTTACTATTTATTTATTCCCTTACCTTGTCACCCTCCCCCAGCTTTTAGAACATGTGCCATAGCTGCTCAGAAGTAAGTCTTATTTAATTCAAAGGGCCTTACTGTGGGATGTGATACATAAGTAGCAGTCAAGTACAACATTCCTTGTTTTCCTAGAGTGGACATGCGAGGGAATCTTCCTGTTTCCTCCTGGCCTGGAGCATCCTTCCTCTTGCATGTGACTAGATGTGGGTGTGACCTTACCTGCCCAGGTAACAAAAGGGCAAGCCATGCAGCACACCCTCTCTCTTTGAGTTCCTCCGTCGTTTGAGCTTCTTTTACCTAGAAATGCTCTGCTGGCTCTCAGCCGACAGAGGACACTGGAATTATCCTATTATCCCTGACCACTGGTCCTGTTAGCTAGGGATGATGGGAGTTGTAGTCTCAAAACATCTGGAGGGCTGAGTTTGGCCACCACTGCCATATGGGATAGCTCCACATGTATATACTTTGTAACTAAGTCTGCCTTCAGGGATCCAACTGTGAACTGATGATGTGAGTAAACCTCTTTTATATACAGTGTTACCTCAGGTTACATATGCTTCAGGTTACATACGCTTCAGGTTACAGACTCCGCTAACGCAGAAATAGTGCTTCAGGTTAAGAAATTTGCTTCAGGATGAGAACAGAAATTGTGCTCCGGCGGTGTGGCAGCAGCAGGAGGCCCCATTAGCTAAAGTGTTCAGCCTCAAAGGCAGCCCCACGTAGAGAGAGTTACAATAATCAAGCCTGGAGGTGACCATCGTGTGGATCACAGTGGCTAGGTCAGAGCGAGAGAGGTAAGAAGCCAACTGCTTAGCTTGACAGAGATGAAAAATGCCGCCTTTGTTACACCCAGACTCTTAACCCCTGCAACCCACTGCATCCATTATAAGCTCCTCCTCACAATCACCTCCCTCAAATCATTATGCCTGTCTCCCTCCATGTCATCCCAGAAATTCATATGAAAGCACGCAACCCACTCCCACCTACCCCAATCAAAGTGCAATGAAATCAAACCTGCCTTACTTCCCTCATCACTGTATTAAAATTAAAATTTCCTTGCACAGTGACATCATCAGGAGGACATTTCTAATTTTTCCTAACACGGCTTGATGCTGCTCACATTCCCAGAGTGATGCAAGAAGGTAAAGGGCTCTTAAATAAGTTGATATTTAAAAGAATCATATCCTGATGTGTTCAGCTTTCCTACAGCTGTCACATGAAAAGTTATCACCCCCACCCATGGTTCCTCATTGTAAATAGTATTATTAACACTGTATTACTTAATTCCTGTATTGGGAGAGAAATATGTGAGGATAGCATTTGGAGTTTACTATCCACTGCTCCACATTTCTGTCCATATCTTTTCTCTAGTAATTCTCCTCTCCATGCCTTACTGTTCCCAAATTAGCATTAAGCCCAACTGGTCATTTTGGTTAAGCCACTTTATCACAAACCTCACAACGCAACCTGCATTTAAGTTTTAAAAGCCTCTGCATTTCCGAAAATCAAAAGAGTTTTGAATATAATACGGCTACAACATTTTCTTTCACTCTCTTTAAGAAGAGGGGGGAAAGAAAACATTTTGAAGATATAAATTACAGGAATAAATGAGTGCCTCCCCCAAACACCAGCCACAATATTAAGAATATAGTATATCTGCTAGACATAAACATTAGTTTGTGGGTTATTATTTTTATTTTATTTTTATTTTTTTTAAAAAAAATTATTTATTTATTTATTTATTTGCATTACCTTTGCTAAGCCAGGCTCATTTCATGCCTTGGTGAGTTAAAGTTGTTTATGGCGCTGTTTTCCTTATCACCCGGGAACATGTTGAGAATTCCTGTCACTTATCTGTCTTCAAGGACTTATGTCCTGGACCTGAGCTCTCCATAGAGGTTGGAGAGAATGCCTTTGTTTCACGCCACCAGAGAGCACTGTTGTATTGTCAAGTCTGCCTCTCCTTTTTTCCCCTTCCAGACATTAGCTATAGCAATGAGAACTAGGGAGACAAATAAAACTTTGCTAAATATGCCTTATTTCGTACCGTATGACAAATGTCACTGGTGCAGAAGGCATAATAAATCAGTTGGTCTTTTCTTTCTTTCTTTCTTTCTTTCTTTCTTTCTTTCTTTCTTTCTTTTTCTGGAGGGGTGTCTGGAGCTTGGCATTCCTTTGACATTCTTCCCCCTCATAAATAAATGAGAAGTCCAGTGTTCCCAAGGTTGCAATTAGCAGCTTCGCTTCCACTATACTTCCATAAATGCAGCTCTGTTTGCTAGCCCAGTGGCTTGGCTGTATGCTGGGAACTCCCTCAGGGGATGGGTGTCAAAGCCTCATCTCAGATTGCTCCATCTTAGAGTAAAGAGAACACAAACAGGCCACAGAGGTAATAAGCTTGGAAGCACAGGGACATGCTGTGTGAGCTCATGACTCTTGCGCCAATCAATCCACCTTTGTGGAAGCTGTTCATCTATGCTTCTAGCTTAAGAGACAGGCATTGCTTCGGTGTTCTCAAAGGTCAAGGATTCTGAGCTGGAAGTAGGAGGCAAAACGATTTCAACACCAAGGCCATTAGGACGGTCAAGGAAACAGATGGCTGTACGGCCACCAGACAATCTCATTGCCTTTTGTGGATTTTCCCACTGCAATCACATCTCTTACAAAGAGAAGTGGTAGAGTGCTTAAGAAACTAATGATCTGAATGAAATGTATCTGGCTGGCTTAAAAAATAATAATTCCAAGCTTAATGTTGTGTTTTAATGAATGAGACTTGTATCCAGTGTAGTGCTGAGTAAGGCTTCTGCCGGAGCAAAGATTTATTCTTACTCAGTGGGACCTTCCTCTCCTCTCCTGTGTACCCCCTACCATAGCTGTCAATGTTTCCCTTTTTTTAAGGGAAATTCCCTTATTCCGAATAGGATTCCTCACAAGAAAAGGGAAAAGTTGACAGCTGTGCCCCCTATATCTGTTCTGGAGATTCTCCCCAACCCTCCAGAGAAGATTTTGGCAGAATGTGGGGTGTGCATGGTGGAGGGGAAAAGGAGAAAGCCCCATAGCAGAAGTGGGGATCACTGCAATAATGGAACAAGTGATTTGGATACCATGCTCATGAATATTTTCACTTGCTTCTAGAGATATGTGATGCTTAGCCTTTCCTTTTCAAGACATGTTGAATTTTTTTTAAGCTGCCTCAAAGTCTGTGCAGCTGTTGCAGCTGAGCGGGATACATTAAAATCATGCTTTTTAAAATTTTATTTAAAGCAACCAAATCTTTTGCTATCTAAGGCAGAAGGAACACACAAATCTTGACAGAGTCTAGAATTTACAGAAATCTACGATGAGAATAAATAAAGCAAAACATTTGCCTGGTAGAATGAGCTGTCTCACTGCTTAGTACGTCTTCTGATTAAGCAGCCTATAAATATTTTTAAAGGAATAAAATAAAATAGACCTATAAGGATATAACACGCTATAGCAAAATGCTGAAACACTGAAAATCTCAAAGTTTCCACTCAAGAAGGAAACAAGAGGAATTCTTTCTCCCCTGTCACCCCATGATGGAAAGTGGCTGGGCTCAGAGAATCATAGAATCATAGAATCATAGAGTTGGAAGAGACCGCAAGGGCCACCGAGTCCAACCCCCTGCCAAGCAGGAAACACCATCAGAGCACTCCTGACATATGGTTGTCAAGCCTCTGCTTAAAGACCTCCAAAGAAGGAGACTCCACCACACTCCTTGGCAGCAAATTCCACTGTCAAACAGCGGAGATACAGGCTTGTAAAGTTGCAAAGTAAGACATTTCTGACCACCCAGCTTTCAATCTGATTATTTACTGTTAGCATAGACCTATGTGTGCCCTCTTAGATAGGTAAAGGGACCCCTGACCATTAGGTCCAGTCGCGGACAACTCTGAGGTTGCGGCACTCATCTCGCTTTATTGGCCGAGGGAGCCGGCGTACAGCTTCCGGGTCATGTGGCCAGCATGACTAAGCTGCTTCTGGCGAACCAGAGCAGCGCACGGAAACGCCGTTTACCTTCCCGCCAGAGTGGTACCTATTTATCTACTTGTACTTTGACGTGCTTTCGAACTGCTAGGTTGGCAGGAGCAGGGACTGAGCAACGGGAGCTCATCCCGTCGCAGGGATTCGAACCGCTGACCTTCTGATCAGCAAGTCCTAGGCTCTGTGGTTTAACCCACAGCGCCACCTGCGTCCCTGCCCTCTTAGATACCATTGTGTTAAATGATACTCAGAGCTCATCCACACTTCAGCTTATCCTTTCTAGGCATGGTTGCAAGTGGTCTTCCCTTTGTAGAAAACCCTATTGTCATTCCCTCCCCCAATTCAGTGCTAAACCATGGATTTTCCGGGGGGGGGGGGGCACCAGGGCAAATGTAATTGTAGATGAGCCCTTACTCCCAGGTAAGTGTCCATAGTAGGCATATAGTGTCCTCAATATGCAGATGAACTGTAACTCCCACCATTCCTGACCATTGGCCATCCTGGCTGAATCCAACAGCATCTAGAGCAGCAGTTCTCAACCTGTGGGTCCCCAGATGTTGTTGGACTACAACTCCCATCATCCCTAGCTAGCAAGGCCAGAGCTCAGGGATGATGGGAGTTGTAGTCCAACAACATCTGGGGACCCACAGGTTGAGAACCGCTGATCTACAGGGTACCAAGTTGTCTATCGCTGTTGACCTGTACTTAATCATTTACTTAATGCTATATACGAGTCATTATTCTGCCCAAAGATATCTGCACTATAGAGCCTTTCTGAATTACAGAATCTATTTGTCAGAACAACGAAATATAACCAATTAGTCATTAAACAATGATGGATTTTATTTTTACTTTTTTGAATTTCTGTGAATATTCCAGAAAGGATTTACTGGCATTTGTCATTATGCTGAAGCTGAAACATTGGGAAAACATCTTAAACTACTAAGAGGACTGGAATTTTTGCAAGAGATGGCAGCTAATGAATGACACAATAAGAGCCTAGAGTTTTTCATACACACACCAGTGACAAGTGAAAAGACAACAGCCCAAGACTATATTGTCACCTTTGTTAGAACTGAATAGCACATTCATGCTATTCAAATTCATAGAAGTAAGTTTGGCTGAGGGGTGGGGAAATGTTTGAGGTAAATGATGAATAAGCTGTCTAAAAAAATGAGAGACCTTCACCTAGTTTACACATTTTAGAGCTGATTAGGATCTCAAAACATGGCACAGAACTAGATTCTAGTGGAAAAGATAGTTTGGGCAAATAAGGATAGACTAGAGGTCATTTGAGGTCCATGATGTATCCTTAGCCTAGTGTTAAAGGAAATTGTGCTATTGTTGCTGTAGATCAGGCATAGGCAAACTTGACCCTCCAAATGTTTTGGGACTACAATTCCCATCATCCCTGACCACTGGTCCTGTTAGCTAAGGATAATGGGAGTTGTAGACCCAAAACATCTGGAGGGCAGGTTTGCTTATGTCTGTGGTAGAAGAATCAATGTCAATCATTTCCATTTAATTTAGTTTTATTCCCCTCCACCAAAGGGGAAAGAGGGAACCTGGTTGTCTCCATAGAGTTGCATTATGTCAGGACTATATAAAATCTAGCCAACTTTTGGAGATCTTGTTTCATATGGTTTTGTGCAGTTCTTATTGATATAATTGAATGAGTTAGAAAGAGGTTGACTCTTGAAATAATGTAGATGATCAGCCACAGGCTCTTATGCCCTCTTCTCCTTCTGTCTATGATTATGATATCCCTTCATCTTAGTATCTCCAGCTTGAATGGCTCCCATTCCCTTTAGTAATTATTGGCTCGTTCCATTTCAGGTCCCAACTCAGTGATGTTATTGTACCCTGTGGGGTTGATAAGCTTGTGTTATAATGACTTCTTTCTCCTTTGCAAAAAATCCTTTTTGCAGTGGAGTGGCATTGACATGAAAATTTCCTCCACATCACTTGTGGAAATCAAGCATTAACAAGAATCTTAATAAGTGCAATCATATTTTAATCCAAAACCATTCTGAGTTGAGTACTTTAATCAAAACTCCTTCCAGTGCTTGCAGAAAAATAGAGTACTTTGATGAAGTTATTCAAATTGCTTCTCTTCAAAAATAGGTCATTGGGGTGCAAGAGAGGAGAAAAACCATGCAGTCCCTCATTTCAGAAGTGCTTCCTTTGAAACTTGTTTCTCAGTTTCTATGTATATAGGAGTGCCATTCACTAAGAATTACTCCCATACAAGTCCCATTGAAAGAAAATAGTATTTGCACAGGAACAAGTGTCTAGTGGACTGGGACGTATAATTCTACTGCAATGTAGCTTTCATAATTTCCAATCCACTCCCTTCCCAGAGCTGGTTTACAGTTGCATAGTCAGAGCTGTAAATAGCCCCACACAGAGTTCTATCTCTGCATCTTCTAATAAGACTTCAGTAACGTCAGATTCAACAAATCAGGACTTCTCTAATTTCCTGAGGTCATTTGCACTGAAGGGAACCTTTCCCTGCTCCTGTCACTGTCTTCTTTTTGGGTTTCCATTTCCCGAATGTTAAAAACATCTATGAAAGACCAGAGTTGTTACCTCTGCAATTTCAGCACCTTGTTAAACCGGTACTCAAGGTGGCATCTTGAGTCAGCAGATGTATAGCATGTGCGTTGCTGGGAACAGAACATATGTAGCAGTATAAGATTCAGGAAAGTGATGTTAAACTAAAGGTACAGAAGTTCTGGAATCCATTGGACCCTACAGAAATGATTGCAATGTAAAAAAAAGAGGTGGGAATTGAGTTTCCCATCCCCATAGCGCTTTGTTGAAGCTAGTGCTAGTGCTTTGTTGGAAAATGTTGATCACTTCTCCTACCTAGGCAGTTATCTTTCCACAAGGGTTAGCACTGTTGCCAAAATCCAGCATCGCCTGAGCTCTGGGCGTGCGGCTTTCTCCCAATTGAAGTGCAGAGTGTTTGAGGACCGGGACATTCGCAGGGAAACCAAAATGCTTGTTTACAAAGCTATTGTACTACCAACCTTTCTGTATGTCTGTGAAACATGGACCACTTATAAACGCCATCACCAACTTCTCGAAAGATTCCCTCAACGGTGTCTCCGAAAAATCTTACACATCACTTGGGAAGACAGGCAAACTAATACCAGTGTACTGGATGAAGCAAAGATCACCAGTGTTGAAGCAATGATTCTTCAACATCAACTTCGTTGGACTGGTCATCATGTGCAGATGCCTGATGATAGTCTTCCAAAGCAACTATTCCCAACTTAAAAATGGAAAGTGTAATGCTGGTGGTCAACAAAAGTGGTTTAAAGACTGTCTCAAGGCAAATCTTAAAAAAATGTAGTATGAACACCGACAACTGGGAAACACTGGCCTGCAAGCGCTCCAGTTGGAGAATAGCCTTTACCAAAGGTGTCATGGACTTTGAAGACATCCGAACTCAGAACACAAGGGAGAAATGTGCTAAAAGGAAGGCACACTTGGCAAATCCACACCGTGATCAACTCCCACCCGGGAACCAATGTTCCCACTGTGGAAGGATTTGTGGGCCCAGAATTGGCCTCCACAGTCACTTACAGACTCATTGTTAAATAAAACCGTGTTCATGGAAGACAATCTTATTTGACTATGAGTGATCGCCAAAGAAGAAGTGCTTTGTAGCAATGGTTTTGCTATAAAGAAAGATCTCACATCCCTTTAGCCCTCAACAAGTTGTTAAGAAGGAATGAGAATAGCTATTTTTATTCTGATATGCACTTTTCCTTGGTAACAAGCAGTGAGCAGAAATACAGGGTATTAATATGTAGATTTCAAAACTTGACAACCCACAAGGTCTCTATTTTTTCCCCCTTCACTGATTAAAGGGGCACTTCCAGAATTACATTACTGGAGTATATATATTTTAAGTGAATTTAAACCATTTTCAATTTCTTTCAGTTTCTCATTTTTCCAATATTAAGTTCTGTTCCACATTTCCAGATCAGTTTGCCTTTCAAAACACCCACATGAAAATTCTTCAGCATCTGTGTGTGGATTTATTCTATTGTATACACAGTTGCATGCAATTTTTAATCACCTACACGTTTCCAAAGCAATTTTCTCTTGTATAATGCATTTAAGGGTGCTATTTTCACTAATACCTGCATTTTCATGCACATGTTGTCCCAGTATTTGCATTTTTGTACACATTGCTTGGCGGGAGAACTGCGGTGCAAAAATCAGAGAAGTGTGAATTTCAAAGGGCCGCAGTGTTTCGGTTCATGTATTACTTTGGAAAGTGTGAATTAAGCAAGTTTCACCTAAAGCTCTTGGTTTGGAGACCAGGAATGTAGGAAGGTCCCTTTGCAGGAATATCTCATTGCCAGCTCTAAGATGTGGAGAGTGCAAGCACAAAATGCCACCTGAGGTTTCCTTCTGGTCTCCAATACCACATAAGTCCCCAAAGGAAAGAAGGCACATGAAACAGCTGATGCTGCTCCTGCTCCCACTGTTGCCTCTCACTCAGAGATGACCAACCATGCCAAACCCAAAAGCTGGCTCTGTGCTTCTTCGCAACATTCTCAAGCAATCCTTGCATTTTGCATTTCCTACATGTACTAAGGAGGGACGCGGGTGGCGCTGTGGGTTAAACCACAGAGCCTAGGACTTGCCAATCAGAAGGTCGGTGGTTCAAATCCCCACAACGGGGTGCGCTTCCATTGCTGAGTCCCCACTCCTGCCAACCTAGCAGTTCGAAAGCATGTCAAAGTGCAAGTAGATAAATAGGTACCGCTCTGGCGGGAAGGTAAACGCCGTTTCTGTGTGCAGTTCTGGTTCGTCAGAAGCGGCTTAGTCATGCTGGCCACATGACCCATACGCCGGCTCCCTCGGCCAATAAAGCGAGATGAGCGCTGCAACCCCAGAGTCATCCACGACTGGACCTAATGGTCAGGGGTCCCTTTACCTTTACCTTTACATGTACTAAGGGACGTGGGTGGTGCTGTGGTTTTTGGTTTATCCATGAGACAGGGCAAGCTTTGCTTGTAACAGATGGACTCAACTGGTTCTATCTTTGCTCCTATCATTCTTGTGGCTGAGTTCTATGGGGTCAAAACGGAGATGAATATGGTCTGAACAAGAGCACTGTGGTAAGAGGACATTCTCCTTTAAGAAAACCAATTTCTCTTCAATACCTTGCTTTTTATCCAGTCTCCATCCTTTGGCATATATGTATTGTATAGAAAGGAACACAACTATCAGATTATTCTTTTGGATGTCATCCACTTTTTGCAGCTGTGCAATTAACATCTAAATGTGGTCATATTTGTTCCTTAATTAAGGTGCCAGATTGTCAACCATTTTCCAAGTGGACGAAAGTAGGTTTTTGACGTGAGCATGCCATGTTGCTGTCTTAAGAATTAATGAGTAAGATTCTAAAACTGGAAAAAAAAATGGATTCTTTGAGGTAGGAGTGAAGATGATGAAACTGAAATCTTCAGCTTTAACCTTCCATGGAAAAATCGAAAATACGACACCCAAAATATGGATTCTACAATTTGGGAGGGGGATGGTTAACAGTGCCATGAGCTTTAAATATCTGGCAGAATATATCAAGGCAAGTTTATTTTTTATTTTTTAACGTATTTTTAATTAAAGATTTCTTGGTTTACAAAAGTATGTGCAATGTCTCTTTTTTCAAGTTACATTTTCTACAGATCATGTGGAGGTATGTGCCTGTGGAGGTGCATCCTCTCCAGCATTTTGGTGAGGTTCCTGGGCATATTAGAGCTAGTTTCCTTGGTGTTAGGTACCACCTGTAAGTGAGTTTCAGAGTGAGTTCTTTCCTTTTTGTTGATATGGATTTAAAGGTAGGCATCAAGGAAAGTTGACCACTGGTTTGCTCTGCAAGTTCCCACCACCAACCAATGGGTTCTCGTTACAGATAGGTAGCCGTGTTGGTCTGCCATAGTCAAGACAAAATAAAAAAATTCCTTCCAGTAGCACCTTAAAGACCAACTAAGTTAGTTCTAGGTATGAGCTTTCATGTGCATGCACACTTCTTCTACAAAGGAATTTCATATCTGAAGAAGTGTGCATGCACACGAAAGCTCATACCTAGAACTAACGTTGGTCTTTAAGGTGCTACTGGAAGCAATGGGTTCTCTTTATAGATAGCAGCCCTGGGGTAGCAATTCTAAGATCTGGTTTGTGCATTATTGTAACCGAGCACATAAAATGTAATGTCAGTTAAAACAGTCAACAGGAAGACTCTGATGGAATGGATATTCTTCCATAGGTATTCATTTACACAATTAAGGACACAATGCATATTAAGGATATGAAAATAGGAAACAGAGAGTTGTTGGGTGAGATCCAGCATAGTGTGAGTGGGAGTTCCGCAAACAGAGAAGGCCTTCTGCACAATGTGTAATGGAATCAGTGGAAGTTCCTGTAGGGCTCAAAGTAGACACGTATAGGATTGTGATGTTAGTGTCTAATGTGTAGAAAGAGATGCAGTGGGAGGGCAAAGAGACTGATTTTAAAAATAGGAAATTCAATGATATTGGTTAGCTCATGGACATTTAGCGAACTCCGTCTTTAATGGTCCCTCTTTGCAATATTTCCTAATGTGTGCACATGAATTTCTGCCTGCAAGCTATGCAAATTATCTGGCTCTTGATTTGTTGCATTATGATAAATTCTTAACTGATCTATGGGCACCAAAATGTGGAGAGGGGAAGATGACATTAGGAAATGGCTATTATGGCCTAGCCTCTCTTATTAAGATTAGAATGCACCTTTCTGTTCATGCGGGCAAAGATACAGCAAGATTGCCTGAAGTTCTTGGGGAGATGCTTCATTGAACTCTTTCTGCATTGGTGAATCTTCAGAGAACTCAATACACAAGGGCAACTTTGTAGAAAATAAGTGCATACATGCCCTGAGAAGGAAACACCCAAAGAACAAATCTATACAGCGTTGACTTTTTCCTCTCACAAAGAGAAACATAAAAAATCAATTGCAGGTTCTGTTTTGCTTCGGCTACACAAAACGCTATGAGTAATAGACATTGTATGGAAAAGAAGGTTGCAGAGACGACTCCCGGCTGCACACTGCTGATCCTAACACACCTACTGATGAGGACAATATGAGGGGTCTTGAGAGAAGGGGTGGAGAACCTCAGGCCAAGGGTCAGACTATTTAGGACTATTCCCAGCTTTACCCCTCCCCAGGCCACACTCCCTTTGTCAGGAGTCCAGGTTCCCACCCGATAACACAGCAAACGTAGTTAATTAAAAATGATGAATTATTGTCAAAACAAACAGATAGCTCCGGACAGCTTTAACACAGCCTCAGCCATCATCAATCAAGATGACTCTTATGAAGAATCCTTTCATTTCTACAGAATATATTGAACCATCCCATTCAACGACTCCTTGGGGAGATTGAACTAGCCCCAACCTCTTCCTGCTCTGACGTACTATCTCTGTGTGTTTTCGCACCTAATCAAGTTCCCGGAGAGCTTTGGCTGGGTTCCACTCTCAGTCATTCCCTTATCAGCTGGCATTCCAAGGGGTAGGGGAGTCGGCATTAGCCAATGTTCATCCTGCATACAGTTAACTCTCACTGTTCCTGTCTGCTTTCTTCAGCTGGCTGCAAACCTTCACTGGGAGCTGTCTCATTCATGACACCCTTCCACAGGTCATAATGTCCTGAAATGCTTCAGCCCGGCTAGAATGTGTCCTGAACTTGCCTGGAAGGAAGATAGGAGCTGTGGTGTATATCTGTGGTGTTGAGTGGGAGTGGGGGTGGGGTGTGTGTGTGCACACATCTGCATGTGCAGAATCCTCCATTTTTCCATAGCTGGAATTATGCAAAGGGGAGAAATTTGATCCAGGTAATATTTAAATGCAAAATGACCAAATCCTCACTTTGCAAAACAATATGTGAACTGAAACACACCCATCTGTCGGCATTTTCATTCCCCTCACCAATTCTGCAATGCAGTTCTGCATCTAAGAAATAAAATGCATACTATAGCCTAGAGTCTGCATATATGTGCATATATTCATGGAAATAACATGCAGAAATGTGTGTTATGCATATTAGCATATTAAATGCATATTAGGGCATATCTGCTTGTGAATTGTCTGTGCTGGTCAAAATGGCACACAAAGTCACACAGAAGAAAAGTCACAGTAAATGCTGAATAGTTTTCTTTAAAAGTTGCTACAGAAGTGTGGATTTAAGCTTGGAAAAGCAAGAAACCGAGAAAACTGAACATGAGCAAGTTTGCTGGAATGCAGCCTACTGTGCAAAAGTAGGAGTTGCATAAATTGTTTCCCCCCCTTTAGCATCTGGTCCCACCCACAACTGGGATGCAGCTGCCAAGAAGTTGCCTTCAAGGGAATGTAGCCCTTGGGCTGAAATAGATTATTTCCCTCTGTCTTAATACTTGCATGGTTCTGTTGCTGGACTCCCAACTCCCATCATCTTGAGCCAGCATAGCTTGACGTAAAGGATGACAGGAGTTGTACTCCAGCAACATCCAGAGACCCAAAGGTTGACCAAGCAGGTTTCAAACAAAGCTTTCATCCATGGCATTTCAGCTGTAGTGTGATAACATAGCACCAGCCTTGCACACAATGCATAGGAAATAGTGTTACAATAGGGGAGAACACATTTTGGGCTATGTGTGAAGATACGTTCATTGCTAAGTTACTTTTAAGTCTCTATTTCTAACAATGTTTCTGCTTATTCCAAAACCTCTTTGTTCCTTCACCCAGAGACACACTGCACAACTTATATCACCTCTTTCTCCTTAGCTGGCTGAGCCATGTCAACTAGCTCTTTTATTGAACACAGAAGTGTCCACAGACTCTTCTCAACTCAATGCTGAACCATCAACCAAACATCCTGTCTCATAGCAACCTACCTGACAAAGAAAAGATTGGACAGTGGCCTGCAACACAACTACACATTATCAGACCAAGGGTCTACCCAGTCCAATATTATGTTCCCACACTTCTGTCAGGGGGCTGTCAGGGGAGCAGGTTCATCAACAGGTCAGAAAGGAGACTTGGAGTAAGCTGTTTTATTTAAGAGATTAGTCTACAACAGAGATCATTCAGGCACAGCTGCCCCCAGGAAGACGATGTCAAGAATGACTCTTGACACCTCATTTTCCTCCTAACCCTCCTCTTCTGGACGTCTTCCAAGCAGACACAAACTGCAGTGGGGATGAGCCCCCCACCCTTGAGCTTTTCTAACTTTCTGTCCAACTACATGTAAAGCTCTGTGTGACCTCAGAGTCAAAGGGGGAGGAGAGCTCAATACAGAGGGACCAGGCAGCTGCTTCTCATCCTCTCCTTCAGATTCTGAGCTCATCATGTGTCCGTCTGCATCCAGTCCAGTCCTTGGAGATCTCCTTGCCTCTGTCTCTTCTTGTTCACTCAAGCCTTTCGGGTCTTCCGTCTCCCAGCTTCCTCCCTCCTCTGATCTATGTCCGACCACCACCACTCTCCTGGGTTTGAGCCTTCTTCCTCCGTGCCTTCCCTAGGGGGTTCTTCAGCTGGAGCCTCCCACCACTCTTTGTCATCCAGCCAGTCCCTAACAACTGGCCAACTAGATGCCCATGGGAAGGCCATGTGAAAGACAGAGTGCATTAGTCATTTCCACAGTATGCATACAAACAGGAGGAATGCATATGCATACTTGTTGAAAAGCAAGTATGTCAACCACAACAGTCATAGATTGCTGCAAAGGCGGAGAGGGAGTATTGCTGGTGTTACTCACTTTTTTATTCTGTTTCGAAAGGCTGGATCAGGCTCCCACTCTGTATTTGCCCAGTGGAAGACCATGCAATGTCAGAACACTGATGGAGTCAGAAAGGGGCACAGATGTTAGTGGAGATGTGTGGGATGCAGGTTGTGTTGTTCATCATACTTTAACAATCAGAGTGCACTTGAGTCAGATTGCTGGGCTTTTTGTTTTCTGCAATTCTTGTTAACATACATATACATATACATATATACAATAGCAGCTGTGAATTGTTTGCCTGTTGTTTTTGTCCATGGAGTTCTCTTGCCAGGGATACTGGAGTGGCTTACCAGTTCCTGCTCCAGGTGGATCACGTTTAGTCAAAACTCTCCACTATGACCTGTCTGTCTTGGGTGGCCCTGCAGAGCATAGCTCATAGCTTCTCTGAGTTACTCAAGCCCCTTTGCCATGACAAGGCAGTGATCCATGAAGGCAGTGAGAGAGTTCACCTTCTTGGGCTCCATGATCACTGCAGATGGTGACAGCAGTCACAAAATTAAAAGACGCCTGCTTCTTGGGAGAATAGCAATGACACACCTAGACAGCATCTTAAAAAGCATCACCTTGCCAACAAAGGTCCATATAGTTAAAGCTATGGTTTTCCCAGCAGTGATGTATGGAAGTGAGAGCTGGACCATAAAGAAGGCTGATTGCTGCCGACGAATTGATGCTTTTGAATTATGGTGCTGGAGGAGACTCTTGAGAGTCCCATGGACTGCAAGAAGATCAAACCTATCCATTCTGAAGGAAATCAGCCCTGAGTGCTCACCGGAAGGGCAGATCCTGAAGCTGAGGCTCCAATACTTTGGCCACCTCATGAGAAGAGAAGACTCCCTGGAAAAGACCCTGGTGTTGGGAAAGATGGAGGGCACAAGGAGAAGGGGACGACAGAGGACGAGGTGGTTGGACAGTGTTCTCAAAGCTATGAACATGAGTTTGATCAAACTGCGGGAGGCAGTGGAAGAAAGGAGTGCCTGGTGTGCTCTAGTCCATGGGGTCACAAAGAGTTGGACACAACTAAACGACTAAACAACAACAACAACAACAACAACAACAACAACAACAACAACAACAACAACATTGTTTGCCTGGCTTTAAGGAACACTGTGAAATAATGAATTAAGAAATGAATTCAGCAAAGCAACAGGCTCTGTTTGAGCCATGGAGTGGTATCAGTCAATTATCCTTCATTGCACTTTGAGCTGTGCTTTTTTCTCATTTGTGGGCTAATAGGAGACAGTCAGGTTTGTAGGAGCAGGTTTTTACTGTACTGGAAACACCAGCTGCATTTATGTATGCGATTACAGCGGCAAGAATACTATTTGCCCAAAAATGGAAAGAAGAAGTCCTGATGAAAGACGAATTGATACAAAAACTTATGGAATATGCAGAAATGCTGAAACTTACTGGAAAAATAAGAAATCAAGGTAACAACTTTTTAAAATAAAAGAATGGAAATGGTTTATTGAATATTCACAAACAAACTAAACAGGTAAGAACATTGGCAGGATTATTGTAATATCCTGCAGTTTTATAAGAACATATATTTAAAGCAGTTGAATAAATGATTAAGTTATGTTAATTTGGAATATGCAGAAAATACAAAAAATAAATTTAAGGAACTGCAGAAAGAGGGGGAGGGAAGTCGAGTTTTGAAATGTTAAAATGATTGTAAGCTTATTGAAATGTATAAAATTGAAAATCATTTTAAAAAATGAAGACTTCTTGTGCCCTCTTCCCATCCCTCAGAGCCAGCACTTTGCATAAGGCAGGGCTTTGGCAGTGGCAATCTCTCTGCCACTTCTCCCTGCTCTCCAGCAGCCACTATGAGCTGCCCAAGGGAATATGCTGGTAGCGGCAGCCATGGAGAGGCAACGGGATGTTCTCTCGCAACCGCCACTGCCACCATTGCCATTGCTCAGGAGAAGCACCGGTTCGTCCACCTCCCAGAGCTCATCTCAGTGGCACTGCTGCTGGCAGGAGAAATGGAGACATTCTGAGATCAAATCAGAAGCTAGGATGACTTTGAAAAGTTAACATTTGAATTTGGAAACTGGCGTAACAATAGAGAAGAAAGCAGGAATGACAGCTCCCACATCAAATGGGGGTGCCTTTTGTGTGGTTGCGCGCAGCCCCCCTGGATCCCAGTGCAACTCCTGGTAGTTTGGGCTGGCTTCATCCTCCCCAGGCTGGATAACTGGAGGTCTCCGCCTACCTCAGCCAATCGCCCAATCCCACCTGGGGAGGCGTTGCCAGGGGATTGGCCAGGTAAGGGGAGGGACCGTCCTGCCCACACAACAGAAGGTGAATCTTACCTGTGAAGTGGCAGTCAGCTCCAGAATTTGGAATTTGGAAACTGGCGTAACAATAGCAAAGAAAGCAGGAAAAAAATATGTTTGAGATAATTGCTCTGGACATCCAGAACATGGGAGGTGCTTCCCTGATATTTTAATTTGGAATGTAATTTGGCTTTATATGTTTGTATTGTGATTTGATTTGATTGAATTTGTCATAATTGGGATGTTTTAAATTTAAAATGAATAAAAAAAATATTATTTATTTTAAAAGGAAGAAACTAGGATGACTTTTGTAATTCTGGGACTGTCCCTGGAAAATAGGGACACTTGGAGGGTACGCATTGAAGCAACCGTCTGGATTCCATGCAATGCATGAGATCAAAAGGGACATATTTATGGTTGCCATCAATGGTCCTTTGCATTAACTGGCCTGGCATGCAAAGGGCTATGTGAGCCTCTGCTATGTACCATTTTCTCTGGGGCCTAAGGACAATCAATGGGGGGGGGAGCTATTCTGTAGTATTTGCGTGTGCCGGTGTGTTTTAATTCTAGGTCACCTTGTTTTCTACATTATTTACTTGATCTTTGCAAGCTGCAGTTACTAACATTTGGGCTTAAGCTAGCTGATTGTATTGAGTTTGTATATCCTATGTGATAAGTTGGCACTAAGAAGGATTTTGATCTTTAATCTGGTTCAGAGTATTCTAAGGCACTCTGATTGCAGCCACAGGCGGTACACGCTGTAAATGAGATTGGAGAGCAAATTAAAATAAATAATGTTTCAGTAAATCGCATTGTCCTGGCTAAATGCATTTAGCCGTTTCACTTTCCCTCTGCTGGGCTGCTTTCAAGGAAATTAACAATCAATGTATGCTTTTGATGGAAGAATAACGAAGCGGCTTTCAGAGGTAAGGGAAGCTGTGTAGCTTCTGCTCCCCGTGTAACTACAGCCTTGCCAACACTTCTAAGGGGGAAGGCTAAGGAAAAGTCAGAGCACTGTAAAAATATATCGCAATGTTTTTTTTTTGCCAGAGGCAAAGCATGGTAAATTGGCTAAGGCTTTCGTAACAATCAGAGTTCACTTGAGTAAGATTGCTAGGGCTTTTGACTGCTGCAGTTCTTGCAACCAGACTAGAGAAAGTTTGTATTGTTTGCTTTGCTTTAAGGGAGAAAGTGAAATAATGAATTAGGAAAGGGATACAACAAAGCAGCAGGGCCTATTTGATCCATTTATTGATATGATCTGCTGTCCTTTGCTACACTTGTACTTCGTGGTGCTTTCTAGTTTCTCAGAAAGATTGGGAAGATTTTTAAACATGCTCCAAATATATATAGGCAGAAAATATCAGGAGAATCAATGGAGAGAGAGAGAGAGAGAGAGAGCAGACCCTCCAGGTGTCCCCATTTTCCAGGGACTGTCCTGAATTTACAAAAGCCATCCTAGTTTCTGATTTGCTCTCAGAATGTCCGGCATTTCCTTAGGACGTCTCTATTTTCATTGGAGAAATGTTGTGGGGTATGGAGTTAAGCAACCCTCAGGTCAAGAAGACATCTGAAGGCAGCCCTGCATAGGGATTTTTTTAAAAAAAGTTTAATGTTTTATTATGTTTTAATATATATTGGAAGCCACCAAGAGTGGCTGGGACAACCCAGTAAGATGGGTGGCTTATTATTATTATTATTTCCCTATTTTCATAGGAGAAATGTTGGAGGGTATGAGAGAGAGAGAGAGAGAGAGAGAGAGAGAGAGAGAGAGAGAGAGAAAATTGGCCAAAGGGAACACATTAATAGACTATTCAGGATAACTCAGTTTAACAAACAGTTTAATAAAGTGGAATGTTTGAATCCCATGTTTGGAGGTGTTTCCAATGTTGACAAAATTCCAAAAGAAGATTAAGTATTTGATGCTAACATCATTAAAGAAAACCTTTCCCCTTCCTAGATGCCCAGCCATGCTGTTCACCTGTACACAGTTCCATATTTCAGACATCACGATATATTGATAGATCGTGATGTCGGAAACCAGGTATCACCAAGCCCTATTGGTGACCTTTCAAATTGGAATCTTAATGGCTTAATATAAACCTGGTGTACTAATCTGGGAGTGAGAAAACACGCTGGACTGATAGCAACAACCCCTCACATATGGTGCAGAAACACTAATTGCATAAGTGGAAAGCAAATTCTTTAATAAGGCCTTCTTCTTTGCTATATTTTTGTTGGTTTACACCAGTTTGTTTCTTTTTAGCATGAAACCTAAGCCCAGGGCTTTCAGCAATAATTTCTGTTCATGGAGCATGGCAATATCTGCTAATTTCTTCTCTTCCCTTTTTTTTTTTTAAAAAAAGTCAACACTGACGACGTAAAATGTGTAAATTGCAAGAAGACAGAAAAATGTTACAATGAATACATTAGATTATGTGCTTATGATATGCTGAAAGCATTAAATATAGACAAGTTACAGCACTGAGTAGTCTAGGGACCTTAAAATTTAATAAGCTGTAGCTACAGGCAAAAATCTAGCAGATGTAAGTGAGGAGGAGGAGGAGGAGACTAATCTGCTGGTAGTATTCATTCAGAAGGAAAGAGCAGTGTATGGATAATCATATTATTTTCTTCTTGTTTATTAGCTAATGATCTCTCAAATTGCCATCTACCACACACACATCTGATGTGAAAACTAAATGAAAGAAAGAAATGGGAAAGGGATTTGCGGTAATGTGTACATGCAGATATGGAAAGCAATGCAAATAATTTCTTTATCCTTTATTGTACACATCGACAAAAAACAAACAATTAAACATTACCCACAACCTCAAATACAAAATAAACAAAAAAGTAAATTTGTACGTTTTGTCAGTAAATCTTCTCAAACTACATCCAACTTCCTGTCTTCTCCATGTTTCTTTCAACATTTGCAGACTTATTGCATAAATCTATATGTTCATTTTACAATAAAATATTACTCTTCTGTGTCTTTATTTCTTATTTAGTACAGCTGCAGAAGTTATTCAAAGGGCGTGGCCAAGTTCATCCTGCAACAGTTATTTTTAAGATACGTTTTGAAAACTTCCCACTTTGCAATAAATATTTTTTTTTACTTGTCTTTCATTTTTTCAGATAGTTGGGCCAGCTCTGCATACTCAGTCTTCGCATCTGTTCCGATGGTATGAAGTGTCATGACAAACCGGTAGATTCCTATCTGCTGCAGCCTTCATCCGCCTTCACAGCCGTTGTAACATATCACTTGTTATCATCCGCCTCTTCTGCTGTTGAGGACTTCTTGGATCATTCTTTGTCTAGCTCCTTCCCTTTGACCTTACCACCTTGGCTGACCCTGATGGGAGCACGAGATTCCTGATGGCTTCACTCACAAGGGTCATAGGAACATGCAAGCCCACTCACCACGACAAGGTGATGATCCAGTGAGTGGATTTTACACATCACTTGGGAAGACAGGCAAACTAATATCAGTGTACTGGAAGAAGCAAAGATCACCAGTGTTGAAGCAATGATTCTTCAACATCAGAACTCAGTTTTTGTAAGCATTCTGATCTGGAAGGCATTTCATCACTTTTCCAGTTAGTTGCTATTAAAATTCTCGCTGCAACTGTGGCATATAAAAAAAACTTATTTTACCTTTATAGGAATGTCTGATTCTGTTCTGTAATTCTGAGTAGAAAGGCTTCTGGTTGTTGTTTTTTAAATGAGACCCTGAACATTTTCTTAAGTTCACCGTATATGTCATCCCAGAAGATCTTAATTTTTTTACATAGCCACCACATATGAAACATGGTACCAATTTCCATTCCACATCTCCAACAAGTATTTGCAATGCAAATAATTATGTGTATTTATATTGTGCCTTGTTGACAAGTCTTAGGGCGTGACATACTTTACATCATTGTAGATATAAAAATTTTCCAAATCTCAACTCACTTGATAGGTGCAGCCCAGTTTTACAAGACATTTGCAATATAACCCAACAGCTTAACATAGAACAGCTAAAATTTGGCATTTTGTAGTGAAAGAAATTCCAGCTTCTAGTTAAATCTGAAAATGGGGTGTTTTGATGTTACAGTGTGGGCTTGCAGTGGCAAGGTTGGCCTGGCACTGGGTTGTAAGTGCCCCTCATTTACAGAGTACCTCTGTGAAGTGTTCCAAAGGAGGTGGCTCTGTCCAGACACCCAGATGGGGGATGGATGGGCCACAGACCCCCATACCTTATGGCAGGGGTCAGCAAACTTTCTCAGCAGGGGGCCAGTCCACTGTCCCTCAGAGCTTGTGGGGGGCTGGACTATATTTTGGAAAAAAAGATATATGAAAGAATTCCTATGCCCCACAAATAACCCAGAGATGCATTTTAAATAAAAGCACACATTCTACTCATGTAAAAACATGCTGATTCCCAGACTGTCTGTGGGCCAGATTGAGAAGGCGATTGTCCATACAATCTATATTGTGTTTGTCCATATAACCCTACTTTGTAACAGTTGCTGCTTACCGCAGCTACTACTATGCCATAAGATCCATTGTCCTGTAATATCACATGTGGTATGTACAGTTATTTATGCTTTTATATTATTTTTGCTGTAAAATGTGTGAGATCACGATATTGTATTTATTTGTATTAGAGCTTTAACTACTCATGAAGCCCAGGACGGCAATACAAGGCCAATATTCTGGAAATCCTTGTCTTAGACTCTGTGAAAGGATTCTGTGGACCTGTAAGAACCTTTCATGTGGATTGTTTGGACCTTATGAACAGACAGGTGGAATAGAGGAATAGAAACTATTACACGGATGGACATTATACATGAACTGATTAGAGAATAATCAGATCCACTGGGTCTTCTGCTTTGTTCGTTTGTTGAACTTTATGAGTTGAAATTTATGATTTGATACATGAATAGTATACCTTATTTATCTAAGAACACAGCTGGTTAAGTCTTGTGTGTTCAAACTGCCAACCTAGCAGTTTGAAAGCACGTCAAAGCGCAAGTTGATAAATAGGTACCGCTCCGGCAGGAAGGTAAACAGTGTTTCCATGTGCTGCTCTGGTTCACCAGAAGCGGCTTAGTCATGCTGGCCACATGACCCAGAAGCTGTACACCGGCTCCCTTGGCTAATAAAGCGAGATGAGCGCCGCAACCCCAGAGTCGGTCACAACTGGATCTAATGGTCAGGGGTCCCTTTACCTTTACCTTAACGATGCCTTATGGCATCCTGTTGGGCCACCCCTATTTGATGTGCATCGTAGGGCAGTCGATAATATGCATTCAACCCTAATGTTTCAGTCAGTCGGCAGACCACATTGGTATTCCATCCTTGTGTTAAAAAATGAAACTAAAAATACGATGACTTCATATTGTTTTCTTTTTTTTTTGGTTGCCAAACAGGGTGAAGAATCTCATCTATCAATATATAAAGCTAATTTATTTCTTCCACTTTCACGTTCTCTAAAGCAAACTCCCTATGATTTTTACAGTGCAAGACAGCTTGTACTCAACTGTCAGATTCATGCTATGAGGGGAAATTAGAGGGGGTAAATTAGCTCTAAACAAAGCTCACACATGTGGGGAGGGAAATCTAGACACCATTAGGCTAAGTGTGATGAAGAGTGAAATGAAACAGTCTTGCTTTGATCTTACTTTAAGATTAAACAGGTGCGTGAATCCAACCATGATACAAAAATGCTTTTATGACCCTCAAAACCCTGTCCCATTTCTCCCCCCTCAATAGAAATGCAAAAAACAAAAACAAACAAACAAAAACAAACAAACAAACAAAACATGTTTATACATATATGTTCACAATGGTACCTCAGGTTAAGTACTTAATTCGTTCCGGAGGTCCGTTCTTAACCTGAAACTGTTCTTAACCTGAAGCACCACTTTAGGTAATGGGTCCTCCTGCTGCCGCTGTGCCACCAGAGCACGATTTCTGTTCTCATCCTGAAGCAAAGTTCTTAACCTGAGGTATTATTTCTGGGTTAGCGGAGTCTGTAACCTGAAGCGTATGTAACCCGAGGTACCACTGTAACTGGCTGATCCCATGGATTCCTGAGATACCCATTTGTTTTTGGTGGCCATCAAAGCCCCATCCCAATTTGTTAACTGGAAAAAAATATTTTTCCTTTTTACAGACTGCCCTTGCATAATTTATTTATTTTTAAATTATTGATATTACTAACCAGTCCTGTGATTCTCCTGGGGAAATTCCCCTGCTGAATTTTTTTTCAAACCCGCTCCTAGACCCCCAAATGTATTTTTTTTTTTTTAAGGTGGGTATGGGTATGGGCTATGCCCACTTCAATGTGTGATCTTCAAATGATTCACCTTGAGTAAATGCCCTAAAATAGAACTTCCATCCCTGTCCTAAAGTTTCCTTTACAAACTCATCGCAATGCACCTTGTTCTGCTCTAACAATGCTTTAGTGTGACTCTGACAAATCTCATAAGATGTTACAAGCTCTAGATGCAGGGAAACAGGTTTCCCTCCAATATCCTCAAGCTTGTTCTACAATTTGATCTAATTTATTTTTATCTTACTGTAATTCCTGTATCCATAGCCTACACCCAGGTCAAGCGTATTCATTTCCTCTTGCCCCATTGTTCTTCTTCGAAATTTTGTGATGCAATTCTCCAGCAAAAATGGAAGCACAAAATGCAGGTGCTGATTAAAATAACCTACAAAACTACCTCATATTTGGTGGGATTCTTGCAAAAATGCTTATGTTAGCCAAATGTATATGCAAAAACCAACATACAGTGGTACCTTGGGTTACATACGCTTCAGGTTACATATACTTCAGGTTACAGGGTATCTCAGGAATCCATGGGATCAGCCAGTTACAGTGGTACCTCGGGTTACATACGCTTCAGGTTACAGACTCCGCTAACCCAGAAATAATACCTCAGGTTAAGAACTTTGCTTCAGGATAAGAACAGAAATCGTGCTCCTGCGGCGTGGTGGCAGCAGGAGGCCCCATTAGCTAAAGTGGTGCTTCAGGTTAAGAACAGACCTCCGGAACGAATTAAGTACTTAACCTGAGGTACCACTGTATTAGTATAAATGCACTACCTGATTAGGGTATATAGGATTTCAGCCTGAATCCTATGCACATCTAAACAGAAGTACAGCCCACGTAACTCAAAGTACTCTTGGGTATATTTGCTTAAAACTGCAGCTTTAATATATAAACCTTTAAAATGAAACTATGAATCCATCAACTTTTTTTTTTTTTTTAATATAACTTACTTTCAAATTACCTCACGGTAGCCAAGATCAGAATTGCATCACCACGTGTAGGATTGTGTTGCATGTTCCATGATATGCACTCAATTTTCTCCGGATTATATCCAGAATAAATGTGAATTGTCTGCCCAAGCAGAGCACCAAAACTACCTTACAAAAAGGAAAGCTGCTTAAAAAGGCACGTGAAGTGGAAAATAAATAAATAAATAGAAGCAAGAGAGAAGAAGAAACAAATAAATATAAAACCCCCTCTATCACAATTGTATCAAATCCTTTATCCTACATATATTCTCTCTCTTATTTTTGCTTTTCTGTATCTTTTCCTTTTTTAGATTTGTTTGCCTTTTCATGTATCCTAGGTTGAAAACTTTCAATAAAAACATTTAACAACAACAAAAATGTTTGCAAAGTTATGGTTATTAGATATTTTTCCATCAAACGTGACCTTTAATTGGCTTTAAATCTTAACCTAATAAATTGTGAGATTTATTTATTTATTTATTTATTTTTTTAAAAAAAGCTGTGGTGCTCGATAAATCCAAACATTTCCTCCAAATAAGTCAGAGCCTAAATTTGTCCGGATGTGACAGATAATAATAGACATTGGAGACATTGAGCGTAATCCAGGGTAGCTCTGACCAATATCTTTATGCACATGCAATTCAAATTCTATCCCAAAGGCTGGCCGCAGATGAGCATGATCCGAAGTTGATTTGACAGGAGCAGTGTTATGCCCTGTGCATGTTAAAATTAGAGCTACTGCATAAAGCTCCTGTAGGTCATCATTCAAGGAAAAGCCTATGGATTTTATTGATACAATCAGCCCCATGAATATGTTGATAACCTGTTTAAAGATTGAACTCACTCATTTTGCTGACGATTATTTATTTTTTATGTAAGAAAAGTGGTTTTTTCCCAAACTAGTGAATGTGAGATAAATTAAACCTTGAGAATGCCCCCTAATAATAATAATAATAATATAATAATAATAATAATATAATAATAATAATAATAATAATAATAATAATAATAATAATAATAATAATAATAATTTATTATTTATACCCCGCCCATCTGGCTGGGTTTCCCCAGCCACTCTGGGTGGCTTCTAACAAAATATTAAAATACAATAGTCTGTTAAACATTAAAAGCTTCCCTAAACAGGGCTGCTTTCAGATGTCTTCTAAAGGTCTGAAGAACCACTGGAAACATGTCAGAAACAACTCCCTTAAAATTGGGTTGCCATCTTGCATGATGATATCATACCCTCCAACATTTATCCAATGAAAATAGGGACGCCCTATTCCATAATATTATTATTAACAAGAACAAGAACAACAATAACCTGCATATCTGATTGGGTTGCCCCTGCCACTCTGCACAGATTCCAACATACAGTGCTTTTTTTCTTAAAAAAATGTTTAGGGGTACTCTCATTTTGACTCAAGAAAATCACTGTTTTATAGTTCAAATCGGGAAAAATAAATACAATAAATGGACAAAAGTACAAAGATTCACAAAATGTTTAGGGGTATGCGTACCCCCAGTGTACCCCCAGAAAAAAAGCACTGCCAACATATATAAAAACATAACGAAACATTAAAAAGCTTCCCTGTATATTTTTGATTAGCTATCAAAAGCTTTGGCCCTTTTGTAGTCTTGGAGGTAAAGAGGTAAAGACTGAAGCATAAGCTTAATTCTCCCATTAATCAAGGATCATGTCCTTTCTGTGTCCATAGAACACAGATAATGTATTTGTTGTCTACCCCAACTCTCCTCCATCAGAGAAAAAAATTATCAGAGCATGTAACTTGCTTTTCTAATGAATCCTAATATTTTTTTAAAAGTGCAGATTTAAGCAACTGCTATAATTAGTCTCCCACTTGTTAACTTTTAGAAAGGATACATTCCGCTGTAGAAAGAATGTGTTTCTACCAAATGTTGCACAGATATATTCTTCCTACTAGTACACATTGTATTCCAAACAGAATAAATGAAAAGGGATTTCTTGGAACATACACAAAAATTGCTTCTACAAACTTGGCAATTTCAGCTTTGTTAAAAAAGCAATTCCCTTTTGTCATTAAGCATTTATTTCCTCTTTTATACCAAATGCATTATTTATTGTGTCTGAACAAGTTTTGGGTGATGATAAATTATATTTGCTGTATTTCTTCTTTTGCAAATGGCCAAGTCTTCTATACATTTAAATTAAACAAAAGCAAACACATCTTTATTTTAAATATAGATTTAGAATTGCTAATTTGAATCCATTTTCTCTCCTTAAAATTGACATCAGCTTCAGAATTATATTGAAATAGGTCAGAGGAACTGATATGCTACTTAACAAAAAAATCTTCTCCATATTAGCTGGGGATTCCATCATCTTCAAATGCATTTGTTTCCATTATGTTCAATCACTTTTGTTTCTTCTTAAAAATGAATTGTTAAAGGCTTCTGTGCTGAACCAGCGGCAGTTAATGTTATTGGCTGCACACTGTAGTCTGTGGTATACTAAATTATTTTTATAATCTATTTTTATAATCTAGTAAGCAAAAGCAAAAATTTAATAAGAAAAGTAAGGATTGGGTGGGATCCTGACAACACTAACCATTTTCAGAGAGAAACTAAAGCTGATAAATTCAGCCATCTAATCTAATGCACAGAGTGGATTCTGTTATTATCCATGACTATGTTTTTAAATGATGATTAATGCTCCTGCCATTGCAATTTTTTATACTGTGTGTTTGACCTAGGTAAGGTGCCTTGAGTGAACAATGTCCAAAAAATACTGCAGCCTAAGAAATTCATATAAGATAAATAAAAGTAAATTCTTTCTCTTTCCTTTATGTCTTCTGCTATACAGTCATACCTCGGGTTACAACTGATTCAGGTTGCGGTTTTTTGGGTTACGGGCCGCCGAAACCTGGAAGTACTGGAATGGGTTACTTCTGGATTTCAGCGGTTGTGCATGTGCAGAAGTGCCGAATCACAACCCGCGCGTGAGCAGGCGCGCAGACACGGGTTCCAAACGCTGCAGGTTGCAAATGTGCATCCCGCACAGATCATGTTCGCAAGCCGAGCGTCCACTGTACTTATCTGCAAATGGGATCATCCTTAATGAGGGTCCTGGTTGCATATGGGCCCCTGAGACACCCCCCCCACTGGGTTGTAGGTGGGGTGTGTGCCCCAGGCCTTGTCTGTGGGCCCCACAATCACGCCAGGCCATTTGAGCCAATCCAATGCATGTAGCATGATGGGGGAGGGGGCTATAAAAGCAGCAGATTGATGTGGCTGAGGCACTTGCTTTGCGCTGCCAAACACCCGCCCTCCCGTCCCTATTTGTTAGTGTTGCTACTTTGGCCTTGCTTCAGATATTGGTTGGTCGCCTGTTTTGGAACAGGTGCCAGCTAGGAATTTTTCCATTTGGCAAATTGGCAAATTGGCCCCCTTAGCAATCGTCACAACTTTGTAAGGTTTGGTGGTTAGGCGTTGGCATAGTGAGGTGTGTGTGTGTGTGTGTGTGTGTGTGTGTGTGTGTGTGGAGGTGCAGCCATCACCTGCCCCTCCATGAATAAGGGTATTTCGGTAAAGGAATCTGGGGGTCCTGGATCTCGTCCAAAGTCCGCTTGAGGCTAGAGCCATGCCAGGACCACAGGAACCCTGGGGTGAGCTTTGTTTGGTTTTCATCGATGTTGCTCCCTCGTTTGGTGTTTACCCTTCCAGACTACCTGCCAGAGAGGCAGGATTCAGTTGTAGTTGTTTGCCAGTGCCTACGCCAATACCACTCACTTTGCTGTAATCAATAAAGTTGTGGCCTAAATTTTGCCCAAAAACTTAAACTTAAATTATGTGTCAGTGTGAAGTTATTTACTTAGGGGTGGGCTTGGGGGCCTCAGAGCACAATCCTAGAAACCCAGGCCAGCCCTACTGTTAGACAGAAGGAGGGAGACACTTCAGGCGGCAGATACTCGAGCAAGTTGGGAAGACGAAGAAGTGATGGAGAAGTGTCAGAGAACAGAGCTGTTTGTGCCACATGACCTGCCTTGCACCTCGCAAGGTAGCCTGCAGTCCATAGGTGTGGCAGAGAACACCATCATCTCACACACCTCCAACGTTTCTCCAATGAAAATGTTGTTGTTTAATCATTTAGTTGTGTCTGACTCTTCATGACCCCATGGACCAGAACACGCCAGGCACTCCTGTCTTCCACTGCCTCCCGAAGTTTGATCAAACTCATACTAGTAGCTTCGAGAACACTGTCCAACCATTCCGTCCTCTGTCATCCCCTTCTCCTTGTGCCCTCCATCTTTCCCAACATCAGGGTCTTTTCCAGGGAGTCTTCTCTTCTCATGAGGTGGCCAAAGTATTGGAGCCTCAGCTTCAGGATCTGTCCTTCCAGTGAGCACTCAGGGCTGATTTCCTTCAGAATGGATAGGTTTGTTCTTCTTGCAGTCCATGGGACTCTCAAGAGTCTCCTCCAGCACCATAATTCAAAAGCATCAATTCTTTGGCAATCAGCCTACTTCATGGTCCAGCTTTCACTTCCATACAATGAAAATAGAGATGTTCTATTCCATAATAGCAATAATTTTATTATTTATAAAAAGGGAGGCAAGGATAAGGTTTTCTGAACGATCAAGGCATACATTAGTTGCAGATAGCATAAGTTTGCATTGTTCATCCAAAGTACTGATTGGTTTGTGGCTGCTTATTCTAGAGCCCCATAAAAATGTCAACCAATTTGTAAATGCAAACCCTCCCATATTTCTCCAATGAAAATAGGGATGTCCTATTCTATTATGGCTGCTGCTGCTATATTTAAACCTGACCCATCTGACTGGGTTGTCCCATCCATTCTGGGCAGCTTTCAACATATATTAAAACATTAAACAACTTTGCTATACAGGGCTGCCTTCAGATGTCTTCTAAAGTTTGTATAGCTACTTATCTGCTTGGCTCGGAGGCTGCATAACTCCATACCCTCCAACATTTATCCGATGAAAATAGGGACATCCTAAGGAAAAGCGGGACATTCTGGGATCAAATCAGAAACTGAGACGGCTTCTGTGAATCTGGGACTGTCCTTGGAAAATAGGGACACTTGGAGGGTCTGTCATTTTGCCAGCATGAAAGCAAGAAAGTCACTTCAGCCTACAAAATGTATTGGAGTGGCCCTGCTAGGCACACTTATTTTGGAGTACGTACCATTGAATTCAACAGGATTTGCCTCTAAGCCAACTTTATAGAACTGGGATGCTAGAAAACATCCTGCAAACAGTGTTTGTGTCTTAAAGGGTTTGCATGAAATGAATAATGAAGAGTTTCTTCTTGCTTGCTATTTTCTTCTTTTTCTAAAGTTCGCTGCTGAGTCTCATATTAGCTACAGGATTACAGAACCTAATCACTGTGGCCATGCATCCCGTCTTAATTTTTTGTTTACATGCATTGTTAGCCCAGTTTTAAACCTAACTATGCAGATCTCATTCATATGAATGGAAAACATAAAGGCAACAAATCCATCACTGTTCCCTCTGTGGTTTCGCTTGCTTTTGGTTATCAAAAACTGTTTTCACATCACCATGTTGTATTAAGCCACCATGACATGTGGATTAAAAATGAATTGCTACAAAAAGCCAGTTCTCACTTTGAATAGAGTGAAAAGGGAGTGTTATGATCTAAGCCTTTCCAGCGTCACCTTAATATGAAACCTAAACATACTTTTGAGGGAGGAAAACACAAGATGAAAAAACAGGGAATGAAAAATAAGGAAATCTTCAGGAAATCTTCATTAGGGTTAAGTCAGGGATGGGGGAATGTAGACTTGGAGGTCAAATGCCACTGTCCAGACCACACTGTCTGCTCCTCAGGACTGTCTGTGGGCCATGTCCTCTCTTCCCAGTTCACAACCCTTAGCAGACCTGCAAGGGTTGTACCCTTCCTGAGTGTCCAGTGGCCCATATAGTATATCTGAAGGAGCGTCTCCACCCCCATCATTCTACCCGGACTCTGAGGTCCAGCATTGAGGGCCTTCTGGTGGTTTCCGCGCTGCAAGAAGCCAAGTTACAGGGAACCAGGCAGAGGGCTTTATCAGTAGTGGTACCCGCCCTGTGGAACAGCCTCCCACCAGATATCAAAGAGAACAACAACTACCAGACTTTTAGAAGACATCTGAAGGCAGGCCTATTTAGGGAAGCTTTTAATGTTTGATGCATTACTGTATTTTAATATTTTGTTGGAAGCTGCCCAGTGTGGCTGGGGAAGCCCAGACAGATGGGCGGGGTATAAATAATAAATAATAATAATAATAATTATCCAGCATCATATTCTCCCAGTGATCAACCAGAAGCCTGTAGAAAACCCCAAGCAGAAGCTGAGCTCAACAGCACTTCCTCTTGGCGTTCCCTTCAACTTGTATTCAGAGCATTGTTTAAGGGTTAATAGGAAAGCATTATCCTTTGTGAATTTGTCTAATCCTCATTTAAAGTCATCCATGTTGATGGCCATTACTGTCTCTTGGGGGAGCAAATCTATAGTTTGACTGTGTGCCTCTTCGAATAAAGACTTCTGTCCTGAATCTGCCATGGGTTGCATTTTTAAAGTACAGAAAGCATTGGTTTAATGTGCAGAAATCATTGTGTAGAATGGGTTCAGGTAGAAGGTTCTGGTAATTTCTCCATGTGATACAAGCTAGAAGTTTCTAGCTGACTAGTGAGTTTCTGTTCTGCATGGAAACAAGCAGAAGGTTCCTGATGTTTGTGTTATTTCTTCCAAGAAGCTGAGTCGAGCTGGTTTGAGATGACCCTGTTATCTTTCTCCCAAGGTCATGGCTGCCTTTAATTGCAGGGCCGAAAGGAGCCTGCTTTCATTCCTTTCCCTCTTTCTACATTCTCTCTGCTCTGTTTGTGTATGTGTTTCTCTTACTGAGTGCTATTTTACATGCTAAGTTTGAGTTAAGTTTGTAGCATCTAGATTTTTAAGAGACTGTGCCAGTCCAGAAGAATAGTAATGACTATTAGCTTATTTACTTCAGTAAACTCTGCTAAATGTTTTCTTTGCTGCATCTACGTCATTTTTGGACCATGCATTATGCTTAAATGTTTTTAGTTTGCTAGCTATCTGTTGCAGCTCGCTCTGGATCATTATGGAGCAAATTCACATCAGAATCTTCCCACATTCCCACATCTTTGGATGATCAATTTGTTCATTCATTCATTCATTCCATTTCTTTATCTTTCAAGGATCTCAAGATGGTTCCTGAGTTGCGCAACATATCTCTATCCACTTTCAAAGTTTATACACTTGTATCATGTCACCTCTCACTTGCCTTTTCTCTAAACTAAGAAGCCACAAGTAGCGCATGGAGCAGGGAGATGTGCAGACAAAATAGAGAATCCTGGTAGGTTGCATTGGGCACTGGGACTGAGATACCCCACCACTGGCACAAACCACCTGCATTTTAACTCCGACGATTTAACTAAAATGCTATATTGCAATATTGCCCAGGTAAACTCACCTTCAATGTATATTACTGTAGTAAAATCAACACATTTAACAGACACTAGAAACAGTACCATTCCAGAGAATGGGTGCATTCAAAGCACACATGCTCTAACCCTGAGTTGCAGCCCTTCCCTAAAACTCAAATTTCAGTACCTTTAAATTAGGGTTGCCATGTTTCAAAAAGTGAAAGCTGTTGAGTGTTTTTCGGCAAAGTTCAAAAAGTGAAAGTTGTTGAGTTTTTTGGGGGGCAAAGTTGTGTTTTTTTGCAAAATCTCAAAATAATAATAATGAAGTTTTAAAGCTATTTTCAAGGAAATTCACCAAAAAAGCAACACTTCCAGCATGTGTCGCTTAGGTTTCCAAATACATTTTTTGCCATTTTTTTAAAAAAAATCTGCCCGGAATTCTGCAATTTTCAACAGGTGAATCCCATGTATATTCGGGAAACCCGGATATATAGCAGCCCTATTGAAATCATTCCTCTGATGGTGGTTGGCATCTATCTGTCTCAAGAAACAATGGAGCGCACCTCCAGGGATGAAGTCAAATCATTACATTAGCAACACCAAAGTAACTTCCCCAGGATGCAAGCCTAGGCAGTAGGTCTGTAGGCCTTCTTGAACATTGACCCACTATTGTTCTCCTCTGCTCAATCTGCCGAAGCATATCTTCACATGCAAACCTGCCAGGGGTTTGATACTCATCAGATACCCTCAATTGGTTTAGCTGGCCAGTCAAAGCCATTGCCAGGGGTGTGGCTGCTGTTCTATGCTGACAGCTTCAAGGAGGCACAGGTGAGAGCTGAGTACCAGGTGGCAACCCAAGGTGGACATATATTAAAGGTAAAGGTAAAGGGACCCCTGACCATTCGGTCCAGTCGTGACCAACCCTGGGGTTGCTGTGCTCATCTCACTTTATTGGCCAAGGGAGCCGGCGTACAGCTTCTGGGTCATGTGGCCAACATGACTAAGCTGCTTCTGGCGAACCAGAGCAGCACACGGAAACACCGTTTACCTTCCCGCTGGAGCAGTGCCTATTTATCTACTTGCACTTTGACATGCTTTTGAACTGCTAGGTTGGCAGCAGCAGGGACCAAGCAACTGGAGCTCACCCTGTTTCGAACCGCCGACTTTCTGATCTTCTGATCGGCAAGTCCTAGGCTCTGTGGTTTAACCCACAGCGCCACCCGCGTCCCTTTGGACATATACTACCCTTCCCCTAAAATCCCAAATTCCCCTGATAGAAGCTTCATTTTTAAAAAATCAACCACACAGTGAAATGGTGAGATAGAAATTTGTGTATCAGGATATAGGTAGACGTGGCTCTGTTGCCAGTGTCTCTTTTTAGGAAATAGAAGACAAAAAAGGTTATCATTACATCTGCTAATGAACGTTTCCAAGTACACAAACAATAAATCTGATATTGGTAGTTGACAACCGCAATTAAGATATGGGTGTTATATTTACATACTCTGCTTTTTTGAAAATAACAAAACAAAAAAGCATGTATAGCAGAAAGGCACCAGATCTGCATAATATATGTACTACACACACCAAACGTAATTGGATATATTGCTACCAAACAGTATGCTGAAAACCTTGTACGCTTCTTGTAAACTTTGATTGATTGTCTCTATTTAACTTGTGCCCTTGTGTATATCTTCCGAGAACGGTGCTGAAGTTCCGCAGTATTAAATGCTCTATATTTGTATTAAGTTCACAACACATTGTGGTGTCTTCGGAAATGAAGCCTTATTTTAAATGAAACCAACTTCTTCTTACTGACTTTGTGTGTGTGTGTAAAATAAGAGATTAGATGTTGTCGTGAGGGAACCTAACAATCTGAAAGACATTGTCCACAAACGGTGACAATGTGCAACTCTCATTATTACCCGGGGCAATGTACCGTCTATTCATGAGCACAACTCACACCAAAATGATTTAACATATTGTTATTCCAAAGGTAAAACTTGGATAATGGAGGCAATTTAGGAGACATTACAAAATGGTATTTTATAGAACGAAGGGCACAGAAGGACATTTTTAAAAGGTGTTTATCCTCCCCTTACATGAATAATTATAGTTTCTTTTAGCAATGTTCTGAAAAACTGCTTTTTCATATATATATAAAAAGCATTCTAGAAGATAGTAACATGTGTGTGCTTTCCACACACTCACTTACACATAAAGCACTGAAAATGTCCACTATCTTTAAGAACAAGGTATTATTATTTAGAAGAAGCAGTTTCTTCCTTTCATGGAATCCACTGCAATGAAACAGCCATCTGCTGTTCTCTAAGCACAACATTCTAAAGCATGCTGTATGTCAACTTTGGACAGAGCCTCTGACCATTTCCACAAGTTTGTCCATTCCCCTATCTGTAATTTGATTTTTTTATTATTAAAAAAAAACCTTCATAGAGGTTGGGTCTCTGTCAGGGATTCTAGCATTGCAGGGAGCTGGACTAGTTGACCCCTGCCATCTTTTCCAACTCTACAATTCTATGGTTGTATGATTAATGCATAACAGCATGAGAGTTCAAGGCAGCCAGGACAGGTAACTGCCATATGCAGAGTAACATTATCAATTACACACCACATTAAGTGCATTGTCTATGCGTTTGAAGGGAAAGGAAGAGATTCCTGCCTCTTGAATCTAGATAAGTGATAAGGGGAAGTGAGCCATTGGAAATATAGTCATGGCACTGTTAGGATTCTTGTTCCGTGTTTGCATAATGAGATTGTTGTCTATCACATGACGGTGTAGGTTTTCATTCCACAGTGTGGGAAGTGACGGAGACAGGATGTTTTGGTATTACTGTTTCCATGAAGTGGGACTATTGTCCTTTGTTCTTTCTCTCATTGCTGTCTGATGAGAAAGAGGAAGGAGCTAAGGCAGAATGCTCCAAGTGTATTATATGTAAATAATGTAGATTAGCCAAAATGCTGTGCTACTGAGTTCTGTTACGCAAACTGCAAATACTCTGTGGATCCCTTAACATGCTGATGCTTCATGGTATCAGTCACTGTGATGTCCGGGCTGAAGAAAGCTTTTGAAGCTCCCGAGCGACAGACCAGGAGGGAGAGAACATGCCAGTCGGGCATGTGTCTCTGTCAAGGTCCTACATGAGAGTAGGATGAACCTAACAGGCACATCCTGTGGAAGGAAGAAGTTGTGGTGTTGTCTGCAGGCATCACTTTTTCCCCTTGGTGCAGCTGAGCCACGACTCCTGTGTCCCCCTTGCAGAGCCCAGTGGAGTATGTATCCTGACAGTGGCAGCAGAGTAGCAGTTTGACTAGCCAGTGGTGTAGCATGGGGGCAGGAGGGCCGTGGCCCTGGGTGCAAATTTCTGAGGGGGCACAAGGTAAGGGGTAGCAGGACCTCTTCCCATTCATGAAAAACCACGGCTGAAATGTCACTTGTGCAAATGGCTCCTTTGTCAATTTCTTTGCTGGGAAATTGTCTTCTCTTGCCTGTTTTCCCAGAACAATTTTTTTCTGTGCAAAGCCTGGACAGTTTCATGAAAGCAGCCCCTGCAGCTTCAGTTCCTTCCAGACTCAATTCCTTCCTTCCTTCCTCCCTCCCTCCCTCCCTCCCTCCCTCCCTCCCTCCCTCCCTCCCTTGCCTGTCTTGAATGCTCTTCCCTCTTCTCTGCCTTATCTCTGCTCCCCCATTGTAGCTAGTTAGCAAAGAGATATTCCTTTGATTAGATGCTGGCCGGTGAAGGCACTGGCTGCTGCCCAGTCCACCAGGAGAGCGCAAAACATGCCTCGCCCCGGGCACCAGTAACCCACACTACACCCCTGTGACTAGCTCATCCCCAGCTGGAGGTCCTGCAGCTGCTCCCAATCCCACAAGTGCAGCGGCATCTCACAGCAGCCTGGCCCTCCTCACCACTTTGGCCACCAGCACACCTCAGAGCACTATGGCAAGGAGTAGGAGGAGTCACCCCCCCTGAAGTTTGGGGGTTCTGACCCAGAGTCCTGACCCAGACTCTGATGAATGTAGTGCTGTAAAAGAGGAAGGCGCTACATCTAACAAGAGCAGTTCCTCTGATTTCAGCTCAGAAGAGGAGGAGAGGAAGAAGAGAAAAACTTCTTCAAGTGAGGAAAGGGAAAATAAAAGAGAAGGAGAAAGAGAAGGAGAAGGAGAAGGAGAAGTAGAAGTAGTAGAGAGGGGGAAAGTCCAAGGGAGAAAAATAATAAGAAAAGCAGGAAAGACTCCAGTGAGTTGAGTATCAAAGACTCCGATGATGGTGGATGATGTCTGGATTCAGATATCATAAAATGTAGATGCTATGGATTTCATAGAACTAGAAGCTCCCATTACCTATGCCTCTCAAGATGATCGGGCCTTGAACTACGGGCATGCTTTGTTGTTGTTGTTGTTTAGTTGTTTAGTCGTGTCCAACTCTTCGTGACCCCATGGACCAGAGCACGCCAGGCACTTCTATCTACCACTGCCTCACGCAGTTTGGTCAAACTCATGCTGGTAGCTTCGAGAACACTATCCAACCATCTCGTCCTCTGTCATCCCCTTCAGAGGGCGAGATGGTTGGATAGTGTTCTCGAAGCTACTCCATGGCAAAGGTGCTGCCATGAAGGAGTACGTAAAAGCTGAAAAATGCATCCGTAGTAGAGATGAAATTGGTCCAACCAGTGAAGAGTTTGCATCATTTACATCTGGCTATGTAATGAGCAGCCTGGAAAATGGAAGCTGTGTGACTGAACAAGTAAAAACAGATATACAGTGCGGATGTGAAGAGGGCCTTGGCATCTTTCAACCAGGAGGAGAGGCAGAAGAGAGAAAACAAGATCCTGGCAAGCTTCTGGGAGATGGTTTACAGGAAAACCAAGGGCAAAGACAGTAAATGGACTGGATGCTCTTGTGCTGGTCCCGGGGGGAAGGTACCGTGATCGTAGTCAGAGGTCACAAGATGAGAGGCGAGGTCCGAAACTGGGAGCCGGGCGGGAACAGGAACGCTGGGAGGTCAGAAGCAGGAGGCCGGGCAGGGAACAGGAATGCTGGAAGGTCAGGAGCAGGAGGCCAGGCAGGGAACAGGAACACTGGAAGATCTGAAGCCAACAACGATGTTGCTCCCGCAACCTGGGACCGGGCTGACTCACCTTTATCTTCTTCTAAGGCCAGGGGCGGTCCCGGCCCCCAGGAGCCCCGCCTCCTCTGGCACTTAAGGCGAGCACTCCTCCTGGGAGCAACCAGTTCCCTTCGCCTCTCTGCCCTAAGCCGAAGGGTTACTGGGCCCCGGAGGAGGCTCACCTGTAGCCACTGAATCCTCAAGCACCTCTGGGGCCAGAAGGGTTTCACCTGGTGCCTGCTCTTGAGGAACTGACACAGGTGCAGGCTCCTCAGAATCTAGGCCTTGCCCCAGTTCAGCCGGCCCTGGAGGCGGGGACTCCTGTGCAGGCTGGGATTCCTCTGGTTCAGCCTCTGAATCGGAATCCCAGGCCATCACAGCTCTTCTTGCGTATATTGACAAACGTCACCCATTACAGAAGTTTGCAAATAAGTGTCCAGCATCTCCGCTGGCTGAATTTCGGGAAATGGTTTATGTGTATCAAATAAGAACCATGACAGGTGCATGTGGACAGCGTGTTCACAAATTTGCTGTGTGGCGTTGCCAGCAGCAGAAGGACAGAAGGCAAAGTGAAACGAGGCAGACTGTCTTGCAGACTATCCCACAATATTTCCAGGAATCCAAGATACTGTGCCAAGAAACTGTGGGGATTTTAGAAAATACTTTCTTTAAATTCTGACCAGCAAACCTAGATAAACTTATACCTCCAGTCTTTCTGGATAATCCCTGATTTTGGAGGTTAACGCATACTGATATACTGCGTGGCCAAGGTCTAAAAATCCAGTCACTATAAACAGACACTTGACATAAGGCATAATGTAATTGTTATCCACACCTACAGTAACGCAATACTGAAATATCTAGGTGCCCCTTTGTTTGAACACATTTTTATTATATTATTCAATGAATTTCTTGCTCTTCCTTTCCCAAGAATAACCACTGGATTAATAGTTTTCCTGACATATGGTATGCTCCACTGCATATCTATTTCTTGCTCTCAGAATACCTTAAGATTTCTAATTATACTGAGATATTCATGGTAGCACACTAATAATATTCACAGCAATGTCTGTTTTAAGCCATAGATAGTTCCTCCTTCTCAATAAAAGCATAAATTGGCCAGATTTTTTAAAAGTAAAAGACTATTTTTGCTCTTCTCTTTTCTGAAGATTTTTTTATTTTTTATTTTTGGTCTACCCTTCTGGAAATTTGAAATAACCGAGCAGTTAAAATTCATGATCTACATTTTGTGTCATTATTATTACATTAGCATGAAATTATGGTCCTAGTTAGTCATAATTATACTCATAATTATTCAATTTATCACTATAGATCCTCCTGGAAATTTTATTGGAGGAGTTATTAACATTAATAAATTGTTTTTCTTCGTATCCATATTATTAATTCACCTCATGTGTGATGGGAACTATCAGCCATAAAATTAATACTAACTCTTTACTTTGTAGGGCTGCCTTAATGAAGGATAGTCTGATAACCTTTTGCCATTATGCTGGGCTTGCCATTAATCTTTGTTTCTCTGCTAAACAGAGGATCATTTACGTTGACACAACCAGACCAGTATAATCTGGGAATCAGAGTGTCAAATGCAGTGCCATCAACGTCAAAGGTTAGTATCTAACACTGCAGTTCTGCTCACACAATGTACTTTCACTTGTGCCCATCCGCCCAATACCCTCAAAATCTGCTCCAGTGGGTCCATCGTTTGGAGCAGATTTTGGGGGCACACGAGAACTAAAATGCCACTGGCACAGCACTGATACAACCCAGAATCTTTGCCTGTCAACAATAATAAAAAGATAACATCTATCCACTCTTTTCTTCAAATTTCCATCCCTTCATCCTTGCAAAATGTCATAGAGTGGCTGGTGGGAGGCACCATTTGGGGAATCCCCAAGGGAAGAATGCTCAGAGCCAGAAGATTGGTGGCAGAATGATGCTGAGTGGTCAAAGGAAGAAGAGGGATAAAATGGGGGGGGGGGGGAGGTGGCATAAACTCAAGAGGCAACAGGGTTTAGTGAGCAGGAAGAGCCTGTGACAGACAGCAGTCCAGAATCAGAGGCAGAAGTAGAGGCTGGAGAAGAGGAGAGAAAGATGAGCCAGGAGTCTTCCACTTCTGCTCTGACCAGCTTCCTTCCCCAGCTTGTCTCCCAGAACCTGAAGAGGTATGAAGATGACAGAGCAAAGACAGACAAGATGATGAAGTCTCAGCTTGCTTCAGAAGGACCCAGAGGGGGAGGAGATTTAGAGAGATGTGGAATGCTGGGGATCTTCGCTAATCACATCTGCATTATTTGGGCAAGACCTACTGGGAAGACTTGCTGTACAGTCATACCTTGGTTCTCGAATGCCTTGGTACTCATATGTTTTGGCCCCCAAACGCCGCAAATCTGGAAGTGAGTGTTCCGGTTTGTGAATGTTTTTTGGGAGCCAAATGTCCGATGTGGCTTCCGTGGCTTCCGGCTGAGTGCAGGAAGCCACACCTTGTTTTCCGAATGTTTTTGGAAGTCGAATGGACTTCCAGAACAAATTACGTTCGAGAACCAAGGTACGGCTGTACTCACTAGGCCTGAGTTGTTTTGCTTCTTCGAATAAAGTGTTAACTTCACTGACACATTGTAAATTATTCCTGATCTGCTCCTGACTCCCATGTTGACACTGAATATAAAGCCAACATAGTAAGCCAAGTTCTCACTTCACTTGTTTACTTAAAATATGTATAAGCCACCCCAAGTGTAAAACTGTCTCAAGGTGGCTTCCACGATGAAATAATACAATATAATACCATCAAACCTTTCCAAACATTAATTAAACCAGCAGTAATGAAACAAACACTGGGCCTAAATGTATAAAATGTAACTGTAACTATCCAAATCCAGCAGCAGCAGGGAAGCACAATAACGTACCAGTGTGGCACCATTCAATTTCAGTTTTGTTAAATCACAGAAAAATGCACTAAAGAAAGCAAATATGCATAATCAAGGCTATGGGCACTCCATGCTTAAATAATGATAATAATTAAGCCCTGATCAGAAACTAATGGAAGCAATTTTCAGTTAAAGTGTGAGAGGCAGATTATTAGATGTCAATTATATAAAGAGGCAATTTCCCCTTAGATTGATTGTGTCCATCTAAGTCATATTCCGTGTACAGCCATTGATATCAATAGACTTAAGTTAGTCACTACCCAGATCTGCTACTGGGCAGGGCACCCAGACTCCTGAAGCAGATTTAGGGACCACAGTGTTGCAGGGAGGACTGCTGGAAATTGATCTTCCCCATTCCACAGATGGAAACCTTGCCATGAGGGGAGTGACTATTAGATACAACCTATGCAATCCCCACAGAGCCTAGGACTTGACGATCAGAAGGTCGGCAGTTTGAATCCCCGCGACGGGATGAGCTCCCATTGCTCGGTCCCTGCTCCTGCCAACCTAGCAGTTCGAAAGCACGTCAAAGTGCAAGTAGATAAATAGGTACCGCTCTGGCGGGAAGGTAAACGGCGTTTCCGTGCGCTGCTCTGGTTCACCAGAAGCAGCTTAGTCATGCTGGCCACATGACCCGGAAGCTGTACACCGGCTCCCTCGGCCAATAAAGCGAGATCAGCGCCGCAACCCCAGAGTTGGCCACGACTGGACCTAATGGTCAGGGGTCCCTTTACCTTTACCTTTATGTAATCCCCATGGCGGATTGCTCTGTCCCAGCTCCTGCCAACCTAGCAGTTTGAAAGTGCCCCAGTGCAAGTAGATAAATAGGTACCGCTGTGGCAGGAAGGTAAATGGCGTTTCCATGCACTCTGGTTTCTGTCACAGTGTTCTGTTGTGCCAGAAGTGGTTTAGTCCTGCTGGCCACATGACCTGGAAAGCTGTCTGTGGACAAACTCTGGCTCCCTCGACCTGAAAGCAAGATGAGCGCCACAACCCCAGAGTTGCCTTTGACTAGACTTAACCGTCCAGGGGTCCTTTACCTTTTATCTTTTACAACCCATGTTTAGCATCATGCCTGACTTGGACCTGAATTTTGCCAAAACATTTGCGCATGGTGAAAGGATGTACAGGGTTTGCTTTTTTGGAGGGAACAAAAAATGGCATCATTTTTGTCTGTGAGTTTGTACACTCCCCACCCTTTAGTGTTTACTTGGCACTTTCAGATCTGTGCTTTTCTAAAGTCTTCTTTTTAATTATTATTTCACCTCCAGGCTGCCAAACACATGTCTGGATTATTATTTGTACTCTTAACTATTGCTTAGGAAAATACCTCCCTGCTTTGCTGTTCATATTGGCTGCACTGGGCACTTCCCTGCCTGATAACCGTTCTTCAAATGAGGCTGGAGAAATGAAGTGTCCAGCAAGATGGATGATCTCCTCTTCCTGCTTACACTAGCAGCTGTTGCTTTGTGTCTCTCTGGAATGTATTGTGAACCTTGCTCCATGCTATGTCTAGCAAAGATTTGCAGTGTTTTTATTCTAGAGTTTCTTCACTCTTTAATAGAGCAGAACCAAAATATAACTAAAGTTCATTGAGCAACACGATAAAAGAGGGGCCATAAAACATAAGAGACATTCATTAGATGATCCAAAAAAACAAACATAACCCTAAGCCAAATATGATACATGCAAACAATTTTTTGAAATTGAAATCCTTTGTCTTTAATAGTTTCTCTTTCTCTCTCTTGCATTATTTCGCTCCCAGAAGCTCTTTGTAAAAACTCTAGGCTTCAACACCATTTTAATAGAAAGCAAACTCTAATAAATAATCTGGTAAATGTAACAGCTGGGATACCAGGGGTAACAAAAACCCAGCTCAGTTTATGAGGGGAAGGTGTTCGTAGATAATGTGGTACTTCACTTATATGAAGTCAAACATCTGGGACTGTTTATGGGAATTTGTATCTCTGTCATTAAATATAGCTCCTCCCCCCCCCCCTCAAAGCCTGCTTCTAAATCCCATCGCAACACAATTCCGTACTGTTTTCAGATGCTGAGGCTCTGTAAAGGCAACTTCTGAGAGTGGTCCCAGCATCAATATATGACCAAATTCAAGAAAACAGTGGGCTAGCAAGAGCTACCACTAGCCCCACAAGTGCAACAGGGTCTCCTCCCACTGTGTGCCCTCCACTGGCTCAGGTACAGACATCAAAAAAATTCTGCTAGTATTAGCAGAATGTTTCTGCTAGAAATTAGTGGAAAAATTTCTGTCACCTCTCAGGTGGGTGCCATTGCAATCATAAGAGAACAAGGGAGGCATTCATGGTGAGTTCTGGCACCTCTTTTTCTAGAAAAATAGCACTGTATCAGAGTTTTGGGACGCAGGTAGTGCTGTGGGTTAAACCACAAAGCCTAGGACTTGCTGATCAGAAGGTCAGCGGTTCGAATCCCCGCGACAGGGTGAGCTCCCGTTCCTCAATCCCAGCTCCTGCCCACCTAGCAGTTTGAAAGCACATCAAAATGCAAGTAGATAAATAGGTACTGCTCTGGCGGGAAGGTAAACAGCGTTTCCATGCACTGCTCTGGTTCGTCATGCTAGCCACATGACCCAGAAGCTGTACACCGGCTCCCTCGGCCAATAAAGCAAGATGAGTGCCGCAACCCCAGAGTCGGTCACGACTGGACCAAATGGTCAGGGGTCCCTTTACCCTTTACCTTTATCAGAGTATCAGAGTACTTTCGTATACAAAGGGTGACATATGGATTCCACTCTTCTCCACGCACATGGCAAAGCTTACCTCATTTTCCTCAGTGTTTCCTAGTTCGTGTGTAAGGAAGATGTCAGCACTACATCTTTTGATGAAGGAAAAGCTTGCAACATTTCTCTTGTCACTGGGTATTAGAACATAAGAAATGCATGTTAAGATCTTACAGAAGCACACCTGACAATACAAAGATGCCAATTCTTAATATTGTGAATAAGCTCACACCTGCTACGTGCTGTTGGCATTTAACATTATATTCTACAGGTGGTAAAAAGGATGAAGGATATAATGTCACACAATATAATGATATCACAAACTTAGGTGGAGTGCTGCATAATTCATATATTTGTCAAAGATGAGTGGACATTTCACCTGTGATGTGATTCACCTAAAATAGTAACAACAGTAATAATAGTAATAGTAGTAATAATAAGAATAAGAATGGGTAATTTTGACTGTTTTATTACAAATAAAGTTTAGGGAAGTTTTTAATGTGTGACATTTTAATGTATTTTTAATCTTTGTTGGAAGCTGCCCAGAGTGGCTGGAGAGACCCAGCCAGATGTGCGGGGTACAAATAATAATAATAATAATAATAATAATAATAATAATAATAATAACACAAGAGAAGTAAAGGGATGCTAGTAAAGAGCTGGGATTTTCCTTTCTTGCAGAACTTCATAATGTCTGAGTCAGTTCATTTGCGTCTTAGCAGAGCCCTGTCTGCTTTTGAGTGTCACTCTTAAAAACCTCCAATGACTATTGAATCTGATTTTAGGAAGCACCCATCCATGTGACATTTGAAACTGCGGCAGTTGTCTGAGAGTGCAACTAATGTCATTTCAAGGTCTGGCTGCTTTTCCTTATTACAGTCACAAATCATACAGCTAGATGTTTTAAGGATGAGATGGTCGAAAGCACTTGGGTTGGCCTAGCTCTTCTCCCACAGAGCTTAATAGTAAAACAATGATTGATCTGAGGAGGACTCGTTAGGCTGGTGCTAAACACTCTTGAAAATTGAGAGAATCTTGAAAAATGAGATTGCTCATTCCTTTGCATTGTGTCCACTTAGAATCAAGCCAAGGCAAGCCTTTGTGTTAATGAAAGAGAGAGATGTTGCCAAGCTCATTATGAAATCTCGAAATACAAACAAATTGTGTAGTGTCAAATACTCAACATGGATATTCCAAAGTAGTCATGATGATCTGCAACTTGATGGTTGTGTTTTTGGATTCTGTTGTATGTTAGGATTGCCATATTTCAAAAAGTGAAAATCCAGACACAAAAGTTATTGAGCTTTTTAAGGGCGGGGGGAGGGGGGAGAAGTTGTCAAGCTTTTTCTCTGGCACAAAGCGTGTTCTCCCTCATGGAGAGCACGTATTGCGGTGGGGGATGACGAGACGCCTCACTGTTGCTGGGCAAAAGAGTTTGGCCATCTTTAAGCAGGGGCAGGCTGTTACTGGGGAAATTTACATGTTGCCATTTACTGATTGACAGCCCTGTTTGTTAAATACACTGCATGCAGTGACGAGCTTCCTCTTTCGCTGCGTGCTTCAGATCACCCGCCCTCCCTTCCCTAATGTTAGGCTGTTTGCTTGACCTTGCTATGCCTATCATGGGGTCGTCTGCTTTGGGGCAGGGGCCCAGTAGGAATTTTGTCCATTTGGCTGATTGCCTGGTGCCATTTGGTTTTTGCCTACTGCATAGCAAATCATCACAACTTTTAAGGTTGTGGTTAGGCATTGGTTATAAATTGTTTGGTGGAGGGGTATGGATTTGTCTGTGCCTGCCCCTCCAAAATGCTGCTGCTGCAAGGGTTTTGCGTTAAAGGAACCCAGGGGATCACCACGCTTTTGTCCGAACCCCCTGGCAAGGGGCTAGGGCCATGCAAGAGACCCTGGGAGCATTCTGGGGAGAGGTGAGGCATGGTTCCCAGTCCCGTCTCTCTCCCCAGGTGACTTACCCTTTCTGACTTCGCGGGGGGTGCGAATGTCAGAGCTGTCCCCGTGCAGGGTCAGTTAGTCGCTACCAATGCCTAAGCAACCACTCACATTGCTGTGTTTTTAATAAAGTTGTGGCCAAAATTATGTCAAAAACCTTAAACAAAGGTTTCTTATTGTGTTCTTATTTGGGGTGTCTTGGGGACCTCAATGCGCAAATGACACTGCCAACATGGGTTGCGATATGCTCGGATTTCCCCAGACATTTTGCTGATTTCCAGTCAGACACTGCTTCCAACTGCAGTATTCCAGGTATGTCCGGAAAATTCTGGACGTTTGGCAACCCTATTTAAATCTCAAACAAATAAAACGTAATATACCTCTTTGAATCTAAGAACCTTTTAAATGAGGGATGGAGAACATGTGGACCTCCAGATGTTTCTGAACTGCAACTCCCATTGGCTGCTGCCAGCATGACCAGATCATGCTGAAGGAATGCAGGTTTCTCATCTGTTTTAGAATGTGAGGGGATAACATGTGATAAGGATAAGTTGAACAGGATAAAGTGAGAAGGGTTAAACATATGGGTTGTTTTTGTTTTTGATTTCTCCTGCACTTGTGTTTGAAAACTTATTACCGTATTTTTTGCTCTATAGGACGCACCGGACCATAGGGCACACCTTGTTTTAGAGGGGAAGAACAAGAAAAAGAAATTCTCCCCCTCTCTGCTCAGCGCCCCTTCAGCGAAGCGTCAGGAGAAACGGAGCCCCCAAGTTAATGAATTTGCTGCATTAAATTTTAAGTGGAATACAAAAAAGGGAGGCGTGAGGAAGTCAGGAAAATAAGTTAACTAAAGAGAAGTAGACAAAAAAGAGGGACTTTTGTTTTTCTGTTGTTTTGTGTTTTTATGTTAATTGTCTGTATTTTTTTGTATTTTGTATTTTTGTGTTTTTGTATTTTCTCTTGTGTTTTCTTTACTGCTTGTTTTATAACTTTTTATTGTTAAAATTCAATAAAATATCATTTTAAAAAAAGAAAAAAGAAAAAAAAGAAATGGAGCCCCTTCCATTTCTCCTCCCGCTTGGCTGAAGGGGCGCTGCGCAGCTCTCCCTCTCTGCTGAAGCCAGGAGAGTCTTGCTCTCCTGGCTTCAGTGAAAGGAATCCGAAGCCTGCAGAGCACAGCGGGAACACGCGCTGCGCTCCAAAGGCTTCAGGCGGCTATCCCTGAAGCCTGGAGAGTGAGAGGGGTTGGTGCGCACTGATCCCTCTCGCTCTCCAGGCTTTAGCGAAAGCAACGCAAAGCCTCCAGAGCACGGAGGGAGCACTCCATCTGCGCTTCGGAGGCTTTGCATTGCTATTGCTGAAGCCAAGGAGCCTGCATTCGCTCCATAGGACGCACACACATTTCCCCTTAATTTTTGGAGGGGAAAAAGTGTGTCCTATAGAGTGAAAATACGGTATATTCTTATACTAATCTTAAACTGACGTCTACAGAATGAATATACAAGTAGTAGTCATTGGCAGTCTAGCATAAAGGAACATTCAATAGTTCAGGCAGAGTTTATGCTGCAACATGATCTCAGGGTAGAAACACATGGCTGAGATAAACATGGGAGCTCTTGGAGAAAACAGAACCCACCGCATAACATTTGCCTCTTGAATGAAAATCTAGCCATGTCTAAGGGTGACCACACAGTACATTTCACTGCTCCATGTCACTGGCTGTAACTGGCAGAGCAATGCATCGTGAGAAGATGCCAAGACATGTTCTACTGTACATTGTGAATGCACAGCTCACCTTGGGGCTGCCATTTTGAACAACAGCTATGCATTTATTTTAAAATGCTATTCCGCCCCTGAAAGCCAAATCTTATATTCATGGGAAGTTGAGAGTCAAAGTGACCTAGAGTGAATATAAATGATTGCTTACTGAGTGAAAGCATACCACAGTGAGCATATAGCCACTTGCGGTAAGCTGGTCATCTGTATTATCCTGTCAAGCAGGGAGGAGAATTTTATGGTGCATCTATACCCAAAGGGAAATCCAGGGAATGGGGCCACTATCAGTACTTGCCATTCTTGGTCAGTTACTGGTGCCCAAACTACCTTAAAAAAAAATTAAAAAGAAATTAGTTGGTATTTGCAATGCAGGGAGAAATGACATATAGGACAATAAGCCAAAAATAATTAAAAAACAACAACAGATTAAGGCCATTAAAATAAGGTAAAATGGATATAAGGAATACATATACAGTGTATACAGTGGTACCTCAGGTTAAGAACTTAATTTGTTCTGGAGGTCCGTTCTTAACCTGAAACTGTTCTTAACCTAAGGTACCACTTTAGCTAATGGGGCCTCCTGCTGCCGCTGTGCTGCCACTGAGCAATTTCTGTTCTCACCCTGAAGCAAAGTTCTTAACCCGAGGTACTATTTCTGGGTTAGTGAAGTCTGTAACCTGAAGCGTCTGTAACCTGAAGTGTCTGTAACCCGAGGTATCACTGTACGCAGTAATGATGTCTTGATGCTTCATGTACCACCTAGAAGCTGAGTCTACCTGTAATTTTAATTTACCACCAATGCCCAAGATTGAAATTCAGTTGTGAACATTGTGAGAAATCTAAATGGTAGCCAGATTTGGCTGTCAGTGTTCAGCTGCTGCCACAACTGATTCTCCCCCTTATTAGACACACAGCCCAACAAGACAACAAGAGTCCACCAAATCAATATGGCTAACTTGACCCAACAACCCCTCTCCCCCCCACACACAAACAAATCTGACTGCAGACAACCAAAGACACACAAACAAATCTTTTTTTAATATATCTTTATTAATTTAAGATAATTACAGTTATGAAAAACAGATGTACATACAAGTAAACAAACATACAATCAAACAAATAACAGAAAAATCAAACAAACCACCACACTATAAGATATAAGATTAATATAATTATATCAATTTCTTTTCTATAAATTTTATAATTGTGTTCAATACCAGGAACACAAACAAATCTGACTGCAGACAACCAAAGGCTTACCCCCCCCCTGCATTCTCTCACTGCCAATAACAACTAATAAAGGAATAGAACGAGGACCTACTCAAGTGAAGCTGACACAAAACCCTCACGCATATACTAAGTTTTTTAAAAATGTAAGTTTAGCACACACCTTCTCCCCTGTATTTGCCTCAACATGTCGTAAACAAAGCTTCCACTAGAAATATAAGTTCTCCATTTATTCTTATGAAACACATGTGGATTTGAGCCTTATCAATGATCAATGGCTGTCTCCATCAAGCAGACCTATTTGCAGAGAAGAGCTGGGAAGGTAGGTAAGATTCTAGGCTTCATTCAGCTCAGCAGTGGATTAGGTGGGTAAATTGTCTTCTTTGAATGGGCACCAGGAATACATCTTCTGGCTAAGTGCTGTGAACGAAACCACAAGTTTGCTAGGAATATATATTAGGTGACCAAGCACACAAATCTGTGCTACCATTCCGACTGACCTTTATTTGTAAAGGAATTTGCTTTAGTTTTTAACTACCTGGCACTTGGCGCAATGAAAACTAAAACGGGTAGGTACAAGGGAGTGTCTTTGAAAGTCCACAGCTTCATGGAACTCACAGTGTTGCATTTTCTACACTTGTGTTTCAGGGATTTTCATAAAACATGTTTCCTAAGATTTGTGTGTTTTAATTGGAATTAATGACATCTCAAAGCTACAGTTTTCCAAAAGCAGACTTTCTGTGGGCTAAAATTTGATCAGACAGTGGCATCCAGTGGGGAATGTAAATGCATAGCAAAATATGTTGCCGCTTATAGATGTTAGTTCTCCTCATTTTAGCAAAGTGTTAAAGCTGGCACATTAAGAGCAACCCAGCAACCCAGCCTCAAGAGTATACATGTAGTTTACGGCATACAGTAAGGAGTTTGTCTTCATGTAGATGTTTAACATTCCTGGCATCTCCTGGCCTGATTTCATTTCATGATTTTCCTTCTTTGAATCGTTATCAGCGTCTGACCGTGAGTTTTGCTCTTGCTATCTGTTTTGTCAGTTTGCATCTTGTTTTGAAAGTGTGAATTAGATAGATCGGCGTGAAAATGTAAACTAAACTGAATTTCTTCCCCATCACTTGACAGTGCCTAAGTGTAGTTCCCTTTTTGTAGGCCCAGCATGCCAGTCATCTGTGACAGGTCAATCTGAAGATGTTCTTGATGTGTCATCTTAAAAAGGTGCCCAGGGAATCCCTACTCAGCCCCACAAATGTTGTTGTTGTTGTTTAGTCGTTTAGTCTTGTCCGACTCTTCATGACTCCAAGGACCAGAGCACACTAGGCACTTCTGTCTTCCAATGCCTCCCACAGTTTGGTCAAACTCAAGTTGGTAGCTTTGAGAACACTGTCCAACCATCTCGTCCTCTGTCGTCCCCTTCTCCTTGTGTCCTCCAACTTTCCCAACATCAGGGTCTTTTCCAGGGAGTCTTCTCTTCTCATGAGGTGGCCAAAGTATTGGAGCCTCAGCTTCACGATCTGTCCTTCCAGTGAGCACTCAGGGCTGATTTCCTTCAGAATGGATAGGTTTGATATTCTTGCAGTCCATGGGACTCTCAAGAGTCTCCTCCAGCACCATAATTCAAAAGCATCAATTCTTCGGCGATCAGCAGCCCCATACCCCATTTACCCTGATGTGCCCCACTTCCCCCGGTTGGGAGAGGTACACGCCCAAGGCCTAAGCCAAGATCTTCCTACAATCAGAAATTTAAATAAAGTTGTGGTCTAATTTTAATTCCACAACACATGTCAGAGTCTTTATTCCTTTCTTGTGACCCCTGGGGGCTGGGGCTGTTGCGCCTAGTCACACAATGCCACTGCCATTGTCTTTCAGAACATAAAAGTGTTGGGGTTCACTCTAAATGGCTTGGAACTGAAGTATATGAATGACCAACTGTCCTCTCCCCCATGAGTTTGACTGAATGCTATGGTCTTTCTCTGAATTCCTCTCCACGCCCATCCTTTTTGAAGTTAGGCGGGCAATGTCTAGTTTAGAATAGCAGTCCACATGTGACATGTCAATCTCCAGAAATGCTGATCAGATGCTGAACCCAGGCATCTTTTCAAAATTGCAAGAAGACCTTTTTACTTGCAACACGTCATTGAAGCAGCTTTTAATCGGTCTGGAGTAATCTCTAAATAACTCTGCTGCCTTTATGCCCTGCTCCGTTTCACTGTCCTTGCTCTTTTAATTTTATTGTTGGTGTTTAACTTTTCATTTAGCTATTCTTTTGTGATTGTTGTGGTGATAGTTGTCAAACTGAGAGAGGGCATATAAATATTTGAACACACAAACACGCCTGGTGGCTCTATTCATCCTTGCAAGTCACAGACTTTGCCACCCTGTCTTTAAAACTTGCATTCTACTGAGAGTGAATTATTTCTCTTACATTCTTAAGATGATCTTCAGGTTTTGAAGATGAAGCATGCAATATCTCTTTTTCCCTTTGACAGGAGCAGTAAATCATGGGCCTCTCAAAAAAAACAAACACAAAAAAAACCAAATAGGCATGGTGTGGATTAAAAAACAGCGAGAGCGCAAAACCAATTCTGAAGTATTAAATTATTTCTAAACCAACCAATTAAAACCAATTAAAACACTGTGATGCCTATTCCTTAACTCAAATTTAAAACAGCAACAACACAAAAAAAATATCTGTGTAAGGAGCCGTGGAAGAGAGAAAGAGAGGAAGGATCCCTGCTAAGGTTAACCAACCAATATCCTTTTGACCTCTAGAACCTGAGAGAAGAGTGCAGACTTGTGTCAGACCTTGCCAACAGTAGACTTAATACTACTACGCATTATAAGTACTTATTTCTTGGAGTTGGAGAAGACAATGATGCCTTGCCGGCAGACTTTCTATCTACTTATAGGTAAGACAAAGCCTCCCTTCAAATAAGAATTAATTAATAGATTTGTCCCTCTCCATTGTCCAACTCTACTACTGACATCATGAGCAGCAGAAAAAGTTCTCATTAACATGCATGTATGGGGCTAGCTTATCAGGGTCCCATCCTGACCGCAATCAGTGGTACCAATGGAGACAAGTGATGTGCATAAAAACTGCTGACTCCTGTACCTTTAATTTGTGAGACACCATTTGTAATGCACTGTGTTTTGCTTTCAGGAACCTAATCATGTTTGGTTGTGTGCCAACTCTAGGGGGTAGAGATGTTGCCAGCTCCCACAATATTCCTTAGCTGGGGGCTCAGCCAAAGGAGGAGGCCGAACCACCGAGCCAAGCGTGGCACAGCATCAAAGGCAGGCTCCTCCCGAGCATGAGAAGAGGAGCCATGACTGTTGAAGTTGTGCGGTGCTGGGCAAGGCCTCCTCCCAATAACGCATCTCCTTCTGACAATGCACGCAAGACACATACCACATGTGTGACTACACAGGCATGGTGCGCAACACCCACATGACGTCACACAGAAGAAGAGTTTGGATTTGAGTTTGGATTCAATATCCCTCTTTATCACTACCCTAAGGAATCTCAAAGTGGCTAACATTCTCCTTTCCCTTCCTCCCCCACAACAAACACTCTGTGAGGTGAGTGAGGCTGAGAAGAAGAAGAGGAGGAGGAGGAGGAGGAGTTTGGATTTGATATCCCACTTTATCACTACCCTAAGGAGTCTCAAAGTGGCTAACATTCTCCTTTCCCTTCCTCCCCCACAACAAACACTCTGTGAGGTGAGTGGGGCTGAGAGACTTCAGAGAAGTGTGACTCGCCCAAGGTCACCCAGCAGCTGCATGTGGAGGAGCGGGGAAGCGAACCCGGTTCACCAGATTACGAAACTACCACTCTTAACCACTTCACCACACTGGCTCTCACAGACAACACGGCGCTGCCTCTCCCCCCCCAAAAAAATAAATAAATAAATAAATAATCCAGCTCAAGGCAGCGCCTCTGCATAGTGGGATGTATGCTTACATTGTATACATAGAAAGACGATAAAGTCCCTACCAGAAAAGAATGGCAGGTCAAGTTGATGGTTTGTGCCAAAATGGCTAAAAAGACCAGAGGAATCAGAAATCAGGAAGACCAAAATTTTAATAAGGAATGGGGAAATTTTATAAACTACCTTAAAAACCATTGTAAACAGTTAGAATCTTTAGTAAGATTGGATGAATATTGGATGAATATTCATCAATATTTTAGAGTACGGTTACCAGATGTTCCCATTTCCTGGGGACAGTCCCCAGATTTACAAATCAGTCCCCATACAAAATCTATTGAAGTTGAAAAGTTTCCACAGATTCATTGAAAAAAAATTGGTAACCTTATTTTAGGGCAGTGTCTTGAACACACTTAAGTTCCATTTATCTGCATAGAACTTACTTCTGAGTAGACATGTCATTAGATTGCACTGCGAATATGTTCAGTTGTTGTGTGCCTCTGAACTTGCAAATGACAAAATGCTGTGCCCTTGATAACATGCAAAGGAGTAGCTCATTATGCAATTATTTGCAGCTGGAAGAATAGCAATCAATTTGCAAAATGGTATTCACAGCTGAAACTAAAGAGTGAACTGCAAGGTGCAATTGGGGAAGTGTCACTGTTATTTATGCTCTTCTACCCAAGCCAGAATTTCTTTGAATTTTAATTACCACACAACTCTTTGCTTCTAATTTGGACAAAGTATTGAAGAGTGACACACATGTCATAAAATATACGATGGCGCTATGCTCATATAGTTTACGTGAAATGTGTTCAGGGGCGGCACAGCCCATTTCGCCATTTGAAGGGAAATTGGACATGTGGCCCTGCTGTTGTTGCCAGCCACTCTGCCACCTGTACTATCGGCAGAGAAGCAGCGCTGGCAGTGGGATTGATTTGGGGCTTCGAAAGATCTCATACAGTTTCGGTGAGATCTCACCTGAAATCGGGGCCCTTGGTGCTTCTCCGCTGGCAAATGGGGATGTTATGTTGGGGATGTTCCACTGCAGCAGTCTCACCCCACCTAATAGCTATGCCAGCCAGCCCTGACTGTGTTGAATTCCCTTGCAGGAATCAGTGGTGGAGGAAGGGGGCGGGGGGGGGGCGTCCGCTCCAGGTGTCATCCCTGGGGGGGGGTGACATTCAATGCCCCACCCACCTGCGATGCCCAAGCCTACCCTGAACCATCGGGGGAAGTTGCCGACGGCATTTCCCCTTCCCCCTTCGTTTCAACAGCTGGGGGAGGCTTGGAAGTCATGGGTGGGCAGCATGCTGAATATCTGCCATTGGCGGCTGGCTCCGCCCCTGTGGGCGGCTTGCTCCGTGCACTTGACCAGCTATCCTGCACCTGGGAGGGCACCCTCTGCCGCTGGCTGGAAGAAATACATTTATATTTGTTTCAAATATGTTATCCGCCTTCTGTTTAACATTCCACATTCCACATTACAGGTGTTATTCCATCCCTGCCAATGATTTTAACTGTTTACAGTGGTCTTTTAAATAAATAAAAAATTTACTCCAGTCTTTAGCAAATACTTGATTTTCCTGGTTTCCCCATCAGTTTTGCCATCTCTGCACAGTCCATCAGTTTTTTCTACCATTCTTCTTTTGTTGGTATTTCTCCTTCCATCCATCTCTGGGCTAGAAGCATTCTCGTTGTCGTCGTTGCATACACAAAAAGTCTTTTATCCTCTCTTGGTATCTCTTGACCTATTATACCTGACAAAAAGGCTTCTGTTTTCTAAACAAATGTATTTATAAACATTTTCTT